>NC_049256.1:12407374-13079160 GCF_011100685.1 Canis lupus familiaris | reverse complement strand
CTTAGTTCTTCTAAGTGCAAAGATTTTTTTTTGGGGGGGGGGGTTCTGATGTACTGCAAAATAAAGCAACAACTGAATCTCACATGGTGTTTTATCCATGGAGAAAACATCAGTCTAATGCACAGTATACTAGACCCTTGCTAGATTGGTAGCGTCAATACACAAGTTGAAACCCATTAGAAACAAAGAATCTGGGGCTCCATTCCAAACCCACTAGATCAAAATCTGTACTTTAATAGGCTCTTCAGGTGATTTGCAGGAACATTAACATTTGAGAAAGCTGTGATAGACTTTGATTCATTTATGTCAAATCATTTTAATCTTTGTGCTAATACCAAGACCGTAGCCCCCATCTTTCAAAAAATTTGAGGTTGAGAATGAAACCTAAGATCCTAAATGCAGTTTTCACTCTTGTTCAGTCACCATGTCATATAAAACACCATTTTTCCACTCTCCCAAAGAGTTGTTTCCCTGTGCGTGTCCGTGAGCAATGCCATTCAGGTGCAGCTTCAAGTAGCAGTAACAGTGGTGTGTGCAAAGGTGTTTTGTCATAAGTAACTCTGGAAATACTGTTTTAATAAAACCAGCTCCAACAGAAAGTCCCAGACCTTATCCATGTGGTTTGCAGAAAATCCCACAGGCTGGCTGAAATAACATATATTCTTTCACTCCCTGGAGTTTAATGGAACATACCCGAATTATCTGGGACCAGGCAGGGAAGAGAACTGCTCTCTGTAATCATCGTCATTCAGTAGATCGTAGCTGCCCTTTTCTCTTCTTTTCCATCATGCTTGGATCACAGGGATATTCAAACACATGCACCCAGTCCACTCTCGGGCTGAAATGTGACTTTGCACCTAGGATGGAGACAGAGGGATGGATGTCAGGGTAACGACTCACAGGTGAGCCAGACAAAGCAAGAAGAGAGGAGTGTAATACTAGTCACTTTGGATGGCCATAAAAAAATACCAGAGACTGCGTGGCTTAAACCACAGGAATTTATTTTCACACCGTTCTGGAGGCTGCAATCCCAGATCAAGATGCCTGCCAATTTGATTCCTGGTGAGAACTCTTCCTAGCTTGTAGACAAACACTTTCTTGATCCATCCTCATGTGGCCTTTCCTCCATGGCACACGGAAGGAGGGAGGAGAAGATTAGAGAGACATCTGATGTCTCTTCCACCTCTAGTTAGGTGGCCAATCCCATCAGATTAAACCCAACTTTTATGACCTCATTTAACTTTTATTATTACCTCCTTCTAGGCATTAGCTTCAAGTACAGTCACACTGGGAGTTAGGGCTACAACATAGGCATTTGAGGGGGAACATAGTTCAGTCCATTACATTCTACCCTCTGACCCCCCAGATTCTTGTCTTTCTCACCCGCAAAAGATATGAGTGAAACTCATCCTAGGACAAACTTTCTCTCTGATTGTAAACATGTGAAACTGGATAAAGTATGTGTTTCCAAGATATGATTGTGGGCCAGATAGAGGATAGACATTCCCATTCCAAAAGGGAGAAACTAGAAAGAAGAAAGGGAGTATTAGGTCCCTAGTAAGTCCCAAACCCAGCAAAGTAAGTTTCATTAGACTTCACGGCTCAAGAATAATCCTCTTTGGCTCAGTGGTCCTCCTCAGGCCTACTGGAGTGGCAATGTCACCCTCATGGCCCTAGGTGGTGGTCCTACAGCTAGGCTCTGAGCCAGGGTAGCCTGGCCTGCTAACACCTAGGAGATGCTCTCCACCCTTTGAAACCATTAAGGAACCAGCCCTGCCCCTGGACATATGGTGGGAGTGAAAACCCTAATGATCTCTGAATCACCCTCGGGGTCATTCTTCCCTCTTCTTGAAAGTTAGCACATATTTATAGTTGAATAGCTCTGTTGTCTCATCCTATAGAATCCCAGAAATCTGAGAGCCTGCATTCATTCTGTTTCATTTTCTTGGTTCCTTTTAACCCCTGATGATTGTGTTTCTGGTGATATAATCCCATCTCTATTCTGGGCTTTTCCACTAAAATGGCTGCTTAAGTCTGCGGTTCACACCCACGCTAATCTCTTTATCAAAGGGTTGTTCAGCCACACCCTTAGTGTTCTCTTCTGAATACCTTCATCATTTTGTACTCAGAATTTTCCAAATCTTCACCTTCTGATTTTCGCTTGATAATTCCTTCAATTTAGCTCCCCTTTTGCATTTTGCTGTAAGTGGTCAAGAGAAGCTGCTCCGTCAGCACTTTGCTTGGAGATATCCTCAGCTAAATTTCAAATTTCATTGTTCACAAGTTCTACCTTCCACAAAAAACACTGAAACACGCGCACAGTTGAGCTGAGTCCTTTGCCACAGTATAATAAGGACAGTTTGCAATAACCTCTTTCTCATTTCTATCCAACACCTCAACAGAATGGCCTTGAATGTGCAGGGTGCTGCCAGCATTTTGTGAGGATATGTGTTCCCTGAGATAAAGGAGGCTTTCTCTATAGCTCTCCTCTTTTCTTCTTGAGCCCTCACTACGACTACCATCAATGTCCACATTTCTAACAGTCCTTTCCAGACAATGTATGATTTTTGGCCATGCACCCCCAAAACTCTTCCAGCTTCTTCTCATCACTCAGCTCTAAAGCCACTCCCACATTTTTAGGTATCTGTTATAGTAGCACCCTAACTCTGTACCAAAATCTGTTTCATTCTGCTCAGGCTGCCAAACAGAATACCATAGACTGGCTGGCTCAAACAACAGAAATTTGTTTTCTCTTAGTTCTGGAGCCTAGAAGGTCCCAGGTTAAAATGCCAGCCAGTTAGATTCCAGTTAGATTCCAGTTAGAAAGCTTGCTTTCTGGCTCATAGGCAGACACCTTCTTGATCTGTCCTCATGTGCCTCTATGGCATGTGGAAGGAGTGGGGAGTGGGATGGACACAGAGAACATGAGGGATAGACATTTGGTGTCTCTTCTTCTTATAAGGATCCCAGTCCTATCAGATCAGGGTCTGACCCTTATTACCTCAATTACCCTTAATTACCTTCTTATAGGCCCTATGTCCAAATACAGTCTACTTTGGGGTTTAGGGCTTCGCCACAGAAATTTGTGGGAGATACAATTCACTCCATGACAATGGTATAAATGAGAATTCTCTGTAAGAATGTTTCCAAACTTATTTCATTTGCCATAATGCTGTAATAACTGTTGCCCCTTGTTTGATCTGGAACTCCTTTGAAATTTTCCAGACCAATAAAATACCCAATGCCAGTATCTGTGTCATTTGTGGTATATGAAAATGTGTCATGAATTTGTAAGACCAGTCCTCTGGAGACCGGAGTTTATTTTCCAGCAACTGCATTTATACACCAAGTTCCCTTTAGCGCAATCTGCTGGGCAGCAGGTCAGAACCACACAGAGACATGGGATCACAGAACCCAAACAGATGCTGTGGACTGGAAAAAGATTCACTGCAACCTCGGTTATGACAAGACCTAGCTTGTTCCTACACCACACACAACAGAAGCCAGGGCCTGAAGCATTGCCCGCTACTAGTGTCATCTATGAGAAGTAAAACAAAAACATTTGTACAGTACTTTTACAGTTTGCAAAACATTTCCCAATACAGCCACCCAATTAACAAATGTTTATGGAGCAACTGCTATGTGCACTGCTCAGTGTTCTATATACCAGGATGACACATCTTGTCAAGTGGTGCCATATCATAGCAATTGATTCTTACAAGGGTCTTATAAAGGGGACAGAATAAGTATTGTTATTCCCAGTTGGTGATGGAAAACTCAAGCAGAGAGAAGTCAGTGGCTTGGTCTATGCTAATACATGATGGTGTAAACCGAGTCTAGGTCTTGTGGACTGGGGTCCGGGGCTTTTCAATCCTGCCCAGATTTTAATATCCCTTTTCATCCCAAATGATTATACTCCTAAACAGTAAATGAAGAAACAAACAGGATGGAGGGCATGGTGGTAGTTGGGAAGTCAAGAGATTATATGAAAGGAGCCAGGGGTGGAGGCAGAGAGGAAAACCAGATTGTGACAGAGGAAATAGTTAATTCCAACACTCAGCCTTGACATTTACACTGGCCCCAAACAGCAGGCTCACGAATTCCGCTTGCATGTGCATGCCCGGGATCTCACCGATGGCTCACGGGAGAGGGACTTTTGATTGATATTCTTGGCACAGAATAACAATGTCATCGCAACTCCCAGGCAAACTGCTGTCTGAGGACATGGTTTTCCACCCAGGCAAGCTTCTGTTCCCCAATGGTAAGAAGCAAACAAAGTGACTCTTGTGCTCTCCTTGACCCTGAGACTCGGGGTGCAGAAGGGAGACTTTCAGATGCTGCCCTCCAGGTGGCTCGGGTCGGGCAACTCCATCCAGAAACACTTCACCTGCACTTTCCATTGAAATCCTGTGCCCAGACTTACAGAATAGAGGGCACAGTGGAAATCATAGGGAAGAGAAAAATAAGTGCATTTTCATGAGGACAGGGCCATCTGACACAGAAGAGGAGGGAAAACACTTGCTCCTCTCTACAGAAGACTGGGGGTCCGTGTGTTTAGGGATCATTGTCTGCCTTTGAGAGGTGAAATATGGGTCACATACATGCAACAGGGTTATGGCAATCACTCATTGGTGGCAGGTGGAGAAGATCCTGTTACCTGGGACAGGCTGGTGAGTATGCACATGATGTTTTAAAAACTGCTTATGGGGGCACCTGGGTGGCTCAGGCAATTACGTATCTGCTTTTGGCTCACATCATGATCCTTGGGGTCCTGGGATCAAGCCCCCCGTTGGGGGGTCTCCTGCTCTGCTTCTCCCTCTCTCTGCCCTACCCCCTGGCTCATTCTCTCTCTCTCTCTCTCTCTCTGACAAATAAAATCTTAAAAAAAAACAAAAAACAAACAAACAAACAAAAAAACCCCGATCCTGTTTACAGGACCAGAGGGTCACATTTCCCTTCTTTTTTGCTCATTACCAATGTCCACCCACATCCTCCTCCCCCTGGACACATTCTACCTACATCTCCAGACCATATCACCAATAGCTCACAGCAGGCCAGTGGCAGCGGACTCCTTAGCCAAGTTTCCCCTCTGGTTGCAACGAGGAACAAGAAAAAAACGTATCTGTACTTTCAGAATGAGCACCTCCAGGACGTTCGGGCTGGAAGGCTCAGTCATTCAGGGTGTTCCTCTAATCTGGAATTCCAAATTTAGCAAGTGGTGTGGCCCAGGCATAGAGAATTTCTTTTCTAAGACCTTCCACCTATCAGCAGAAATGGAACATGGGAAAGGTCCCCAGAAGTCACACTTTTCCTGCAAGTTTTCGGTTATTTTGTAAACTCCACCTTAGGGATTTCCAAAGCTTCTGCCTTTACGGGAATCTTCTCAGTTTTACTAAAGTGAAACATGTTTGCTGAGGCGCGACAGACTGAGTGACTTGAGAGGGCAGGAAGGAAAGTCATTGACAAGTTCATCAGGAGTACAGCCCTGGTCCCATCTCCAATGTCCTCTGTGACTATGGGTGAGTCTCGTATTCTCAGATTCCTCGCCTGTAAAATGAAGACGATAAGAAGTCCTGTGCAGCCTTATCACAATCAATGTTTTAAAGTCACAGCAAAATAACTCATAAAAAGTCCTTAGGGAAAAAGCCACCAAAAGTACACGCAAAGGGGATTTTGTAGTTATTCACTCCAATTACGACTGCCATATCAAATTCTGATATGTTTTTAGAAAACATAGAAATTTTTAACCAAAATTTAAAAAAAGATTTTATGTATTTATTTGAGAGAGAGAGAGAGAGAATGAGCAGGGACAAGGGGCAGAGGGACAGGGAGAAGCAGACTCCCCTCTGAGCAGAGAGCCTGATGCAGGACTCGATCCTAGGACCCGAGATCATGACCTGAGGTGAAGTCAGACACTTAAACCATTGAGCCCACCCAGGCATCCCAGGGGTAGAACTTTTTAAAAAGACATTCTGAAACTTCTTTTTTTCTTCTTTTTTATAGATTTTATTTTTAAGTCATCTCCTCACCCAATGAGGAGCTCAAACTCATAACCCTGAGATCAAGAATCACAGGCTCTACCGACTGAAACAGCCAGGCACCCCTGAGACTTCTTTTTTATATTAATAATTATTTTAAAGACATTTCTTGAATGTCGACCTAAAACCCAGCCATCATATACTTTTGTAACTTTTTGTTCTGGGTTTATTTGTTCCTGAGAAGGGAGGCA
Organism: Canis lupus familiaris; assembly: GCF_011100685.1. Lineage (NCBI taxonomy): Eukaryota > Metazoa > Chordata > Mammalia > Carnivora > Canidae > Canis > Canis lupus. The sequence goes on along the minus strand of NC_049256.1, from coordinate 13,072,931 downwards.
GTACAGAAAAGATGCTTGATTAAAAGACTCTACTGGTGGGAATGTCATCCATGTGATGTCGATGAGCCTTCATTTAATATCAGAATACCCGACCACAGTGATTCTCAAAGAGTAGTCTGTTGCCCTGGGGCTTCCCTGAGATCCTTTTGGGGGTCCACGAGATCAGAGCTATTCGACTAATAATACCAAGAGGTTGTCTGGCTGTTTCACTGGGTTGACGTTCGCACTAATGGTGCAAAAACAAAAGTAAGTAGAATAACTGCTGTCTCGGTACCAAGCAAGGCAAGGTCTCTGACCTTACTAATAGTCACTGTGTTCTCTATCACCAGAAAAAAAAAGGGGGGGGGGGATGTGGTTTCATGTCCCCCCAAAATAAAACAAAACAGAGGCACCTGGGTGGCTCAGTGGTTGAGCACCTGCCTTTGGCTCAGGGTGTGATCCCCAGGTCCTGGAATCGAGTCCCACATCAGGCTCCCCACAGGGAGCCTGCTTCTCCCTCTGCCTATGTTTCTGCCCCTCTTTGTGTCTCTCATGAATAAATAAATAATCCTTAAAAATAAATAACAAAAAAAAAACCTCATAATAGGCGAAATGATTAAATTTTGTTAATCTCAATCCTTTGACAAGATATCTTTTCAATGTTCTGTGTGATGAAATAGGAAGTACGCAGAAAGCACTTGGGACACGTTACTCCAACACATACACAACTGTTTGAGTTACAATCTGAAATCACTCCTTTCCCTATGGAACATCATCTTTGCTTGACAGACAACTGACAACAAACTATTGTTATTTGAAGTTGGCTACTTGACATGCTTTTCCTGGAGATTGAATAAAGAGAGCTTGTCACTTCAAGGAAAACAACAGACATTATCTGCTGCCAAAATAAAAATGTGAACTTCAAGTCAAACTTAGAATTTGGGAGAACTTGTATCTGTTAATGTAAACCTAACAACCTCCTGGCACTTAAAGACCTCTCTGAGGAGGTCACTAGCATTAACAAACGGGATATTTAGATACTGTACAGCCCGTAGTTTAAGTATGGTGGAGTCAAATATTCACTCTGTGAATCAGTATTTTCCAAATGGTTGATGCATTACATGTCAAAAATCATGCTTGGGCAAAAGAACTGTTAGGAGAATGTAATAAATTTTCATTAAAATTAGTTATTTTTTGCTAATGTGTGCTGAGTTTCTCATTGCTATTTTATACAAATAAACATCTTAATCTTTTCAGTCTTAATATCATAAAAATTAGTTGTTTTATGTCACTGTGTATTGAATTTCTCATTGTCATCTTAAACAAAATATTTTACATGCTTCAGTTTTATTTTCTAATATATTCCATATAACCCACATAAACCAAAGCTTCTTGGGATCCTCAATAGTTTTTAAGAGCATAAAGAGATTCTGAAGGCAAAAATCTTCAGAATCACAGTCCTTTCAATCTTAGTCTTATTCTTTGTAGTAAGATATTCCTAATATAAGAAGAAAGGTAAATACTTTCTTGATTGAGAGAGACAAAAAGGTGACATTTGTATAGATAAGGTTGTATTCAACAAAAGCCTCTCTAAAGAGATGGTGGTATGTATTTTCTTTCTTTTCTTTTTTTTGGGGGGTGGGTATGCATTTTCACATCAGAATGTTGCATTATAGTGAACTGGATTTGGATCACTGTCACACAATGTACTCATTCACCTAACAAATCTGTTGAGTTCCTACTATTTGCCAACACTGTGTTAGGCTCTTGCTACAAAGATTAATGAAATATGGTCTGCCTTCAAGGAGCTCACATTTTTTAAACCAGCGGAAAAAGGAATTGTGTTCACACTCATTTTGTTTATCTATATATCCAGTCAGCAGATATTGAATGTCTACTCTGAGCCAGACACTAGTATAAACGTTGGATGGAGAGACACATCCCAGAGCTCATAGTCTTTCCACAAAGCCAGGAATCATAGCACAAATGAGTGATTCACTGTGATTATGAAGAGTGCTCTGGAGGAGAGTTGCAGAGAGTGCTTCGAGATATAACAGCAACTGAACCTGGTCTGGGAAGATGGACATAGCCTTCCCAAAGAAGTAACTTTAAAATTTTTTTAAAAAATTTATATATTTGAGAGAGAGTGAGAGAGAGCACATGCAAGTGTATGCAGAAGCACGGGGCTGTGGAGTGAGGGGAAACTGAGGAAGAGGGAGAAGCAGACTCCCCACTGAGCCGGGAGCCCGACGCGGGGCTTGATCCCAGGACCATGAGGTCATGACCTGAGCCAAAGGCAGATACTTAACCGACTGAGTCACCCAGGGGCTCCCCAAGAAAGTGATCTTTGATTATAATAATTAATAAAAAGCATCCCAACCAGAGGAAATATTATATGCAGGCTATAAAGAGAGCTAGAGAAACCAAAAGACGATCAGTACAATGAAAGCATGGACAGCCAGAGGAAGATAAAGACAGAACAGGCTGACAAGGTGAGCAGAGCTCCAAAGTCAACTAGCTAGTAAGTAGAAAGGTTGAGATTCAAACCTAGATCTTCCTCTCCAGGTGTAACTAGTACCTCACTAACTCCACTGAATTATAATTTAGGACTTACAATGTGCCACATGCCATTGGGTATACTTGACAATACATCTGCATGAGTCTCTCTCATCATCCCGCTGAATTCGGTACATGCAAATCCCCCATTTTGTGGATGAAATGATGGAGGGCAGAGAGGTAAGATAACATGCCCAAAGCTACACAGCAAAGAAGTAGCAGAGGCAGAATTGTAACCAAAGAGGTTTGGGTTCAGAGTGCATTACCATCTCCGCACCACCTCACAGTCCACACAATTAGCTGAGCCAAGACTCAGTACTCACAACCAGGTCTGGGTGAAGCCAAAGCTCCTCACTTTCTGCAGCAAGCACCTTCTGACTGTTCCCATTCCCTGAACTAGAAATCAGGTTGGTGAGGATTGGCTTTAATTTGCACTATTGGGAACACATTCAGTGGCTCTAAAGACCGTGCACCTCCAGAAAGCCCTTGGCATGGGAGGGGTGAGGATTCCAGGCTTCTTCCTGTGTGTCACCTGATGTTTCAGGGACAGCTTTGCAGCAAAGAGGAATATGCTGTTGAGGAAAATCTTTCATAGCTGCCTCTCTCTCTTCCTCATTCCAGATAAATTATGTTAATGCATAGCCCATTACCTAATGGGGTTGTGATTTAACTTCCTTCTCTCAAGCCTTTTATGGAAAACGATAAAGATGGGGGCAGCCCACACTGTGTACACTTGACTGTTTCAGGAGAAATTCCCACCACCACACCCTTGCTTTCTTTGGTTTATTGAGCTTAAATTTGTATCAGGCTTGTATGTTGATGCAATTTGCGAAAGTTGCTTAAGATAAAGCAATTGCTAGGGAATGCGTGAGACTGGAAACAATGACTGAGTCTTCAAAAAAGTGTTACTCATGTGATTGCCTTCTTTTAAAATGAGTAAGAGAACGGAAAAAAAATTGGTTTCACTTCTAGACTACATTTAATTTCTAAAGAAGAGCAATTACATTGATGTTTCACTTATAGAGCAATGAGCAATCTCTCATTGGGTAAAAATGTAGACCGATTTTTTTTGCATATAGTTTTTATAAAGCAAATGGCAGGCTTGAGGGCACCATATTGTGCCGATGCCTTTCTTCCTCCCCTCAAACCATCTTTCCCACCATGTTGTCTGAAGGTGCACCTTGCAAATGCACATCTTCAATTTTCCATGGTGAAAATGTTTTCCAAGAGCAGTTAGAGTCAGAATCAGCTGTAAGTGACTGAAAATTCAGACTAGAAGTGGCTTAAACTCAGTGAAAACTGATGTAATCTCTCATTGGGTAGGTGATCCAGGACTAGCGTGATAACTCCACCATGATCAGGGCCTCCAGCACTTTTTACTTTCACGTTCCATATTCTCAGCACACAACAGGATCCAACACCAGCCATCACATCTGCATTCCAGGCAGCAGGATATAAAAGGATATGGCTCTTCCTAGATATCATACGTACCACGGCTATCTTTTTAGCCCTTAATCCTGAAAGGGGAGAATAGATTCTGGAAGGCAATTAGGTCTTTGGCCATCGAGCATCTCCGTGTCCCCCTCTAGTTCAATGTGTAAGACACCCTCAGCCTCTCTCTCTCTCACAGAAAGAATCCCAAAGTTCCATCAGATTCATGTATCTAAGTCCAGGGCTTTCGGATAATCCCTAGTGTTCTTCATCAGGTTTGGGCATGGCTGTTCATGCTTTGAGGGCCTATTAAAAAAAAAAAAAATCTAAGTCACCTGATATCACTCACCCAAAGAAACATTTCTTCCATTTAAGAAGAGGGTAAAAATTAAACAATGGTTGCTTATCCCTAAAAATGATAGATACCTCTGGGCAGAAAAAGAAAAAATGTCAGGTCTTTTGGTAGACCCTCATTCCTACTGGGAAGGACTCCCCGTGCACTGTTATCTGTCGACCCTGGCTCTCCTCCTTAGGAAATATTTCCATGTCCACGATCCTCTGAAGTGCATGCCCTTCTTAAAGCACCCCTCTATAGCCCCCTGCCCCCCGTCTCCAGATTTCCAGCCTTGGTGGTGGCTGGATCACCCTAGGTGTTGAGTGGTCAAAGGCATTTATAGGCCAGGTTGTTGCCTTAATGGGCTCTTGCCTATTTGAGTACAAGCAATTCTGCTTCTAAGCAATCACAGAGATCTTGTCTGAACATATATTTTATGCTGGGTATTTTTGTCTTATTTTACTTCATCCCCTCTACACACTCTCTCTCAACTTAGGCTCCTTTAATCATGTTGCTCCACCTATTTTCAACCAACAGTTTCTACCTTGTGGTCCAAGATGGCTCCTCTGGCTTCAGCCATCATAGTTGAGTGAGACTCAGGAGGAAGAAGGAGAGAGGAAGGAAGAGGGCCGGCCCATCCCTTCAAACACTCCCTGGAAGCTGGACCCATGCCTTCTATTTATATCCATTAGCAAAATCTTAATCACTTGGCCACATCTATTTGCACATGGGAGTCATGGAAATGTAGTTTTTCTTCTAGGTGGTCATGACTCTGCTAGCATTCAGAGGTTTTAATAGAGCCTTGAGGGAAAGGGGGCATAAGAACATTCAAGAATAACTAGCAATCATGGCACACTTACATGTGTGTTTTCTATCAAGTTTAGAAAAATTGACAATTACCATAGAGACTGTAACATGTATCAGAGTGAGAGAGTAACAACTACCGTCGAGGCAGCATCCTCAAAGATGCTGGGCCCAGAATTATAACAGTGATGATTGATCGTGGTTCTTCAGCCAACACACAATGAGGCCTGCTGTGTGCTAAGGCAGGGATCGGCTGCAACATCTCGCCAGGCACTTGTGCAACCTCGCCTGAAGAAGCTTCTAAAAGTTGGAATCTTATACAAACGAAGAAAAGACCAATTGAGAGTGGTTAAGCTCATCAATTGATACATGCAGTTTCCCAAACAGTTGGCCTCCGCCCTGCACATAACGATCTAGAAATGACAGAGGGAATATTTTTCTATTAATTTCCAATTCGTCTTCACTGGGAAATTAGGAAACCTTCTGTCAGGTGGAACTAAAGGAAATGCCCCATTGCAACACTTGCTTGAATTGTGTTCTTTTATTTTCCTCTTTGCTTTCACTTCTGTGGTTATAATGGTTAAATTGCATGAGACCAAGGCTTGCAAACTGATTGCAGTGGAAGGTTCTCAATCTCTCTTCCTACAAGAGCAAAACGTCCTTGCTTGAACCGCTGTTGGCATCAGTTAGGGTCTCAGGAGGTTTGCTGTCCTCCAACACGACACTGGGCAGTCTGGGGGTTATATTGGCTAACCCTGGACAAGCTTTTGCCTGTGAGCATTTCTCTGGTAGCTCTCTGACAAATGCTTTTGACCGACTTCCTCCTGGTTTCTTGGGTCACTGAGTCTAGGGCACTTCCTGTCCTATGGTTCTGAATATTCCCTCTGCCACAGCCACTTGCGGGGGAGTGGACGGGGCAGGAGGAGGCCTCCATTTCCTCTACGTGGGCCATATGACACAGGACTTGAGAAATGGTCAGCTGGGATATAGATTGCTTTTATTTCCATGGCATAAACATGTCTCTGTACCCCAACGTAACTTCTACACCCTCTCAAATACAAACTCCCCTGGCAGCCAAATCACAAAGAAATAAAAGCATGGACTTCATTTGTTTTGCTGCTGCACTTTGGCTTATGTTAAGGGCCTAGGCTTGATTTGCATTTATTTTCCTTTGAGCACAGGAGAAATGCTCATTCTCAGGAAATGCAGTTTGGGGGTTTTGAGCCACTTTCTGGAGCAAAGATGATTTTCTGCACCAAGGATAAAAACATATGAAGAATTCTTCAAATGGAGCTCGGGGCCTCTAGAATAAAGATGTCTTGCATGTCATCATCAAAAAGCAAGAGACCCAGGACAGCAGGACATCATATGGTTGAAAAATCTCAGTCATGTAGCAAATGAGAAAAAGACACTAGGGTGCCACTCCATTTCAGATGAAAGTCAGAATCTCTTCTTTACTGGGTGTCACTCACAAATTCTGAACTGCATCAGTTTGCATTCTTATGCAAGCACCGTGTTTTACCACAATTTTTACAGGATTTTGTAGATTTCTCTACCAGCCTAGGTGTCACTTTCTTAAGTCTGTCACCTACCTGAAAACCTCTTTATGTTCTTTGAGGATAAAGGGCTTTATTTTGAGATCAAAATAAATGAGTAATGTTGCTCAATCTTCATTCCAGTGAAGAAATACCGGGCTAATTAATGAGGACCATACTTGGGATGCAACTTGAATTCATTCAACATAGGAGTCATCCAGTAAAGCATTTAGAACTTTATCAGTTGTTTTTTTCCTCCCAAATTCTGTCCTCCATATCAAATGTTTTACGAAAAATATGCTTATGTGTAAAGCCCTACTTTTAAGTACAGAATTTATTTTTATTATTAAATGCATAACATCAAAAATAGTCATTAACTGAAAAACATGCTAATATTACATTCAAACTACTTCTATTATATAGACTATAAAAATCTATAGAGGAAGAAACACTTTTCTTTCTACTTGCAGCCACAGAGTAATTTCTATTCCCATGGAATTAAACAAGGATTCTCTCTCTCTCTCGTAGTATGAAATTAAGAAAAAAAATCAGTGGTCTCAAAGGCAGATTTCACGAAGTCTGACACACTATTATTTTTATGTGATCCTGCTTTCAAGAAAAACAACATAGAGAAGCAATCTCAAAAGTCTGAAAGTCACTGTTAAGGATAGTTCTGTTATGATACACGCTTGGTGTCCTAGAAAAAACCACAGTGTTCTACAACAAAAATCTGTGTCATGACAATGTTATAGGACTGTCCTGTGCAATGTGGTAGCCACATGTGTTGGTTTCAGTTAAAATTTAAATTAATTAAAATAATGTAGAATTAAAGATCTAGTCCATCTGTCTTACCCGTTCAAACATTCAACAATCGCTTATGGCTACTGACTACCACACTGCTGAACACAAGCAACTTTTCAACACTGCAGAAAGTTCTATCAGACAGCTCTGTTGTAGAGTCTAGTCTTGTACAAATTACCTGTTAAGTGAATGACTCAAAGAACAGAAATCCAGGTTAGACCTGGAGAGTTAAGAGCACAGGAGGGAAATTGAATGACAGGTTTTGAAACAGCATGAACTGCCTTGGTGTCACAGACCAGCAGCCATCCAAGAGAAGAAAATCCATAGCAGTTTTTCCTCTTTTTATAGTACCTTAAAAACTTTTTTTTTGTTATTTTTTGTTGGTGGGTGGAAAAGGGCCAAAAGTCATGCACTGTGTGGATTTATCTCTTTTTTGGAAAAACAGAAGAGCAAATATCCCCTGCTCCGCCCAAATCATTGTTAGTGTTAAAAAAAGAAAGACTTATTGAATATCACTGTGTCATCATGTTACCAAAATTAGCAGTGGATTCAGCTGAAGAATAGGAAGGAAGTATGGGCAGGACAGACTTTCTAGGGAAATGGACAAAACTGAGGCTCTCAACTCATATTTTCCATACAGTTGAATCTACACTTAGAACCATCTGCCTTTTAATGAAGCTCAACCTCCCCCCCCTTCTACACATGAGGAAACAGGGACCTGGAGACAAAGAAATGACTTGCCCAAGGACACTGGCAATGTCACTGGAATAATAACCAGGATAAGTTCTCCCTTTTAAATTATTTTAGCAACATTATTACTACTTTCCTTATATACTAGCCAAGCAGACACTCCAATCTCTCCTTTAAAACAACCTATATGACAAAATAATTATTTTTTGCAGAGGATAAAATACCACAGTTCAGAAAAGCACCCTGATTGTTCAAGGGAATATTTGCCATCTTCCTGGTTTTGCTTCTTCATGGAATAACCTGGAACCTAGTCACTTGCCCAGTTGCTCTCGCCCATCTTTAAAAGCAAACATGAGGGAATCGTGTTCCCTCATCTCGCCCTCTTAGAAGGTGGATGGGCACTTATGAAGTCCCTCCAAATACAGACCTTCCTGACCAGGGTAATTCTGGAGAGTGGGTATTTCCAGAATCCCAGGTGAGTGCATTTCATATAGGATGAAGTGCAGCTGCTTCTGATTTGCTTTAGAGCACAGAGCCACCGTCCCCTAGAAGAGCCCAAAGCGGACCCTCATCTCAATCTTGGGAAGCAGCAGAGCAGTGGTTAAGAGCAGGGGAGTGTCAGAAGGATTTGACTTCCAATCCAAGTGCTCTAGTTATGTGTAGTCAGACCACTGGTGACCTCAGCCTCAGTTTCCTTACTTACTATGTTGGAATAATAAGACCCATTTCCCTGTTGCTTTGAAAGGATCCAGTTGATTACTAGAAGTGAATAGCATAATATATTGGTGTTAGAAACATGAGAATCACTCCATGAAAAGTGATGCTCTTGTGGACTGACCTGAGAACCCCAAGCAGCAGCAGAAAGACATGTCAGCGTTCTTGCCTCCAGGCAGCCACCCCGAAGCCAGTTTTCAAATCTTGGCTTCTCTGCCACCAGCTGAGGGAGCATTTCCAATTTTCGCTCCCAGATTTTGCCACTTTAATAAATGCATCAGACCACAAGGTGGTGCTTTATTCTAAAGTTTGATATTAGGAGGTTTTGCCAACCACAAAAAGTGAGTGGCAAAGCACATTCAACATCATTATCAACTGCCAACTGCTTAACCCTAATACAAATACCCAGGTGGACTCCTGCCTTCCAAGGCTAACAACCAAGGAGCCCAGGCCACATAGGAACACCGAGTCCTCTATACTTCTGTTCTTTGACTGAGAAGGAGCTGGAGAGAGCCCCAGCAAAGCTGAAGGCTTTCTGCGGTTCCTTTATCTATAGCATTATGTAAACTCCTGTCAAACTTATACATGTACTGTTTCACCCAGTTTCTGTTACTCAGTCTCCTGGTGAGCAGACTCTGCTCCTAGTAGAGTTCTGTGATGAGGAAGAGAACAAGGGTGTCCTTGTGACATCTGCATTAAGGGGGTGAAAAGTCAACTTCCCCCTTGTGGTCAAGTGACTGAAGCCCATGGCCAGAGGACAGATCGTGGAGCTCTGCGTGCAAAGCAGAAGCCCACCATGCTTCACTTCCAGCCTGCAGACGTGCATGCCTCTGGGTCTCATTGAGCTGTCAGCAGACCAACAACAGTAATTGTGTTCTTTGGGTTAACTACCTCAGATTCGTAGGGTAGTCCAGGTTGTTTGAAGGACTGTGACACCTATTTTCGGCCATTATTGAGAGGTAAGAGAGAATCAGCCATCCTGAGTACTAGTCCTGGCTTGCTCACTCCCTGGCTGCATGACTCTGAGCAATCCCATGAATTTTGTTTACCTGTGAATGGGTGGGGAAAGAAGGCAGGTAGACCAGATGGCTTCCAAGGTCTTCTTTACTACCAGCATTGTGTTAAGTCAATCTCATTGTTCCAGAAGGGGTTCTGCATCAGCTAAGGCTTGGGCTATTGCAGAGGCTAGGAGGATTTTAGGGAGAATACCTAATTATATGGGGCAAAGACTGTTAGGAGGTCAGAGAAAGGCAGGAAGAAGACAGAGAGGAAGAGCTAGGCTGAAGAAACAAGAACTCGGATCCTATAAACTTGGGCTAAGACATGAAGGTGAAGTGAGAAGCTTTTTGTAAAAAATAGCCTCTATAAAGGGGGAAAAAAAAGGAGTTGGGGGGAAGATAAAGAGTATTTTGGGATCCAGCCAAAGGATTAGCCCTAAGACTATTTTCTAGCTGATCCTCTGATAACAGCTTTCTAAAGCCTTGTGTAGACTTCCCTTCACCAAGTTCTTTGACCTTTTAATCCTTCTGAAAGTGACCTGCCCCCTCTTTCTACTAATGAGAACAGGACAAATAAAAGAAAGTTTGCCAGCAGTCATTCCAAGAACATTCTGTTGATTTTCTCATCGCTCTGAAGGCTGCACCCAACAACCTTTCATTATAAAATAACCAAAAGGCCTCTCCATGAGTCACAACGGCTGCAGTCCATAAACTGCACCACTATCTCATACCTCACAGCGTTTTCCTTTCGTCTATTGATATTTTGAGTAAAAGAATCAATTAGGATCAATTATGGATCAACTTTGTTTTAATAGATTCTGTTCCGTTTTAATGAAGAAACTCATAAATTCTTCTTCTAACAAGGAAAACACTAACACTTGGCGGAAGGCGAAGGGGATGAAAGATGAGCTTGACAGGACCAGGCTGCTTGGCTCAGAGAAAATACAAGGCAAGATTGCTACATTCCACAAGTTACTGATTTTGGAGGAGCACTGCATTTGTCCTTTCGAAATGATCTGACTCAGCTTCTTTGGTTCTTATGAGCACTCTGGCCCTATTGTTTGGGAGTCGGATGACCCGTTATTTATTTGATACTGGACATTTTCTTGTCTGTTGAAAAAATGAACTCAGTTACTGAAAATATGAACAGATTTCCCCTATGGGGATCTAGTCAAGATATATGTATTGGTGGAAATTATAATCATGTTACTAGAAGTGATATATATCTAAAATATATCTGAATATGCACTTAGATGTTACATTCTAATAGAATACATAAAAATATAGAAAACTGCTATCTCTTGGGGAAAATATCGAGATTTTACCCCTTCTTCTATTTACTCCAAGTGCTAATGAGTGCCTAATGAGTTTAAATTTATGGGTTGTTTGAAAATTGTTTTCATCCAAATTCATCACTGAACACATCAGACTTGTACAAAAGATAAAAGCTTCCCAAAAAGGAGTTACCATTGGTATGTGTCTTGAGCGACATTTCTGAGTAAAAACTAAAGGAATAAATCAAACAAGAATATTATTCCAAGAAAACAAGGTCAGAGTTACAGAGCTCATTTCCCTTCTGTTTAAGGAAATAAATGCATACCTTTCACTTACAACTCTGCAGATAACCATGTGTTTTCTCTCACAAAGCTTGTCTAAGAAGCCACTGCAATAGTTTCATTTTGCTTCTGGTCAGCACACAATCCTGGAAGAATCTAGAAGGCAAATTATAGTTTGTTCTAGTAAAAGAAAAAAAAATCATTTTTACTAGTCAGACTTGAACAGCAAACGTACAGAAACTACAAGAGTACACGCTTTGAATGGATTTCACCACATGATTTTCTCATCAGGTTTCAGATTTGTTGCAGTTCTTTTACATCAGTAATTTTATCTTTTCCTATTATGTATGAATTCATCAAAGTGGGGTTCTGATAGATCACTGGCCTTTACCTTTAAAATACTGAGCAAAGGGGTGCCTGGGTGGCTCAGTAAACATCTGCCTTTGGCCCAGGTCATGATGCCAGGGTCCTGGGATGGAGCCCCTCGTCGGGCTCCTTGCTTCTCCCTCTACCCTGCTTTCTCCCACTCAGGCTCTCTCTCTCAAATAAATAAGCACAATCTTTTAAAAATAAAATAAAATGCCAAGCAAAGGATAGCACTTATGGTGACCCCCACCACCCCTTTGGGATCTGCGATATTCAACCCCCCACTCCCAGCAGGAAGTCAGCGCTGCTGTGGAGGCAGGAGAGTCGAATTGGAGGACTGGAAGTTCACAGTAGCTTCTGGGCTGTTTAGTCTCATGGTTTTTCTGGCTATAAATCTACTTTTTATTAAAATATAATTACGCATAGATGGTGACAAAGCTCTCATATTATGGCAAGCCATTTCTCACACTAGGAAAGCTGCAGACAGATTGCTGGAGATGCAAGAAATTATGTTTCTCCACCTTAGGCCAGTTAGCTACTGTTCTGGTACTGTACCTCTCACAAATCATTTTCAAAAATCTCCTGGGTCTCCAAAAACTGCCTTGTTTCCTCTTCTCATCTTTTTGTCTGCCCTCTGCAACAGACCTCTGTTGCTTAATAGAAAGGAACAAATATAGGCAAATCTGCCTACTTGCTCAAATTTATTTGTAACCCCAAAATCAATACCCCCGCGCTTTCATGGTGATTCATGGACATGTGCAGAGCAGAGAAAAATGTGAGATATGGAAGCGCATGTTCCCAGCTGAATAAGACGATGTGCTGCCTTCTTGTTTCAGCTCTCAAACTTAAATAAGGTGTCTTTTTTGGCTATTTAATGTCACATTCTTTGCACATCTGTGCTTTGTTTTTTGGATGATTTCACTGTTTAAAATGGCCCCCAAGCACAGCCCTAAAGTGTTGTCTACTGTACGTAAGAACAACAGGCTGTGATGTGGGGTGCCTGGGTGGCTCAGTTGGTTGAATGTCGGACTCTTGATTCCAGCTCAGGTCATGATCTCAGGGTTATGGGATGGAGCCCTGCATTGGGCTCCACTCAGGGTAGAGTCTGCTTCTCTCCCTCTTCCTCTGCCCTTCCCTCCTGCTCTCTCTCTTTCTCTCAAAAAAAAATAATAATAATAAATGAATAAATATTTTCTTTAAAAAAAGAAGGCTGTGATGTGCCTCAGAGAAGAATATATGTGTTCCATAAGCTTCATTTAGGCCTGAGTTACAGTGCTGTTGGCCGTGAGTTCAACATTAATGAATCAACATTATGTATTACATAAAGTGTCCTTCAACAAAAACACACATAAAATAAGGTTAGGTATTGATTGATTGGTGGAAATGTGACCAGAAGCTTACAGGAACCCAACCTGTATTTCACTAATTCAATGTTCACAACAATTTCATAGAATGTAACCACCACCAATAATGAAAATAAGTATAACTACCATTGGTAGCTTTTCTGTTTCCCAAAATGCATATTCCTGTTTTTTTTTTTTTTGTTTTTTTTTTTTAAGAAATAAAACTAGAGACAGTTCAGAGAAGAGAAACATTTTATAAAGAGAAAATTAACCCTATAATGAAGAGTAAGGCAATGGGGGTTTGTTGAGTTTACAGAAGAGATATGGCTTTTTTTTTTTTTTTTAAGATTTTACGTATTTATTTGAGAGAGAGATTAGCACTAGCAGGGGGAGGAGCAGAGAGAGAGGGAGAAACATACTTCCCATTGAGCAGGGAACTGGACACAGGACTTGATCCCAGGACCCCAGGATCATGACCTGAGCCAAAGGCAGATGCTTAACCGACTGAGCCACCCAGGCGCCCCCAAAAGAGATATGTTTAAGACCCTTTCTGACCTCCATTCCAAAGAAGGGAGAGATGGTCCTACATTAAAGCAGATAAGATTGCGTTTGAATATAGTGGAACATTTTACTGGAACTTTGGAACATGAAGCTCCATTCCTAGGGAACATCAAGAAGAGACAACTGACATTCTTTCTCCTAATTTCAGCTAAGCTGAAATTGAGATTTCCAAATCAGGCACGCAGCCTGGCTCTCTACAGCTCTGGGATCCTACAAACAGCACCCATTTGCAAGGGGCCCCACAAGGCTGAAAGGCTAGATCTGTGATTATGGAATGTTTTTCCCCAGGACAGAGTTATCTAGTCAGAATAAACCCATGTGAGGATTAAAGCTAGGCCACTGGCCATATTCTGACCAATATTTTCCAGACTGCATTTCCTGTAAAGTGAGGATTTATTTCACAAATGTGTGTATGTGGTGGTGATGGTGGTAGGAGGTAGTCAGGGAAGAAAAGAGTGTGTGTGTGTGTGTGTGTGTGTGTGTGTGTGTGTGTGTGAAATTAGTGATTTGTCTTTTTTATAATCACACTTCATTTTTGCGGATGGACATATTACTCGGCATTTTGCTATTTTTTCTGTGGTCCAAGCATGTGGTGTTCAAATTCACACAGATGTGGGTTTGAAACTGTGTGGTCTCAGGTTAACCTCCTTTACCTTTAGTTTTCTCATCTGCAAAATAGAGATGACCATGTCTGCCTTGTAGGGTGTTTACTTTCTTAATTGAGATATAATTGACACATCATATTATTTTAGTCTCAGGTATACAACGTAGTGATTGGACAATTGTACACATTGTAAAATGGTCATCACCGTGAGTCTAGTTACCATCTGTCACCGTGCAAAGAGAACTCCAATATCACTGACCAGAGTTCCCAGTGTGTTACGTCCCCAGGACTTAATTTATTTTAAAATTGAAAGTTTGCACTTAATCTCCTTCGCTCATTTCACCCCCACTCCGCCAAAACCCTCCTCCCCTGTGGCAGCCACTAATCTCACGGGGTTGCCTAGAAGATTCTGTCTCTAGTTCAAGTGGCTGTCCCACTCTTCCTGCTATTGCTTGCTCACCTGCCCCCACCCCCCCCCCCCATGGAATCATCCTCTCACCACTAAACTGTAAGCTCCCCCAGGGCAGGTGGCCTATCACAGCATGCCTCTCACATAAGCGGGAGCTCAAGAGAGGTCTGTTGAGTAAACTGTTGGACAGCCAATCCGAGGTTACAATTCTTCAAAAACTCATCAATACCCACAGAATGAAATTTAAATCCTTGGAGAACTAGAAAACTGTTTTTGTGAGTCTGCCCCTGCTTACAGATCTAGCTGGCACTTGTCCCCTGCTCCCCTCCCAGAGCCACAGGGCTCCTGCATAGGCTGTTCCCAGATGAAGGGGGAGGCATGGTGCACAGTAGAAAGACCTAGTCATTCCTGGAAGAAAATCTCTTTTTCCAAATTGGCTGGCTTAAAGAGGGGCCACCCTTTTGCAATGCATCCCCCTTGGGATGACACTGTTTTATAGTTTGCACAAAAGCCGATGGCCAGAAGAGCATCTCTGAGCCCCAGCCCGGAGATTCCCTCCTGATGCACCCAGCATCAGGTCTGGCCTCTCAGCCTCTGAAGGATTTCCCCTGTGGGTTTCAGCTTAAATATGGCTTCTTCCCCAAAGCCTGACCCCAGGATTGAGTTAATAATCCCTCAGCACTGCATGCTTGTTGCTCTTCGAGCATTCGTTCAGATTTAGCGAGTGAGCCTCTAGCAGCCAACTAGGTGGACACAGGTCCTATCTCCTCGAGCCAGCAACATCTCAGGAAAAGTAGTCATTCAACAAATCACCACACAGAAGTGTTTTGCTTTTAATTTTGCAGGAGACTATGGCACTAGAGGAGGCTGTGAAGGAGAAGATAAACATGCATACGAATCACACTTTCCAGGCTGAACAGTTACTGGCCTGATTCCTTGCCAGTGTCCCCACTTGACCAGAGAGTGTTTGACCCTAAATCTGTTATTCTCAAAGCTGAAGCCCCAGAGTTGAGCATGACACACTGAATATGCCCTATGTGAAATACAGATGTTCCCATCATGGAAACTGCTGCTTGTAGGGCTCTGCATTTGCTCACTTGTGACAATATGCAGTTTTGAGTATCTCTGTGCACAATTTTTCTTTCTTTCTTTCTTTCTTTCTTTCTTTCTTTCTTTCTTTCTTTCTTTCTTTCTTTTTTTTTTTTTTTGCCTGAAAGGACAGAAATAAGTGGTGTGAGTATGGGAAAAATCTTGTGAAGCTTAGTGCATTTGCTTTTAGGACATCTGACCCTGCACCCCCAATCACACGTACCCCCAGGGCCCAAGCACCTTTTTCTCTTTCTCTCCCTCCTTAGAGGGAAACTCTGGGCTGTCACCATTTATGCTTTGCCTGAAGCTCATTCATTCCGATGTGTCAACTCTCCCCGGTAGCTACCTTTTAGTCTTCTTTTCAATGTCGAGCAAGAAAGCTTGTGTGTTCTGGAACAGGCATTTTAGATCATTGTGAAAAGTTATGGGGAACAGAGATCCAAGCTCCACCACCAACGCGTGAACACTACAGCCACACGTATTTACATTATCATTTTGTGAAAAGACGTACATTATGTTACGGGTTTTCTTTTGCATGAGTCACATTCTACAAATTATACAACTTTTCAACCAAATGACTTCCACAGTCCGGAAGGCCAATTTGGGTTAGTGGTGTTTAAGGTAACACTGCCAGGGATGCTTGGGAGTCCCGGGTTGAATGAAGATCCTGAATAAGAACTGAGTTAGGGCAGCCTGGGTGGCTCAGTGGTTTAGTGCCACCTTTGGTTCAGGGTGTGATTCTGGGGACCCGGGATCGGGTCCCGCATCGGGCTCCCTGCATGGAGCCTGCTTCTTCCTCTGTCTGTGTCTCTGCCTCTCTCTCTCTCTGTGTCTCTCATGAATAAATAAATAAAATTAAAAAAAAAAAGAACTGAGTTAGCTCCTCAGAGTGAGCTCTACTCTGGCCTCTCCTCTCGTTCTCAAGCACTCGGGGATCCAGGGCTCAGGTCTCTGCACCCTCCACTCTGTTCTGTCCGCATCTGAATTGTGCCTTTGCTCTACAATGTGGCATGTGTGCCACATGCCCCAAGACAGTACTTCTAGATTCCTTGATCCCTGAGGAACACAGCCTCTGGGGGATGATGGATTGCATGTGTGTGTGTGTGTGTGTGTGTGTGTGTGTGTGGTGGGGAGCCATGTGCAAGAAGGCTGGTGTAGTGGGAAGGTATGAGTGAATGGAAGAGTGTTATGGGGGAGAGCATTTTGGAATGAGAATGTGAGCACCTGTGTGCCAATGGGTGCTCCTACAATCAGTAAAGATTTTGGACGTTGGTGCCAATTATAGACATCAAAGAAGGGATAAAAAAGAGAATATAGAGTATTTATTGGCATAAAGGATCCCCTTATCATGTGTGCCTACTGTGTGTCAGAGACTGTGTACTGTAAGTTGTACCTGATTCAATATAGTAACATCTGTACCTATTCATGGAACATATAGATCAATAAACAGACCAGAATTAGACACAGGAAAACATGACAGGAACATGTTTCTTCCAGCCAACACCAGCTTCTGAACAGGAACATTTAGCCACAGTGGAGAAGTGCAAACCTCTGTTTGGTCTTGTTTGCTGGGGTGATGATCTATCTCTCTGGAGGGCTTTTCTGGGATGTGTGGATTCCTCTTTTCCCTCTGTCCCCTCAATCTCTACTCCCTCCTCTCTGATGCTTATAAAGGTGAGAGTCAGCCAGCCAGGAACAACTCCGAGCAATGGGTAACTTCCAGAGGTAGGAGCCATTTGTGAAAGTATCAGATAGCGAGAGGGCTCAGAGACCAAATCCAGCTCTAGGGAAGAAGGGCAAAGAGAGCCAGAGATACACTTATTTGCTATTTTTAGTAGCGGGATGGAAAAACCATTGTGGAAGTCTACCACAATGAAAGAAGGCCGCAGCCCGTAGAAAAAATATTTTTATATGTATGAGGCAGGGATCATACATTTACGAAAACATACTTACACAAATAAGATATAAAAAGAGATACAAGATTGATTCGTGCAAATATAATGCTAACTCGTTCCTTATGAAACTCTTCAGAATTTATGCTGAAATAGCATGCAGCACGATCCATTTAGTTGCAGAGTGCTGACTGTGTGCGGGGAGTTAGGGAATCAGGATTAGCGAAGCCAAGCATGGGGTCATGCCCTCATGGTCCTGACAGCTTCCTGGGCCAGCCGGCCATCACCCAGCAGAAAGTGTGAGCCTGCACCTCCGATGGAGAGTTCCAGATACCAGGCCAGCATCTCAGAGGTTGACCTGCCCTCTTGGGATGGATTTTTAAAAAAGCATCAGGGAAATCTGTTTCTCAGCTCTTCATTTTTTTTTTTATTTTGTTTTGTTTTGAATTTGGTTCTCACAGCCACAAGTCTGCCAGGTGAAACAAGCAAGTTGAAATTCAGAATAAGTGCTGGCTTCTGCTTCTTACACAGCATTAGAATTTTAAATATGTAAGATGTGACTTGAGTATTTTGCTTTTTCTTATAACTTTATATGTAATGCTTAAAAATTTTTTTTTAATTTTTAAATTAAAGTAAATTTTTTTAATCATTTACTTACCCACTCAATGAGCTCTAGACATGTGGATCATCCTGTGCCGTATTCAGAGCACAGAGGCTAGGTGGAGACACCAGGTAACAAGGGAACATACGAATAAATATATAGCTACAACTGTAGTGAGAGTTTCTCTGTGGGTCAGTGTTCTTCATTATAGACACAGGATCCATGCTAAACAAGTTAAGCAGAAAGGGATGTATTCAGAGAGACAGCAGGCTTTGCATTGTAAAGTGGCCTAAAGAAACAAGACTCTAGGCGAGAATTCCAATGTCAATGTCCCAAACCATCCTGCACAACTAAGCCATGAAGGTAGCTGCCACCTTTGCCAAGGTGACAATCACATCTCCTCTTCCAGGATCCCAGCCAGTCTAATGAACTCTGTCCATCTCTCTCTGTTCATTCAGCTGCACGTCAAAACCACCTCCCTCATGTATGTGTGATAAGAAGGACTCCACTACTTCTAGAACTCAGCTTCAAGGGAGCCTGGGAAAGGCGGTTTTGGTCATAGTCCATGCCTTGTAGAAGGAGATTGGAACGCACACTGAGGCAACCCACCAGTCAGCCATAGTCCCCAAGGGAAAGAGTAGAGAGCTATCAGAAGGAAGAGCATGAGACATCTTCTGTGTTGGCTGGGTAATAAAGCAAGGCTGTTCTGAGGAAGTTGCTTGTAAAGTGGAGAAGAACTAGGATTTAGTCAGTGTGCGCAAAGGCCCTGAGGTAGGAATTTGGTAGTGACAGCAAACAAGTAAAGTAAAGGAGAATGAGGGTGAGGCCACAGAGCAAGGCCTGAGAGCTTTTAGAGAGACGGTTGTGCAGGGCTTGGTGGCCCTTTGTACTTTATTCCACTTGCAGTGGGAAGCCCTGAGGGGCCCATAAAGGGGAGTTGTGCTCATGCATTTCATTAACACATAGCATTAATAAACATGTTGTGATTTATTGTTAATGCTCTCTGCTGCAAGAAATTAAATATCTGACTAAAAGGGCCTTAGACGTGTTTATTTTTATTACCTAACAAGAAGCCTAGAGAGAGGCAATTTCAAGATTTGTTCAGTTGCTGAGTGATGTCCAGGATCTGGGTCAGCTTCTTCATGATCCGCCTGCTCACAAGACAGCGGCTACAGTTCCAAGCATCACAGGCTTCCTCCATGGAAGGAGAAAACCTCTCCCTGGAAATTAGGAAAAGAAAGATATTTTCCCAAATCCCTCTAGTTCCTGTGGCTGCTGTTGGGTGCCATTGCTCTACTGAGCTGCAAAATACATGAGAAAAATGATTAGCTGACATTTTCAGATGCTGCAGTGGGAGGCAACCCCTGCCAAGAAAAGGGGGAGGTAGGAGTGGCTTTTGATAGGAAGCTGAGAAAAAGGCCAGGGCTGTATTTTATTACAACACGTACTCCACACACACGCACTCGGGTCATCCAAGAGAATGAGCATGGCAGGTGAGAGACGCCAAGAGCAAGAGTGATGTTCGCCTAGACCTGCCTGGCTAGACAACACTAGAAACTCCCCAAGGCGTAGAATGGGATGGTTAAAACAAATAAATCCACGCTTGTGTAAATCAATCATTTTTTCTTGTGTAATTGTGCCTCCTAGAAACTTTGTTTATAAATTTATCCATAAGCATATTCATAGGGTGATATCAGCCAGGGAGGCAGTGCTTGCAATACGCTATGCCTGGACCGTAGACGTGGGCTCCCTGCACCCCTGGGCCCACCTCTGGCTTATGGAGGATTTCCTTTGGTCGACCAGATGGCTGTTTGACGATTTGCATACATGCGTGTGTGCAAATCTTCTTCCCCCCCCATCTGACAGGGCCAGCATGAGGGGAGTCTACCTGGACGGCTGTGCTCTTGGCAGTTGGGGTTTATTAAAGATGGATCTTTTCTCTCCATCTGACGAGGAATAACATTTTACCCTCCTTTTCCATCACCATTCTTTCATCGTCTCAAAAGAGTTCCAAATTTCTCCCTCCCCCGTGGCAGGGGCTCGGTCATATTTTCCAGTTGTTGTCTGCACAAGGGGAAAGGCAGGCGGGCGCACCCCCAGATTTACATTATTTTCTGTTTCTTTCTCATGCTCATTGGAAATATGCTAATGACCCTGCCAGACCCCAAGGCGATGACAAATCTGGAATGCCTTTCTCTTGCCCATTATGATGGAGTGGTGAATAGTCATCTCCCTCTTTTGTTCTCATCACAGACTATTCCCAACTCCCTCCACCGAATCCCTGCTCGGGCTGCAAGGCTTCCAGCTGTCTCTGCATCTGACAGTGTAGTTCTGGGGCTCTGACTGCAAGGCGGGCTCCTCTCCTCGTTAAGCAGGGTAGACGCCACTGGAGAGACTGGTTTGCGAAATACCCAGTTGGAGGTGCAGAGGGAAGAGGTGGGGGTGGGGAGGATAGAGGAGGAGGGACGAGAATTTCTCTAAAACCCTTCGGCTAAATTAAAGATAAAATTGTAGGGTCTCATGCTATGCTATGTTTTTAATGTCGCAAAAGGAGTGTTAGCCTCTTGCTCCCTCCCCTGCTCACTGTGCTGCAACTTGCAGCTTTCAAGTTAAAACCCAACCTGCTGCCCAGCAACAAACCTCCCCCCCCCATTCTGAAGGCTCCTGTGGATGATGAAATGTGGGTAGGAGGGAGGGGAAAGTGAAGCGAACAGAGAAGGAAGATGGAAATGGGCTGAGAGAAAAATAGTTGATGTGTCCCTGGAAGTAAGTGATGGATGCAGCTGCTAGGGAGTGAGGATTAGTCCAGGTACAAGAACCCCCTTAGGCAGCCCTGGTGGCTCAGCGGCTTAGCTCCGCCTGCAGCCCAGGGCATGATCCTGGAGACCCTGGAGACCCTGGATCGAGTCCCACGTCAGGCTCTCTGCATGGAGCCTGCTTCTCCCTCTGCCTGTGTCTCTGCCTCTCTCTCTCTCTGTGTGTCTCTATGAATAAATAAATAAAATCTTTAAAAAAAAACAAACTTTAAAAAAAAAAAAAAAGAACCCCCTTGTCCTGTACATTTGAAAGCCTGGAAGTGCCGGACACTCCACTGGCACCAAACTCTGATGGATGGGTTGAGATCAAGAAAGTCAGCATCCCTGCTCTCCTGAAATGGCATTCTAGCCAAGGAGACCAAGATTAACAAATAAACAAGTGCACAACATCGCATCAGAAACTGATAAGTATTATTACTATTTTATTTTATTTTATTTTATTTTATTTTATTTTATTTTGAGTGTGTGCATGTGCATGATGGAGGAAAGGCAGAGAGAGAGGAGACAAAGAGAATCCCAAGCAGAATCCACTCTGAGCACGGAGCTGGACAGGGGGCTCCATCTCTTGACCTTGACATCATGACCTAATGGAAATCCAGAGTTGGATGCTTAGGCAACTGAGCCACCCCAGCGCCCCAGGAACTGCTGCATTATTAAGAGAAACAAAGCAGAGTAAAGATGCAGAATGAGGGGAGGGAGGCAGGTGATAAAGATCTCTCTAAGGAGGTGATATTTGAGGAGAAAATTCAAGGAAATGAGAGTAAGGGACTCAGAGCTAGCTGGAAAAGAGCACACCAGGCCTGGAAGAATGGAGAGAAGAGACCCAGAGGCAGAAGCAGGCTGAGTAAAGCGGGGGGTGGTGCAGATGGCCAGAGAGCAGACAGGTGGAGAAGGAAGTCAGGCCCTGCTCTAAGTGTGCAGGAGCCTCTGGGAATTTTCAGCAGGATGAAGGTATGCTTTGATTTTTATTTTGAAAAGATTTCTGCAACTCTGGCAAGAATGGGCTCAAATTAACCAGCTGGTGAGGACGTAGAGGAACTAGAGTCTCCATGTCTCACAAGGGAGTGTGAATTGGTAAAGTCATGTTGGAAAGTCGACTGACAGTGTCTGCAAAAGCTAGACACATACGGGTTTGACCAAACAGTTCCACTCCCAGGGATCCCCCCACTCCTGTGTATTTAACCAAAAGAAGGAAAATGGATCTGGCCTCCAAAAGCCATGCACAAGAGCCCCAAACTGGAAAAGGCACATTTATGAACAAGAGCCCCAAACTGGAAACAATGTCCGTTCGCTGCAGAATTGGTAAATAAATTGTGAAATACTCACGCGATGACTGTAACACAGCAGAGAAAAACAACAGAACAGGTGACTTGTTCTTGGTCCTGTCTAAATGCATCCTCTCTTCCGGGACACTGTATCCTCCTGTCTGACCCACCTGAAGGGTTTCTACTCTGATTTTTCCCTCCGTATCATATCACTAGAGAGAAAAAGAGAGATCAAGGATGACTCCTAAGGCTTGTGGCCTGGGAAACGGTGGAGGGGAATGTCAACTGTGAATATAGTCAAGACGGGAGAGATGGTTGGGATGGGCAGGAGGGTGCAATGCACATTTTCTTTTCATGCTCATGTGAGATCCAAGCTGAGCCGTTAACAGTGGCACAGATCAGGGTCACACAAAGGGACTATAGGCCTACTTTGGGGAGTTAGCAGCACATCCATGGTATTC
Source organism: Canis lupus familiaris (assembly GCF_011100685.1). Taxonomy (NCBI): domain Eukaryota; kingdom Metazoa; phylum Chordata; class Mammalia; order Carnivora; family Canidae; genus Canis; species Canis lupus. The sequence goes on along the minus strand of NC_049256.1, from coordinate 13,050,126 downwards.
ATGGTATTCATCCATGGTAAAGCCACGGGTTAGATGAGATCTCCCTGGGGGCTGACTGCAGAGAGAGCGGAAGCAAGGTCTGAACACAGTCATGCTCAACAGGCAGAAAGGAAAAGAAGATCCAGAAAGGAGACTGAGAAGGAGCCACAGCAAGTGAGCTGACCCTTGAGATCCACATTGTACACCTGGATCAGCAGCACAGCCATTTCCTCTGCCAACGTTAGTTGGTTCAACTGCTGCTGGAGGCCGAGTGCTGACCTTTGGATTTGGTAACGTGGAGATTGCCCATGGTTTGACGATGGTGGTTTCATCGAGTGGGTACAGACAGGAGTGAAAAAGTGGAGACCATCAGCTTACATAACTCCTTGAGGAGTTTACTATAAAGGAGAAGGGAGACAAGAATTAGAGAAATTTCTTTTTATTATAAGACATCTGTCTTATAATGAGGAAGAACTGGCAGAGAAGAAGGAAATGGTGATGTGACATGAGGGGAAAATCAGAGTAGAAACCCTTCAGGTGGGTCAGACGGGTGGATAGAGTGTCCCGGAAGAGAGGATGCATTTAGACAGGACCACGAACAGGTCACCTGTTCCGGCAGGTGGGCAGACAGCATGCGTGGACATGGGGGCAGGTAGGCTGACTTTTGGGGGCCTCTGGACATGGTTCTGTTGAACACACACATATCTTGTACGGACCATTGTGCCCTTTGCTAAAAACTCAAGCTTCCTGCAAAGGAAATTGTTGCATATGTACATGATTTTATGGCTGTCAGCTGCTTGCCCCATGCCTACGGTTTTAAATGTCCAATGAAAGCATCTGGAACCAGGAGAGAACAGTCATATGATGCATGAAAGTCCTCGCTGGATTCTTCGTGCTGACCACAGCATCCATTCTTACAAAAGGTGGGGAAAATGACCCACGGGAACATTGTGGAGTGTGGCTGGGGGTGAGGGGTATGGGGTGGGAGGTGAACTTTTGTAAGAAATACACTTTCAAAGGCACATGTACCCAAAAAATAGTCAGAGGGAGATACACAAGGCAGTTAATGATTTTCATTTGAGAGCCCTGATCTCCAAATGATGATGAAGTTTTTTTTTTTTTTTTAATCGAAAATTCTACTAATCATGTAATTGGAAACCTGTAGAAGACCTGTTTCCCCTGTGGAGCTCGAGTCTCCTAACCCTGGTGTCATTGTCAAATTTGGAGACATTGACATTTTCACCTCACAGGAAACCCAGTACCTGGCACACAGGTAAGCACTGGGTCAGAGGGCCTGTGAAGGTGCAGGTAGGAGCTGCTTTGAAAATGTGAAAAGCCTCTTTTGCTCACCACCAGCAGCTTCTCAACACTAGGGCTTCTGGAGGCAGACTGCTTGCTGAGTTTGCTCTACCTGTGGTCACACAAGGCACCTTTAGAAACACCAGAGACGCACGGGGGCAGGGGTGGATATACAAAATGCCTGAGTTTCTAGTTCCTTGAAAAATTTGAAAGCTTTTGAAATTCATCTCCATGCTTTATAGTAGCATCATCTGTAAGATGAAAAACGTCAACTGATTTAGAAGGTCCTTTAGCTTTAAAAAAAAAAAAAATCCTGAATTTCTGGGGCACCTGGGTGGCTCAGTCAGTTAAACAACTGACTCATGATTTTTGGCTCAGGTCATGATCTCAGGGTCCTGTGTCAAGCCCCACATTGGGCTTGAGCTCAGCGTGGAGTCAGCTTGTCCGTCTCCCTCTGCTCCTTCCCCTACTTGCTCTCTCTCTCTTTCAAAGAAATAAATAAAATCTTCAAAAATAAATTTAAAAAAATTAAAACATGCTGAATTCTAAAAATCCAACTGGAGACGTCATTAATGAATAACCCAGGAAACTGATATATTGTACATGTGGATATATAAAGATGTAATTATAGCCTCATAATATAGGGTAGCATGTGATTATTAAATTAATGATATACCTATAGGTACCTGAGAATAGGTTTTAGGGGTAGTCCCAGTGGTGCAGCGGTTTAGCGCCGCCTGCAGCCCAGGGCCTGATCCTGGAGACCCGGGATGGAGTCCCATGTCGGGCTCCCTGCTTGGAGCCTGCTTCTCCCTCTGCCTGTGTCTCTGCCTCTCTCTCTCTCTCTCTCTCTCCCACTCTGTATCTCTCATGAGTAAATAAAATAAAATCTTAAAAAAAATTTTTTTTGAAGAATAGGCTTTAGGAGTCATGCCATTTCATATATATCTTGACTGTAAAATTTATATTGCAAATATAAATATAAATATAATTTATATGCAAATAAAATTTATACTAGCTTTAAAAGTTGATGGGCCCCTGGGTGGCTCAGTGGTTGAGTGTCTGCCTTTGGCTCAGGGCGAGATCCTGGGTCCTGGGATCGAGTCCCACATCGGGCTCCCTCCAGGGAGTCTGCTTCTCCCTCTGCCTGTGTCTTTACCTCTCTGTGTGTCTTTCATGAATAAATAAATAAAATCTTAAAAAAAAAAAGGTTGAGAAAAGTTTCCTGATAAATATGATGAAGTGACAGAGAACTACAGAAATCACTTTCACTGATATCTATTAAATAAAAATTATATTTGACCCTTGAACAACAAGATTTGAACTATACAGGTCCCCTTATATACAGGGGTTTTTTGATAAGTACGGTACTATAAATGTATTTTTCTCTTACAATTTTCTTAATAACATTTTATGTTCTCTAGCTCATTTTATTGTAAGAATACAATATTTAATATATATAACATACAAAATATGTGTTAATTAAATGTTTATATCACTGGTAAAGTTTTGGGTTGAAAGTAGGTTATTAGTAGTTAACTTTGAGGGGAGTCAAAAGTTGTATGTGGATTTTTGATGGCATAATGTGGGGGGATTTGTACCCCTAACCCCTGTGTTGCACAAGAGTCAACTCTAGTTTTTTAAAAGGCAAACGTTTCTCTAGCAGGAACCAAATAAGGAAAAATCACAGCATTATTCCATAAACATTAAAAAGTAGTGGGTAGGAAAAGAAACAGAATATTCTGGAGTGCCACGGCTCTCAAATACATCTTCAACCCTGGAAAAGGTACTAAGGAAAGGCCCATCAACATTATGAGAGTTTCATAATACTCCACGATTTGGAGAAAAGTAGACTAAGGTCAATAAGATAGTCATAAGACAAATCAAGAAAAAGTGACACCTGGGTGGTGACTTTGGCTCCCGGGGTCCTGGGATCGAGTCCCACATCAGGCTCCCTGTGGGGAGCCTGCTTTTCCCTCTGCCTATGTCTCTGCCTCTCTCTGTGTCTCTCATGAATAAATAAATAAAATCTTTAAAAAAAAAAGACAAACCAAGAAAAGAAAAGATCTAAGAAGGTGAAATCATTCAAAAGTAGGAATTGAATCATTATAGTCTACAACTGAAACATATAGTTAAAAATGCAGTGATAATTATAAGAGTACAGTATCCAATCAATCTCATAAAGTTTTCATAATCTTTTTCTTGAGTTTAAAGACATTTTTGTTGGTGAAGAAATGCCTAATGAAGTTCAGCCAATGCTTTCCGGTTAATGCCAGTTTATTTTTCTTCTGTGAATATTAAAATAAGATTAACTGTGACGTAAAAAAAGTAAATAGCCTCTAGAGAATTATTTTCTTTTGAAACAATTATTTGATATGCTGGTCACTTTTTTTTACCAATCTCTTTGTCCATACATCCATCTAACTGTCTGGAACAGATATCAGTCAGCAGATTACACTCCATATCTCATTTAGTCTGCAATTTCAAACAATTTTGAGAAAATATCATAAAATAGGAGGGTTGGATTGCAAACACAGATGCCTCATATTTTCTAATGAATCAGATGAAGACCTGACAACACTAGGGCCATGTTCCCGCTTGGCAACAATCTGCTCTACCTGAGTGATAGCACCTATACCCTCCAGTGAGGTGTCCTCCTCTAGGTAGCCATGAGTCAGTCCCACCACCTCTTGATTGTCCTCAGCGACAAGGAGAACCTTGGCTCCTATTATCATTTCATTTGCACTGTGGGTTTTCTGAAAATTGAGACACATTTCTCAATATCCATGTGGAAAATCCCAAAGGAGATTAAGAAGGTTGAGTGAGTTACACCCAAATGGTCTTGATCATTGAGGTTCTTTTTGGTTGCTGGAGGCCTTTTGGTTGACATTACAGGCCTAGAATGATATTCAACAAATGCCAACACTAATGTTTTCTTTCCTTTGGGGGATGTAATTTTGTATGAGTGGTTACTTTCTTCTTCGTACTTTTTTGCATTCTTTGATTTTTCTTTATGATGAAAATGCCTCGTTTTTATATTTAAAAATAGGGAATCCTTAAGTACATATACATATAAATGAATATGTTTATATAAAAAGACATTCATACATAAATATATATGTTTGTGTGCGTTATTAGAAAACAAAGTAGAAGGGAAAATGATACAAGTGTTCTAGCAAGAAAGTAGAATATAGGGCACCTGGGTTGCTCAGTGGTTGAGCATCTGCCTTTGGCTCAAGTCATGATCTGGGGGTCCTGGGATCAAAGTCCCGTATGCATCAGGCTTCCCCGCAGGGAGCCTGCTTCTCCCTCTTCCTATGTCTCTGTTTCTCTCTCTCTGTGTCGCTCATGAATAAATAAGTAAAATCTTAAAAAAAAAAAAAAAAAACAAGGAAAGTAGGGTACAGACCCTTGGAGATAGTCTGTGTACCATCCCCTGAGTGAGTAAGATAGGTTTTTCATTATAATCCTCAGACATATCTCCAGGGAATCCTCTCTCTTACATATCAAGGCAAATGTGACTTCTAAATGAGGCATTCATTTATCAGGCATTAAGACTTCCCAGGCTTTCTAACCAGCAGCAGAAAACCATATTTTTAATACCGCAGAAGGAAAACTTGTTAAAAAACAGGTCTATTCCAGGGCAAACCACACCCTAATTAGGAAGATATTCCCTTTAAAAAAAAATTTTTTTCTGAAAAAAGATTGACAAGGAACTTAAACTGAATATATACCGAGGTTTTAGTTAAGTTGTATTTAATCAATCTCCCTGGCAGTGGTGTTTAATTTACAAAAGCATATTATTTCCTCCTTCGAATTATTTAGCTCGGTCCCCAGAGGATGTAACCAACAAACTAAAAGCCAGAAGATGACAAATGCATGAAGGAATAAAAGCAGCACTTTTCACACCCTTTATTCTTTCAAATTATTGTTCTTCATTAGACTTGTTTCTTTGAAAAAAAAAATCGAACGGTGGTATTGATGCTTTCTATATTATAATTGACCTTAGCAACTATAAACTATTCTAACTAGGGGGAAATAGTTAATAAATAAGAACCACAAAGCATAAAAGCAACAGAGATTGAAACGTAGTGTTTCCAAGGTATAATTTCCTCCAAAATTATGCCAGCTAGCTAATCAAAGGACGTTTCCCAGTTTGCTGGTTATGGTAAGAAAGGTTAAGGCTTGTTTGGACTGTGGCATAATTTTATATGTATATTTTTTATATTCCATCTTTGCCCTTCTTGTTTGCATTTTCTATTTTGCAGATGGTGCTCCACCTTTTCTCCCTGGCCCCCTAGTCAGGGACTCGGCTTCCTGTAGACTGAGTGCTCAATCACCAGTATCTGATCGGCACCACTTTCCATTTACCGTGACGTCCTTTTTTGAGTGAGAAGACACATCTTTCTTTGTCCTGAATCAAGGTTTCCTTTTTAGGCTTTATCACCAACTGTTTGACTTTGGATGAATTCCTTAACTTCTCTCTCTCTCACACTCCCACGATATGCGATAAAGAGAAAAACATCAATATTGTTTTTACCACACAGGAATATTTTGATTGTATGCATGAGGCAATTACGTCCTATCAGATATAATATACTAAATATGTATTTATGCATATTTAAGAAGTCAACACACGTAAAGCACTTAGTACCTGGCATCCGTTGCTCAATTCCTGTTCATGTTTATAAGAATAAATCATATTATTTGTATATTCATTCAATAAATACCTCTTGAGGACCTATTCTAATACTGAGCATACCATCAGTGAATAAAATAGACAGAAATCTCTTCCCTCATGGCGCTTCATGAAGAACGCAGCTGATTATATAAATACATTATATAGGGTGTTTCGAGGCAATTAACACTATAGAGAAAAATAAAGCAATAAAGGAGAATAAAGAGTGTTGGAGGAGGTAAGGGGTGATTGGCTTATAACTTTGAATTTTGAATAAGGTGACCAGGAAAGGCCTTGCTGAGAAGGTGACATTGAAATAAAGACTTGAAGGAAGTAACCAAAGGAGCAAGGAAAGGGTCTGAGAGAGCTATGTTCCCTGCAGAGGGAACAGCATGTGCAAGGAACAGAAATATCAGGGTGGATACAGCAGTGGAGGATGGGGGCAAACAGCAGAAGATTAACCACTCCACATTCTTAAATGCTGCACTGATGGCTATAAAACTGTATACATATACTTATATACACACACACGTATATATTTTTTTTCTTTCTTCTTTTTTTTTTTTTTTTTTTTTTTAATGGGCAGGTGCTTAGTAAGTATTTACCTTCTACATGGAAACAAACCAGTCGTCTCAAATTCCATGCCATGCCTTCCACAGTCTCTCATGCTTTACAGAGCCTGGGGAGTGCTCATTAATCAAGAGCACCCAGCTGAAGGATTGGTTTTCACACTCTTAATGAAGCATCCAGAGCTAATGCTCAAGAACAAGTTTAATCTAAATCACACTATTCTTTGGAGACCTTCCCTTCAGTTTAGGATGAGTCTTTGGCCCAGTCAAAAGCCATAGGCAAGGGGCACCTGGCTGGCTCAGTCTAGGACCCTGTGACTCTTGATCTCAGGGTTGTAGGTTTGAGCACCACCTTGGGTGAAGAGATTACTTAAGGAAAAATAAAATCCTTAAAAAAAAAAAAAGCCATAGACGAACCTTCCAGTCAACTTACAATTTCAACTCTTACATGGGTTTAACTATAAAACTGTCTTTTGTCTTTTTTTTCTCCTCTAAACTATTTCCTTGATTAGAAAAATCCTCACACCCTACCTTTACTCTCCATGTTCAGTGCCTCAGATATATGAAAATAAAAAAAGAAAAATGCTAAATCTGCGAAGAATATATTTGTGATTTTTGCCCAAATTTCATTACAGCATATGTGTATGGTAAAAGATGCCTGTATACTTATGGCCTCCATAAGTTCCTTTGAGTTCTGGTGTTTGGCCACTTACTGGCTGTGTGTGACCTTGAGTGGAGTCACTTAAGCTCTGTGGGCCTCAGTCACCTCAACTGAAAAATGGGGATGGATGTGCCCACTTAGGGTGACTTACAAGGAATAAAAGAGAAAATATAAATACAGTAATCCCCCTCCCCCCACCTCGGGCACCTGGGTGGCTCAGTCCATTAAGTGTCTGCCTTGGGCTCAGGTCATGATCCTGGGGTCCCAGGATCGAGTCCCACAGTTGACTCCCTGCTCAGTGGGGAGTCTGTTTCTCCCTCTCCCTTTGCCCCTCCCCCCATTTGTTCTCTCTCTCAAATAAATACATAAAAATCTTCAAAAATTAATAAATACATACATACATACAGTAATCCCCCTTATCTGCAGGGGATACATTCCAAGACCCCAGGGGTTGCCAGAAACCACAGCTAGTACCAAACCCTACATATACCATATATTTTTCCTACACTTACATACCTATGATTAAGTTTACTACATAAATTAGGCACAGCAAGAAATTAATAACTGATAATTAAAATAAACAGTGAGGGAGGCCTGGGTGGCTCAGCGGTTGAGCGTCTGCCTTTGGCTCAGGGTGTGATCCCAGAATCCCAGGATCAAGTCCCACATCGGGTTCCCTGCATAGAGCCTGCTTCTCCCTCTGCCTATGTCTCTGGCTCTCTCTCTCTGTGTTTCTCATGAATAAATGAAATCTAAAAAACATATATAGAACAATGATAAGAATATACAGTAATGCAGGTTACGTGAATGTGGTCTCTCTGTCACAAAGTATCTAATCGGACTGTACTCACCCTCCTTCCTGTGATGCTTTGAGACGATAAAATGTGGTGAGAGGCAGGGTGGTGACCGAGTAGGCACTGTGACCCAGCATCGAGCTACTGCTGACCTTCTGACCAGGTGTCAGAAGGAAAATCATTTGCTTCAGGACGATGGATGACCTCAGGTAACCGGAACCTCAGGAAGTGAGGCTGTGGCAATAGGGAACCACGGTAGTAACTTAGCTTAGTGACGGGTCTCCAGCAACACTACATGAATATTTCTTGTTGTCATGGTCACTGTTATTTTGTTTTTCTGGGGAACTGCTCAAAAGGCGGAGAGGCATTAGGTGCTACAAAGCACCCATGTGAGTTAATGGAATGTGTAAATCACAGAGGTAGCAAAATTGATTACCACTCTCCTGCGTCTCCTGTTGAAGTAACAATATTAATGAAGCATTGACTTAAATCATTATTATAGACTTTCCTTTTTTTCAGATAATCAGCAACTACTTCTTAAGAGGCAAAATAGCTTTAATCCTGTTTTTATTATTTGGAAGGGGGGTGGCCTCAGAACATATTTCTTTCTTTTTTTTTAAGACTTATTTATTTGAGAGAGAGAGAGACAGAATGAGAGTGGCAGGGAGCAGAGGGAGAGAGAAATTCTGAAGCAGAGTTCCCACTGAGCGTGGAGCGCAACCCGGGGCTCAATCTCACGACCCTGAGATCATGACCTGAGCCAAAACCAAGAGTCAGATCTTAAGGGACTGTGCCAGGTGTCCCTCAGAAGGTACTTCTAAAAATATCTGTCACTTTGTAACACCCTGTAGTGAGTAATAACTATAATAGCAATCATTTGAAGGGTGTTTGCTCAGTGTCAGACATGCAATGTATACTATTTCATTGACTTCTGGAATATGCCCAAGGACTGTTACCACTCTCCCTATTTTACAGTTGAAGAAGCTGAAGCCCAGAGAGATTGAATCACAGCTAGTGGGCGACAGCACGGAATTCAAAGCAGGATCTTTAGTCTCCCACACCTGGCTCCTTAAATCTAGATGCTTGATTGCCAAGTAGTTATGAAATGCCTGAACAATGGATCAGACTTTCACTTGGTAGCCACGGTCAGCTTCTGAGGCTGTTTCACAGTAGTGATAGGGCAATTTACCAAGTACTTCTAGAAAAGTGTGCAGGCTACAGGAAGTAAGTGGAAATCATAGGCCCTTGGGTGTATTATTAGGGAATTTAAATAATCTATGGGGAGAGATCAAGGTTGAGGAAAAATAATAATGAAAATTATATTTACTGAGCATTTGTGTGTCAGTGCACCACACAGACAGTTCATAAACCAAAGCCAGGGTCCCTGGAAAGATCTCCTTAGTAGAGAGTGGAGTGTGGTTAAATCCATCTTCAGCAGACGCATTACCTTTCAGTGTGCATGCTACCGAAATCACTTGTGAGAATTAAGATCTCGGGCTGAAATGAAACCACACAACAGGCAATCAAAATGAGGTACCCTACCAGATTATCCAGGTGCCAGCAATCTCTACACATCAGAGATGATTTGTCTTCCTTAAAAAAGTCAGCAGAATCAGAACACATTTTTCAAAATACTTCTGATACTTTGATGTGACAGTTTTCCATGGGATCCGGTTTCTGAACATTTTACTTGATCAAGGTTGGCAACCCCCAGGTTCATTAACAGGTGGTGTTGACAGGTTAATTACAGGAGGAAATTAGCGCATATCAGGGACCGGAGTGATCACGCCTACCTGCAAGCACTTTTAATTGTAAATGATTTGCTACAGCTTCTCATTCACCTCTTGAGCTAAGGGTTTGGACTACAGTGAAGTTTCAGGAAACTCGGGCCTCTTAGCCAGGCTGAGATCTAGCACGGTGCCTTAGCTAGAAACCTGACAAAGACTAATTTGAATGTGTAAAATGTTAAAGATGACCTAAACAAAGCATATTGGTTTCATAAGGCAGCCATGACAAAGTGCCACAAGCTGAGTGGCTTAAACCTCAGACATTTATTCTCTCACACATCTGGAGGTGAGAATTCTGAAATCGAGGTGCTGGCCCGGCCATGCTTCCCCTAATGGTGTCTGTGTCCAAATTTCCATTTTTTTATGAGGCCATTGGTCATATTGGATTAGGACCTACCTTAGTGAACTCACTTTAACTTGAACATCTCTGTAAAGACCCTGTGTCCAAATAAAGTCACATTCTGAGTTATTTGGGGGTTAGGACTTCAGGAACTTGGGTGAGACACAGTTCAACCTCACAACACATCGTGTTACTATCATGTTAATGACGGCTCCAGCACCTGGGCAGGGGGTGCAGCACAGTAAAGAGGCAGGTACCCTGTTGTCTGGTAAAATGGGCTCAGGGTCATGCAGGCCTGTCATACAAAGGTCATACAAATCCTTACCTGGTCATCTGGGAGATGTGGCTTTAGGGAACTCATTTGTACTCATTACTGAAAGGTAGGTCATAACTAACCATCTTGCAATTTTTTAAAAGTGATCCTTTAGGGGATCCCTGGGTGGCTCAGTGGTTTAGTGCCTGCCTTTGGTCTGGGACATGATCCTGGAGTCCTGGGATCGAGTCCCACATCAGGCTCCTTGCATGGAGCCTGCTTCTCCCTCTGTCTGTGTCTCTGCCTCTCTCTCTCTCTCTCACGAATAAATACATAAAATCTTTAAAATAGATAGATAAATAAATAAAAATAAAAGTGATCCTTTAAAAACACATTCATTTTATATGTGGTAACAAATACGTCGTTTACAAATACTAATTTATCTAATCCTCATAACAACCCTAAAGCGTAGGTACAATTGCCACACAGAAGGCTCACAAAAGTTAAGTAATGTGCCCTCCGTCGTACAACTAGCAAGAAGCAGGGGCATGTTTCGGGGCTAGTAGCTTGGCCCGAGACCTAAGGACTTAACCAGCTATGCCCCTTCTGCTTATTGAAACTGGCCCGCTAGGCCCCCTATTCCATGCCGCAGGTCATGCTCCACTTAGCCTTGCTCAAAATATTTGACGGGCTTCCCATCTGACTCAGAGGGAAGGCCTGGGTCCTGATCCCAGCCCCTATCGCCTGTGTGACCTCATCTTCTGTTACTCCCCGTCCCTAAACCACTCTTCCTGGACACTCAGGCACTGGACACCCAGCCCTTTACCTTTGCTCTTCCGTCTGGCTTCCCAGTACAGCTTCCATAGGACTTGCTCCAGCCCTTTGCTCAGAAGGCACCCATCTGTCCACCTGACCAGTCCCTGCACCTGATACTCTGTCCTTTGTCTTCATGCCACTCATCCCTGCCTGACATAATATTGTTTGCATACTGCTTGTTCTTGTTTGTTTGCATATTGTTTTTCTCTCCCCAACTCCCAGGGCTTCTGCAGATCGAGTTTTTGTTTGTTTGTTCACTGCTGTAATTCCAGTGCTTTGTGACTGGGTAAGTAAATCAAGGGATGGAGTGATTACCACCGGGCTTGATCATGCTTCGTAAATAATGATTGCAATTCTTTTAACTGCAGAAACCAAAACTCATTGGACGTGGCACAGAATTGGGTTGAGAACAAGATGATTTGGGCTGGGGGAATTTCTTAATATTTAGGAGGATCCCTGTCACTGACCTTCCCCATGCATCAGGCTTTCCAGATTGCACTTGGACGCGGTGCCTGGCAGAGAGGAAGCCCCCGGTGGCTAGAGGTTGAAGATGAAGAGCCTGAGGGAAAAGAGCCAGAAAGAGAAGAACAGCAGGAGGAAGGGAGAGGAAAGGACTGCAAAGGAGGAGGAGGAGGGGCTGGCAGGCAGCTTGCTTTGTGCTGGCGAGGAAGCCGAGAGGCCAGGGTGGCCCACGAGAGGCCCACTGTCCAGAAGCCTGGGTGGGACACGTCCCATGATGAAAGATGCAGCATGACAAGACCACTCTACTGGTCTTCTGCATGGAAGGGTGCCCTGCGTGTCTCCTCTTTCCTTTTGCCTTTATGCAGAGGAAGGATTTTTCTCAGAACCCCTGAATACCCCTCTTTGAAGCTGGGGTAGCCCCCAGCTCAGCAGTGAAACCTCCTGGCAGGTGGCTCAGGCTCATGACCACCTGCGCTCTCATGGGCTGGCCCAAGTCTAGATACATTATTTTCCAAAGAGCTTTTTTTTTGGTCTCTTCTTGCCGTCCTCAGCAAAGGAAAACAATCGCTTGCTAGTGACTCTGAGCCTGTGTCACCCCCAGAATAATAACCTACCGCCCTGGAAGGGTCACAGAGGCAAACTTGCTCCCCGACAAGTGCATTTGGGGCTCTCAATTCCAAATGCTTAAAATTTGGAGTGTCTACGACTAAAGCAAAGTCTGCGGGCTGCTACTCTTCGCTGGCCTGAGACCAGAGCCAGTGTTTAATGGGTGATGGTGCTGCGAGGACCGTCCTCAGCCTTCTCCCTGTGGAATGTCCTTATCAGCATTAAAAGTCACCACATTCCATACAGATCTTTCCAGCACCGGGAGTGTGAAGCAGTGCTGCTATATAAGGTTATTTCCAGCTGCCAAAGTGCCTGCTTTCAGCGACAAAGCCTCATGTGTCAGACCATCACCTCCTCCCCCACCCCCAAGTCAAGAGCAAGAGGGAGAAAATTCTTGGATGAGATCGTTGGGAAGACGGACCGCCAAACTATGCTGCCGTTAATGACGTTTGACATCCACGTGCGTTGGACATCTGAAAACGTTTGCCCTTTTTTGGAATCTAGAAAGCCAAGTCTTTGGGGTCGTAGTTCACAAGTATGCATTTCACAGGCTGTGCGATTCATAAATGCACATACTTCCATTCATGGTAGAGATTTGGGAAGGGACTCAAAATGATTACTTCATCTTCCAGAAAATTGGAAGAGGAGTGAATTCTGATTTCTTGGTAATTTTCTAGTAAATCTGACTTGTCTAAACGTTGACCCAAATTTCACCCTGGAAAGAGTGGCCGGAGGGAGGGCAGAGAGACATTCGGCAACCCTTGTATTTGGTGCAGGTTGTGGAGTGGAACATTTCCCTTCCCTGGGATAGGTTTTTATATCTGGCATCACACTGATTTTGTGTGTTCCGGGTATGTACCAGCTCCTCCAATTGTTTGACCAACACTGATCTGCAACATACTCTGTTGACATGGAAGGTGTGGAAAGGAAGATGTAGGTGAAAGAAAAGTGATCCAGAAATCTCCTAAGTCAATGACAGGGGATAATTAAGAACCAACCATAATACCAAAAACAACCAATAATTTTGCATTACTGGAGACATAGCAAGAAAATAAGCACTGCACTCCCAAGTTATTGAATAGAATAAATCTCACAAGTTAATAAAATATGGAAGAAAATATTTTCTGTGGTAATAGGACAGGGAGAGACTTAGCATGTCTGACTCCATAGTGGTTCTATTCCCCTCGCTTCTGTGACCTATGGCTTAGGAACGTCTGCTTAGCCCTGCGTGTAGGCATGTTACAGCTCAGATTTGCAAAAACTGCTTTTTACCCAAAATCTATGTCATATGAAACATTAAAAAAAAAAAAAAAAGTACATGCAGAAATGACTATGTTGGGGCACCTGGGTGGCTCCAAGCCTTCAGCTCAGATTATGATCCCTGGGGTCCTGGGATGGAGCCCCACATCATATCACTGAGCTCCATGCTCAGTGGGGAGTCTGCTTCTCCCTTTCCCTCCTACCATCCCTCCCCACTCATGCTTTGCTCATACTTTGACTCTCTCTTTCAAATGAATAAAAAAATCTAAAAAAAAAAAAAAAAAAAAAAAACCACAAAAAAGGAAATGACTATGCTATGTTTAAGACAAGGAGCAACATCATGACCAGAATCCTGTACCCAAAGACCAACTTGACCTTGGACAAAGAAGTTAGGTCACCTTCCGCAGTTGTCTACAGATGTCACTCGCCTTTGGATTCCAACCCCCCCTGCATATCCCTTTTGCTACCATAAAGGCAGCTCGAATTTCGTGTGAAGAAGAGATGGTCCTTTGCAGCAATGGTCCACCACCTCTTCGGGTGCTGGTTTTCCCAGTAAAATCACTTTCCTTGCCCTAGCATCTTTTCTTTCGACTTATTGACCTGTCATGGACAAACAGAACAAGTGTGGGCCTTGGTTACAGTAGAAGATAGTGGAAAAATAAAAGTTGTCCCCTGTAATATCTAAAACTGTTTAAAAAAATCATTTCACTCCTAGACAATATTAGAAGATATGGATTTAGATCAAAGTGTTCAAATCATAAAAATGACAGAAAAATGGTTTCTTAAGTGTAGAGGACACTACCTTTGGTGGAACTCATTTGGTTTCTTTCCCATTTCCTTTCATCATCCAAGTCAGCAAAAGGTTATTGTAGTGTCATTTTCATGAGACACCCCCCATCCCTCTCTGTGCATAGCCATAAAACCAACCTATAAAAAGTTTAGAAGATTGGGATCAAAAGAGAAGAAGAAAATATATGCATGATTAGAAAAGTCTCTTAGGGAATTCTCCCCAAGTCACTGGTGAAAATTGAAATTATGTGCTTTGGGGTCCAAATTATTCACCTTGGGAGTCTCCGATACTACAGACCATGCTTTCTACATTCAAAAAATAGTCAATCATTCTATTTAAATGAGTAGAAATGGACTTCTAGAAGGAGAAAAAACCCACATATGCTTGGAAATGTCCAGATTCAGATAAGAACGTGAGAAAGTCTGTATGAGTCAACCAAGACTGACTGACCATCTATGAGACTAGGTATGTAAACTGCAAGGCCCCCGAAGTCTGATAGATTGCTAATGTAATCAGTGGTTTCGTATTAACTTCTATGTTTGTGTCTCTCAATCTGGGCAAGGCATGTAATGGGTAAAGTCGGATGCCAAGGAATAGATGTTTTGGTGAAGTGCTTATTTTATGCAAAGATGTTTTTGAGAGAATTATTAAACAATGATAATATTACAAAGTAGAATGCAAAAATCAGTTGAATTTTAAAATCAAGCAAAAAGAATTCAAATAAGCTTCAGGCATGAGGCAGAGTATTGGAGGCTAGGTGTTCATTCTCTTTGGCCGCTAGGGAGTCTTTGGTAGAAAATCTAAGATGCATATCTCTGCGGGAGCCTGGGTGGCTCAGTCGGTTAAGCATCTGCCTTTGGCTCAGGTCATGATCTCAGGGTCCTGGGATCGAGCCTTGCACTGGGGTCCCTGCTCAGTGGGAAGTCTGCTTTTCTCTCTCCCTCTGACTCTCCCACCCTCATGCGGGTGTGTGCGCTCTTTCTCTTTCTCTCTCTCTCCCTCTCAAGTAAATAAGTAAAATCTTAAAAAAAAAAAAAAAAAAAAAAAAAAAAAAAGCATATCTCTGAATCCCCTTAAATGGATCTGGAATCCTCAGTGGGAATGTATACTGGGTGTGTAGGAATAACTGCCTCTAACAAATGGCTTTTCTAGACCCTGGTGTCTAGACTTCCTCATGGCTCAATGCCCATTTGTATTGAATTGAGTCCACTTAGTTTTTTTTGTTTTTGTTTTTGTTTTGTTTTGTTTTGTTTTTAAGATTCATCCATTTATTTGGGAGAGAGAGAGCAAGAGGGGACAGGGAAGGAGCAGAGGAGAGATAAAATCCTGAAGTAGACTCCTGCTGAACATGAAGCCTGACGTGGGGCTTGATCCCAGGACCCTGAGATCATGACCTGAACCAAAATCAAGAGCTGGCTGCTTAATCGACTGAGCCACTCAGGTGCCCCTAAGTTCACTTAATTCTTGTGGAGTTCCGGTGCTACGGACTGAATGTTTGTATTCCTCTGAACCTCCTGTGTGGAGATCCTAACCCCTAATGTTGAGTATGATGGTATTTGGAGGTGAGGTCTATGAGGTCTTGAAGGTAGAGTCCTCGTGATGGGATTAGTGCCTTTATAGAGACAAGACGGGGTTTGCTTGCCTGTTCTTTCTCACTGCCACGAGAGGACACAACAAGAAGACAGCCACCTGCAAACCAGGAAGAGGCTTTCACTGGAAGTCAGCCATGCTGGCACCCTGCTCTCAGACTTCTAGCCTCCAGAACAATGAGGAACAAATTTCTATGGTTAAGGCCACCCGGTCTGTGGTAATTTGTTACAGCAGCCAGAGCTTACTAAGACGCTTGGTCTCCATCTTTACAATGCTCTTCATCTCTTCTTCCCCATCTCATGCCTTGGCTTCAGAATTGGATTTGGAAAGCTCCACCTTTGACCATCATCCCTACTCTCTGTATATTGAAGGAAAATAGGTTCCTGCATCCCACCAGAGCCAGGCCAGCACCCAGCCTACCTGGGAATGGTGAGGAGACAGACGCAGCACTGATTTACACAAGCAAAGGTTGGGCTCTGCACTGGAATATCTTCCAGAAGGGCCAGATGTGTCCTACTTGCAGCTTTTATATTTTCCACTCAAATACCTTGATATAGTATGCTCAATTTATTACATAATATGACAAAAAAGCAAAATTTCTGTTAAAAACATGGTGAACATCTTTGCCATAAAAAGGCAGGAATGTATTTACACCGAATTTCCTTTAGATTTCACTAAGTGCTGCTTTGAAATAGTCTCTGTGTTCAAGTGTGCCCCTGAGGGCAGGAAGGGAACTAACAGTTAACTGCATTTCCACCACACCGTGCCAAGAATTAAGCACCACGTTGCATCTCACACACTATAATCACATCACAAAGGGTTATTTTTTTTTAACACTATCCCACAGGTGAGTAAATGGAAGATCAAAAAAGATTCAAATCCAGGTCTCTCTGGCTCCAAAGCCTGGATCCCTGGTCTTTCTATACTATATTGCCTCTCGAAAAACATCATTCGGAAGTTTGCTCTGGTTCCCAGGTTAAACCTAAAAGCTTAAAAAATTACTCCTCTGCCTCTGCATCTCACGGGACACAGAGATTCGCCTGCAGTGTCCAGGCAGATCACTTAGCCTCCTTTGTGTTCCTTAGGGTTGGCCACCTCTGCCAACAGAGAGCTCACTGCCTTCAGAGATGTCCATTCCACATCCGGCACCTCTGACTATTCTGGTAAGTTGATTCCACCCAATGTTTGTGCAAATCCATTAAGGACTACAGGCTTAGGAAACAAGATGAATTAGAGAGTGTACTTTTTTGATGTTTATAGTTGAGTGGAGGATTCTGAATTTTAAATGGATCTTTGTCATAAACCTGTTCTTTAGGTAGCTGAATTCTGTGTTCCTAAATTTTTGACAGTCTGAGTATGCCTTCTCAGATCACCCAAACCTGGGTTAGGCTTCTCTTTTTGTGCTTTCATAGCATCGTAGACCAATGCTCATCACAGTTCATAGCACACCTTGTGGAAATTGACATTTTAAAATGTCTGTCACTCGGGGCGCCTGGCTGGCTCAGTCTGTGAGCATGCAACTCTGGATCTCAGGGTTGGGAGTTCAAGTCCCATGTTGGGCATACAGCTTACTTTAAACAAAATGAAACAAAAAACCTTGCCTAGACTAGTCCAAGATTTCAATAAATAAATAAATAAATAAATAAATAAATAAATAAATAAATCAAGGTTGAATTAAAATCTCCGTCACTCTTTGATTTTATCATAAGCTTCCTTGAATGCAAGAGTTGAATTTGATTCCTTTTTGTCTTAGACCTAGCCCCATTGGGCAGATAGTAAGCACCAAACAAACAAACAAACAAACAAACCGTGTTGGGGAAATGGAGAAATAAATCTTCTCTTCATTAAGTTAACAGTTCCAATTTATTTGTGGAGCCTGGTTTCAAGATACCTCCCACATAAATTGTTCTTTAGATCACTTCTAGCTTCTTGGTGTCCCACTTAAAAGATGAAGACCAATCCTGAGAAAATCACTTTAACCATGACTGATAAAGCACACTGTGTTATCTCTGATCAGGACGCTAACCTACACTTTGAAGTTGGCTGAGTTTTGCTTGGTTGCCAGGGCACGCTATGCAGGATCCCATGAATTCATAGTGCTCATCGTGATTATGCTGAATTATGAGCAAGTACGCACCAGGATGGCAAGAATGCATCCTTTTTTATTGGTGGGTTCTTTCCTGTGCTTTTCTGCTGTAGAGTATGATCGTTTTCTGTTGTCGAGTATGATCCTTTATTAATAGTAAGCTTTATTATTGAAACCAAGGAAATGATAAGTAATCTGAAGAGCCATGAACGATAAGTGATTCTGGTTTTGATAACTGTTACAAACTATGAGTTCTTTGACCTCGGGACTAATTCTGGTTGTATTTGTACTCAAGCAGAGTGACTGCCGCATGCAAAGATATCCAGACTTTGACTACTTCTCTCAACCTCTATTGTAACATCCTGATTCCAACCATCATCATCTCTTCCCTGTGTTAATACAAGAGCCTCTTACTTGGTCTCCTTTACTACTGCCAGTGGCCTCTGTGATGATTAATTTTATACACTAAATTGGCTGGACCATAGTACCCAGATATTTGGTCAAACACTATTCTAGATTTTCTGTGAAAGTATTTTTGGGATGAGATCAACATTTAAATCAGTAGACTTGGAGTAAAGAAGATGGTCCTCGGGGATCCCTGGGTGGCTCAGCGGTTTAGCGCCTGCCTTCCGCCCAGGGCATGATCCTGGAGTCCCAGGATCAAGTCCCACATCGGGCTCCCTGCATGGAGCCTGCTTCTCCCTCTGCCTGTGTCTCTGCCTCTCTCTCTCTCTGTCTCTCATAAATAAATAAAATCTTAAAAAAAAAAAAAAAAGATGGTCCTCTGTAATGTAGGGTGGGCCTCATCTAATGACTTACAGGCCTTGCCAAAAAAAAAAAAAAAAAAAAAATCTGACCTTCTCCAGAGATGAGGGAATTGTCAGCAAATTGCTTTCATATTCAAACTTCAACTCTTTCCCACATCTCCAGCCTTCTGGCCAACTCTAGATTTTGGACTTGCTGGCCTCTACAATTGTATGGGCCAATTCCTTCCAATAAATCTCTCTATTATGTGTGTATGAACATCTTACTGATTCTGTTTCTCTGGAGAACCTTGGCTAAGACAGCCTCCAACAGTCCACCTCCATTTCAGCCATCAAAACAGGCTTTTAAAAGCTAAGTCAGAGCCTGTCCATCCTCTGCTCACAACTCTCCAGTAGATTCCCATCTTACTCAGAGAAAAAGCCATGCTTCTCACAAAGACGTCTGTATGATTTGTCCACATTCTCTGGTCTAATCTGCTACCCTTGGTCTCACTATCGTCCTGCAGCCACACTGCCTCCCTGCTATTCACTGAGGTTCAGAGGGTTGGCCCCTGTCTAGAACATTCTTTCCCCGGCAATCTGTATGACCCTCTCCATCTCCTCCAAGCTGTTGTTACTTTCTGGGGGAATTCTTCCTTGATCGCTCTGCACCAGCTCCCTTTGTCCTCCTCAGGTAGACTTACTTTTCTCTGTAGCACTTGTCATCCTCTAACATGCTCTGTCATTTACGTATTTCCTGCTGGCTCTCACTTGTCACCACCATCATCACGGAAGGTGGTGAAGGCAAGGATCTTTTGTTCGCAGCTTCCTAGATGCTTTCAGTAAATATTGAACCAACAAATGAATGGTTGATGATACTTTGTGCCCTCTCTGAAAAAATTACTCTATTAAAAAAATTCTTCAGCAGTCTCCATTTCAACAAAATAAAGCAAGACAACAAAGACCAATCAAGAACCTTCTCCATTGTCCCATTTTCAGTCCTCTGTCCTTAGCATTCTATAAATCCTAGGGGACATTATCAAAACCCAAGGTTTCAGCTACAACATATCCACATCCATGTGTATCATGATCTCTGGACAATGCACACTTCTGGAGCTGCAGGTCCTTTAGAACAACTGTCTAATATGCATCCCTCATATATGCTTCATAAATATCTCAAACTCAGTGTTTCCAACAGTGAAGCCATTGTCATTCCCTGAAACCTACACTTCTTGGGTATTCCCTGAATATGACACCCTCACTTACTCAACTTGCTCAAGCTGGAAACACAGGCTCCCCTAGACCTCCTTCCTCTTCCTCATCCCCAAATGTACATTTTCTTTAAGTTCTTTCAATTTTACTTCCTAAATCACTCTCAAATCCATATTTTCTTTAGAAGCCAGTTAAGACCCTCACCAGTTTCTGTTTATATTGCTACCTAGCCCCTTCATGTTCCTTCCTTCCTCTCGTCTGGAAGACCATGTCACCATGTCCCTTTTATTTACACAGCTAACTTGCACTTAAAAATTCATCTTGTGTAACTCTCCCAACAGGATGATTTAGATACCCTCTCTCTGAGTGAGTACAGCATCGCATCTACACTACTGCTAGCACCTAGCATCCATTACCCTGAGGTTGAGGTTGATTTACTTATTTCCTCTGTATTTCTAAACTTTACAGTTTTTTTAAGGGCAAGGAATATGTCTTTATGTATTTTTTATCCCACATTCTTAGCTCAGTTCCTGGCATAGCATAAGCGTTCAATGAATCCTATTTAAATGAAATAATTGATTATCTTGTCAGTTCCTAGCATAGCATAAAGCTAAATAAATCTTAATTAAATGCAATAAATGGGCTGTGACACGCAGGATGGCTTGAGATTAACTAGGAGTAAGGATACTTTCCTGGGAGCCTGGGAAAAGGGTTCTACTTTGGACAGAGGAAGGGCCCCACCCCTATCTCCATGAGAGCCATGTATCGGAAATGGAAAGAGGGCTTCAGAGCTATGATGGGGATCGCAAGTGACTATGGGGGAGATGGAGAGATAGGAATGATTTGGAGTGGGGAGTTGTGTCAATGTGACAGTAACCAACTCCAAAATCATTCTAATGCCAGTTCCTATCAGCAGGAAGAAGAGCAGAATAGCAGAGATATTACAAAGTGGTGGGAAGAGAGACCAGGACCAGTGGCCACAGAGGAGAAGTGGAATGCTTCCCACAGAATGTCTGGTCCACATGCAAAAGTCCCTTTTGGAGGAAAGATAGGAATAAGCAAAGATTCTCTTGATTCTTTCTTGAGGGCTAAAGAGCCAAAACTTCCATTTAAGGTGTGCATAAAGTACATGGACTAAATGTCTAAATATAATGCACCTTTCATAGGCATGCCCCTTATATCACTTCTTGTTCTACCAGAGAAAGAAGCAGCAGACAAGAGGGTCTGTGTAAATGGGAGTGAAAAGCTAATTGTCCAAGTGTAGGAGTGGGTATCAAATTGTGTGATCAACTAAAAATGAGAATATTACTTTCTCCAAGTCATTGACCTTTTTTTTTTTTTAACATAGAAAGGTCAAACAGAACTGCCCGCGTGTGCATACAGATACGTGTACAAGGGTGTTTCATCACCATGGCACATTCCAAAAACATCACTAGAGGGCTGCTTAAGGGAACGATTTAAGGCCAGTGAATGGAATACCAGGTAGCCATTAAACAGAGTGAGGCAGTCAAAAAAAAAAACAAAAAAACAAAAAAACATAGAAAGGTCAAGAATAGAATTCTATGACACATGACTTCCTTTTCATTCCACTGCAACCCATTAATTCACCCTACTTGGGACCAGTGGTTCCACATACCACCAATTGGTTTAACTCTCTTAGTTGCAAGACTATTACAAGCAACCTTATCAAATGACCGGCTGAAATCTGATTACACTTTGTTTATGGCAGTGGAGGAGAACCTTCTGCAAAGCTGAATGGCTGGCTATTTGGATAATTCTCTGAATCTTTGTTTCACCCAGAATAGTTAGGAAATTCTACTAGGAACTTCTTTATATATTCAGATTTGGGATAAGGATTTAACTGTTTGTTTTTTTTTTTAAGTGTATTAGCCAGGTAATCAATTTAGCAATTTGATTAAAAAGGAAATTAGGAGAGTTTAACACAACCATTCTTACTGCATACATTTTGGCTCAAAGTAATCATGATTTCCCATTCCAAGGACAACCAGCAGAGTTGGAGCCAGATAGATGCATTCTGTGTGGCAGGTTTTCTGCTTACCAACTGTATGAACCCTAGGCAAATTACTTTACTTATTTGGGCCTCAGTTTCCTTATCTGTAAAACATGTGTAACACCAAATAATTGTGTTATTGTGTAGGGGTGCCTGGCTGGCTCAGTTGATAGAGCAGGCGACTCTTGATCTTGGGGTTGTAAGTTCAAGCCCCATGTTGGATGTAGCGATTGCTTTAAAATTTAAAAAAAAAAATCTTAAAAAATGATAAAAATTTTAAAAATTGTGTTACTGTGTAGATTAAATTAAATGTAAGTTCTAAGAAAATCTGGGCATGTGAAATTTTTTTTATTAATCGATTGTAAACATTTTTTAAATTATTGACATCTTATTTGCATGATGCTTGGTATGTATATAATTCAGAATCCTCACTTCCCCTATTTTGAAGATCTGCATGTTTTTCCATCTCAATTATCTGGCCATTCTGTGTTCTCTGGTCACTTATTCTGCATATATTTATTGAGCACTTCCTATATGCCAGGCAGTGTTCTAGGCGCTGAGGGTATAACAGTGAATGAAAGAGATCACATCCATGCGCTCATGGAGCTGCTAATTTAGTAATTAAATTAGTTCAATTTTGGAACAAGTGCCAAGGACTACCAATGATTCCGTTTCCCAGAAATAAAAAGTGATCTGCCGTTAGGCATGAATGCTTATTTATAACACGTGGCTATTCTTGTATGTCTTCCCTTCTATCTTGAGTTCATTTTCCTCCTGAGACTCCGTCTTCCTTTTCCAGTTTGAAATCATTCTTCTTTGTAGAAAAGACAGAAGCAAAGTAGGAAATGCATACTTCTGTCTTCCCTCTCTCATCTGGTAATATTTTGCCAGCATCCCTACACATAGTCTGTCCTTCCCTGTTCTCCTTTGTGCTCTGGACATAGTTTTCAAAGCTCCTTTGGATTCCTCTGACTCATTCTATGAAAGAGTCCTGACACTAGCTGGTTTGCTCCTTTATGTCTGTCTTTGTAGTAAGTCCTTTGAAATCTGAATTTATGAATATATCACTGAGCTCATCAAAGCCATCCTGGCTGGTCATATTGGTTGATGCAGTGCTATGCTCTTTACTTAATTTAATTATGTGGTGCATTCTCTCTCTTTGTCTCTCTCTCTGTCTCTTTCAAGCCATATACCCTTTTAGATCTCTGGCTAAAGCACTGAAATTTTGTATTGGCCTTCTTGAAATTAAGATCATAACGATGCTTTAGACCTGTACCAGCCAATGTTAGCCATATATGCAATATGAATTCCAGAGGTCACATTTAAAAGAAAAAGTGAAACAGGTAAAATTATTCTAATGATATGATTTATCTAGCCTAACATATCCCAAACATTATCTTTTCAACATGTTAATAATTTAAAAACTATCAATGAGATATTTGGCATTCCTTTTTTTGGGTGCAAGGTCCTCAAAATCAGGAATCTATCATGTAGTTACAGTACATCTCAACTCAGACCAGCCCCATTTCAAGTGTTCAATAGGCACATGCTACCATATTGCTCACCAGAGGCAGAAACTATTCATGCTGTTCATACCTCCTTTTTTTTGTTTTTGTATATTTTTTTATTGGAGTTCAATTTGCCAACATATAGTACAATACCCAGTGCTCATCCCGTCAAGTGCCCCCCTCAGTGCCTGTCACCAGTCACCCCACACCTCCTTTTAATATTAAATCAATTCCTTTCCATCAATGCATTTGGTTTGTAAAAGCTTTGACAAAGGGTAAAAGTCCCCTAAGATCTAAAACTGAGCCAATCCAAAGTATATTATAAGCTCAAATCTTGTGACTTTTGCTTCCTTCTTTTCTCCTAATTTGCATATTAATGTACCTGAGAATACCATTTGCAATAATCATCACTTTAGTGGGGGGTCACTAACCATTTCTGCCTCCTCTCTGCTCTGCATTGCCTTTCATCTTTCGTGCCACTGCTTTTTATTAAGATAAAAAACATAGTGGATTAATCCAGCCTTAAAAGATATCAGGTAAACAAACAAATTGGAAAACGTTTGATCTCATGAATAAGCAAATAAATGCAAAATAAAAGGACAATTGGGAGCTATTTTGCCAATTATATTAGTGATTTATTTTTAAATGACAACAACTATTGAGGATAAACAGTTTCCCACATGCTCTGGTTGATATTGTCACATCCTTTGAAGAAAAAACCCTTGACAATGTGAGTCAGTGATGTTAAAAATATTAATTCCATTTGATCCTATAATCATCCAACAGGGAATTTGTTCTATAGAAATTGCCAGGGATATTGACCATGATATTCACATGGAATGTTTACTCCAGGATTATTTATAAAAGCAAAAAGTGAAAACAACCTCAAAATCCAAAATGGAAATGAGATAAGTAAATCACACTACATTCATTGGGCAGCATATTAAATACAGTTAAATTATGATTATGGAAAGCTTGCAGCAGTAAAAATATAAGAATGACATGTTAAGCAAAAAGCACAGAGTGAAATTTCATATACATCAAAATCTATGAAAACCATATGTAAATCAAAGAAAGATACTAGAAAATAATACCCCAAGATGAAAACAATGGGAATGCCTGGCTGGCTCAGTCACGGAGCATGTGACTCTTGATCTGGGAATTCTGAGTCTGAGCCCCACATTGGGTGTAGAGATTACTTAAAAATAAAATCTTAGGAGCACCTGGGTGGCTCAGTCAGTTAAGCATCTGCCTTCAGCTCAGGTCATGAACCCAGGGTCCTGGGGTCGAGCCCTCCCCCTACCCCATGGGCTCCCTGCTCAGTGGGGAGTCTGCTTCTACCTCTGCTCCTGCCCCTGCTCATGCTCTCTCTTTTCTCTCTCTCTCTCTCTCTCTCCTAAATAAATAGAATCTTTAAAAAGAATTCAGCTTGGTAGCTATGTGCACTGGTGTTAGACTTTGGCAAAAATAATCAAATGATGTGGAGTGTCAACTTGCGTGCATGGTTTGTTGTTTTCTTTTGGGATTGGTCAACAATAGATGATAGATACTTCAGCAAATTGATGTTGAGATAATGACAGGCCTTTTCAACAAGAGTGGTTGCTCCAATCTTGCATACATCAGCTTGTGTCTTAGTTTCCTCTTATAGGAAAAGTTAGCTGAGAATCACACTTGACAATTATACTTCTTGGGAGTTTTTAAAAGCTACTACTGGAGTTATTAATCCATCTAGTAGTTTCTAAAATTACATTTCTTTGCTTTTCTTCCCCCTTATTTGGTTGTCAAAGCACTGAGATTGTCAAGACAAATGAGCATACCAGCTGTACATAGTTCTGTGTATAAAACAGCAAAAAATATTGGGCATCATCAGTTTTAAATATAAAAACAGGGGCCACATTTTATATCAATCCATAATATATTTATTCTGTTAGGTTGTCATACAACCTTGGGTTTTCATGAGTGAATGAATTTATTCAATTTACATTCCAGTCAAGTTGGAATCTGTCAGGCACTATCATAGATGTTGACCCACCAAAGAATAAAATAGAAACGGTACCTCAAAGAGTTTAGAGTTTGAGAAGGGGTGTAAAAAGACACGAAGCAAGCCAAAAAAAACAGATAAAGAAATGAAAAACAACTATCTGTGATAAGTGTGAGTAGAGGGAATTAGGTGCCACAAAACACTACTAACAAGGACTCCACTGTTTAAAATTTTTTAATTTAAATTCTAGTTAGTTAACATACAGTGTAATATTAGTTTCAGGTGTACGATACAGTGATTCAACACTTTCATACATCACCTGGTGCTCATTACAAGAGCATTCCTTGATCCTCATCACTTGTTTCACCCATTTCCCTGCCCCCACCTCCCCTCTGGTCACCGTCTGTTCTCTATAGTTAAGAGTCTGTTTGTTGATCTCTCTGTCTCTCTCTTTCTCTCATTTTATCCCCTTTGCTCATTTTTTTTTTTTAGTTTCTTAAATTCCACATGAGTGAAATCACATGATATTTGTCTTTCTCTGACTTATTTTGCTTAACATTATACTCTCAAGCTCAATTCATGTCATTGCAAATGTCATTCTTTTTATAGCTGAGTAATATTTCATTATAAACATTTCATTGTATTATTATATCTCATTATCCATTCATCAATTGATGGACACTTGGGCTGTTTCCATAGCTGCTATTGTAGATAACACTGCTATAAACATCAGAGTGCATGTATCCCTTTGAATTAGTGTTTTTATGTTCTTTGGGTAAATACCCAGTGGTGCAATTGCTAGATTGTAGGGTAATTCTATTTTTAACTTTTTGAGGAACTTCCTGTTTCTCAGAGTGGCTGCACCAGTTCACTAGTTTGCATTCCCACCGACAGTACACGAGGGTTCCTTTTTCTCCACATTCTTGCCAACACCTATTGTGTCTTGTGTTGTCAATTTTAGCCATTCTGATGAGTATGAGGTGATATCTCATTGTAACTATTTGTATTTCCTTCACAATCAGTGATGTTGAGCATCTTTTCATGTGTCTCTTGGCCATCTGGATATCTTCTTTGGAAAAATGTCTGTTCACGTCTTCTGCCCATTTCTTTTTTTTTTTTTTTTCTGCCCATTTCTTAATTGAATTATTTGGTTTTTTGGGTGTTGATTTTTACAAGTTCCTCATATATTTTGGATGCTAACCCTTTATCAGCTATGTCATTTACAAATATCTTCTCCCATTCCACAGGTTGCCTTTTAGTTTTGTTGATTGTTTCCTTTACTATGCAGCCTTTTATTTTGATGAAGTCCCAATAGTTTATTTTTGCTTTTGTTTCCCTTACCTCAGGGGAATCTATTTCATTTCTATATACCAATAATGAAGCATTAGAAAGAGATATTACATCAATAATGAAGCAGTAGAAAGAGATATTAAGAAAACAATCCCATTTAAAATTAAACCAAAAATAATAAGGTACCTAGGAATAAACCTATCCCTAAAGGCGAAAGACCTATACTCTGAAAACTCTAAAACACTGATGAAAAGAGTTGAAGACAGCACAAAGAAATGGAAAAACATTCCATGCTCATGGGTTGGAAGAACAAATATTATTAAAATGTCTATACCACCCAAAGCAATCGCACATTCAATGCAATCCTTATCAAAATACCAATAGCATTTTTCACAGATCTGGAACAAACAATCCCAAAATTTGTATGGTACTACAAAAGATTCAGAATAGCCAAAGGAATCTTGAAAAAGGAAAGAAAGCTGGAGACATCACAAGTCTGGACTTCCAGTTATATTACAAAGCTGTAGTAATCAAAAAAGTATGGTATTGGCATAAAAACAGACACATAGATCAACAGAACAGAATAGAAAACTTAAATAAATGCACAGTTATATGACCAACTTAATCTTTGACAAGGCAGGAAGAATATACAATGGGAAGAAGTCTCTTCAACAAATGGTGTTGGGAAAACTCAATAGCAACCTGCAAAAGAATGAAACTGGACCACTTTCTTACATGAAACACATACAAAAATAATTCAAAATGGATGAAAGACCTATATGTGAGTCCTGAAATCCTAAAGATCGTAGAAAAGAGCATAGGCAGTAACTTCTCTGACATCAGCCCTAACAACCTTCGTAGTCCTATTTTTAAGGTGTGGCTTTCCTGAGATTTCAGCAGAATGTGTGGCATATCCAGTGAAAGGACCCCACTCTGCTCAGAACCCTGGTGACCCCCTGCTCCGTGTATCTAGTGTCCCAAGTGCAACTCTGGCCCCTTGGGAGCTCTTCTCAGCAGGTGACCATGGAGGTTCGCACTGAGCAGGAGCCGGTCAGCATTTGGTGAAAGAGTCAAAGGAACCTATGTGCAGGTTTCTAGAACTGCTTCTCTGTGCAGCTTTTCCCTCTCTGGATCCCCTTCTCCATAAATTACAGCTGTCTCAGCAGCCCTGATCTCTTGACATCTGTTTCCTCCACCTAGCAAGATCACTGCTCTCAACGTGGCTTAACTTCCTTGTCCTATGGTTTGGAAAGCGCCCCAGACAGAAAGTCTAACTGAATGTAGAACGTGTCACACACATGCATGTGTTTTCCTTTTTTTAAGAATGGCAGACCTAGGTGGGATCTCGTCTGATGTCTGAAAACAGTTACTTCATATCTTTTGTCCAGTTGGATGGCTGATTACTTTAGGTAGTTATAGCCAAGAGCTGCCACTTGTCATGTCCATAACCAAAAGTTCCTTCTTTTTTAACCCCAAAATGTTTATCCCAGAAATTTTACTTTAAATGTATGTATGTAATGTGCATGCATGTTTATTTATTTGTTTATTTATTTATTATTTATTTATTTATTTATGTACACCTTAAACTTTAGCCTGAAATTCTATAAAAATATTTTGCAGACCTTAACCGCTTTTCACTTTTAAGTAAATAGTGCTTTCTCCTAGGAAGATTTTTAATGTTACATTAAAATAATAATATGTATCATTTTCCAGCTGAACTCTCTTACTGTTCTGGGACAATTGCATAATCACTTATAAAAATTTGATTTTTTTTCTTTTTTTAGTGGAATTCCAACTTATGAGTCTGTATTTTTTTTTTCTGTTCTATTTCACAGGCACAGAAAATGCATGCTAACAAAACTCCCTCTGTGAAAACAGATTGATTCACAAAAGGGCTGCAGTTCACATTTCGGAGGCTATTAAAAGGGAAAATGGAAGAAACCATCAATAGTTTCATTATTCTAATCATAATGAAATTAAAATGTAAATATAGTCTGCCAGAACGGCATTATTTGTGAGTGCCACATGAACAGATGGCAATGCATACAGATCAAAATACACTTTGTGTGCCGTGCTGGAATAATGGAATGCAGAGAAGTTTGTGCCTGTATTTAGTGTGATGATGTATGATTTTTAAGATGATAAGGAATTGTTTTAATGTGTGTGCTAGATGTTATTATAGGGGTTGATATTTAAACATTCCTGAAAATCCCAGATCAGCCCACAAAGTGGAGACAAATATATCGAATTCTCAATACAAAGTCTTCGAGAGATCCAACCTTAGGATCTTTGCTGAAAATACTTTGCCTATAGTCTCTTGAAGCCAAAAGAGAAAGGCAATCCCATGTCATCTGTAACTGTCGCCAAGAAAAATGATCTGATTGAATTCTAATCATCCCCATTTACATTTGGACAAATAACTCACCCTACCCCCAAAGACTAGGTATCTAGGTATCTATGTATTTTATCTATCATCTATTTATCAATGTGTCCATATTAATAATGGGATTTACTCTAGAATCTCTGCCACTGTAGGATTTTTCTTGCCACTGTATTTCTTTCTTTTTTAAGATTTTATTTATTTATTCATGAGAGAGGCAGAGACACAGGCAGAGGGAGAAGCAGGCTCCATGCAGGGAGCCCGACGTGGGACTTGATCCCAGGTCTCTAGGATCAGGCCCTGGGCGGAAGGTGGCGCTAAACCGCTGGGCCACCAGGGCTGCCCTGCCACTGTAGTTTCTTAATTTAATGATCTGAAATTCTCTATCATTTATTTTTGTTAGTGATTTACATTTCAGACATTTTTCATTTGCATGGAAAGATATAAGCACTCTACCCTTTGTTTTGTACCCCTACTCTCAAGGGATATAACAAAATTATTAAGATATACTTATTTTTGATCCATATCCGTATATAGGAAACGTGTGCCATAGTGAAATTTTGAGTGATGGTGACGAGACAGCGTCCAGGAATGAGTTGAAATCACTGTCCGATGATTAAATGATCATATCTTGTAAATGCGAAAAATGATGAAAGGCAGCAAAAAGATTAGAAATCAAGAAATCTGAATGTTAGTCCAAACTGGACAAGATTAAATTAAGTGATTAAAACTTAGTTATTTCAATTATCTTTTTCATCTGAGGGCTTTTATCAGAAAGATCACCGTGGAGCACATCTCCAAGAACTCCATAATGCAGCTTGCAACCTAGATGTTTCCACGGAATCTTTAATAAACACAAGAGGGTGCTGAAGTCAGAGCTTGCTCCTTGGAAGCCATACCCTTTAAATATGCCTTTCCTTCTCTCTCTTTCCCTCATTCTCTGTTTCTCTCAATTCACTTTCTGAGTGCTTAATGAATCTGATTAATCCTGCAGAGGGCACTGAGATCAGCACAAGCAACAGCTTTGCTTTGTCATTATTTAGGATAGTGATTTTATTTATTTATTCATGAGAGAGGCAGAGATACAGGCAGAAGGAGAAGCAGGCTCCCTGCAGGGAGACCAATGCAGGACTCGATCCCAGGACCCTGGGATCATGCCCCGAGCTGGAGGTGGATGCTCAACCGCTGAACCAGCCAGATGTCATCCCTGAGAGCACTTTCTTTTGAATACACAAATTTTCCCTTTTTAACTATCTGGTGACCGTCTGCCCTAGAGATAATATTATAATGCAGTTTGGTCTCTGGCATGCTTCTTGCGTGCTCACTTAAAAAAATCCGGATTTCCTGGGCTAAGATGTACACCCTTTTCTGAGTCACTCAGGAGGGCCACCATCTGAGCTGACACCACATCCCTGCAGGGAGCACACACACTGTGTCATCCTTGTTAGTTATCACAAAGTTTCTGATATTAGTAGTGACATCTTCTTGTACAGCACTGTTTGTCTTATTAGATGATTCAAATATAGGTCTTCTTTGAATCTTCCTCACAAAGTTCTTCTGGGGGGCGCCTGGCAGGCATTCCTCTTTAAGAAGGAAGACAAGGAAACTAGAAGATAGTGAATTATAAAAAATGTAAATCACGGAGTCCAGGAGAGAACCCATGTTCTACCGCCCCTGGCTCAGGACTCAGTCCAGTGCGTCATCTTTTCTCTCTGAAGAAACAAGCATTTCCTTCAGCCCTGAATTAAAGTGAAAACTTCATTTGAAATCTCCATGAAAAACAAACAAACAAACAAGCCTTGTTTCATATTAATTCACGTGTGATCAGAACTTTTGCTACTGAGTTGGAGGGAGAACAATAGGTCTCAGGGTTGCCAATAATTGGCTAGCCTGATGATGGGTACACTGATTATGGTTTCTTTTTACTTTACATCCCTGAGGCATGGCATGAGAAAGCAATTTTAGAGTGATTCTTTATACGGGGTTTTTTTTTTTTTTTTTTTTTGGCTTTTTAAAAATTTAAATAAAAGAAATTTCAAAGAACCGATGGGGAAAATGGTACTGATATGACATGTGAGTTGTTTTCTCTTTGACCTATGTGTCAAGTTCCTAAAACAGATTTCTAAATATCTACTTTAATCTGCATTTTAAATTGTTTTTTTCCTGGGGGTGCCTGGGTGGCTCAGTTGGTTAGACGACCAACTCTGCTTTGGCTCAGGTCGTGATCTTAGGGTTGTAGGACTGGGTCCTGTGTTGGGTTCTCACTGGGTGTGGAGTCTGCTTAAGATTTTCTCTCTCCCTCCCTCCCTTTCCATCTGCCTCTTCCCTCAAGCTCTCTCTCTCTCTAAAAAAATAAAACTAAATTATTATGTCCTTTTTGCATGATAACTTTGTTACCTATTGTTAATACAAGAAGCGCTTAAATTTTGGGTCCCCTGTGCTAATTCCCAAAATTTAGGAGCTGTGAATACACTACAGGGTAACTGGGTTATTCTGGGGATAATAATCTGGGGATTATTATCTGGGGAATCGAGTTTTGGAAGAAGAGATGAGATGTACTCCATCATTTCTATATCTTGGCTTTTAATCTCGATCATAATCTTAGTCTTTTGGCAGATAAAAGAAGTAGCTTCTCTTGGCTGTACTGCAAAATACATTATCCTTATCAAAAGAGAAGAAGAGGATTTTAAGGTGAATCATCAAGATGTTAACTTCCATGTTTTATGACATGGGAAGAACCAAAACTTCCCTTTGAAAAATATAAGCTCTTACCTGCGTTAGCACAGCGGCATCCAAAATAATATTCATATGTTCACATATTGACTTTAGGGAGGGAGTGTTTTGGCATTTGGGCATATTTTTGTTGGCTCAAGAACCTATTGGAAGTCCCCAAATACTTTCTTTTGGATTACTTCAGTTCTTTTATGCAATAACAGGTTGGAGAAAATTTGCAAGCCAAGCTAAATACATGTACAATCAGAATTATAAAGCGGCCTGTACATTCAGAATATCAACTCTTACCTTTACATATCTTTGTGGGCCTATGAATCTCACCAAACTGTCATCATTGCTTTATATTGATGTGCAGCGTAATGAAGCCACATGTCGTTTGCACCTGTATGTGATGTAGTCTCTCCAGCTTATTCAGCATTAAAAAGCATTTACAAAAAGAAAAATGAAAAATACCTGTGCTGCAAATGAAAACAAAGATATGTTCGTGTATTGGATTATTAGACTCTTGTGGAAATTTCTGACATTGTAGAGGAAGATCTGAATAATTGAGTAGGAAAAGAATGTGTGGATGCGTCCAGCAGAGACTTATGCCCGGAGTGTGGCCTAGCACTCTTTCATATAAGAAAATGGAAATTGTCATGGAGGGAAATTATATGGTATTTATGAAATACAGGAAACACTGAATATCATTTTCATTTTTTCATTCCAAAACATCTATTTGTAATTACTTGTTAAGAAATTTAGAAAACCATAGTAATTCTGGAGAAGCTGACAATTAGAGCAAATCTCTAGGTGATTATTAAATACCTAGCATAAACAGATACATTTTCCCCCTAAAAATATTGAATGCTTATAATTATAGTTTACACGAATAAAGGACTCTTTCCTCTCAGTAGATGAAGATTCTAGTTGGTGAATCATTGCAAGTGTATATGCCAAGAAAATAATGGAATTTGTTTTAATTTAAAAATGCATACGTTCAGCTTATCCAATGATGACCTGGTAGCTGGAAAGAATATTGATAAAGAACAAAGGAGATAAATATGCATTGGGATGGGCTCAAATTTTGGGGAACTTGGGCAGGTATTTTTATCCATTTTATGCCTCGGTTTCCTTAACTGAAGAGGTGTGCTGACTCTATGGTGCTTAAATAGATAGATAGATGATAGATAGATAGATAGATAGATAGATAGATAACCATGTACATAACAGAGTACTTTGCACATAGTTTTTATTTTAATAATTATTTCTTATTATTTCAAAGATGCTGTTCAATATCTTGAATGCATAATGGTGTTGTTATAAAACTTACTGAAATTTTACCGGTTACATCTTAGGATTAATTTCCAGTCCTTTTAAAGAAAATTCATGCCATAACTCTTGAGCTTTCTATTTTGTCTTCTGTCCTAATTTTATTCTCTTACATGGCTTTGACATAAATATATTTCCTTGGAAGCATTAAAGCATTACTTATAAGTGACCACTGTTCTGAGAAAAGGCTAACTAACATCCTTTGTAAATTTCTATTTGAATTTTGGTTTTGTTTACTTGTGTCGCAAGAGTACATTTCCTCTTTTTAGGGCATTAAAACATTGCTTGTTAGCAACACTGTCAGAGGAAACTCTCATCACCAGGCTGGAAAATAGTAACAGTAACATCGAAGCAGCAACAGGAACAATCTTGACCTTGCTGCTTCATCCTTTCCAAACTCACTCCTCTGGAGGATGTGGAGAATCCTGTTACCTAAATGGTGGGGCAACCCTGGTGCACATTATTAAAGAAACTGGAGCCCATCTATTGAAACGGTATGAGGTTGAGGAACCAGTCGCTTCTCTGGCTCTGACCACTATGAGGTTATGTAGAACTCAACTCCTCTTTATGTGGACTGTCCCCCAAGGCCTGGACTGGAAAGGGGCCATACAGAGGGGTAAACGTGATGCAGGGTGGGGAAGCAAGTCCATTTTGTTGTAGACCTAAACCATCTGATAGCCTTTATCCATCATAAAGCTGACATTTTTGTTCCTGTCTGTATATTAACTTGACCTTAACTTACTGGGCCCATAAAACCCAATGAATGCCCACCCGTTTGCCATGATCCCTAGCTCTTCCTCAGTGATGTCCCGGGCTATGAGTTGTAGGTATCATCATTCCATGCCTTTTCCTATGCTTTTACGTAAAGACCTAGGCTCCAAACATCTGTACTCCATTTGGTTATATCCTTTTATATTTTTTGATATAAATTGTACCTGTTATATGAATTTTCCTGAAATTGGTTATCTTTATCTCAAGATAGGTCTTGGAGATCTATCCCTCTATTTAATGCTTTCTTTTTTAATCACATTGAGTGTTCCAGAGAAGGAACAAGCTCTGATTCATGCAGATTCTCTTCTATGTAAGGATATTTAGGTTTTCAAGAATTTTTCAATATAGTAAAAAAAAAAAAAAAATTACATGGTGTTTTTGCTCATGTTCCCTTGGTGAGTATTCCTTCATATTGATGGTTGATATGGAGAGGTGGGGAGGAGCATAGGTTGCATTTTAGTTCTAGTGAATATTGCTAAATTGTTCTTCCCAATGGCTCAGACGTCTACCAGCTATGTCTAAAATCCCTGCTCCCTCCACAGCCCTGCCCACCCACGCTTCATGGGACTGAGTTTTTACTATTTGACTATCTAGTGAAAAAAAATATTAATTTTCACTTTTCTCATTTCTTTGAAGGTAAACATGTGTAATATATTTGTTGGCCACTTGTATTTTTTCTATGAATTTCTTACTCTTACCTTTTGGATATTTTCCTATTGGGCCTTTTGTTTTTTTTTTTTTTTTTTCCTTACTGGCTTTTAAAATATTTTAAATATGTTTGGGTTGAGTATTCTCTGTGAGATATATAAACCAAATCCCTTCCCCCGCTGAGTTGTCTTATTAACATTTCAATGTTTTTATGTTGAATCCAAGTTTTGCATTTTGATGAACTTGAATTTAAGACCATTCCTGATTTTTGTTTTTAGTTTCTTACCTAAAAGCCCTTTCCTGCCACAATGTCAAAAAGATAATATCTCATATTTTTCCTAGTAAATTTATGATTTCCCTTTTTATAATTATACTTTGAATGTCATCTTAAGCATTTCAAGTCACCAAAACATAAACTCAACAAATTAAATTCTTTCAAACATGGTTTATAAAATAATCAAATTCCTTAAAAACATTGAACATTCCAAGCATAACTTATAATTTAACCTTCTCAGGTACTTGGAGTACTGACTTCGGAGACAGACAAATGAAAAACAAAAACAACCCTAAATATAAAAATCCTCCTTATCACTTAGCCAGCTCATTAGAGGTCAAGAGTGAAAATTTCAGAGCATGAAGGGATGTTTGTCAGCCATTGTCTTCTGGTTTCTTTCTAACTTTGGTTTCCCCAGAATAATACCAATAGGTATAATTGTAAAAATAATAATAAGGCAACTTTGAATGTTTATTATAGGCTTATTACCAAATACCCTAGTGACATGTCATTTGATTTTCCTGATTTCTGAGTTTTGTATTATTACAATCCCCATTTTTTAGATGAAAATTGAGGTACAGGGAGGGTCAATGACCTTCCCTGACTTTAGAAAGCTTATAAGCAGAGAAAGGAAAGAAATAATCTCAGGCATTTCTTCTTGGGAGCCTGCACTGGTAGCCAGTGTCAATGTGGCCACTTTGTATCTGTCTTAAAAGATTCAGAGTATTAAAAAAAAAAAAAAAAAAAGTGGAGGGGGAGGGGACGCCTATGTGGCTCAGTCAGTTAAGCATCTCACTCTTGATCTCAGCTCAGGTCTTTATTTTAAATATATATATATATTTTATTTATTCATGAGAGACACACAAAGAGAGAGGCAGAGACAGGCAGAGGGAGAAGCAGGCTCCTTGTGGGGAGCTGAATGTGGCACAGAATCCTGGAACTCCAGGATCACACCCTGAGCCAAAGCAGACGCTCAACCAGAGCCACCCAGGCATCCCTCAGCTCAAGTCTTGATCTTAGGGTGGTGAGTTCAAGCCCCACATTGGGCTCCATGCTAGCATGAAGCCTACTTAAAAAAAAAAGAAGAAAAAAAAGATGTGGAGCACTAACCCTCTTTGGACATCATTTTCCTCATTTATTAAATGGGGATGTTGAAAGAGTAAGCTTAAGTTCACTTTTTATATTTAGAATTGAGTGATTCTTGGGCAGCCCCGGTGACACAGCGGTTTAGCGCCGCCTGCAGCTCAGGGCGTGATCCTGGAGACCTGGGATCAAGTCCCACATCAGGCTCCCTGCATGGAGCCTGCTCCTCCCTCTGCCTGTGTCTCTGCCTCTCTCTCTCTAGCTGTGTCTCTATGAATAAATAAATAAAATCTTAAAAAAAAAAAAAAGAATTCAGTGATTCTTAAAAACACACTCAAGACTTAAAATGATAGTGACCTAGAATCAAACCCTATAGCTCTCTGACAAATCAACTGTTTCCAGTCACTCTTTAACAGTCTAATTTGGGGAGCCTCCTCTCCCACTGGGTGTAACCTTGTGGTTGCCAGGCAGTGAAAGCAGCCCCAAGTCCAGCACAAGCAGAGATGCTCAGAGGCAGCAGCCTAATTCTGTGGGTTTGGGCTCTTCCCAGCTCCTGGACGTTTACTTGTTTTCTAACACTGGTCTCTGGGCAGGCCTGGGCAATATGGCAGTCATGGCTGTGATCTTCCTTGAAGAAAACTGTGTCCCGACTTCCTGCTAGACTCCACTAAGAAGAAAGGCAAGCATGGAACAATCTGGGAAATGAGTACCTTTCCCTTAGAGGTGCACTCATCATCTGCAAATATCACACACCCTCTTTTTTTTTTTTTTTTTTCCCTAGCCAACAGCCCACCTTCTTGAGAATAGACAGGAATGACTTCACTTTTTTGAATGTATAGACATAAGAATTCATGTAAGCTATTAGAAAGAACCTGTTTGGTTTATTCATTTTATTTCTGCCTTGTCTGGTTTTCCTGGAAAGCGAAAAATGTTAGAAAGCATTCTAAACACAGCACAGCATTTCATAAAGGGTGCAAGTGGGTTTTAGCATGGTTACAGATAAAGATCTGACATGGTCTTGCACATGGTAGGTGCTTCATGAGTATTTGCTGAATGACTGTTGGCATCTGTCTTATTGCAGAGCATTCAAAATCACTTGAAAACTCTAGTAATCAGTGCTGACATTCAGATATTTCTATGCACCAGGAGCTGTTGATTTCTTTACATAAATGTCTGCTTTAATCTTCCAATAGCCCTAATGGAGCATATTTACTGTTTTTAATTGAGATAAGACTGACATATAACAATGTGTAAGTTTAAGGTGTGCAATGTGTGTTGATTTGATACACTGATACACTGTGACATGATTGCCATTGTAGCACTAGCTAACACTTCTATCACATCACATATTCAGCATTTCTTTTTTGTGGTGTGAACAATTAAGATCTAGTTTCTTAGCAACTTTGAGGTTTATAACACAGTATTGTTGACCATAGTCACCGTGTTGTGTATTAGGTCTCCAGGACTGACTACTAGTAGTAAGTTGACCCTTAAACAAGATCTACTCAAATCTCCCACCCCAGCCCCTGGTAAATCTCATTCTATTCTGTTTGAGAACTGCATTTTTTAGAATCCATATATAAGTGAGATCAAACAGTATTTGTCTTTCTCTGACTTAAACTCAGCATAATGTCCTCAAGGTCCTACCATGTTGTCACATATGGCAGGATTTCCTTCTTTCTCATGGCTCAACTATACTCCATTATATATATTGGTATTTATATATATGATAGTTATTAAAATTATTATATATAAATATCACATTTTCTTTATTAAATTATATATAAATATCACATTTTCTTTTTTTTTCTTTTTTTTTTTAAATATTTTTTAAAATTTATTTATTCATGAGAGACAGAGATTGAGAGGCAGAGACATAGGCAGAGGGAGAGGCAGGCTCCATGCAAGAAGCCCGATGCGGGACTTGATCCAGGGACTCCAGGATCACGCCCCGGGGCCCAAGGCAGGCGCAAACTGCTGAGCCACCCAGGGATCCCCCGACACATTTTCTTTATTCATTCTTCCTTTGATGGACTGATGGACACTTAAGTTGTTGCTATGTTTTGGCTATTGTGAACAATGCTGCAATACACACGAGAGTACTTACTTTTTTGCCCTAAGTGATAGATAAGAAAATTGAGGAACAGAAAATAAATAATTTGATACTTAGCTGGCTTGGGATTTGAATTTAAGCAATCTTCTTTTTCCTCCAAGTATGTATGTATATATATGTGTATTGAGAGAAAGTGAGTGTGGGGGCAGGGGCAGAGGGAGATGGAGAGTGAGAATCTTAAGCAGACTCGGTATTGAGCTCTATACACCACCCTGAGATCATGACCTGAGCCAATATCAAGAGTGACACTTAAACCAAACCACGGAGGCACCCCTAAGCAATCTGTTCTTAAGATTACTTGTTTCCATATGCAATATGTTACTTGTTTCCACATGTGACACTAAAAGAACTAAGGCTGAAGCTTATGTTTTGATTTGATAAACAGATAAATTATAGAACACATACTATATAGACTAATAATATTGCTGCAATGTGTAGCTTATGAACCTTGAGATATTTTTTTGCACATCCATTCTTTCTTGTTCATACTTCATTTGGTTATAAATTTGTAACACGGTTCACAGCAGTTAGGGATGTAATCACTGGCCACTGACATAAGCTGAAGTTAAACTAAGATTCAATCATTCTCCAGTCATCTGGTCTCAGTGGCCCCTAACTCTGAACAAAATTTTAATGAAATGTGCAGGTTTTACCAATCAGTTACATTATATTACAAATCATATACAAATACATTGAGTATATTCTATATG
This sequence comes from Canis lupus familiaris, assembly GCF_011100685.1. Classification (NCBI taxonomy): domain Eukaryota; kingdom Metazoa; phylum Chordata; class Mammalia; order Carnivora; family Canidae; genus Canis; species Canis lupus. Next base: position 13,011,388 of record NC_049256.1, on the reverse strand, counting down.
CTGGCAAGGCAGTTACTTAAGCTCCAACAGTAAAAACAGTAATAGTGAAAGCTTTAGGCGCTTCTAAGAGACAATAATGAAAGTCTGTCACGAAATATTTTATCTGTTTCAGCTGAAATTTGAAAGAATATATGACTCTACCTATAGAAGCAGCTTTAAATGTTTTGACGCCTGAATCTGTTTTGTCTTCCAAATCCCTCTTTTTTGGAAGGATTTAGAAAAATGACAACAAAGAGTTCACAGGAATTTGTTTAGTTACAAAACAAAACAAACAAAACATTTTCCAGGATAGGCCCCTGGGGTCCCTGTGTCAGTTCTGATCTTTATCTCCTATTTAAAGAACCTTCAGAGCATTGACCTGAAGGCATTCAGGGTTGCTTAAGCATCAAAGAGGATTGATGTACCATGTACTAAACATTTTACAACTATTTCCAACAGAGGCTGAGACAAAGAAAAATATCTTTTATTAAGCATTTCACTTCATGGTCATTCACAAAAGGATGTCATTAGTGATTGGAGTCTGAAATTAGTTTTTAAAAAGGTGAGTTGTAAAAATTATTTTTCTCTTCATAGATTACTTTCTGAAATTCAATTTCTTATAATCAACATTATGAATTCAGAAGGTGGCAGCCTCTTGTAGACTGAAATGGCCCAAGTTATTTGATCAGAATGGTTAATTTACTTTCCATGAAGACTGGATCTTTCAATAATTATTATGATGGTGGTACCTGGTTGGTTATAAATGAGCAGACTCTGCAAGAAACCTTGAATTACTCCTAGTGAGTATGAGTGTGGAAGTAACAGAAAAGGTCTCGATGTATAATGAATGTAATAAAGATGTTCCAAAATAACTAAATTCAAATGTATCCAAGGATACATTTGCTGAATCAAAATGAGTCTTAACATTTGACCCTACTGGGCAAAACTAAGCCTTGCTATTAGCAAAGAAAACTAAGCATGCCTGGCTAATTGACTGATCTCAAAGCTGGCTTTTCTTTCCATGATTGACCTCCAGGAATGTAAAGTCCTGTTGTCTTTCACCTAACATGGTTTCCTTAGATCCCATTTGGCAACATTCATAGATAAATAACTAAACACACTGTCTTTCATGTAACTGAAAACGGATGAATGAAAGATGTCTTGTCTCTGGCAAAACCAACTACATAACAAATGCCTACTGGGCTTTATAACTTTATAAAATCCACAAGTATGTGGACATCATGAAAGGTATCTAATTATTCACTACTATAATTCAGACACCAAAAAGTAAGATCTGGAAGAAAATAAAGCGTTGACTCTATACAGTTACCTTTATTGGTTTGTAATGATATATGGAATCATTTGCTAAGGAGATCAATTATTTTTTTTCTCTCTTCCCGGTTCTGCAAAAAAGAATTTATTAATGTCTTCATTTCCTTCTAAATTCCTATCTTTGATTTCTTTACATTATATGTAAATAGTACAATTTACGACATTTTTTAAAAGTATAATTTGATGCTCCCTCTTACAGGAGAAATGTTTATTTTTTATCTTATTTTTTATTTTTTTGAGACAGATGTTTAAATAATTTTCTTCTGTATCAAAAGTAACAGAAAATTGCTCTATTTCTTTTCAAAAATATTTCTGAAAGGATCAAATTCAGAGACTTTATAATGTTATGCTGTGCTCAAACCATGTCTATATCCAAAACAATGTGAATCTATGTTCAATTTTCCCCTTTCATTTGACTTTTACCACTGTAAGATATGTGACAAAGACATTTTTCTAAATAATGATGAATTACTGAAACATAATATACTTTGGAAATTTACATGTTTTATGCTTGATTAGGATTATCGTTTTACATTGCTATTTTATCTACTGCTATTTTAATTAAATATTTCTTCACTAAATATTTTTATGGCTCCTATTATATCCATTATGAGAAAGGCCATATGGGACAGTTATAAAATCTAATATCTATACAAATGTGCATAGCACTGGATGTACTCACTTAGGTCAAAAATTTAAATGGGATGTTTTATGAATACTAAGTAGACTTTCACCTAGAAATGAATCCAATCCAATCCAATTACTATAAATCTTTACTGAAAAGGATCATGGTACAGTAGGGGGAAAAAAAGACCTAGTTTCCAACCCTAGCCTCACTACTTTGTAACTCTTAGGCAATATTCTCAACCGTAAAATGGGAATAACATCATATATTTGTTGTAACTGTAAAAATTCGAAACACTGCATTATATATATGGTGACTTGTTGATAAAATGCTCTATTGCATCCAAGGATGATCTCAAAACCTTTATCTATATGAATACCTTATTAAGTAAGAAAATTTACCTAATCCTGCAAATGAATTTATTATATCCTTTTAAGCTGGGAAATGTTCACTTTTTTTTGGAGTTTCATCCTAATAATCTAAGTAGCTACCTCTTCTCAGGATGGTACATGGCTTGAGTGGGGGTGGCGGAGGGGAATAAAATACAAAGCTTACCATTCTTTCATCATTATCCCCAACACACAGACCCACGCCTACCAGAGTCTAGAGCCTCAAAAGAATTCTTCAATGTGCTGGAATACAGCCTTCATTTCCAGTGTAACCTCAGGAATTATGGAACGAGACAGCCCGAACTTCTCAGAGAACAAAAGCATAGTGAGGAGAACACTTCTGTTATGTCATGGGGACTTTTTATTACAAAATAAGCCAATCTTGATCCATGATTTTGAGAGAAACACCTGCCTGGTCCATCTCTCTGCTGTTAGATTGTGGCTGGGGGTCACTGATTTTAGTACTAGGGTTCTTCTCAGCTGCTTCTGCATGATCCCAGAACAGAGACTGTTCCCAACACCCAAGCCCTCGGAATTGGTGTTCTGGTAGAAACTGCTTCAGAATCAAGTGGAGGGGAGAATAGTTAGGCAGGTCTTCTCTGGGCTAGTCCAGATAGATCTTGAAGGATTGGTGTCAATACTAGAATTTTTAATACTGCAGTCTTCCCTGAAGATATATTCCTCTATGTCTGGTTATTATGCAAATGTGAGTTTTAGTTTGAGAGCCCTGAATTCCCACTGGCTGCTTGCTGTGAGGCTAATCCTGGTTTTACACAAAAGTTAATGGAGACCTGGCATTTCCATCACAATGGCCTGCTCTTTCCTCATAATCCCCAAACTCTCTCTCCCCTACTGGAAAGACAACTTTATTGTTCTTATTTCTTCTTCTTCTTCATTGTGATTACTCTTTATTATTTCTGCTGCTGTGACTCTCCTGAGGTGCTTTCTTGGCTGTCAGGATGAGCCATCCAGGTTGTCCTGCTTCCAGCCCTCTCACGAAGGCCCTTCTAAAAGCTTGGCCTCAGAGCTTGATGGCCCCAAGACATGTTCCTTTTGTTTCTATATTGTTCAAGCTTGGGTCCAGAAGTCCTAGTTATGAAGAATACTCCTGGGATGCACTGTTCACAAGGGAATAGTATGGCTATTTTTGTATGTGGGTCTAACTAATGTATTTCTAATATCCCCAAGACAATGTTTTTTTTGGGGGGGGAGGGGAAGAATGTAGAATGGTGCCTACTGAACTTTGTATAAATCAAACTGCTACATTTTTATTTTTATTTTATTATTATTATTTTTTAAAGATTTTATTTATTTATTCATGATAGTCACAGAGAGAGAGAGAGAGGCAGAGACACAGGCAGAGGGAGAAGCAGGCTCCATGCACCAGGAGCCCGACGTGGGATTCGATCCCGGGTCTCCAGGATCGCGCCCTGGGCCAAAGGCAGGCGCCAAACCGCTGTGCCACCCAGGGATCCCTACATTTTTAAATACAGTTTAATTTTTCCTATTAAATTTTGTCTCAAACCCAGTCCATCTCTCCAGTTGGTCCAATCTTCTTGGACACTGATCCTCATCTATTTGCATTATCAATAAATGTCTCCTATAATTTTATTGAGTCCACCAATTAAAAAAAAATACTGTGGCCAGTTCAGTCATGAATTGTGTTTGCCTTCCATGCTCCCTGTATTACTTCCTTCTCCTCCTCACTTTTCTGTCCTGTTATTGCCAGTTCTTCCCCTAAATTATTCGCCCATTAAAGAAATAACACTCTCCTCCCTGCATGAATGACTCTGTGACTCTTCATGTGAAGAGACAACACACTTTTAATCATCTTCAGTTCTGTCCCTTGCTCTCCACAGTATCACCATGGCTTTGTCGGGTGCTTGCTACACCACTAAAAACATTGTCTGCTTCTTTCATCTTGATCCTTCTTCAGGCTTCCTGCACCTCTGGTTCTGTGCAACACTGCTGTTGTGCAATCTTGTGACTCAAATACCATCTCCTGCAGGAGCATGATGAAAATTCAAAACAATGAGAGATGCAGGTTTCTTGTCTAGAAAATGGGAAAATAACACATTCAAATGAGATGATAAATAATACATAGTGGGGATAAATATTGGTTGCCCTCCACATCCCTCTGTAATGTCCTCCCTTCTACTGTTTCTGCTTAGTGACGTTCCTTCAAGGGCAAATTTAAATATCACATGCTCCAGAAAGTGCTCCCTGATCAATTCAACCAGGAGCTCCCCCTTATTTGCATTAATACTCTTGGTTGTACAGTAGCCCCCTGTTATCCATGGGAAAATGTTCCAAGACTCCTTTCACTGGATGCCTGAAGCCACGGATAATACTGAACCCTCTATTTACTATGTTCTTTCTAGTACACACATACCTATGATAAAGTTTAACTTACAAATGAGGCACAGTGAAAGAACAATAAAGATGAATAATACAGAACAATTTTATACTATAATAGAAATTACATGAATGTGATCTCTTTTTCTTAAAATACCTTACTGTACCATACTCACCCTTCTTGTGATGATATGTGACAAGATGGGAGTCAGGGGGAATGACACAGGCACTGTAACATGGTATTAGGCTATACTACTTACCTACTGAGAATGCGCGTGGGGGCAAGCGGGGGGGGGGGGGGGGGGAGGGTGGGAGAGTGAAGGGGCAGGAGGGAAGAGGTGGGGGAGGGTGGCGGACCACCTGCCTCTGCCTGAGGTTGACCACGGTTAACTGAAACCACAGAAAGTGAAACAGAGAATAAAGGGGAACTATGGTTCCACTCTTACTTCTCTTGAGAAGCTCTGTGTCTTACACTTACTCTTCTACTAGACCTTAAGCTCCTAGAGGGTAGACACTAATTTGCATTAAATTTGTCTCTCCAAAGTGCTCTCTATACTGTTGGTGCTAAATAAATATTTGTTGAAAGCCTGAGTGAATCTTCTTTTCCACTTAGACTGCTTCCCAGGCACATTAAAAACAACAACAAAAAAATATTTTATTTGAGAGAGAGAGAGAGAAAGAGAGAGAGTAAGAGGGGGTAGGGGCTGAGGGAGAGGGAGAAACTTTAGCCGACTCTATGCTAAGTCCAGAGTCTGATCCCAGGACTCTGAGATCATGACTTGAGCTGAAACCAAGAGTCTGTTGCTCAACCGAGTGTACCATCCAGGCGCACCCTCCTCCGCTCCCCCAGCATGATTTTTAAGTAGCATGGTCATCTCAGTTACTTCTGTTCTACTGCCTAGCAACATTTCTTTCTTTTTTTTTTTTTTTGCCTAGCAACATTTCTAAAGTCCCAAATCCCATTCCTTCTTCAAAATGCAGCAGTCCCCAACATACACAAATCATTCTTTAATTACTTAAGATAACTTTCTTACCTCTCAAAATGTTTATAGTCTGTGATTTCTAAGATGTGTGTGGCCTATTATTATTCTCTAGTTTATATGGCCTGAGTCTTAGGCAAGCATGCTCCTTTGGGACAGAAAGCGTGCCTTCTAATTTCTTCTGTATCTTGCATTATATTGGAGTTGGTTGGTACTTAGCACAAATGCTGGATTTGGGATGCCTGAGACTTTTTCATGCCTGATGTACTCTGATGTCCACAACAGAGTACTGGCATATGCAGTACTCTGGTATATGCAAGGCTCTAAATGAACCCAACAGAGGCAAGAGCCTCATGACTTTCAAATTATATAACTGGCGGAGAAAATATTTTACATTTTTTGCTTTAAATTTGCTCTCTTTCATTTTTTTGTAATGATGGCAGAGTCAAGGTTATTAAAATAATCCCATATAACAACCTTCATTGAATATTAAATAGATAATTCAAAGTCATGGGATACCAGTTTAGAAGAAGATTCTAGTCTTAGATTTAATATCCTGTGTTTAGAATTTACATAGTTTTGAGACAAAATTACTTTAATGAAAGTCACCCTTTCATGTTGCTTAAACTTGATCTCAAAACATAAGCTTAAAAACAGAAAAGTAAAGAAGAGCACTGATGTTATATTTTGACCTGAGCATGCATCAAGAAATACCTTGACAGTTTTCCAACGAAAATAATGAACATCTCCATAAGCCTTGTTAAGCCCTATCATTTAAAATTCTGATTAGAGATTAATATGAGTGTTATTTACAGTGTTCCTGTGAAATGAAAGTCACTGCTGTATTATTAAAAAAAAAAGAGAAACAAAATCTCTTTGTGAAATATTATCAGTTAATCATCATTCTGAAAAAATTAAGTCTCATCGTAGCCTAAAGTTTGGAGAATGAAGTGACTTGAATGCCACTAACTTGTTAATCCAACAGTTTTCATAAAACAGATATATCAACCCTTAATAACTAGAAAGGTGACTTTTTTTTTTAAGAAGTTTTATTAGGTGAGCTTTATTTTTTAAAAGTAATCTCCACATCTGATGTGGGGCTCGAACTCATGACCATGAGGAGGATCAAGCGTCACATGCCCTACCAACTGAGCCAGCCAGATGCCTACAAGACCTTTGAATCTTTAGCTATTTTCCACCACTTCTGAGAGTGATACTGTAGTGGGTTCACATAAGGAGATACTGAAATTGTCTCATTATGCTTTTCACTTGTTTGGCTAACAACTTATCACAGAGATTTGCTATGGTCACTGTGGTCTATTTCTCCAGTGACCTGGGTCTTCCGTGACAGTACAAGAGAATAAAAGTCAAATGTAGGCTCACCAGCTCTATGGATTGCATTATTTGCAAGTCACTTATATTTAAGGATATCAGTGCTCTGTGGGAAAAGATGACTTTGCATCAAGTGTCCAAAATTATTCCCTTAGATTTTGTTTATGTGACTATTTCAAAATATAATGGCTCAGACTTTGAGAATGTTTCTCACTTAGCTGCATACTAGCAAACTATGTGAAAACCACATTGAAGTAGTAAAATCACTAATATTAAAGGTATGTGTATAATGTAATGAATCTTGAAAACTCAAGACTACAAAAGAAGCTTAAGATCTATTACAGCATTATCAAATCCTCAAGGGAGCATCCAAGTATATCACACATTGGTGTTTGGTTAAATGTAGGAAAATTTTAAAATTAATGGAATTCATCCATTAATAGAATTCATACAAAATAAAAAAGAAATCCCAATCCCAAAATTCTGAGCATTACTTTTGAATTTAGAGAAGTTATACATACCTAAAATATGATTATAGAATAAAAATGTTTGCTATACTGCTTTAAAATTTTAGGCAAAATACAATAAAAAATATAATAGAAAGCATGACATGAAATCAAAAAAACATTAACTTTGAGAGATTTGATGAGTAATGGACCTCATTTTCAACAACTATATTGACAGAGCAATGCAGTTCTTGTAAGTTTCTAGAATTCTTTTCAAATCTTGGAATATAAAATAGAGGTTTATTTTTGAGAAATAAATGTAAATAAAAATTCTAGCACACATCAAAAGGACCACAGACCCATCAGGGCCTGCTGGGGCCAGAACGCACTCTAGAGGTTGTTAATTCGGTACAGGGCATGCAGGCCAAGATGGCAGGTGCCCTTCCAGAAATTATAGAAAGCAGTGGCCGGCCAACAGCAGGTCTGGAAACAACTGAAAATACTTCACCCAATGGTCTGTCGTCTCACCAGCTTCATACCCCTGTATCCCCATGAAGGAGGCCTTTAAAAAATGTGAATACATTGCCTTAATGATATATTACATATTCAGTTCCAGCATTAAAACACTTTCTCACAAACCAAGCATGTGTAATGCTTAATAATGCATATCATGGCCATGGGGACTGTGAATTCTTTTCTGAATGGGTAAGGCCGGCTAAGCCTCCCAGGACAGGAAAGGATCATTTCTAAAGAGAGTCACGTAAGTAATTCAGAAGTTTGAATTCCGTTCTTCCGTAAATCTTGGGACCCTCTGCGTTTTGGTTTTGGTCAAGAGCTCTCCGAGATAATCAGTAGGGCTTGTTAGGAGGCAATGAAGAGCCTTTGGCTGATGGACAGACCTGGGGATGGAGCCTGAGAAACCGGTTTCACGGGGCCTCATCCAAGTTCTCCGGACAATCGTTTTTTAATTTTATTTTTTTGACAATCGTCTTTTAATTTGATTTCTGTTAACCAGAAACCGTCACACCCGCATTTAGGAACGCTGCCTGTTGCAGGCCGAGTGCTCCAAGTATCTGCAGACCGTGTTCATGAGGACTGAACCTTCTACAAAGTTAGCGGCTATAAAACGAGTCCCCTCACAAATAAGAAAACTAGGCCTTGGCCGTTTGGATCGCACTGAATTTCACACGGTAGTAACACCCGTCAGGCCCCCCGTTTCTCAAAAATAAGGGTGGGGGTGAGCGCGGAAAGAATGGGGCCTAGGGGCCTTTTCTGATCCTGGATATGGAAAGAAGGCACGGCTTAAGCAGTGGTAAAGTCAGTAAACAATATTTTACTGAAACATTTCATGACACAGAAAAAATCTGTCTGAAGTGTAAAGTTACGGTCTTTTACACAAGAAGGACAGACCCATTTTCAAAGACTAATATGAATACAATAAATATGGAGTTTACATACTAATTTATACACAGAAACTCTGCCCCACAGCCATAAAAATTTATATTTAACAGTGCAACATATAATTTAATCATTTGATTTGACGGGGTGTTTTGTTTTGTTTTCTTCTAAACACAAATAACTACCTGGTTTTCATATACATATATAATATATATTTTTTATGTATATAGATATTCAACAATCTGTACAGCTTCTAAACGTAAAACTCCTAAAAGGCACGAGTGTCTATACAACATGTACAAAAATGGCTGGAGCGGACACAAAAACAACAATTATTGGTCAAAAGTTCATGATTGCACAAAGATTAGTCATGAGTTTATGTCAGAAAAATGTGCTTTAAGGAAAGGAGGGTTTTCAAAGAAACCTTTAAGTGTTATATAAAAAAAAACAAAAACAAAAAAAACCACCAAAAAACCAAACAGAACCAGCCCCCCGCCCCCCCCACAAAGACCCCTAGGTGGCTATCACAAGCCTGTCCTCGTCGTCGTCGCTACTCACGTCGCTGAACTGCGCGACGGCCTGCCTCCGGGGCAGCACGGCCGGCCTGGGCCCCCGCCTGTCGGGCCCCCGCCTGTCGGGGGACGGGGTCCGCCGGCCCGGGGGCTCCGGGAAGGCTTCGGGCCGCCCCGGCAACGGCGGCTCCAAGGGCCCCGACGGCGGCGGGACTTCCGGCGGCGGCTTCCCGTGAGGCCCCGGGGCGGGCTTCCCGTGAGGCCCCGGGGCTGCCTTCCCCGCGGCGTCCATTTTCCGGCAGCCGTCGTCGGGCCGGGCGTGGTCCCTGGCGGGGGCGGGGCGGGGGCTTCGGGGACTCTGCTCGCGGGGGCCCGCTGCGCCTGAGGCGAGCCCTGAGGAGACGTGGTCCTGCCGCCCTGCTGCGCGCTGACTGCCGCCGCGGGCTTGGGCTGCGCCTCCCGCGCCCGGCTCTGGGAGGCCGGTAGCTCGGCGGCGCCCTGCGCGTCCACGGGCACCTGACTCACCGAGGGGATGAGGGTGGGCAACGCGATGTTCAGGATCTGGAGGCCTGGGATGTGCGCCTGCGGGGTGGGGCTGCCCTGGGGCGACGGGCTGGCCGTCAGAACCTGCAGCCCCACGGCGTTCAGGGCGAGCCCCGGCGGGTGCACCTGTGGGGCCAGGTTGGTGTTGGCGAGGCCCAGGATGTTGACGGTTTCCATGCTCAGCGACGGGAGAGGCTGCAGGCCGGGAGTACTGAGGTTCTGAAGGCCCGGCACCCGGATCTGGCCGATGGGGATGCACGGCACGACTCCGCTTAACTCGGCCACTCCGGTGGGGTTTGCGGGGCCAGACACTTCGGGGACGGCATCCCCGGGAGCGCCCACAGTCCTGTGGATGACGTTGACGGCGGGAATCGTCAGCTGCATTGGCCCTGCTTGAATGGGGACGAACGTGGAGTAGGTGAGGCCGGCGGGCACCACGTGGATCCCGCCCACTGGAACCATGTTGTAGGGTGTCCTCGACTGCTGCTGGGAGTGCAAAGGCAGGTGGCTGAACAGATGAGTCTGGGGCGAGGGCAGGCCTGCCGGCGGCTGGAGCGTCACCTGCTGCTTCTGCTCGAGCGCGTCGGGCTGCGGGGAGGCCCCCGAAGGAAGCTCCGCTGCTGCCGGAAGGCCGGGCTCCGCCGCGGGAGGAGGGAGTCTTACGGATCCTGTGCTCTGGAAGACAAGACGCAGGGGCCTTTTACCAGCACAGCTTCGTCGGGCCCTGAGCTAAACGGTGGCAGAACAATCTCTTCTGCCCAGAGACGCGGAAGCACGTGTATGTGTCCACACATTACAAGCTTTCTGAAAATGGTGCTTTCATTTTACTTTTTATTTTTTTAAATTTTTATTTATTGATTCATGATAGACACACACACACACACACACACACACACACACACACACAGAGGGGGCGGGGCAGAGACAGGCAGAGGGAGAAGCAGGCTCCATGCAGGGAGCCTGATGCGGGACTCGATCCCAGAACCCCAGGATTGTGCCCTGGGCCAAAGGCAGGTGCCAAACCGCCGAGCCACCCAGGGATCCCGATGCTTTCATTTTAAAAGATAAATTGCCAACTTAAAAAAAAAAAAATCTATTATGCCTTTAATCTCTAGTACAAATAACAGCAACACATTTTGTATAATACTGTTTGCATTTTTCAGACATTTCGTGGGCATCATCTCATTTATACAGGAATTAACCTTGAGATGTAGCCATAACTCTATTGCTGTTCTATTTCTGTTATTATTATTGGCACCACTAGCTCAGCTGTACCCTATTTTAGAGATTAGGAGTTAATTGAGAAATTGTGGCATTAGTTGGCTACGAATATCGAGTCGAAGGGGAAAATCAACTGGAGGGTTATTTTTTTTTTTTAATTTTATTTATTTATTCATGAGAGACACACACACACACACACAGAGAGAGAGAGAGAGAGGCAGAGACACGGACAGAGGGAGAAGCAGGCTCCATGCAGGGAGCCCGATATGGGATTCCATCCCGGGGGTCTGCAGGATCAGGCCCTGGGCTCAAGGCAGTGCTAAACCGCTGAGTCCCCCAGGCTGCCCTGGAGGATTATTTTTGAAATATTGAGTTGTCATTGATAAAAGCCTGCAGTTGTTTATTCCTTCCTTCATTTGTAAGTTTATGAAATGTCTACTGAAAACCAGATTTCTAGGCACTGGCAGGTATGTAAAGTGATTTTAGGACAGAGAAGCCGAGAGTGTAGGTGACCATTCTGGAAGTCATGAAAAGGGATAAATCTCGCCAATCTCCCTCCTGCCCAAGATTATCACCTTAATATTAAATTTTTCTTGACCATATCTACATTGCAGGGCTGCATTAATTTATGTATTAATTTAAATATCAAATATAATTTATTACTGCAATTAAGTTAAATTATATTACTTTAGAATAGTCTACAGAAATCTGAGCTTGCACAGTCTTTATTTCTCTCCAGTGTTACTTACCAAACCAAAATCTGCCACATTTAGAAATAAACTCTACCGCCATGGTCAATACTAGAGGTAAGAGAAGTGTCAGGGAGATGAACGTACTCGTCACAGATTTAAACATTCCTCATGAGCCACCAGGGGTAAGAGCAGAGACACGTTCCCATAACACGTAGGGTGACTTTCCACAGGCATGTGTGTCTGGCCCTGAGCTGGTTTGCCGGCAAGAAGCTCTAAAGCTGCCACAGCAATCTGATCACTCAAGCAAAGTGAACTTCTTGATAGGTTTTTTTGGTGTCACGCTAACTTTGCCACAGAAACTGGTAGCTGTCTTGCTGACAGGCACAAAGTGCAAAATGTTTGGATAATTTAGTGCAAATTCATCATATCATATATCAGTGGGAGAAACAACTCAGAGTGAGCACTGGGACAAACAGGTTCTGAGATTCATGTTCCCAATGGGCACATAGATATTTTTTCAAATGAGTATATTTTTAAAGATCCATTTGGTCCTTTCACAGATTTGTGATACAATATGTGAGCTCTGATTAAAATAACTAGCAAGGAGCCAAAAACATAATTGTTCTTTGCCTTCAAGTAAAACAAAAAATTAAGCCTAAGAAACTGGTTTGGCCATAAATCAGTAACTTTAGTACGTTATTTTCTTAAGCCATTAGGATCCCCCTATTTAACAGGTTAAACAAAAGGAAAGCAATAAACATTTACCTGTGTTAAAGTAATAGTCTTTCCTGCCACAGAACTTCCCAGAATTTCTTCTGAGTCAGGGTAGTCTACAGACATTTGGTGACATGGGGATCTGGGTGCAGCTTTGGGTGACCTAGAAGAGTCTACGGGAGTAGTTGGTTCTTCTCCATCTTTTGCAGCCTGCTGCCGGGTCTTCCCTGGAGATTCTGGCTTCCTGCTCTGGTCTGACTGCAGTGTGCTAAGCACAGTCATCTTGGTGGGCAAGGCTCTGGGCAGAACGTCCATCGGGTCGGTGTGCACCCCCGAGAAGCAGTCAGCAATCCTGATGTCCTCCTCCACACTCCCAGAGTCCTGGAGGCTACTTCTAGATGGAAGGTGCTGCGGGCTGGCTGTAACGGAGGGAGCTGCTGACAACACAGATTCTGCTTGACTGTCTTCATCGTCATCTTCATTTTCGTTATCGTCTTCATCCGGCCCATCAGAGTCTTCAAGGTCATACCCAGACCGCTCGAAACCAAATCTCTGCTTTTCATCTAACGAAAACAACCAAGTGGCTACGTTATACAATGTTTTACACGTGGACAAATACAACCTTTTATTATTATTATTATTATTATTATTATTATTATTATTATTATTTATAAGCTTTGCAATGCTGAAGAATAGAACAGACAAGTCTGTACCCACAGAAAGCCCACAGGTTAGCCAAGGAGAGTGGCCAGGGGAAGAATGGGCCAGTCAGTCCAGGGATCAGAAAAGGGAGGTGCTGACAGCGGCATGTCCAGGACACTTGTTAGGGAAGCAGGACATGAAATGGACCTCAGGAGAGTAGAGGCAAGGGTAATATATCAAGAAAATCAGAAAAAAAGGCCTCAACTAGAAGATATACAGAAATTCAAGAGTTCAACACAATTCTTCCTGAGCTCTTTCTACCTCCTTGTGTCTCCCTTTTATTAAAATTAAAACAACTCTGATGCCATTCATATTTGTAAGCAAACTAATTTTATTTGACGATATATCAAATATTTGAATTAATATGTGAATAGTATTTTAGGTTTCCACTGTCCTCAGAGTAGTAATATTCTTTAATATTTAAGACTTCTACCTTTTTCTTTTCTGTTTTACTAAGAGAGATGCTGAATCTTTCCATCATTTTTTCTATGATAATTCAACTCACACGAAGAGGAACATTGACTAGAAGTCATTCATATGAGCCTCATGACCCCAGTGGGACTGTGTTTTAACAAAGAACATTCAAGAAGGTCCAGGTTTCAAATAGTTTCAAAATTTTCATAAGCTCACGTGGAACTAGATTTAAAACTTCATCTGTTTAAAAAATATTACAACATTAAATGTGCTTTCCAACTTGGAAAGCTAATAAACTTTAAAAAGTTAAATGGAGGATAAATGCAAAACCTCACCCCAATTCTTTGTCATGAGCAATAATAAAGACATCACAGAGTATTCAGCTTAGCTTTGAAATATTCTATATTTATACGTACTTTTTAATGTTCTGTTTTACACATATTTTTTGGAGAGAGGTTTATTTCCTGCATATCCCAAAAGGTCTGCATATTAATTTATTTTACCAGTCCTTGTATATTACAAAGGTAAGTTCTTAGAGAAAAGCCTCAAAGGATTGACACCAAAACATTTAAGGGTGATTATTTCAAGAAGATGGAATGGATTAGAATTTTTAGGTTGTCTTTTTTTTTTTTTTTTTTTTTTTTAAGATTTTACTTATTTATTCATTCAGAGAGGCAGAGACACAGAGGAGAAGCAGGCTCCACCCAGAAAGCCTGATGTGGGACTTGATCCTGGGATCCCAGGATCATGCCCTGGGCCGAAGGCAGGGCACCAAACCACTGAGCCACGCAGGGATCCCCTTAAGTTGTCTATCTCAAGTATGTGTTACTTTTACAATTAAAATATCCGAGGACAAAATATATGTATGTCGGTTACTTTAAAATGTGATTTCATTTGCTTTTTTTGCCTTACAGGTTTTGCTGTTTTGCTATAAAATAACACTGATTTACTGAATCCCACCAGCTGCCCATGCTAGAGATGGAATGGGTGATTTCTGGGTAATTTCCCTGCCTCCTGCTTCACAGATACGTCTCTGAAACACTGTCTGATGTTTGAAATTCTAAAATTGGAGGGTCAGTCCCAATTTGTTTTGAGTTTACCATGATAGTGCTAAATCAGACACTTTTACTTTTTTTTTTTTTTCCTCTTAAAGAGAAGTTGAAGAAAATCAGAAGACACCAGATGATTAGGAGAACAGATTACTGGAAGGGAGGCTGATTTCATCAGAGGTCAGCCCTGCTACAAAGTCTAACTGGGATGAAACCTGCTTTATCTTAAAAATGATTATTCTATTTAAAAAAAATAAAAAACAGGTCTCATTTTGATTTATGACTTTTTCATATTCCTTGTAAAGCTAAGGTCCTGGTCATTCAAAGAGTTGAAAGACCATGTCTGCAGGAAGAGAGGAGACACAAGCCTGCATCATCTAGGGTGGATGCAATGGGATACTGGCTGGAAGAATTCAGCTAAGCAGCTGATGGGTTGGTTAGAGCCAGCTATTGTGTGAATCCTCTGAAGCTATGCTCTCCTGTAGGCTCTATGTCATGAACCCCATTCCAGTGCTCACAGAAAAGAGTGCTCAGTATGCACTGCAATCCACATCTGGGGGACAGGAGTGGTAGCCACAGAG
The DNA here is from genome assembly GCF_011100685.1 of Canis lupus familiaris. Lineage (NCBI taxonomy): Eukaryota > Metazoa > Chordata > Mammalia > Carnivora > Canidae > Canis > Canis lupus. The sequence goes on along the minus strand of NC_049256.1, from coordinate 12,996,124 downwards.
ATGGAGCAAGACATTCCACTTGGATCCACTTCCCCTCTCCCCCTAGGGAAAAACACGACCCTGTAAAGGGACAGGTACATGCATTGCTGCCCTCAGGACACTGGTGAAAACTTACTGCAGTGGGGAAAGGGGAAGAAAAGGAGAAAAAAAAAAAAAAACAGCTCTGCTACATGAGGAGGAACAGGATTACCAGCTGGGTCCACCACAACAGCTGAAGAAGTGGTGGAGGAACACAAAGGCCACAGCCCAGAAACCTAAGAACATGGTACATATGGGAGACAGAGGCCAAATCAGAACAGAGATGGCATCCTGTCCTCCTCCTCACCCCTCAATGCTGAGCTAAGACCTTGAAGGGACAGTTAACAGCCAAAAACTGCTGGAATATGTCAAGTGACTCTCACTGAGACATGGTACAAAGGGAAGACCTAAGACTGGGACTGAGTTGGGCATCACATGCATACTGCTCTGGTAACCCACCCACCACCTCAAAAACAAGTCCTCTACATAAGAATCTGAAGACTCTGGTGCTCTGAGGGTTGCCATCGCTACAGCAAATCTGTCATGTGTGGTTGGACTCCTAACTAGAGAAACTCTAGTGCCCATACTAAAGGCCCAGCAGGAGACACATGCCCCTTATAAGGTGGAAAGACTACACAGTCTCCACTGTCTTACACAAGATGTCTAGCTTTCAACAAAAATTACAGGGCATACAAAAAGGCAGGAAAAAAAACATACGCAGAAGAGAAAAAGCAATCAGAATTAGTTGGATATGACACAGATGCTAGAAGTGTCAGAGAATTTAAAATAAGTGATGTATTAAAGTCTCTGCTGGGAAAAGTGGACAATCTGCAATGTCCAGTGGGAATTTCAGCTGAGAGATGGAAAATGACGAAAAAAACCGAAATGAGACAAATGGAAAGTAAAGTAATAATGACAGGAAAATGGCCCAACCCAGAATTCTATGCTCATTGTCAATATTCAAAGGCAAAGGAGAAATGCAGGCTTCCTTAGAAAAACCTAAACTGAGGGGACTCACTGACAACAGACATACTTCACAATAAATGTTAAAGGAATTTGGTATCAGATGAGAATGTGGATCTACACACACAAAAAATGAAGAACATCAGAAATATGATAAAGATAAAAGTACTTCTCTAGAGTTTAAATTGCTTGCTCTGAAAGGCAACTGAATGTCTGCAGCAGTCACAATGTACCGTGTGTTTACAGCATCAGTAAATGTAGAAGGAATGAAAACAACAGCACAAAGGATGGAAAGGAGGAATTGTGAATACACTGTTACAAAGTCTTTACATGTAAAGTAAGGTAGCATTATTTGAAGGAAGACAACTAAATTTTTTAAAAAGGCATAAATAAAAAGTCAAGGAGGAGATGAAACAGAATCATAAAAAATGCTTGGTTAAGTCAAAAAGAAAAAGAAGAAATAAACAGCTGGCAAGATGATACGTTTTATTCTACTACATGAAAAATATCATTAAAAGGAATGTTCTAACACATGAATTAAAGGACAGAAACTGCTAGACTGGATAAAAAAGCAAGTGCCAAGTACGTATTGTGTACAAGAAACCTATTTTAAATATAAAGACATAAATAGATTGAAAGTAAAGTTTGGAGAAAGATATACCTCATGACATTAACTAAATTACAGATGGAAAAACTACTAAATTCAGATGAAGTAGATTTTAGAACAAAGAATATTATCAAGAATATTATCAAGAACAGGAATATTGCATAATGATACAGGAGTTGCCTCACTATGAAAATATATAATCCTAAATCTGTAGTAACTAAGCCAGAGCCTCCCTCATTTAGCCTTTAAATGAAGCTAAAACTGAAAAAATAATAAACCAATTCACAATTATGGTTAAAGACTTAAACATTCCAGTCTCAGTAACTGATGGAACAAGTATACAGAAAGTCAGTAAGAACATAAAAGGCCTGAAAAACTATCAAATAACTTGTTCCAGTGACAGTTATAGAACATTACACCCAACAACATATGCTTTCCTTGTAAGTATACATGGAACATTCATCAATATATACCATGTTCAGAGCTACAAAGCAAACCTCAACAAATTTCAAATAATAAAGGTCATATAGAGTATGTTTTTGGATGAAAACAGAATGAAACTAGAAATCAACAATTGGAAGATATGTGAAAATCCCCCAATATTCCAGATTCACAAAACATATTCCTAAATAATCTTTGGGTCAAAGAAAAAATCTCAAAGAAAGGTCAGAAATACTTTAAGCTAGATGAAAATTAAAATATAACATGCAAACTGTGGAAGGCAGCTAAAGAAGTGGTTATTGGGAAATTTACTGTATCAAACACTTCTATTAGAAGAGAGGTCTCAATCAGAGTTCTCACCTTTAGAAATTAGAAAAAGAAAACAAAAACAAAACCCAAAGCAGGGAGCAGAAAGGAAATAATAGAGATGAGAAATGGAAATAAAGAAATTGACAAAAGAAAAGCAGATAGAATACATGAAGTCAAAAGCTGAGTCTTTGAAAAAAAAAAAAGGATAAAATTGATAAACATCTATAATACTGGCTAAGAAAAAAAGAAGATACAAATTATCAGCATTAGGAAAGAAAAAGAAGGTATTACTACAAACTCAGACATTAAAAGGATAATAAGAAATCTATTTAGAACTCTATGACCCACCAAATGAACTAGAATTCTATTGAACAACTATTTTATTCTAATGAACTACAATACTATTTAATATAGCATCAAAATAATGAAATACTCAGGTATAAATTTTAAAAATGTACAGGATCTGTATGTTGAAAACTACAAAATATTAGTTAAAGAAACCAAAGGGAGGAAATAAATGAAGAGATGTACTATATTCATAGACTGGAAGTTTCAGTATTGTTATGAAAGCATTTCTCCCCAGTCTGACCTATAAGATGCAATACAATTCTATTAAAAATCTCACAGGCATTTTACAGATATTGACAACCTGATTCTAACATTTCTATGGGAAAGAAAAGAAATCAGAATAGCCAAAGCCATTTTGGAAAAGAAAGGAAGTTAAAGAATTCAGACCCAATCAATGTGGTATTGGCAGAAGGACAGACATATAGGAACCAACAGATCAGTAGAGAGAATCCAAAGATAAAAACCACACAAATATAGTTAGCTAAATTTTGACAAAGGCAGTTCCATGGGTAAAGGACAGTATTCTCAATAAACGTTGCTGAAACAATGGACATTCACATAGGAAAAAAATGACACGTACTTTATAAAATAAATCTAAATGTAAAATACAAAACTGTAAAACTTCTCAAAGAAAACTGTAGAAAATCTGTGTAACTTTGGAGTAGACAAAGATTTCTTACATATGACATCAAAAGCATAATTTTAAAAAATTGATAAACTGGGTTTCATTAATATTTAAAAAAGACCTTTTTTCTCTGAGAAAGACACAACAAAAAAGAATAAAAAGACTGGCATAGACTGTGAGAAAACATCTGCAAATCCCCCTTTTTTAAGATTTGAAAGATTTTATTTATTTATTTGAGACAGAGCATACGAGCAGGGTAAGGGGGCAGAAGGAGAAGCAGGGTCCTCACTGAGCAGGGAGCCCGATGCAGGGCTCAATCCTGGAATAACCTGAGTGGAAGGCAGATGCTTAACTGACTGAGCCACTCAGGTGCCCCCTGAAAATCCTATTTCTGACAAACGGTATCTAGGATATATTTTAAAAATATGAAAATTCAACAATAAGTAAACAAATATCACACTTTAAAAAAATGGGCACGATTTCCGAACAAACACTTCACCAAAGAAGACAACTGGAAAGCAAAGAGCATATGAAAATAGGCTCATTATCAACAGCTGAAGAAATGCAAATAAAAACTGCAATGAAATGCCACTGTCAGAATATTTTTTTCAAAATGTACTGGTAAGGTCGCAGAACAACTGGACTCTCATACATTGCTGGTGATATGGAATATAAAATGGTACAGATACTTTGAAAACCAGTTTGACAGTCTGTTATAAAGCTATACCTCTATCAGCCATACGACCCAGGGATTGCACTCCCAGTATCAAATGGAAATTTACATTCACATAGAGACCACGTGAATGTCTTACAGCAAGTTTATTCATATTTGCCGAATACCAGCAGCAATCCAGATCTTTCCACTAGTCTGTGGATAACAAACTATGGCACATTAACACAATGGAATACTACTCAATAATACAAAAGAGATGAATTAAGTGAAAGAAGCCAGACCCCAAAATCTACTTATTCTATTATTCCTCTCATATGGCACTTTGGAAAAGGAACAACTATAGGGAAGCAAAGAGATCAGTGGTTGCTAGTGGGTGTTGGCTAGGAGAAGCAGTTGTCTTTAAGAGAATGGCACAGGAGTTTTGGGGATGATGGAACTCTTATGTATGGAACTGCGGGGGTGGACATACCATTCTATGAATTTGTCAAAGACCACCTTGGAGTGAGCTGTACACCATGATGTGGAACTTTATGGTAGGTAAATAGAAACAGAATCAGCCAGGATGTGGGAAGTACCCAAGATGGAATGCAAACTGAGGCAGATGACCTTAACTGAAGTACAGGTGAACTACACAACCTCACTGAAGGGTAGGAAGAAAGGTCCCATCCTGGGTAAGGGTTATGACCAATGAGGTGAAGGCTGAAGACAAAAAGAGCTGCACACAAATGCTGTCTGTTACTGTAAATCTGTTTTTATGCAGGTGGTTTAGGATTTCAGAAACTGGTTCACTGATTAATACTAGATTTGAACAGTGGGTGCCTGGGTGTCTCAATTGGTTGGGCATCTGACTCTTAGTTTCAGCTTAGGTCATGGTCTCATTGCTCATGGGACTGAGCCCAGTGTCGGGCACCATGCTCAGTGGGGAGTCTGCTTGAGGGTTTCTCTCTTTCTCAGCAGTTACCCCTATAATAAATAAATAAATCTTAAAAACAAATACTAGAGTTGAACAAATATACAAACATAGTGTAGATGAGGGCCAGGTGCCTCACTGTAGGTGATAGAAAAACAAGGAAATAGAGAAGGCTAGAATCAACTTCGAGGACTGGAATTGGGACTATCAGTATGGACTCATGTTTCATTCATGTATATGGCATACATGTGTGTGTGTGTGTGTGTGTGTGTGTATGTACATGTTCTCCCCCTCCATGATACAGAAATTAATACAGATGTGTGTGTAATTAGGGGGTTGGCATATGTCCATATGCTTCTTAGCTCTACCCAGTGACAGAGGACAGAAGCAGTAAACACACCACCTAGTGACATCTTGGTTTCTAAATACCATTCTCCAGTAGAGGGAACCAGAGGTCCTTGGAGAAATGGTTGATGTCAGGGCAGAAACATCTTGGGGTGCTAGAAAATAAAGAACTGCTCAAAGAAAAAAAAGATGGGGCGAGTCGAAAAGGGTATAGGAACAAACCTCAAAGAGCTATCAATGCTAGTGAGAACTTGAGTTACACAATAAAAAATGATAAGCTTGATCATAACCCAAATAATAATAAATAATAAAATATATATCTGTGAGTCCATATGGATGCAAATGAATCAAAGGATGAAAGAACAAACGGCCAAACGGTAACTTCGCCTTCCAGAAAAATTCCAGTTAATAAATTAGAACACACTAATAATACTTATCCTCGGCAAAATCCACCAATGTATAATAAACAGGATACCTGCATAATGTCAAAGTATCTCCAACAAACATTTAATATTTACAAAGGGAAGAACAGTAAGTTTACAACAGAGAGTCCTGGAAGACATCACCTTAGCCACGTAATACAGGTTTACATGACCAATAATACCTGTTGACATAACGTACCTCCTGATATGATACCCTGATATACATACAATCACCCCATGGCACCTTCCTAATGATGAAAACCTCAATCCAATCATGAGCATACACCAGAAAACCCCGAATTGAGAACATTCTGGAAAACAACTGATCAGTATTCCCTACAGATGGCAAGGTCATGAAAGACAACAGAGACTGAGAACACATGAGAGGAGTCCTAAGGAGCTGTGACCACTAAGTGCCATGTGGGATTCTGAAAGAGAATCCTGGCTAGAAAAAGGATATTGATGGAAAGAGTGGTGGAACTCAAGTCACTTCTATACTCTACTTTCTAATGTTGAGCTGAAGTTAATCTCTCCTCACTGGCAAACATTCTGTAGTTATGTAAGATGCTAACACTGGGGGAAGCTGGGTGAAGAGTATACAGGAACTCTCTATATTCGTTTTGCAGGTTTTCTTTTTTTTTTTTATTAAAGATTTTATTTATTTACTCATGAGAGACAGAGAGAGAGGCAGAGACATAGGTAGTGGGAGAAGAAGGCTCCCCACAGGGAGCCTGATGTGGGACTCGATCCCAGGACTCTGGGATCACGACCTGAGTCAAAGGCAGATGCTCAACCACTGAGCCACCCAGGTGTCCCTGTTTTGCAGGTTTTCTATAACACTAAAATAATCTTTAGGAAAACTGCATAAAACAAACAATTTGCCAGTACTCCAGGGCCTTTATTTTACTCTATCGACACCAATATTCTGACTCGTTCAGATAAGCTTGCGCAATATCCACTTCCCTGCTGTTCTTATACTCATTAAGACTTCTCTTTCTGATAAGCAATTTTCTCTTTCCTATTGTTTAATAGGAAACCATTAATTCTTGAAACCAAATCCAACGCTCTTGTTGCTGAATTTAAAAGCACAGGAAATTTCTCCCAAATATGCCATAATCTACACACACGTTAAATTTTTAGCACCTACAACTGTTCCTACCTTGCATCTTGTACCTAGCTTTGCATCTTACTCAGCAGCTGTGTGTATGGTTCTAGTCTCCAGGACTCCAGGAGAATCTGGCTCCTCACGACATACACACCAATACTGTCTGATCATAACTAAAACAAGGAGTAATTAGGGACTTGATGTTTTCTCAGATAACGATTAAAAACATGTAAAATGCAGTTAATTATTTTAAAGTGTCAGGCCCACAGATCACAAGTGTCAGAGCTGAGAGTCAAATCCAGGTTTGTCTGGCTTTTTAGTCTTTGCTAAATGCTCCACGTTCAAATGTCATGTTTTAAAAATCTATAGAGTGATCTGAAAGGTCAACAATAAATTATAGAAATTAAGCTAGCTTATAAATATGCATGAGTTGAATGTTTACAGGTACAGACATTAAAAGCTTCATATAATTATGTGATTATGAATAGAACATGTAAAATGCAATTCCCAAGGAGAATGTAAAACTAATAATTCAACCTTTTTAATTTCACGACAAATACTGCATTTTTATAGTGACTACAGAAGCTTAAGAATACAGTATAAAACTTTAAATTTTATATATATATATACACACAAACTTTCAATGTATGCAATTTATATGAAGGATTTTAAAAGAACACCATATATTGTTTAATGGGGAAGGGAGTAAAGCTATTTGGCTCCATTTTAATCTGATTTTGCCTTGATCATGCCAAGTTTCAGACCAAAGCTGGAAGTGTGATAGGTAGGAAGACCCCAAGGGTGGTTTCCCTGGATCTTCTTTCTCCCTGGACAGAGCCACAGGCCCACAGCTTGGAGAGCACTTAAGAAAGGCTAGGATTCTTTTCTGTAGCTTTCCTTCTCCAAGACAAGGAGAGAGTAATGTTTCTCTCTGCAAGCACTGTGTCTTGAAACTCCTGAAGGGGAAGTTTCTAAGTAAATGAATTCTGGATCATTCTGTATTTCTTAAACACAGCTGATTCTCTAGGGTGACAGAGAAAATATAAAATGGATAGCGTAAATGAATGCAAGACAATAGCATCCTTTTAAATACCCACAGCACCAAGGCAGAGCCCACCAACTCTATTCTTTTGTTTGGATTTGTGTTAATTAAAGTCCTTTCATTAACTTCACTGTCCCCTTAGCCCCTCTCCTACCCCCAAAGAACACTATTACTACTGCATCAGAAATTGTGCTGATAGAAGGCAAAGAAAGGAAAAGTGACTTTCTCTATGATCATAAGCCAGCAAGGGAGAGACCACAGATTTGTTAATTACTTCAAAAACTAACATTTATGAGCTTGTGGTATCATTCATTGTGCTGTAGCATGTTACACAATATAAGACCTACTCCAGCACACCATGCTGAGTACCTGTTATATCTGACCTTGTCAAACTGTGGCTGCTGACTGTATGTGGCTTGCTGCCTGTTCTCGTCAATAAAGTTTTACTGGCACGAAGCAGGCTCCTGGTTTACAAACTGTCTAAGGCAGCTTTTGGTCACAACCACAAATGTTAGGAGTCGTGACGAAGGCTGTATGACCCACAAAACCTAAAATATTCACTATCAAGAGCTTTCCAGAAAAAAGTCTGTCAACATCCATACTCTGCTGTCCTGTTTCAAAATCTAAAAGGCACTGCATGACAGCAGTGATATCAAACTCATCCTATGCAAGGAAGTTAAGAGACATCTATATGGCTAGGAAGCTTCAAAGCCAAAATTTGGAACCAGATTTTCATGTATTTAGGAGTCCTGTCATTACGCCAATAAGATGTATGGGCTTCCTACTATTCTACTACAATTGTTCTTTTCTTGGTGCACCCAATACAGAGTGTAACACTCCAGGAGGGTAAAGGCAGTAACTTGCCCCTCTGTGTCCCCCAGGGCCTCTAGAACAGACATAAAAAAATCCATACTTGCTTAACAAATTCATAAATGCATGGTCCTTACAAGTTCTTTTTTTTTTTCCTTACAAGTTCTATTTAGTTTACATCTTCCTAGACACATTCCCTGTTTGTATATTTTTCCAATATTCGGTAAAATTTTATGTGAGTGGAAAATTAATTCCTTTATTTTCTGTGAATTGAAACTCATGAGGGAAAGAGGAGGTATGCAATGCAGTAATATTGTTCTTTAAAAGTAAAGGTTTTGATAAACTTATGTCACACAAGTTCCCTAAAGATGTATTTCAAAATCCAGTGTGGGTTAGATGAACTGCAACCTGCCCTCCCATCGCTGCCAGACAGTGACACCTGCTGGAAGAGTCGGATTCACAAGAGGTCAGCACCACTCCCTCCAATATCTGAATTCTCTGTAGTAACCTGCCTGTTTTTGTTTTTCTCTTATGTTTAGAAATATCACGTGGAGATCCAGACAGACAGCAGGAACCTGGGGAGAAACTCTTTTAAAGCCCACAACTACAACAGTAATAAATTATTGGGTTATTTTGTTTTTTTTTTAAAAAGGATGAAAACAACATTAAGGATGTAACGGGCCAGGGTTTAACATTTGTTAACTTTAGGAAGTAAACCGAAAGACACCTATGTCATTCACTAATGATATTAGCACTTCTTTATCTTACATATAAATCTTCAGAGCTACTATGATTTCCTATTGTAGATGGAAATTTTTCTTAAAAAGGCGCAACCATGTTTTCCATGAAAATCCCAGTGACAGAAACATGCTGTACAGGTTTCATGTCAACAGAATTTCATTCAGAAAAATTCACTTCAATTCGCTTTAAGGGTAAATGTGATACAGACTTTAAACGCTGCGATCCAACATCATTATCTTACACGCATTATCGTAGGCTTAAACCCCCAACAAGAATCATGTTTCCCAGCTGCGCTCTGCCACACTCGATGGTTCTCCCAGTTTGGCAGCTGAAGGCACATATTAACATTCCTAGCACTGAGGTCCGGCATTCTGTTGACAAAAACATTCTTTGGATCAAGGCATGAAAAGCAAATAGCCGGCAGCATGGTTTTTGACACAAAAGGTGAAAACGAGAAAGTATTCACTAATACCCCGAGAACACAGGGACAAAATTCCTGAGACTATGTAATTTTGTATGGCAAGAAAAATAGGAGCGGCATGTGCAGCTGGCTGGAGGGATCGGACTTTTCGTGAGCACATACTACTATAATTGTAACTAAATGGAAGCTTCTTTTAAATGCCAAATGTCCACATTTTAATGGCTGGCTTAGAAAAATGTGTAATTCCTCCTGTTCCATTCAAAGTAAATGATTTCCAGCATCTGTAAATTCACTCCACTTGGAAATGAGGAGAATTCATCTGCCGAAGGATAAAATGGGTAGCCATGCAGCCTGCTGTTGCTAAGGGTAGCAAGGAATTTTAAAAATCAAGGGTCTTGGGTCCTTCATCACACCATTTTCACACTGTCCTTTAATAAGTCCTGTTTAACAACCAGGGAGCATGCACATGACCTTGGGGAAGGACATTCTGAGTATCGTGCTGACTGGCACAGTAGAAAATAGGTTTAGGATAATTAAAAAAAAAAAAAAAGATTGAAGATAATGCCAGGAAATAAAATATTTAAGGAGAAATAAACCCCGAGTAAACCTTTGAGGAAAATAGACAAAATGAGGCAGACATAAAGGAATAACTAAATAAATACATAGCATTAAGGTGCCTTGGATTTTTGCCAGAAAGTTGTAAGCTGGCTAAGACATTACTGAATAGTAATAATATTTATGAAATAAATATTCTGGGGCCATCTGGGTGGCTCAGTTGGTTAAGTGACTCCTTCTTGATTGTAGCTCAGGTCATGATCTCAAGGTGGTGAGATCCAGCCCTGAGTCAGGCTCGGTGCTGGGCGTGGAGCCTGTTTAAGATTCTCTCTCTCCCTCTATCTGCTCCCCCCCACCCCCGCTGTGCATTCTTTTTCTAAAAAACAACAAAAAAGAAATATTCCAGTGAGATACTTTGTAGTAAAACCGTCTTGCCTTTTGTGACTCTTTAATAAATTTTGTTGAATGAATGAAAGCTCAGAGATGATATTTCTTGGTGATATATCTTGGTGTGCCACAGAAAAGATCAATATAACAACCAAACCCCCAAATTTTCCCTGTAAACCTAAAGCACTATCCTTGGTATAGGTTTCTTGGTGCTACTCTGTATAAGTATAGCATTTAGAATCAGGTCTCCCAAACAACACTACTGTGGGTTTTTTTTTTTCCTTTAAAAGGATTTACCCTGTTTCTTAGATGTCCAAGGTGATCAAGATTTAAATATATACAGGAAGTGCTTACATGTCCTGTTAGCATTGATCATATGTATGTGAAGTTCATTAATGTGTGCCAAATCAAATTGTCCTCCTGACAGTATAGTAGGACTCCAAGGGTGGCACATCTGCCACGCTGTTAAACTAGAAACATGTCATGTAGCTATCAAAATTACATAGGAACTTAAATCAGTATCTAGAGAAGACAATGTCACAAATTTTCATACTGATCAAGCCTTGACATTTTAGAGGAATGGTTTCCCAAAAGACACGGAGCCTCTGAATCAGGTTACTTATTTTCTTTAATCACTATATTCTTTAGTAGACAACTATAATCTATCAACATCAGTAGTGACAGATTTCAACTGTTTAAGAAAAGCTAGATGACAAAGGACAGTCAGCTGGTGGAGTTTACTTAGTTATTTCAGACTTTCTCTTTGCACAGGGCTAGACCAGCTGTCCCTGGACAACTGCCGTTGTGCGGGCATGAGAGGCATCTGAAAAGCTACTGCAGTCACTACCTTTTTGAAATAAAGGTAAGAAAGCTCACCGTTGAGAAGTGCAGAGGCACCTTACCACTGGCCAAACCTTCGCATTTTTCCTGAATGTTTACTGTAAACATATATGCAGCATCTGGAATGCCAGTGTGGTTTCTGGCAGTGAACTGCGCCAGGGTTCAGTATCAGATCTGTTAGATCACAAATCTGAGAAATAATATCAAGATCCCAGGGTGCTACAAAAGCATTTGATAAAAACGTTCACCATTAAAGAGAAGACAGCAGGTTCCGTGCTCAAAGATCCTACGTTGCACAATACAATTTTGCCATTGGTTTTCATCTAGTGGGCCAGGAAGATGGAGAACACCATCAGGCAGGAATGTTGAGAAGAATGGAGGATCCTATGTGGTATTGAAAGCCTCAGAAGGAACATGTGTGTGTCTGATCCTTACATGGGATCTTCAGACTGTGCCTAGAGGGACTGGAAACCTCAGTGGGGAGGAGGGCCCAGAGAGGTGAAGCTAGCATATAAGATCACTCAGCACTGGCCAGCCTCAGACCCCTCAGCTTCAGTCCACCAGGAGGTATATATTTCAAAATTTAAAACTGCAATACTTGAAAACATGGATTTTCCTTCCTGCTTAAAAGTCAGCCACTTCATTGCCTACAAGTGTATTTCTAATAATTTGTATGTTTCCTTGGGAAAGGAAACTGAAGGTAAAGGGAAAGACTTCATAACAAGCTGCTACAATTTATTACTTCCTTATGGAGACGATGAGGGCAAGATTTTAAAATATACACAAACATTAAAGCAGAAACAATTCAAGTCCCTTACCTCTTATAAGAGTCTAGTCCAAAGGGATAATTCTATACCACAGTGACACTGGCTAATTAATTCCAGGGGAAACAGTGCTCCTTAATTTAATACATAAAGAGCAAGATCTAAATGTGTCATTCCACATTTATACGTAAACATACAACTGAATGTCACAAGGGAAAAACCAAACCACACTTCCCACCTGAACTTGTAAACTCCATCTACTGGGGAATGGGGGATGTTGAAGCTCAGAGGCACTCTCTTTAAAAAACAGCCTTTCCAGAAAGAGGCTTTTGCTTCATGGTATTTTTTACTGTTGCTGCTGAATAGGACCATCCACTTAATGAACTCATGCTCCTTTCAGCCATTACAGTCTAATTTCCCACTATGAAATAAAACAGCAGCATCAGGGAGAAAAAACAAAAACAAAAACAAAGCAAAGCAAAACCAAAAAGCTCAGCAATGAAAATTCCACAGTCACAGATTAAAAGCCCTATTATCTTTTCTTTCCTTGTTTCAAAAACATTTGAAAAAATAAGCTGGATTGAAAGACAGGTGTATATATGCCCAAGGAGGCAATGGATTTAAATGACTTTAGATGACATAAAAAAAAAAATTAAACTTTTTAAATCAAAGGAACACTTTATGTATCATTAACGTTTAAAAGAATAAAAATACTAGAAAAAAACATACTGAAGAAAGAATGGTTTTCAAATGTCACAACATCAAGAAATTGGTATAAACTGCCACAGCAGAGACTCTGATTACATCTAAGGACAAGTGAGTATAGTTGACACCTGGAACCACTGCTCCTAGGGCTAAAACTCTCTTGCATAGTCTGACCTGTCCCGCAGCCCCTGTCAGGTATGCACCCTGTCCCAGTTACATGCTTAGCATCTTGCTCCTTTCTCCTAACCTCAGGGGTTTTGCCCAAGCAATCCTTTTGGTCCAGAATGTTGCCTTCCCTTATCCTACCCTCCTTACCAATACTTTTTCTTTCAAATAAACCAATGTATAGATAAGTAAGTCCCATTCCCTTTCTTCTGGGACACCCTTAGTCATCCTTGGGCAACCAAGCAGGCATCCCTGCTCCTGCCCCAATCCCAGCCAAGTCCACGTTCATGCCACCACCACTGCCCAGGCAAAGAGCTTCTGAGCCTGAGGGCAGTGGCATGCACATCATCTATAGCTGCCCAAGTGCTAAATAAGCAAAGAACACATCGACAGGACAAGCAACTTTTCTTTCTGAAACTACTGAAAAAGATCTTCATCAATCTGGAGTGATCATTACTGATGGAAAACAGAACAGTCAGATAACTTGAATCATTTTCTCGTCTTCTGATCCCGTGACCAATAAATAACAAATGAACAAACTGACACCATCATCACTTCAACAATACCTGTGTCTATCCTTCACCATAACATGTAAATGCTGTTTATGGGTAGAGGCATTAAATACTGTATGATAGCTACCGTCTAATTTTAGTGAAGGGATTTAATGGAAAATTAACATGCCAAATCCTAAAAATAATAATACTGAAAAATTTTCTGACAGATTATAGGTCCATTCCCCCCCACCCCAAGTCCTTCATTAAATCAACAACTATTTACTGTCTATCACTTGCCAGCAACATCCTAAGATGTCAGAGATAGGGCAGTGAATACAATAAAATCTCTGTCCTCTTGTTTTATTTTCTAGTTGAAAGAAACTGATATTAAAACACACACACACACACACACACACACACACACCTGGTAGGGTAAGTGCAATAAGCACAAATAAAGTAGGAGAGAGAGGAGTGAGTTAGGTGCTCTCTATCCAGGGGGTCTCAGGAGGCCTTGCTGAGCTGGTGCCACTGGAGCAGAGGCTGAAAGACATGACAACATGTGCACAAGGCCCCAGGGTGGGACCCGCTGGGTGGTTTCATAAAGAGCAGGGGGATGTGTGTGGGTGTCATTGAGTGAGCAAGGACAGAAGAAATGGGAGACAAGCTTGGGAGAGACGGGGTGAGGAACGAGAGTGGGTCCGAGAGCTCCCTTCATGCAGCAGACTGGAGCTCTGAAGGAGATAGGAAACCACTAGAAGGTTTTAAGCAAAATCATGACTTTTGGTCTAGCAGCTGGAAGGATGGGAGAAGATGTTAGGGGAAGTGTGCTTCTTAGAGGTAAGGGGTCAATTGGAAGATTGGGGCAATCCAACTTGAGGAGCCCGTTAGACCCACCAGTGGGGGATGGTGAGCAGATGTATGGATGCACCAGTTTGGGGAGAGGACTAGCATAAGCAGCAGATAGGTGGTATTTACTGGCAGAAGGCTGAATGAGATTACCTAGTGAGTGGGCACAGACAGAAAGAGCCTAGCCACCACAGCCCTGGGGCGCTGCACTTACAGCCCAGCTTCCACTAGAAAATCAGATCCCCTCCAGACATGCGGGAAGCCTGCATCCTACTGCAGGCTTCTGGACTTTCTCCCCTAAAAATACAGTCAGCTGAGGCACTGTTAAGCAAGATCCCATCTCCAACTATCATTGATTTAATGGAGTGGAGCTTCTTTTCAAAGGATAATAAGATTCAACCTTAGGACAGTAATCAAGAAAACACAAAGACGGCAGTCTTTTATTCATCCAATCAGCCGCAATTTAAATTCTTATAGTATAAGGCACAGTTGAGGATGTGCAGAGACAGAAATTGTTCTAGAAAGCAATTTAAAATTATAAAGCAAAATTAATTTTCTAGGTATCTACATAGAAGGTGGTGCTGTTAATGCAAATTTAAAACACAAACCAACCAACCACACACTGTTCATGGATATATGAACGTACGTTAAATGAATTGAAAAGAAAACCCCTAACTGCAATTAGGGTTTGCCTCTGAGAGACTGACCAGCAAAGGTGACCTGATGTGTAAATGATCTGCTTGGCTGTGTTTTTTCAAAAATACACTGAATTTATGAAAAAGACTTGAGGCAAACACAAGAAAATATAATACTCAAGTCTAATGCGAATACATGACTGCATGTAATGACACTCTTTGTAATCTTTTTGCATTCCAAAAAATTTTTTTTGAATCAAAGTATTTTTTTAAAAACACAAAACAGAAGAATGAGATTAAGATCCACGGGTATAAAGCGACAAAAGTTACTACTTTTATACCTATATTCCAAGCCCATAATAAAGCAAGAGTAGAATATGTTTGTTGGCATAGTCACAAAGGATTATTAAGCACAGTACCTGGTAAAATCCATCTATATGCTATAATTTACTATTCAAGCCAAAATTGTGAAAAAAACGGAGTAGGCTACCCATAATTACAGTAATTTAAAAAAAAATTAACCAAGAGTAAAACAAGTAAAACTACATAGTTTTATCAGAAGATCTCATCTGAATAGACAATTAGGTTATCAAGTTTGAGTTATAATCTAAAATCTGCTTCAAGTGAATGAGTGGAGAAATACAAAAATGAATGGAGAGACAAGTAATCCCATCAGTCAGCCAATCTAAACAATACATGACAATTAATGGAAAGCACACTTAATTTTCCTATGCAAATTTAGGATATAAACACAACCTTCCTTTAACTTTAGAGAATTCTACAGATATTTTCCTTAATTTTATGACATCTTCCTGAAGAAGTAAAACATGTAAATGAGAGTATATTGTAACAATACTTTTTACATTTAATATGTTTTTTGGACATTAGCATTTCACATTTTTACTTTGTTCCTTTTGTATCTGTGGGTGATAATAAACTTGCTTGAAACTTATTCATTCTTCCTAGCTTTTTACTTCCGAATGACGCTATATAATAATACAGCAAATAATAAAGGCAAATAATAGAGCAAAAAATTTTTTTCTTGGCTTCATTATGGCAGTTAATGTACTGCATGATTACTAGCAGCAGAAAATAAACCAAACACACTGTTTGTATTAGAAGTAATTATAATTAATTCTATTAAATGTGTAAGTGTCTTTAAACAAAAACACAATACAGAATTCAATTTATGGCAATTTGAAAATCAGCTTTTAATGAATATGTTCCTAGGACAGAAAAGATATCTGTACATGAATGTGATAAGCAGTTTTATATCCTGATATTGGCATCTCCAATATGTATCAAAGCATCAAGGTATCTAAAACACTTAAAAAGCTCCTTATTGTCCTAAATTTATTATGATTATCTTTGTCTTCTATCAAGATGTGTCAGTTTATTCTCAAAAGAGAGTTAAAGGCAATTCTTTCTGTGTGCTTAAAATACTGAATCATATCAGCTGTACCACTTAAGATGTGAGTCACTTCCTTTGCATATTTAGAAATAAATTCAGGGTGATTCATTTAGTGTGTTACTGGTTGTCAGGTGGAATAAAGAGTTTGCCTTTTACCTATATTTTCAATGATGTCCTCACCATTTGCTCTTTGGAAATTCTCTAGGCATCAAACTAATGCATATCAACAAAAACACAGCAAGCAAATAAAGGCCTAATTTAGGGCAGGTTTCAAAAAAAGTAGGACAACTTTCTAAAGAAAACTTATCTCTTTGGTTGATAAATTCTTGCCTTAAAAATAAAGTCTTATGAAAGAATAATTCTACTTTCTAATTAGAACAGAGGAACAGGTTTATTTTCCCTCAAAATTGGTTAGAGATAAACACTTATATTTGTTGAGTTAACACTGTTACAAAAACAACCAGTTAACTTTTTCTAAATAACAAACATTTTGGGGAAGCAAACAAATGTTTTACTCCACAAACATTTCCAGAGCAGCTGCTCTGTGCCAGGCACCACACTAAGGGCTGTGGGTGAGGGGAATAGCACTCCTTCATCAATTCTGCTCAGGACATGCTCAAGAGTCTCTGTGAAGAGGGGAGGTAAGCATTTGTAAATAATCCAAAAATAATGCAGAAGGAGAGTCAGTGCTTTCAGGGAGCAAACTCTACTACAGAAGCTGAGAGAAGGAAAAATGGCTTCCCGCAGCATGGGAAGGGAAAATCAGAGAAGGCTTCATGGCGGCAGTGGATTTGAGCTCGACCTTGAAGGGAAGGAAGATTTTGTCCAGTGTACACTGGGAGCCACGTTTGCATGGGGTTTGAGGGCGGGGGATTTTTAAGGGAGGGTTGGAAACACAGACAGCCAGATCAATGTCACGTAAGCAGGAAATTTAAGCATTAGGGCAAGTGAAACAAAGAAATGAGAAACAAGGGTGAAGAAGTAGGTGGACACCAGATTACAATGGACTTGGAGGATGTGAGGTCAAGAGGCTCGTCACTTATTTGGTAGGCAAATGGAAACCAATGAAAGACTTGCAGCAGAGAAGTAGTATGACCAGACATGTGCTTCAGGGGATGGATGGGTAGGGAGGAAGACAAATTAAAGATAGGAAAACTGATTAGGAGTCTATTGCATCAGGTAAAGAAGCAGTAATGACAATAAGAACTAGGAAGTATCAGTGGGACGAAAGAAGCATATGGATGCAAAAAAATAGCACATTGTACACAGCATTTATGAAAAATATGGAATAAAGCCTTACCTGATTCTTCTGTATCTTGTTCATCTATTAAACCTACTGAGACGCCTAAATCCACACATTTCTTGCTATGTGTCTTGGACTTCATGTGTTTTGTCAGATTTCCTTAAGGGAAAAGAATGTTTACTAAGCTTACATAGTATTATTTTGCTATTGCATTTGTCAATACTGGCAAATTCCAGTTCTATTTCAAATGAAAGCACAGACGGTGGTTATTACACAATTACAAGACTAAAATTTGGACCAAGAAAATATTGGTTATCTATATGTTGTAATAACCTTGCTGTTTATTACTAATAACTTCTCTTTTTCAAATCTACCTCCTCTACTTGGGTAAAGTCTGTTTTTGCCTTTGGTTCCTATTCTGTAGTCCACATTTATTTCTGAGAACATTTTATGCCTATTTAGTTTAAAGTTCCTTTGGGACTACACTAAGATCTGTGGTTCCTGGAATCCGAATTCTCTCTCACTGTGTCTGCTGGATCTCCCCCATGGTACTTTGTTTCCTTGCATGCTCTGTAGTTTCTATTGTAAGCTTATCTTCAGCAAGATTGTCCTCCACAGAGTCTTAAGGACCCTGGGTTGCAGAAATATCTATATGGGTCAGTTTTCCAATTACTTTTACTTGTGACTTCAGGTTTCAGACCACTAATTCTAGACCAGTTATTTTATCTTAATTAATTAACTACTTAATTTATTTATTGGCATAAGAGATTTATCAGCATTTTGCTTTTTAGCAGGTGCCTTTTCCCTACATGGTCCACAAAGTCACTGGGCAGAAGGGCCAGACTTATTTCAGAAGCCTTGGACTCCATTCCAGGATTGAATGGATTAAAATCCTCAGGGCTGAGGGGCATATATCTGGCTTCGACTTTTCCATGAATTCATTTTTTTTCATTTTAAATTCTATTTATTTATTCATTTAATCATTGTTCTTTTTTAAGTGTCTGTTTGCTATTATGCTGGCATGGAGTTTCCTTTTTATTTCTTTACCTGGGAATTTGTCTTGTTAAATTTCAAGCTTGATTAGCTATTAAAAACTCATTTGGAATATGAGAAAGAATTTCCTACACTAATTTTACTTCCCCGTATTGACCATAAGCCTCACGATAGTATCTCTAAAGATGTGTTTCCTTTGGTAGCTAATGTATCTAAGTATTGTCAGGTTAACTGGGAACCACCGGGTACAACTGTCCCAAGTAATCATGAACTCGGGGAGAGCTCAGATTCTTCTAAGGATAACCAGTAGCTTGAGTGGATAATGCCACACACACACACACAAAATTGCCGACAAGGGAAAATCATCTCTTTTGAGAAAAGAAACAAAATCTAAAGACTTAGCTTGGTGAGCAGTGGCAAAGTAGTATCTGAAAATAAGCCTTTAAAGGAGCTAAATATGTCTGAATTGTTGGTCTCAACTTTGGGCCTGCAGTAACTAAAGGACCTGCACCACTGCTGTATTCGTCAAACCTCAGTACCACTACAAATGCCCTAAGTCCATGGCACTGGTCACACTTGTTCAAGCCAATTCTTGCAGTGGACAGTATGCACAGCAGCCCAGAGCTTAGTGCTTCAGGGGCTCAAGTGTGAGAAGGTGGGTGCATGGTCCAGATAATATCTAACACCCATTAAACCCTGACTTCTGTAATTGTAGAGGTGACACCTGACTTAAATGGCTTGGCCATGTCTGAGAGTTACTTTTAATACACTAAAAAAAAAAAAAAAAAGAAAAAAAGAAGCAAAATGGCAAAATGTTAATGATTAGTAAAAGGTGGCTGGTATACTGGATGGAGTTCATTTTACAGATCTCTATGGTATGCTTCAAAATTTTCACATTAAAAAGTCATAAAAAATGGCTTGGCCATCTCAATATGGCTAAAATTTCCACGTGTAAGTCAAAGCACTTTCTAATATAATAACAATATTACAGACCCAACTATGAGTTCTACTAATAGTCTCTTTCAAAGTGTTTTTGTTCCCTATAAGGACAGCTAGAGAATGTTATTTGTTTCTTATAGAAGTTAATGGATAATTGTAACCAGGTAAATTTGGGAATATAAGCTTTTAATACGCACATTTTCTCACAATTTGAACTATTACTTATTATTAACCTACTTCTTAAATAAGATAAAACAATCTGCATTTTAACATGCAAAATATACATATTAAGATGCAAATATCCCCTTGAAATGCTATGAACTTTGTGCGTTAACTTACTAAGTAAATTTTTTAAAGATTTAATAAACATTCATCTAAATCCTCTGGAAAGCACATGAGGTTGTTTCTGGGTTCGGATGGCTACAATATGGAGTCTAGCCTTTGGTGATAGAAATGGTAGTAAATTCTGCCGAGATGCAAGCTCACTGTGTATTTTCTGCTGACTGACCTTTAAAGCAGAACAGTGAAGACAAATCAATTAAAATCCTTTTGAAAATGTACTCATAAAATAAACTGAGAACAAATGAAGTAGAGATTTATAAGCATTACCATCAGAAGCATCACTTTCTAGCACTGCAGATCATTCATTTGGCAGCATTTTGCTCTCTCTGCATACTCCTATTTCTATAACATTGTCTTTATATCACTACTTCTCCTACTATCCAGGCACATCCAATGAGAAGTAGAGGTGCACTGCCTAGGACAACAAATCAAGTAGGGCAACATCTACAGCCTAATCCAAAATGAAGTTTCTTATTAGTTAGCTACTTTAAGAAGATACTATGGAATCTGTTTCACAGATGTTCATAGAAGGCAGACTTCTACAAGGAAGCTGACCCGTAAAATAAAGAACTATCATGCTGAGAAGAGGAAATTACTGAATTTCTAGCATTTTCTTCACCAGTCTCCCTAGCGAGGGTTGCTTTCTTCAAATGAGTATTTGTCACATAATTCCAGTGAATTACCTGACAAGACATTTAATGTAAATTCAGATAAGCAGCACGTTTGAGAAGTGGAAGATGTGAATACTGTGAAGGCTGCTCGCTCACTCTTCATGGGACGTTATGCTCCATCATGTCTTTTAAGAAATACCGGTCTAAAACTTGATTCAGTGCCATTTTGAGTTATTTCTCTAAGATTACTATTTGGTGATTCAGAGTAGTTAGTTTTCTTTGCCAAGAAGTCTCTGTAGTTTCATTTGGTTTTCCACGCGTAAGTGTTCCTCCCTTTCTTCTCCTTATTTTATGAATTTTGACTATCCTGATTCCTTTCCCTCCTTCTATTCAAAAATACCCATTTCAAAAAAAAAAAAATACCCATTTCACAGTCTACCTCGATCCTCTTTTATTTAGCAACATCGCTTTGTATTTGGTAGCCTTTTATTAGTAACACTGGCTTCTTTCTGGCCTCCTGGTCTCATATTGGAAAGTGCCCAATGTTTCTTAATCACAGGATCAAAACCAGTGAAAGAGCAATATATTGGGTTAAGAGGTCAAAGCACTTTCTTTGACCAGGAAGAGCATCCTGAAACCCACTCTCCATTTCCAGAAGGAGAATCCACATCACAATCAGAGGACCACCAACGGTGAACCTCCCAATTACTCATGAGGTCTTGAAACTATTCAGAAACATTCAAAGTGAGCTGAAGAAGTCCTGTTGCTGTTATTTCTATCACTCTGGTATTATTGGCATTTGAGAAGAGTGAATTTGAAGCTGCTTAATTGCTACCCATCATAACTTGTTTAAATGCCAATGAATACTAAGCAAAAAATGAAATCAATTTTGCTGAAGAGTTGACCAATCTTTAAAACAAAAACCCTGAAGGCCAACATAATCAGGAAAAAAGTGAATATTCACTCAAAACAGATAAAAATAAAGCTTCTGTAAAAAAATTATCAATTAAGTATTTTTTACAGGTATTGCATCTTCAAACAGGTAATTTTATGATTACATTGTTTTGTTTTAGAGAGATTCTCAGTTTTTAAAGGGTGGTATAGGAAATTAAAGTCTCAAGTAACTTATTTTTATATAATGATTCATAAGCAAGGAGCCTAATGGAGAAAGTGAGCATTATTTTATAAGTAGTGTACTCATTATTAGTACTAGGGAATCTGGAGAGGGTAAAATTACCTAAACTATAATAAAGACTTACAATTTAAATAAAAACATATGAAGAATACAGAAAAAGAGTACTAAATATAATTTTAATGACTAGTTCTGAGTTGTATACACATTAAATAGTGCAACAGAAATTTTTGAAGCTGAAAGTCAATAGAATTTGGGTAAAAAACAACAAACATCTTGGAAAAAAGAGAAATAGCTATTCATGCCTAAAATTAGATAATAAAATATGAACACAATCATTATAAGTTTACTATAGTTATTATTTAAACTTTTTCTTCAATCTTTTAGCATAGAAATGAGTTTACTTGTAATCATGAAAATTTCTTTCTCCTCTTCTGCCCCAAAGTATTTTTGAAATGTATTAGTCATCAGGTTATACAACTCTAATTTAGGGAGTAAAATGAAAAAGGGCAGTTGCTCCTTTTAAAATGTTGTATTTATTATATATATTGTAAAAGCGTATAATTAATTTTTTTTCCTTGAGAAGTCTAGAGACAGATAAAGAAATAAGACTACCATGTTGACAAGATGTATTTATATTAGTCACTTTAAGCTACCGCATCCTGGGTCAAAGAGTATGTAAAGTTGGATCTTAGCTCTACTAACTCAACGCATATAAAAAGGACCATGAAGCAATGTCATCTCATACCTTTCGTCTTAAAGGAGAAGTTACAGTAAGTGCAGTGGTAGGGGCGGACATCTGTGTGGGTCCGTATGTGTTTCTTTAACATACTAGGTTTCTTACAACGTATTCCACATTCTTCACAAATGTACTTTCCTCTTCCCCTGCCTCGGACATATACATACTCTTCATTTGATTTATATCTAATTTAAAGAAAAAAAAATGATTAGGGAGATTGGATGCTGTGTCTTTGAGAAAATATTGATGATTAGAATTCAACTTACAAAATACAGCAAGTCACAATCTTTATACTCAATACAAATTTTATGCACATGTAAGTAACAGAATATTCCAGCTTTTTGCATCAACACTTAAAATGCAATAGCTAATTCTAATCAAACAATCTTGATACTAGGTTTAATTTTAGCAGAGTACTCTACTCCCTTTTTCTAAGCCACTCTTTCAAAGGTTGTCTTATTATTAAATTCAGTTACAACTGTAAATATTGAAATATTTCTTGGCTTCGCCAGAACTACAGTCAGCTTTTACCATGTATTCTTCTCATTACCAGATATACAAAGGCATCAGATAGGCAGTAAATTTATCGGACAGCAGATTGCCCAGGGCACTCCTTATTGTAAATCCACGTGAAACCCAGAGTTTACCCTGAAAGCAGTTCTTAACCGCTTCCTAGGACCTACAATGTTTCCTAAATATTCTCTTGATCAGAATGGAATTATTTAACACGATAATCTAACATATATTTTGCCACGAAGATTCTGTTAATAAGCTGAGAAACCTTGTAACATTTATATAAAATTGGCACTGGTAAGTCTTCAGTCACATGAAAGCAAATGTACATTTAAAAAGTGCGTTTAAATGTACATTTAAAAAGTAAAATTTGTACTTGCCCTCCATCAAATATTTTAATTCTTCTTGGTTCACTTTTGATTAAGGAATTTTCTTTATCTTGCTCACTGTTAATTTCAGAGGCATCTTTATTGCTGAATTCAACTACTGTGGACTTTTGATTACCTAATGCTCTCTGAAAGGGAAAAAAAAAAAGAGAAACTAATTTAATAAAACTGGAAACACAAACATGCCAATGTTTCACTTGGAAATCAGAACATGGCAGAGAACTGTACATGTAGGTAACTTAAATGGAATGCATTTCGAGGAATTCAACATGTTTACAGGTCATTGGCTCTCTCCCCCTCCCTTAGCTTTCAGCTCTGCCTGCACCACAGCAAACCAGGAAATTGTGCGTTGTTTGAGAATCCCACCGCAATCCGCTCACCAACCACTCACACTACAATTTAATTATTAAAGAGCTTTATTCTTTATTCTGCGGGAGACAGGAAAGAGCAGGCTCCCCTGGATGGTATAACTATGTCTTAGACTCCCGAGACACCTGACTACATCCCCTTCAACTTGAACGCACTATAACCGTGCACCTGTCAAGCAGAAGCCTCATTCCCAACAGTCTCCTTGTCTCCTATTGTTTTAAACCAGAATGATGCTCCCCTCTATCTTCTCAAAAGTTCCTGAATGCTGATAACTGTGCGACGCTGGTCAGAAGTCAGGCTGTGGCCTGGTAATAATTCTCTAGGAAACTAGGTAGCAAACATCAAAGTGATAAACAACATGTGCATTTCCTATGAAGACTTCATAGTGACAGCGCCTTAGGATGTCACACATGTTTCCTCTCCTTGGTCACTGCCATTCTTCTATCTCTGGTGAGGCAGGCAGCATAGGAGGTTACGGCCAGTGAGGACAGGCACTCTCGGGGTGAAGTCACTTGTCTGAGGTCAAGCTTAACAGCCAAGGCTCAAACCCCCGTCCTCTAGCCAAAGTCAACGTGAGGCCCGACTTTTCTGATCAAGGGACCATTTTTGCAAACCTTTAAATACCACAGCCCCTAGCAGAGGGCTCTGTATTGACGTGACTTCACTACCAGCAAGTGACATGAGAGCGGTGCACCATGGATGGAGAGCCCGTGCAGCCGCAGGGGTACCCTGGGTAGCCCCTGTCCTTTTGAGGCCAGTAGTATAGCAAAGCTGCTGGCCCAGTGTCTCAGAAAACTAGTGTGAGGAGCTAATGACACTGACCCTGACAAGCAAAAATGCTTTGATCTCCTCTTCTCCTGGCAAACAAATCGGGTTCCCCGCAATCTGCAATGTATACACATCCCTTCCCTTGACTCTATACTGTTAACACTAACCCTACTTTTTAGCTTCTTTTCAATACCTAATTCCCACTTAATCTTTCGTTCACTTTCTTACTGTCAAATCTGGCTTCTATTCACCAGTCACCAATGAGCTAAACATCCCAAGATCCTTATATCCCTTCCTTAGTCTTTATATGCTTGACCACCTGTGCAGTCTGTTGTTGATACCTTGCTTCTCTTGGAAATCATTTCACTTCAGCACCTGCCCCTTCCTGTCCATTTTGAATTATAAATACATTAACATCTGGGTTGGGAGTGAACAGTCAATCCAGCACCCAGTCCTCCACAACCACCTGCCCCTACAACCCGAGTCACCAGCGATATTAGAACTGCTCAGTCCAGGAACCATGTTCGTCTTCATCTTTTTGTGACCTATATTTGACTTCTCCGTCTGAGTAGCTTTTCTTGAAATTTTCTCCTTGAGCTATGTGATCCCACTTTCTACGGGTCCTCCTCTTTCCTCTGTGAACCATCTCTTTAGTTTCCTGTGTGGGCTTCCTTTATCCATTCAACCCTTTAAGTAGTAGTGATCCCCAAACCCATCCTGAGCCTTTCTTCCTTCCACCCCCTCTGAGCAAGCTCACTGATTATACCAGTGCACCAAGGAATCCCGACACTTTCCACTGGAAGTCATTGCCTAGCTCCACATCTAGATACACATTCCGGAGGCATTTCTACCAAGGCACTTGGTACTGAAGGGGAGCCACTTTTCTATAGGCACTTCAGGAATATTCATGAAGCTCTGTTTAAATTCTCATAATCAAAAATAAATAAATAAATTCTCATAATCAGGTATCATCTTCCAAGATTCTGAGAGTTAGTAGGTCTAGCATAAAGTCTGGGCATTTAAAAATTAAATTCTGAATGATTTGGATGCACCCTTCTTCACTGAAAATGGATCAATGGGTCTCCATCATCATGCAAATTCTTTGGTCTTTACCTATACTTCCCACTTGAAAGCATGTTGGTGTCTCAGACTTAACACCTTCTGACCATTGCAGAATCCTCAGGGTTCCTTAAAACAAACCAAGTGCTTTCTCACTTCTGTATCATTTCAGCGGACTATCAAAATTTTTCCTTCTTGTTCACTTGAAAAAAAAAATTCCTACTTTTTCCTTTTTTAAAAAGGACTCAGCTCTACTTTTGGAATATCTTCCCTGTATTCACACCTCCTCAACCTACTGGCAAAGTTAGAGACTTCCTTCTTAAAAGTGCAATACACCTCTACTCTAACTGTGATACGTAAGTACGCTCTTATTGATAAGCACATACATGTCTATGAGCCTGTATTAGACGCTTGTGAATCTGTAGAGGTCAAGCACTTGCCCATCATTCTGAATGGCAGAGTTCAATACGATCTCCTTACCTATTTATTTATTCTCACTTCAGTGATTTTTCCCATTTTATGAAGTCAAAAACTCTACTCAAATTGATTCCACAAATAACCCCAAAGTAGAGTTTTATGACCTTACTCTCTACATCTTGACCAAATTAACTTAATTATCAAGCATATGAGTAGCTATTCTGTGACTCTTCTTTTAGCACTAAGATGATTCCAACACTGGGCGGGAGTGGAGACTTGCAAGGCAAGGGGAGAGTGGTCAGGTACACACGGGTAAGTGTGAATGGCTCTCTGCTTATATTTCAAAGTGAAATATAACACTCTTTGATTAGTCACACTTCTGTTCCCCTGCACTAGGGGGGACATAGCATAAACGGAATCTCCTACCACTTAGTATAAGAGAAAGATTAAAGTAAAACTGTGGTTATCTGTACCATCACATAAGGACTTAAATACTCAGCTCAGGACAAGTTATTTTCAAATGTTTCAAGATAAAAATCACTGAAGGATTCCCTGTAACCCTTATCAGTATAACTCCCGGGGTAAACTTATCATCCTTTCTTTCGGGTAACTTGATACTTACAGAGCACAATTTGTCACTCAAAATTAAGATACAATTTCCAATTAAAACATTTAAAGGCACCAAGACATGGCACAAACTATTTGTGAAGATAAATGATATGTCAAGTACCTTGCTCAGGTTGCTTTTCCACTTGCTTGAATAGACCAATAAATCTGATTTGGAATGGGTAGTTATTGCTTGACAATATAGTGATTTTCCAGTCTTCTGTTTTGAATTAAGGAGAGAAAGAGCAACTTTTGTAGGCAAACCAAGTGGGTTTGGATTACTGGCACTAACTGTCCAATCAGTATAGGCTGAGGTTTTCTGGTCATTCTGAGGCAGATGCAACGCCTTCTGTCTTAACAAGTAACACCACGTAAAGTTGGTTGAGGTCTTCAGGCTGGGGAAAGACAGCTGCTGTGTGTCTCCCACATCAGACACTAAAAGTGTGCTGGTTGCAGCTGGACTTTGCTCTTGGATGGTCTCTTTGTCACCCTGAGTTTTAACTCCTGGAGACTTCCTTTCTTGGTTACTGTCTACACATTCTGAAGGAGAACCTGCAGGAATGGGTGAATTTCTCACTGTAAGAGTTAGGGATGTGGATGACTTGACCTTTTCAAATTCTTGTAGTTCGTTTATGGGTTCTGTAACTAGAGACTTCGAGTGTTCGGATGACAAATGATCAGCTGGTAAAACATCTGTCAAAGGAAGAGCCTCACCACTAATTTCAGGTTGAGAAAAAATATCCTGTTCCAAGAGCACACCTTCAAGAGGTTCGGTAGTACAAACCTGCCTCACTAAAACGGGTTTCTTCTGTTTATTAACTTCACTAGGTCTTGAACTCAATGGTTCCAAAGGTCTAATCTCTGTTGTACAAACAGCCCCATTCTCATCTTTAGCTCTCTTCTGGTGCTTTTCCATGGCAATATCTAAACTATTTGCTGGGGAAAGCATCCTTTTACTTGAAGCTGAGGATTCTTGCTGGGGGGAAAGTCTACCAACAGACATTTTCTGGGTTATGGACAGGGAATCTGGTGGAGAAAAATTCTGGCCCATCTCTGGGAAAACATTTTCACAAACAAGTTCCTTCTCTGGGTTTGGCAAAGCATTCTGGTGATCTTTTTGCAATTTTGGCATGGAGTTTTGGTCTTCGCTGATTGGCACCATGCTACAATTAGCCTGGCAAATTGGCTGGTTGGATAGATCTTGTGTCACCAGGATTTGTGGCAGAGGTGTGACTGTGGCAAAACAGTATGCTGGAACGTTACTCTGCAGATGCACAGGCAATGCAAACGATGTTGGCACCTTCTGTGCCTGACCACCGAGTGGCCCAAGCTTCAGTGGGGGTTGAGCACATGAATTAGGCATGGCATCTATTAATTTGGTTGGTAACGCTAATGAAGTCCCACGGTGGTCAGCCCCAACTGGATCCGAAAGAACTTGCTTTGGCAAAGAAAGTACAGGACTAGAAGAACAAGACTGGCTTGAAGTGAAAACCTGACAGTGAAGTTGGTATTTCGGAGCAAAGCAATCTTTACTTTTAGAAGACACACATAAACTGGGATTTGCATCTGGTTTGACACTCTGTGTAGACACTTGCAGAGACATCTGTGTGTTTTGATGGCCAAGGGGTGTGTGGATTTGATTTAACAAATTAATACCAAAAAGCTGTTGAACAGGAAAGATGTTAGTAGAGCTGGAACTGGAAGTTTCAGTTCGCTGATCCTTAACTTGAGTCTGGGAGTGCAAAGTATTTACAGGAAACTCGGCTAAAGATGCATTAGTGAGCTGAGGGCCCTGAAACGGTGCTGTGTTCGCACCAGGAAGAGCAACTGTTTGGAAAGATGGTGGGTTCACAGGAGACACATGACTATCTGGAGCTATGTTCAAAGATATCTGCCGCATGAGTGGACCTCTCCTTCTTTCTAAGAGAGGCACGTGCCCAGTGACCCCCATGCCAGAAGGGGACCTCAGGGGCTGCAATTCAACAGGTGGTGTTGTCTGAGGTGGGGTTATGCTTCCACAGTCGAATGATTTACTTCTGAAATCAGAGACCTCCATGGAGGTTTGCATGCAGCTAATCTGTTCTGAGGCAGCACGCCTCATTTCCCGGTGAGTTCCAGGAACATTAAGTGTGTTTGAGCCAGCTGGAATCATGAGAAAGTCTGCTCTGTTTAGAAAATCGATTTTGGAGGAAGCCTCAGTTTTAGAAATATCCTCTACATCTAATGAAGCTGAGAAACTGGAAGTGTGAGATAAACTACTCTCCCTACTCAGACTCCTGGACAGAGTGGAGTCAAAACTTGACTCTGTTGAAGAATGCTCCATCTCGGCAAGACGGAGCCTCTTCTTTTTGGGTGGCAGCTTCTCTGTTGGCAACTTCGACAAGGTTTCACTACGCTGAGGCCAGCTGAACTTTTCGGATTTTTCCTGATCATAGCCTTGGGCTTCCAGGTCCCGATCCGGCTCTTCTGTGACTAGAATTTCTGGGACTTGGATGTTGTGTTGCCGAACTAGTCGGGAGGGCTGTCCCAGCACATGTCGTTCATTTGAACTCTTTCTCAGACCATCCTGAAGTTCTCCTCTTAGAGCATCTGATGACAGCACAGGCTGGTGAGGGTGAGGTGTATTCTGAGGAGGGAGGCCTTCCTCTAGGGCAATTCCTATTACTTTCAAAGGCCCAGGCTTCCCTGTTCTATTCAGCTCCTGGAAGGTAATGGGGGAACCTCTTTCAAAAGACTCAAGCTTGTCGAATGAATTGGGTCTGCTCAGTGAGTTTGTATGCTGAATGACTGAGATCCCGGTTCCCTGCCTCTTCAGCTCTGTCTTGTCCTGGGCAGTTGAACCAAGGTGTTGCTCAGAGATAGGGGACGGCTTTGGATCTGTGGTCTGCTCGGGGCCTCTGGCAACCAACTGGATTTGGGAGGTTTGCAACTGTATGTTTCTGTGCTGCTGGTCACTTGTTATTGCAATATTATGCTTAGACAGAGTGGAAGCGGGGCCCAGAGAATTCTGAAATGGAAGGCCTTCGGAGCTTTTTGGAGAAGCCCCCCTTTCGTGTTGCTGAAGTTCATCATCATCTCCAACGCTTTTCATTTTCCTCCTTTTTCTGACCTGGGGCGTCTGTTCCCACACCCCTGTGGAACCAGCAACTCTGTAGTGGAGAATCTGAGGCTGCGTGCTATTCGGCACAGGGCTGTGTTCAGATTCTCTCACAGCTACCTTTGTTTTTGGTCCGTGTAACTCTGAGCAGTAAAATTTCTTATGGTTTTCAAAATTCTCCAGTTTTCTATACCTGTTTCTACAGGTTTCACACTCAAACATGGTCCCTCGCCCCTGATGGGACTTCTTTTTTTCTAAATGCGAGCCTGGTGCCAATGACTTGTTCCTTGCCGATACAGTGTCACCAGTGGCACCACATCCTTGATAGCTCTCATCCAAGGACTGTCCAGTACCGAGCAGGTGATTTTCACTTGCTGAAGAGTCTTCAACCGCTGACTGTCTGACAAGGGTACGGGGATGTGCACTCTGGGGCACAGAAGTGTTAGGTCCTGACACAAAGACATCATCGTAGAAAGCGCCAATTTTGTCATCAAATGACTGGCTTCCTCTCAGTGGGTGGGGGGGAGGTATTATGCTCGCAGGTACTGCTGAATAACCTGTGGTAGGCATAGAGTTACTTCTTGTAATAGGCAAACAGTCAAGGGAAGGTACAGACAGAAGAAACACTTGCTTTGATTTTTCCGTAGGGGTGAAAGGGGACTTTGGTATATCAGAGCTTGAACTTGTTCTCCGTCCCATTGGTTTCAAATCAAACTGAAAAGAATCTTTAAAAATGTATGATTTGGGGGAATCGATACTTCCTCGTCGTGAGAGAGAGGTTCTCCGTGGCTTTACACTATCCAGCTGCTTATCATCCACCAAGGCTTCGTTGTCGGAGATAAGCTTTGATATCCGTTCTTCAAGTGTTTTTGTTGCCAAGGGTGGGCGCATCTGACCTGGTAAAAGCAATGCTTTTTCATTTGTTGATAGAGTTGAGGGTGCTGGTGTATTGATACGAGGTGCAGAGGGCCCATTATTCTTATTTGAGTCTTGTTCCATGGTGGGTAACGTTCTGGCAAAGGGAGTCGGCGGACTCGCTGTCTGGTCAGCACTTTCAGAACGTGAAAAGTAACCAGAATCTGTACTTCCCAAGCTTCGAGGACTCGCCAGTTTTCCTTGTTGCTCTTGGGGGCAGTCCGTAGCCTGCTGCCTTTGTAGTTGGGCATGTACCGTTCCTATGTGTGGTTCTTGTTTCCCTTCTGGCTGACTCACATCCCCTTTTTGACGAGACTTCTCGTCAGTCTCTAGGGAGGATGTCCAGGCTGAGTGGGACAGTACACTGGCTCCCTGAAGGTCCTTCTGCTTCTGTGCACTGGACAGTTCAGCCTTGGAATCTGTAAGCTTTGGGCTGTCAACTCTTAAAGGGGACACGCTGACCGGGTGGACCACAACTTTTGGTAACTCTGTCACAGCTTGTGATTCTGAAGCTTTGTCTTGTAGTGAAAAGTCACCCACCACGTGGTCTGGTTTGCTTGGAACGGAGCTTGATTTTGGTAAAGCTTCAGAATTTGAAATCATTTTCATTATTTGCACAGGCTGCAGGTCCATGGAGGCCAGATCGTTCTGTCTTTCATCAGCAGCCCCCTCCTCATCACTCTCCCCACTGTCTTCTACGTCTGAGTGGATACTAAGTGCTTTGGGGGACTCCTGTGACAAGAACAAACCACCAGCATCCGGTTGTAAGACAAGACCCAGTTTGATAGTATGTGCATGGGATTTTTTGTGCTTGTACAGATTGCTTTTAGTCTTAAATGAAAATCCACAGGTCACACAGGGATAGGGTCGCTCTCCGGTATGGGAGCGGATGTGCTTTAAAAGCACGCTGGGCTTTGCACAAGCTCTATTGCAATACTCACAAATATATTTTCCTTGTTTTTTGGGCTTCTGATCTTTCAGAAGAAGATTGCACATTTGTTCCACGCTATGGTTAACGACAGAGGCGACAGGAGTCGAATTATAAATTGGCAGGCGAGCTGACTGTGTAGAATGGGCTGGACTTACTGACATTGGTGAAGCAGAATCCATTTGCTGGTTTTGAGGAGTAACCTGAGTTCTACTGGAAGGTGAGGTCAGAGCCACAGATGACGTCACTGCTATATGATAAACCTGTTCGATTTTGGCATTCTCTTGATTTTGCAGATTTGCTAACGACCTCGTGAAAGCTGGACACACTGGAAGCTGCTGATTTTGTTGGTTAGGTTTAGAAACAAAGTGTTCGTGTTGATGGTATGACTGAGAAATTGACTGAACTGTGGCTTGCTCATTCTTCTGAGTGGCAGGCACATGCACTACGTATGAGGTACAAGGAGAAGGCTGTGATTCAGAAACAAATTCTTGCGGGGTCTGATTCAGGGCATCCGTTGAGCTGTTGTTTAACTGAGAAGGGGGTCGTACAGTTTTATTTGGTCTCAGTTTTTCAATCTTAACTGCACAAGACGAGCCCTTTCGGGACAAGGTGCTCAGCTCTGGCTCCATTGCTTTCAGTAAGACATCGAATGCGGTGTTTGTGTAAGAGGAAGAAGTAGGACTACGAGTGGAGGAGATACATTCACTGTGGTCAGTCCTGGTTTTACTTGACGAAGAACCAGAGTCACATTTTGTGTCCAGGAAGTCTAACTCGGTGGGGTCAGAGCCTTCCGATCCCCATCGACGCAGTTCAGATGCGTGCGGCAGAAACAAGGGCTTCTTTGGGGAGACAGAGTCTTCGGATCTAGGGGCCTCGGCAACTACCCCAGGTGTTTCTCCGTTTTGTTTGGTAAACTGCTTCCCATTTTTTACGGGACTAGGATTCTGTTTTTTGTGAGACTCTGAAGCACTCTGAAGAACGGCAAAAGATGACTCTTCTGTATTTTGTTTATGTTTTGCCTGAAGAGGATTCCTCAGTGGGGATTTTGGTATTTTTTTCAGGTGATTCTCAGCTACAATCTTTTTTCGTTTCACACCTTTAAGTGACTCTGAAGTTGCTTTAATGCCAGCCTCTAAGATTTCTGTTAAAACAAATTAAAAATAACAATTGGTAAAATGGTATATACACTCTATTCATATTTTTAGAATTAATATAATCAGAAGAGCATTATGACAACTGAAGAAGGTAGTTTAAGGAAAGCTTATTTTGGATAAAGCTGTATTGGAACATTCTGGCAACTTTAAGAATACTGGCAATCAAAATCTATTGAAACAATCACACAAAGACCTAAGTGTACATTTCCAGAATGTTGTGTTACTCACTTGACCACCTCTCTCACCAAGGTCCGAGAACCAGATCTTTCAAAAACTAAATTATCCTTCCCCTTCACATTGACAGCCGAGGACTCTACACAACAGTCTGACACCTGCCCCATCCGCAAGAAAATTCAACCTTTTAATGCTGGGTAAGGCAAACTTCTTAGCAAATTTTTAAGAGTATTGTTTTAAAATATGCAATATTGATATTCTTACAAGAAAAAAGGCTATTATACAATGATTTTTAGAGGAAACATACCTCAGATGATCATGAGATATTAGCTGGTAGAAGCATGAAGAATTGCTAATAGAGCAATTTTATCGATGAACAAAAACTTTATGAAAATAAAAAAATTTACGTATTTGTGGTTCTTCATCAACACAATTTAAAAGTCATAATGCTATAATGGCCCTTAGTTTAAAAAGAAAATCACCATTTTAACTGAACAAAATATTCTTTTTTTTAAAGATTTTATCTATTTGAGAGAGAGACAGAATGCATGCGTGAGAGAGAACAAGTGGGGCAGAGGGAGAGGGAAAAGCAGACTCCCCATCAAGCAGAGAGCCCAATGTGGGGCTCCAGGATAATGACTTGGGCTGAAGGCAGACACTTAACTGACTGGGCAACTCAGGTGCCCCAACTGAACAAAATGTCTATGTTTCTTTGTCATTGATGACAAGAAGGGAGATAGAGCTAAATGCTGGAGGGAAGGGGTGAAACTACCTCCCTTTCTGGTTGTGTTGAAAGTAAATCAGTATTTAAATGGCATCAACCACTCCCAATCTCTGTCAACTATTATATTTTTGAGCAGTGATTACTTGTCATAATTTCATTGGTTTCCATTTGCTGGATCCTTGGGTACACAAACAAAAATTATTCAAGCTCACATTATTTATTTGTACAAAAGTCAAATACTCTAATTCCTGATTATCTTCAAATAGCGGTTGCAATGCATGTATCTGAAATTCATATTAGACCAAAATGCTTACATCATAATAACCACTTTATATTAACTGAAGATAAAAATTTACATAAGATAAATATCCTAGTCATCCTGTGATTATCAGTTTATATGCTGTCATAGATTAACTTAACGAAAAATACATTACTAACATGCTAATGAGACATTTACCCATCATAATCAAATGAGAAATAAAAGTTAGGGGGATGCCTTGTAACTAAGATATTGGAGCTAAGAAAAATAAGAAAAAGAAATATCAGGTTTGTTGATAAGAAATGATGTTGAGCAAATCCCTTCTATGCTTTGATCCACTCATTTATAAACTGTTTCCCACTGGTTTTCCCTTTCCAAGATGAATGTAATGAAATTAATGATGTACTTACTCTGTGCCTCGTATTAACCATGCCAAGCAAATGGGAGGAAAAGAAAAGTCATACTCGTCATCTGGGGTGAGTTGTTTCCCCAATCATTTCCAAAAAGCATGGAGGTGGGTTGTAAGAAAGGTAAAAGCCAGTATGTTGTCAAAACACATATAAAAACAGAAGAGAAACCAAAGGAGCAGCAGTTCAAACTGTCAGAACATTCGGAAATACAAGAGGTTTCTACAAAATCTGCTCATGGGGCCCCTAGGTGGCTCAGTAGTTGAGCATCTGCCTTGGGTTTAGGTCATGATCCTGGGGTCCTGGGATCGAGTTCCACATTGGGCTTCGTGCAGGGAGCCTGCTTCTTCCTCTGCCTGTGTTCTGTCTCTCTCTGTGTCTTATGAATAAATAAATAAAATCTTAAAAATAAATAAAAGTAAGTAAAAATAAAAATTAAAAAATCTGCCTGTGCCAAACCCTATCTAGGACCTAAACAGATCCTTGGTTGGTAGATGGGTTTACTTTGTTATGTTTTATGTGTTTTTTGGAATAAGCTTTTATTTTTAGACAAAGTAATTTGTAAAAAAAAAAAAAAAAAAAAAAAATTAAAACAATGTCTTACACTCCAAAGGAAAATGTAAAAATTCAACCCACAGGCAAAACACCCAGAAATACCACACTAACTTTTCAAGGGATTCTATACACCATCCTATGTATGTCTTAAACAGAAAGAGTAAAATTTAACTGTACTTAAAATGAAGCTAAAGTGAAAATAAAGGAAAACTACACTTAAATCTGTATTTCTTTATAGAGATACTACTTTCCTAAAAAAAATTCCTCTGAAGTTAAGACTTTGAAAAAAAAAAAACATATTTTAAACAGATTTTCTGAACTACATGCATCAATTTTAAATGAAGACCAACTCCTCTCTCTTTTGTCAAAGTATATAACATTTACATTCAATTTGCATAGTTGTTTACTCTTGGTTTCTCTAGTTGAATTTTAACACTTTCTTGGTGCTAATACATCAATTTTTTCTTTCAAAACTCTGATACTTCTTTGCTTTCTGGTAGTGATGCAGAAGTGGAGAAGCTCAGAGCCAGCCTGACTGGTGGCCTCTCCTCTTTGGGGTGACTTGCCTTTTTTCTGTCTGTATGTCTGCAAAATTCTTTATTTCTCAAGTCCTATAAATAACTAGGAGTCAGCATGGAGTTTGTCACTATACAATTTTTGATATTTTGTTTTCCCCTAGAACACAGGGACCTTCTCTGAAGGAGAAGCATTTCATTTCAGAAAAATTTTCTTTTATTATATCTTCAAATAGATCTTTTCTGGCCAATTTTTTTTTCTTTGGGTTGGGCTCCTTTATAGATACCAATTATCTTTATACCAGATCATCCTTACAATGATTTAAATTGCTTCCATTTTGAGGGTTTTTTTTTTTCTTTTGCCTTCTTTAGAATTATCTGAAGCTTTTCCTTTTGTTACTCAGTTTTTGAGCCCTTAAGTTCCTTATTGTTTCAAATTTATTTATTAAGTTTTGGGCGAATATTGTTTTGTTCTCATCTTGTTCCCTTAGTTCCAGATTTCCTATTTCATCTTATTTTATTGTCTCATACTATGTTTGGGCTGTCGCTTTAATAAATTTATGATCTTATTAAGTTCAATGCTTAAACACTTCTGTTTCTGAGGTAATATTTTCTGTAAGGCTAAGTGTTTGGCTTATCTTTTCATGTTCTGTCTGCTTTTCTATTGCCTGAGATCGTGGGGGGGAGGTGGGGATTGAGGGGGTGGCATTTGGTGGAGACTATATTCCTAATGGTTTTCTTCTGAGTTGCGGTCACTCTTCTAAGATTTTGTCAGGTCTCCTTTAATAGGGTTCACTTTCCTTGTTGGAGAGATAAAGCCCCTCCAACTTTATTGGTGGGGATGACTCTACATGTTGGATCAGTCTCTAAATATAAGGACTTTGTTGTTGTTGTGAAGGGAGAGGAAGCTGGAATACATCAGAAAGAATGTCAAGAGGGTAAGGGTACCAGGCACATCTAAGATGAACACCACACTATCATCCTACAGTTGGAACTGAAACAAGGTATGTGCCTCACCACTGATTGTTACCCTCCATCCCTTGATTCACCAGATTTGGGGCAGGAGTGCACAGGGTGGATGGCTAAGCCATCTGGCTAGGAATTACAGATAGAAGCCTCCTCAAGGGGGCCAATGCCTGGAGTAGAACGAAGCATCAGACCCTTGGGTGTTCAAGAATGAAGCACCCAGGGTAGTTTTTAATTGGGATTAATCTCAAACCTATCCACTGAAGAGCGACAAGTTATTTTCTCCTGCCCCTGTATCTACAGCAAAGAGCACAATCATAAAACATTGTAGCTGTATCTATGATGTCTGGTACACAGTTATTGTCGGCCACAGAGTTAAGAGGATGCACAGATCAGAATGCCTCAAGGCAGGAGTACAGTTAGGGCAGAGGTTGAGAAGGGAGCAGCTGTTACCATCAGCACCTGTGCTTTTCAATAATTGTAAAGGCACTTTGCTGTTATGGTAGACTAAACTGAAAATTAATTAGAGGATCCAAGAGAAATAGAGACCATGAGACAAGTGGTGGAAGACAGCGGTAGGGCAGTGCCTTTATGACATGCCCATTCTCCACCAGCCAGTGCACAGGCCCACCTTCTGCTCAGAATATGCACCCTGCTTTATAGTATGGTTCCCGGGCTGCTGTGTTTTACTAAAACTGGGCTTGGAAATGCCTGGTGCACAGAACCTTCTTTCCTTAAATAGTGATAATACATAGTCAGAGTGGGAAAGGGTGGAAGGAGCTCAAAAATGGAGTCAACCAACCACTGTAACTTGTGTCTTGGTTGGTGTGCTACTGGAAATGGCTGTCAATCACGCAAAAGCTTAGAGGCATCACTCATTCGGAAATCCAAATAGGAATTCACTTAACACACACAAATCACACTGAGGAGTGACACTAAAGCTGGTGGTGTGGCTACTGTTGGAAGCTCTGATCTGATGGGCTTCATTAAGGAGCCAGTTCTCCATCAGGTGGGTGGTTGGAACAGTTTGGAGAGATCACAAAGGCCACTTGATGGGGGGACCGGTGAACAACAGTTAGAGAAATAGGTCCCAAGTTCTTTGTATTTAAGGCACCAGCACTTCATTTTCCAAGGCACAAGCCTGGTAATCATTAGGGTGCCTGTATTTTTTTAAGAAGAACACCAAAGAGTGTAGAACAGCACCATTAGCTGGTTTCCAGGACTACTTCTTGAGAATAACAGAGTGGAAGCAAACACATTTCCTGGCTCAGGAGAGCATCTGAGTTGCCAGTTAAATATGGCAAAAAATACTCCCAAGGTTCATGGGAACTACAATCTAATAGTGTGCTTAAAATCCTGCCTTGGTTGAAGGTCAATCTCTTTTTCAGATTTACTCAGAGACCCATGAGTGTGAAAATCTTAGGGTCTTCTGTATTCTGGGGACACATGAGCTACTTGTTCTCTCACAACTGAGAGCATGCTGTAGCAGAGAGTAAAAAGGCCAGGGACACAGAGACCACAAGGAAGGCCTTTCAGGAGTTCATGCAAGAGTTAGAATGCTACCCTGAACTCAGGTAGTGACAGTGGGGGCCTCTCAGCTGATTCAAAGCAAGAAAGCTGAAGAAAGACCTACCAAAGATTCTGCTGAATTTCCCATCTTTATCTAGGAGGCCAGAGCTAGTTTGGGGGGGGGGGGGCAGGGAAGCAATTCACTTTCCATCCCATCAAATCTCAAACTCAATACATGTGTAGAATTATAAAGTGTGGCTGCGAATCCAGGACTAGACATTTTCAACCAAGAAATGGTTAGGCTAATTACAGCAGAGGCACTTAACATAACATTACACATCCATTTAAAATAATTGCAAAGATGACATAGCAATACGAAAATTATGATCTATTAAATATAGATGCATATTCTTTTCTTTCCCTAGAGGGAAGTCTGGGCTGGAGGCAGAGATCTGGGAGTACACAGTGAGAGCTGGTTTGTAAAAGCACATAAATGATAAGCCAGAGAGAGTATATGGTAGATAGAGAGGTCTGACATCAGCACCTTGGGTAATCCCTCTATTTAGGGTGGATTAGAAATGAAAATATACAAGGGGTAATGAGAAAGATAAAATGTGATGGTGAAGTGCCCAGGATGTCATGGTTTAGAGATTTTTAAGAAAGAAGATGTGGCCAGTGGAAATATTTCATTCTGAGAAATAAGAATAAACAAGAGTGTGCTGGGTTTGGTGGTCACTGGGATTAGGAGGCCATGGTATGTTTAAAAATCATTTCACAAAAGGGAAAAGAGGGAGGGAGGGAGGGAGGGAGGGCATGATGAATACAGAACACCTTCTGAGAAGTGGCTGTGAAGAAAAGGAGAGGCAGGGCTGTCAGCATCAGCGGAAGAGAAGGAAATCCTCCAAATCATAACCACTCCAAAGGTGTGGTTATAAACAGGAAGGAAAAGTTAGCACAGAGACTGAATATGTGAGACAGATAACAAATAAATTAATGTGAGATAAACAACTATACTAAAGGCACACAGGCACACCTTATGTCATTCGGCTTCACTTTGCTGCACTTCGCCAATAGTGCCTTTTTTTTTTTTTTTTTTTTTTTAAACAAATTGAAGGTTTACAGCAACCCTTCACCAAGGAAGTTGATTGGGGCCATTTTTCTTTTTCTTTCTTTCTTTTTTAAAAAGATTTTATTTACTCATGAGAGACACATAGAGGGAGGCAGAGACACAGGCAGAGGGATAAGCAGGCTCCCCATGCAGGACTCATCCCAGGACCCCAGGATCACAACCTGAACCAAATGCAGATGCTCAACCACTGAGCCACCCAGGCACCCTGATCGGTGCCATTTGTTCCAGAAGCATTTCCCACTTTACATCTCTGTGTGCCATTTTGGTAATTCTTGCAATATTTCACACTGTTTGTTATTATGATATTTGTTATGATCAGTAATTATCACCCACAGAAAGTATGGAAGATGGCTAGCGTTTCTTAGCAATACAGTGTTGTTTTTTTTAAGTCTATCTTTAACTTTCTTATAGGCATAATAGGTATTGTACACCTAACCGATTCCAGTATAGTGTAAACATAACTTTTATATGCACCGGGAAACCAAAAATTCACTTGACTCACTTTACTGAGATACTTGCTTTATTGCGATGTCTGAAACCAAACCTGAAATACTTCTGAGGTATGTTTGTAATGGGGAGGCTACCATGCAGATGTGGGAATGACTTTTACTTAGCAAGCAACAGCAAGCCACATTCAATTCATCTCACGTTCTTCCCCTTCCTCATGTAATTCAAATATGTAGCCTGGTTAAAGAGATGGCATGGTCATCTGGCTCTGACTACATTTTTGACCTCCCTTCATAACTCACTTCCCAGCACTCACTATGTTTCAACAACACTGGTGAACTTTCTGATCTTCCAAGAGGCCCATCTCCCTTCTGCCCCTGGGAATTTGTACTTGTCAGCTCCTGAAAAGCCCTCCCTACTCTCAACTCTTTTAAGTGACTGTATCATTTTCAACTTTTACAGTCTGACACCGATGTTACCTCTAGGCTGTTCCTGTCCACCCTACCTAATTTAAACACACAGAAGGTCAAATGAAAATACTAACAATAAAAGACAAAGTAAAACAGAGACAGGCAAAGCCTTTTACAGACTCACTAGGAGACCTGACAAAACTAAGGAGTCAGTGAACTTACAATAAAAATTAACCAAACAGGAACACAAAGAAGAAAAACAGTATGGAAACAAAAGAGGACAAAACAAGAACAGTGCATCCAAGATCCACAAGACAATATCAAGTAACCTAATGTATAACTGGAATCACAAAAAGAGAAGAACAAATACAGTAGAAGAAATAGGTAAAGAAATAAACAAACCGGGATCCCTGGGTGGCGCAGCGGTTTGGCGCCTGCCTTTGGCCCAGGGCGCGATCCTGGAGACCCGGGATCGAATCCCACATCAGGCTCCCGGTGCATGGAGCCTGCTTCTCTGCCTATGTCTCTGCCTCTCTCTCTCTCTCTCTCTCTCTGGGACTATCATAAATAAATAAAAATTAAAAAAAAAAATTAAAAAAAAAAAAAAAAAGAAATAAACAAACCACAGATCCAAAAAGTCTAGACAACCCCAACAGGATAAGTAAGAATAAGATGAAAAGAAAAGCAAGAAAATAAAATAAAAGTAAGAAAAGGAAAGAAGGAAGGGAAAAAAACAACCTTGACAAACCATATTCAATGTGCTGAAAACCAAAGAAAAAGACAAAACCTCGTAGGTACCCAGAAGTTAGATAAAAGTATCACACACAGAGAATCAAAGATAAAAATTAAAGCAAACTTCTCAACAGAAATTGTACAGCGGCATTTTCACACTACTCAAAGAAAAAATAAATGGCTGACCCAGAATTCTTCATCAAAAGATAATAGTTTTCAAAAATGAAGGCAAAACAAAGACTTTGATAGAAAAACAAAAACTGGGATCCCTGGGTGGCGCAGCGGTTTGGCGCCTGCCTTTGGCCCAGGGCGCGATCCTGGAGACCCGGGATCGAGTCCCGCGTCGGGCTCCCGGTGCATGGAGCCTGCTTCTCCCTCTGCCTCTCTCTTTCTCTCTCTCTCTCTCTCTCTCTGTGATGTGACTATCATAAATAAATAAAAATTAAAAAAAAAAAAAAAAGAAAAACAAAAACTGAGAACATTCATTGCCAACTGGACTGTACTGAAATGTTAAAATCTTAATTTGGATCTACATATATGAAGAGCTCTGAAAATGGTAGCAATAAAAGAAAATTTGTAAAAGAATCTTTAAAATTCCATCACTTTAAAATATAATGCAGTGTGACACTGCACTGTCCAATATGGTAGTGTGGCAAAATAATGGCTCTGCAAAATGACAACACCCCAATTCCCAGAATTGGAGACTATGTACCCTTATATGTGCACAGGAGACTTTGTAGATGTGATAAGATTATGGACATTAAAATGCAGACACAATCGTGGATGATCAGAAGACCTCTTCAAACTCAATCAACTGACAAGAAGAAGATGGGGGGGAGAGAGAGAGAGAGAGAGATACCTCAGGTGCGACAAACCTGACCAGCTATTACTGGCTTCAGAGATGGGAAGAAGGGAGCCAAGATCCAAGGAATACAGGTGGACATTAGAAGCTGGGAAGGCCAGCAGGACAGAAGAATTCAGGTCTACAGACACAGGAATTTAATTGCCAACATCTGAATGAGTAAAAAACAGATTCTCACCTACAGACTTCAGAAAGAAGCAGCCCTGCTAACATTTTGATTACACCCAGTGAGACCATGTCAGGTTTCTGTCCTACAAAACTATAAGATAAGAAGTATTTCTTTAAAGCACTAAGTTCATAGTAATTTGTTATGTAGCCATAGAAAACTAATACAGGTAGCCACTGGGCACATGTGACTTTATATTTAAAAACAGTCTGCTGCTCAAAAAGGTTAAAAGGACATATAAAGTATGTTCTCTGACCACAACAAAATTAAATGGAGAAATAAATAGTAGAAAGATATCTGGAAAATCCCCAAATATTTGGAAATTAAACAACATATTTCTAAATAGCCTAGGGGTCAGAGAGGAAATCACAGAGAAATCTGAGAAATCAAAACAAAACTTTAGAGAAATAGGAAAATACAATAAAGAATAATTACCATTCTGGTGATACGTAACATTCAAAATCAAACACTAGAGAAATCTCTTGCACCAGGGAACAACAAGGGGGGTTTTGCCATAATCACTATGACTTTTAATCAGTTCTTTAGATGATGTAGCTAACGCAGTAGCAATAAAAAGAAATGAGATATAAATAATGGTGAGGAAGAAAGTAGTCTTATTTGCTGATAACATAATGGTTTCCCAGAGAATCTATGAAAAATAACCGGAAATCTGTATCTAAAAAGAGCTCAGGAAGGTGGATGTCTACCCAAAATAAAAAAAAAAATCAATCTTGTCATTTATACCAAAAATAACTAGTTAGAAAATATAAATAATGGCAAGAATATTCTACTTGTAACAGCAATAAAAATAGAAAAATGCCTAGAAGTAAATTTGGCACAAAA
Organism: Canis lupus familiaris; assembly: GCF_011100685.1. Classification (NCBI taxonomy): domain Eukaryota; kingdom Metazoa; phylum Chordata; class Mammalia; order Carnivora; family Canidae; genus Canis; species Canis lupus. The sequence continues at coordinate 12,953,630 of NC_049256.1, read as the reverse complement.
TAACCAAAACATACAAAAAATTAAAGTTTTCAGATATGATTTAAGAAAAGATTTACAAGACAAATACACCATGTTCCTGGAAAGAATATTGTGTAGATAACAATTCAATTCATTTCAAATTTCTAAATTTTATATAATTTTAAAGAATAGAAAAATTGCCCCCCCCCCTTTTTAATGTGACATGACTCTAATCTTCACTTGGGAAAGTATTTTAAATTAGATAATAAAATTCTGAAAAAGAATGATGTAACACAGAGGCATTAAATGATTAAACAGTATTTTCTCAAAATTGGATTATGGTTAAACCAAAACCCATAGAAAGATCCCATCATATACATGCATTTAGTATATAAAAAGGTAGTATATTTCAAAATCTTGAGGAAAAGATGATACAGTTTTTAAATATGCAGTTTTCACACATGGAACAAAAAAGGAAAGTAGATCTTAAGCAAACACCACATTCCACACTAAGTTCATGGATTCGATGTAAGAAATAAAACCACAGAAAGAAGTGAACTTTCTGGAAGAACTCTGAGTACATATAAAAAAATTATTTGGGGTGCCTCGGTGGCTCAGTCTGTTGAGTGTTATACTTTTGATTTTAGCTCAGATCATGATTTCAACGTCATGGGATTGAGCCCAGCATTGGGATCCACACTTAGCATAGAATCTGCTTGTCCTTCTCTTCTCCCCAGCTCATGCATGCACGCGCACTCTCTTCTGTCTCAAATAAATAAAATCTTGAAAACACCAAACACCTCTTTTATAAAAAAGCCAATGACAAAAAGAAAAATATGACAACATATAAGGCAGATAACAGGTTGACATTCTAAATATACAAAGAACTTTTATAGCAATGGGAGTAATTCAAATGATACTCTTCTGAGGTAACAGAATAGCTAAACAAAACACAAATGTTATCAGCTTAGAGGCACTGAAACAGTAGGAAGGTAGTGAAAAGTTAGCGGGCCAAGAGCTAGGGGAGGATAAAAGTCCAAAAAAGGTGAATTCAGCGCTGGGGCTCCTTTTGCTTAGGAAGATTTGTCCAGATGAAGTAGGTAAATGGCTGAGCAGTTCTGACAATCTAAAGGAGCCAAGGGTATAAAAAACAGAATCAGGGCATGCTATCTGTGGATCTCTATGAAAACCAACATGTTCCCAGTTGAGAGCCTGAAGGGCTTTATTCTAGAAATATGAGAGAACTGCATGGAGACCAAGCAAGCTTCACTGCACAACAACTCACTTCTAGTGGCCGAGAAAAATCACAGGCCCCCAAATTGGATTAAGTTGATATGAGATTGTTGGTTCTCCTAGGAGCCTTGCAGAAGCAAATAAAAATGTTCCCTGGAGGAAGATGTCAACTTAGGCTTCAAATCATTTTAGTAATTTTTAAAATAGAATGCCTAACTATTCAAAGACAACCAAGGACCTAAGAAAAGAATGAAAGAACTGGTATCACAGATTGACGAAGCTCTAATATATCGATTGGAATTGATATACAGAAACTTTAAAATCAGTGTAATAAATGCTGTTCATATTGAAAATTCCAGAGGAAAAAGGGAAAGTTTATAAAAAGAGATAGTATTTTGAGAAACAAAATATCAATGACAGAACTGGAAAAATACAAGCAAATTTGGAACTCACTGGATGTTGACTTAAGCTCAGATTATGACAGGGAACTGGGAGAGGAGTCAAAAGAAACAATAGAGAATAGAGGACCAGAGACAAAAGGTGGTAAAATGGAGAGGTTCTGCAACAAAAGATGGGTCAGAAAGAATGGAACTGGAATCTTGGAAGGTGAGAACTACTGAAACCCCGGACTCTACAAATTCGAGTGCCACGAAGCACAAACAAGATAAATAAGAGAGAAATCACACCTATTCACCTTTCTGTGAGACCGCAAGGCAGAGATGAGGCCCCAAATCTTAAAAGTCTCAGGCAAATACATTAAAATGAAGACAGATCACCTTCCAAAGAGCAATAATTAGACTCATAAGTGACAATCTCAGCAGCAACAATGTGCTCGAGGAGATAAACTGCCAAGCTAGAAGACTCCAGTTTCATACTCAGCAAAAGTTTTTTTTTTTTTTTTTTTAAGGATGAAAACGAAATAGACATTTTCTAATAAATGATCCTTGAAGTAATTTGTCACAACAGACCTGCACTAATGGAAAACTAAAGAGAATTCTTACAGTAAAATAAAATCAGCCTGGATGGGAAACTGGAGATGTAAAGTGAGGAGCGAACGTGTGATCCCTATGTGGCTGAGTCAAAACGAACAGCAACTGTGTGAAAAATAATAAAAGCATGTGGAATTCACATACACAATGACAGCATGTAAGTCAAAGGCAGGGGAAATGGACAAGCCCTCAAGAGGAAGAAGCAGCAGGATGATGATAAGTTGGAAAAGCCTGGTACAGCACAGGCACTGCAGCAACTTCTGAGGGCGTCACCACACCTCCTTAAGGGCTATCTTGAGCAGAGCAGAATGTCAGGGCGGTTCTTGGGGCATTCAGTGAAATGTGAGTTGAGTTTTACTAGCCCAAGTAGGTTCGAAGGCCTGGTTAATACTCCTAATGGAGGACACTACACTGAAAAGCAATCAGAAGCCAGCAGCCTTCCTGAATAAGAACCTCAGTCCTGGAAAGAAAAGCAAGAATAAAATGGTAAGTGGAATTTGAGGTCAACTCTCATCCCAGGTAAGACCTGGAATCATCTGGCTAGAGGTTCAAACAAGGCAAATTGCAACATTACTAAACTTTTATAATATAAGAGACAGGCAACAGCATAAATTAAAAACTCTTCAAAAAAATAAAAAAAAAACAGAAGAATAAGTGTGGGGGAGTGTCTGAATTCATTTAGCAGGCTATGATGTAGCAAAAGGTCGGGAAACAGAAACACACAGGTTTGAACACACAGAGAAAATGTAATAAAGCAGACATATTAACTTATAAATCTTCATTAAAATAAGACCTTCATACACAAAGTTTCACAAATAATTTAAAAACATGGGGGGGGGGCGTGAAATAGGTGAAGGGGATTACAAGTACACTGCTCGTGATGAGCAGTATTATGTACGATTGTTGAATCACCATATTGTACACTGAAACTAATATAACACTGCGTGTTAATTATATTGGAATTTAAAAAATCACTGTAGGACTGGAGTATGAAGATGGCACAGGAAAACTCTTACTATCTATCACCTAGAGTTACATATTTTTACATTCATCATGCACAAATATATTCTCATAAATACATAATAAAATACCCACCCCCAGACTGTTTCAACTAACAAATTAAGAACCTAACAGGTAACTGCTTATTTAACAGAAAATAATATAAATCAAAATCTAGTAGATATGGGCAACATAGATTCTCTAATGTTTGTGTAATTAACCACTCAATGGCAAATGAATGCTGTAGGACTTTTTTATATGTAAAAGACAATTTGCTAAGCAGCTAATACATGATTTCAGAGAAAGAATTAAGATGGTAGGAATATAGAAAAAAGAAAATTAAAAAAGTTAGACATAACTCAAAAAGAATTTAAAGTAGAATAAGTAATGCCTTTGACAAATTTAAAGACAAAAATCAGTGTAATCAATAATAAATGTTCTTAGATAATGAAAAAGCATATGATATAAAAAACAGAAAAAGTTATTCAAAATTGTAAGAAAAGAATACTTTATTCCACCTTATTATATTTGGAAACTTGAGTAACATATAGAATGTAACAAATTGATCCAAGAAGGTGAAAACTTGACCAGACCTCTGAGGAAGAACAGAGGAACCCACACAACACTCTCCTCCTTCCTTTCACTCAAACTTCCAAGTAACCTTTCCAGATGATTAAATAGAAGGAAAGTTACCCAACACAGTCAGTGAAGTCCTGTCAGATCGACACAATGAACTTAATTTTAGGCCAATCTCAGAGTGCAGGGTGTGGCCATCCATGCACCTGCCTGTGCAGGTGAAACTGTTCTAGACTCTTCCTACTCTCATACTCCATCCACTCAGTTACCACAGGGAAGCCTGGCTTTAAGGCTTGGCTCTACCAATCACCAGCTCTATGACCTTAGACATGTCCTGTTATTGTGCAAATAATGGCACTGCACAAAGCTTCAAGGATTATTTGGGTAATGCATGTAGGAAGCGCAGTGTGGTGCTCAAAATCTCGACTTTGGTTCTAATATCACTATTGTACTGTTGATGGTGATTATGATGTTATTATTATATTGCCATCATCCTATTATTACTATACCATCATAGGTTGCAATTATATTACTAGAACAAAATGGCTCAACCAGTATTACAACATTTATTTTCTATAATATGAGTAGCTGGAATTAACTCCAGTATTTTATTTAGCTCCGGTGAAACTAAATTTTTAAACCACTTCTAATAAAAACATCATAAACACATACTTTATTTGATGTCCTGTAATAAGTTTATAAAAGGGCTAACATTATTCTAATGTTCTATGTTATTAGAATATAAAGTAAGAACAGTTTTTAAATAGATTGAACACTAGTAGAATAAAGAGTATTAAATTAACATAAAAAATAAAATAATACTTAACCTCTTTTAGAAGTATGTCCTTAAGAAATGACAAGGTAATGACACTGGGTGACAAGTGTATTTTTCTGTGAAAAGTTTAAGCTGCTAAAATGCTTTGACTATCTTATTCAGAAGGAAGACAACGAGATCGTTGTTCCAAATGCATTTCTCGGGTATAATCCCTTTCTTGCTTAATTACTTAAGGAGATGATTTTGAACAACTTTTTGTTCTTATGGAGGAATTTTAATCTTTAAAAATTTGTTACAGAAAGCTATATTTGTTTCAAAGAAAGCATTCCCAGTGGTCTGTACCTTTGTTAGCTTCATCATAGATAATCTACTGTAGAATCCTTTCATCAATTTCATGGCAATAGTCATAGTCTACTTTTTTGGAAAGTCTTTGAATCATCTGTACAAAGTTTTGCTTTGCTGACTGCCATTTCTCTTCCTCTGGGGGATTATGTAGGACCAGAAGAAACTTTTCAGGTGAGTATACTTTCTTTGTTCCTGATTTCTAATTTCATTCCATTATGTCAGTTTGAAGACAAACTTCATTATTATTTCAGTCCTCTTAAATTTACCAATAAACTGTTTCATGGCATCCGTTATGGCCTATCTTGGAGAATGCTATGTGTATACTGGAAAATGTGTGTTCTACGATTGTTGGGTGGAATATTTTGTAGATGTCTGTGAGGTCCAGCAGGTTTATTGGGCTATTTAAGTCTTCTGATTACTTGCTGACCTGCCTAGCTGTCCCATCCATCATGGAAAGTCTCTCTGACCACACTGTTCAAATGTCTACTTGATCCTTCATTTCTGTTAGTTTTGCTTCATATATTTTGGGGCTCTGTTGTTAGGTAAATGTGTTTTTAACTTGTTACGTCTTCCTGATGGATTCACTCTTTAACATTACAAAATACTTCTGTGTGTGTATGTTCATATACATATATGTGTGTGTGTGTGTGTGTGTGTGTATATATATATATTTCAAAGATTTATTTTTTGGGGGGGAAGGGAAGAGGAAGAGGGAGAGAGAATCTCCAACAGACTCTCCCCTGAGCGTGGAGCTCAATGTGGGGCTTGATCTCACAACCCTGAGATCATGACCTGAGCCAAAATCATGAGTCAGATGCTTAACTGACTGAGCCACCCAGATGTCCCACCCCTGTTTATATTTTAAGTCTCTTTGTCTAATATTAATATAACTACTTGGCTTTTATATGTTGGTTGTTTATATGATATTTCTTTTCTTAGCCTTTTATTTTCAACTGAGTTGCATCTTTGAATTTAGTAGGTCAGTGTAGGCAGCAAATAGTTAGATCTTGTTTTTTTAACCAGTCTGACAATATCTGCCTTTTGATTGGATTATTTAACCAATTCACATGTAATGTTATTAATGACATTGTTGGGTTCCTATCTGCCATTTTACATTCTGTTTTCTATATATCTTATATCTTTCTTATTCCTCCACTTCTCTTTAGTTTTTGTTTTGTATTAAGTGAAAATTTTCTAATATAATCTTTTAATTTAATGATCTTTTTTCACTACTTTTTTTGAGTTCTTTTCTTTGCAGTGCTCTAAGGCTTACCTTACTTACATCCTTACATTCTAACTTACTAGCATCTACTTCAGATTTATAGCAACTTAATTTCAGTACAGTATGGAAATGTTATGCCTATATAGCTCTATTCTCCCCCCGTTTTTTAAAAAAAGATTTTATTTATTCATGAAAGACACAGAGAGAGAGAGAGAGAGAGAGAGAGAGAGAGGCAGAGGGAGCCCAACGTGAGACTCGATCCCAAGTCTCCAGGATCAGGCCCTGGGCTGAAGGCGGCGCTAAACCGCTGAGCCACCTGGACTGCCCTTTCGTCATATTATTGTTATACAACGTCACATTCATAAATATTACACTACAACAAAACACTGTTGTAATTATTACCTTACATAACTTACGTCTTTCAAAATGCCACTAAAAGAGGAAACCAAGTATGTACTTACACTTTTGTTACACTAACCTTATTTATGATTTTGCTGAGTGCTTTTCCTTACTTCTAAAGAGCACCTCAGAGAAACTCATCCTTTCCATGGGATAGCTAGGTTAGCAAGGAAGGTAGAAAACTAACAACCGAAAGGAGGCGTTATGAAAGAAGTATAGTTTCTATTTTTATAAGTTGTTCTGATGTGTAATGATATGGCCTGTGCAAAAATAGTGAGCTGGAGAAGCATAAGATAAAAATCTCACTGTTGCTAACAAGAGAGCTGACACTGATAATAAAACCAAATATCTGGATGTACTTTCGCAGGTTTAAGAAGGTCACCTGGTAGAAGGATGATTCAGCCTTCGACTCAAATAATAAGTTTACAAGATAGTCACATTTCCCTGCCTTGAAGGTCATTTGGGTTTGTATCCTTCTAGTTCACTTTCATAAGAAAGATTCCAAAAACCCTGGTGATTTTTCTAAGAAAATTTTGAACTTGGAACTGGGGCCCATTTCGCTCTAGGTCTTACTCTTCCTATAGCTGAATCCACAAGAATACAGCATGATGATAATTTCTCCGAGCAATATGTGCTTAGGACAGCCCTATTAAATAGGCTTTTGTAACCATTGGTAGCTTGAAATCAGCCATGGTAGGAGTATTTTCTCCACACTGCAAATGCTGCCAATTGTTCCCTCTCTTCCCCCAGGGACCAGCCCAAGACTGACCCTAAGCTTAAAAAAGAAACAAAGAATTGAATTTAAATAAAGTATTTTTTTAAAAAAGAAAGAAAGAAAAAAGTTTAGATTGAGGCTAATGCTATTACCAAGACAAGAAAATACAAAATCTGTTTGGTAAACATTTCTACCACAAAGGCCCTGGAACCTTCAGAAGTCTGAAATCCTCAAATTTGCATTCATAACATCACAACCTCCCATGAGGTTAACCAAGATGTTATATTGTATTACCAAAGTATACCAAGAGTGGTTCTAATCTTAGCGTTTAGATAACATCATGAGGAAGGATTTGTTTGCAGTAGCTGTTTACAGTCTCTAGGACAGGTTAGAGGAAAGCTTATATTTTTGTTAGAGAGAGATATATACACAAATGAGTTCTGTGTATCACTGCAGACACATATACAAATTATACAGATAATTTAATATAATAAAAAATTTACTTCCAATATGCAATCTAGGTTATAGCAGGAGAAATAAAAAACATCCACGTAGCTACACTTAAAGAAATAGAATAGCACATATTGTTCTGTTGGTAATGCGAAGGAAGCCATTCTTTTCCCTCAGCTACCTACCCACCTGTCATCATTTATTCAGTGAATATTTGCTAGATGCCTACTGTATGCATTAGGGGCTGGTGCCAAGTCCTGGAGTGGGATAGTGGGCAAAACTGAACTGGAGGAAATCACAGGAGACAGGTGAGGGAGAGGGAGCAGATGAGGGGCGGAGCTTAGAGATGAGGCGGAGCTTAGCGAGATGAGGGGTGGAGCTTAGCAAGATGAGGTCTCACAGGTGCCAGGTTTTGGAGCACTGTTTTCATGCCAAGAGCCATGGAAAGCCATTACAGGAAGTACTGTTAAACGGCTTCTAACAGGTGGTAGGCCTGCTGAAATCAACACACCCACAACAACACCCCCCCTTCCCTGCTCCTGTGCAGTGAGCGCACTGCACTCCCCAAACTGTTCTGTGGTCTGCTCAAATCTGCTTCCTCACTTAAACATCAGACTCTGGGCAGATGTCACAACCTGCATTTGTCCTCATTTCCAACATTCTTCAGCCCTCTTCAGACCTTCCCTCACTCATCCACCAAATCTCAGTTGCTGCTTCCAAATGTCTTCTTGAATGGAATAGTTAATTCTCTGACTGGTGCTCAGGACAACACTCGGAAGTTATCATCCTGCAAAATTTGATATTCTTCTCAGATGCAGCCCAGCCCAATAAAACACTCTGCATCCTGAAACCGACAAGAGACTATGGTAGTTGGGTGAAAGGGTACTTTGTTATTTCTAAAACTGCTCATGTTTTAATTTTTACATTTATTTTCCAGAGTTTCTCCCAGTTGTTTAATCCATTTTCAATTTATTCTGCCTCCCTTCACTTTTATTTTCTATTCTTCCTTCCCTGGAATTATCTGCCTCACTTTCACGCCACACATCTAGTACCTTCTCTCTTCTGTGGAAACAGAGAGCAAGTCTCTCTGTAGGCAATAAATATCTGAGCTCGCTTTGCTTTTGTTCCTTTTGCCTCGCACACGCATTACAGCAGCCAAGTGGAGAAATGCCTCACTAAATCAACAGTAACACACAATCCTTTTAAGTCACTCTGCAACATATTTACATAGAAAATACTGAGGCATATGCATGAGGTCAGTAACCCAAGAAGCAGAGACTGTAAGTTGAACATAACCTGTTTTTCCCTCTTATCATTCTTCTATGAATCCCCAAGAGAACCAACAGAAAAAGATCCATTCCTTTGTTTTTCACAGTCCGTAGGGATGCTGTCCTCAAAGCAGCTCAAGTCCACTCATCATCATCTGAACCACTTTATCTATCTCTCTTACCAAAAAAATGAAGCAGTGGACGTACATACATACTCTGTAGACTCTCAAACAAACACATTACAAACATTTTAATCTCCTTGAAATCAGGATTCATCTTCTACTCAATTATAAGAGCACTGTGCCATGATTTAATGGGCAGTGACTTTCCCTTTCTAAATGGTGCATGAAATCATTGTGCATCTCACAATCAATAGCATCTTGAAGCGAATGGCATATGCATTAAGAGTGTAAAAGAATGCAAGTCTGTGATATCCTATGAATCCTATAAAATAAAAATCTTGTTAGCTACTTAAGTCTCTAATTTAACGAATGATTACTCAACAGACAGAAATCAGTAACAGAATATTCTAACAAGAAACTATTAAGGATCTTGCCTCTTGCATTTTATGGGAAACAAAGTGTTAGTTTTTCTGAATTTTTGGAGAAAAGATTTATTTATTTGAGAGAGAGAAGGAACAGGAGGGGCAGACAATTCCAGGCAGACAGGCTCCCTGCTGAGAGTGAAGCCTGACCTGCAGCTTGATGCAGGCTTGATCTCATGACCCTGAGATCACAACCTAAGCAGAAACCAGGACTTGGTTACTCAATGGACTGCGCCATGCAGGTGCCCCAAGGTTTTTTTTTTTTTTTTTTCATTTAAACACCACGAGTACAGAACACTTAAAGACTATTTTTTACATTAATATACTAAAAAAATGCCTTTTGTTATTTATCATTGTGCAGATCATCTTCTATATGGCTGGCACAATCTATCTGAAAGGCAATAATCTTGGGGTTTGGTATTTTTAAATCTCAAAATATCAACAGGATTGACATATGCTACCTTTAAGTCACACACATTGCACAATTAAAACAATACTAATCTTCCTATAATTCAAATTAGCGTTGTCTATTACACTAAGAGAGTACTTCATGAAACCTGAAGGTTTAAATCTAAAATTTCAAGTAATAAAATATGATTCTTTTCCCTAAAAAAGCAAAATCTGTTGCTGTTTTCCCAAGGGAAATTTGTTAGGTACTGCTGCCAGTCTACACAAAACCTTATGAATTTTGATTCTACCAATTCAGATTTCATGATAATTTGGGCAAGAGCAATAAAGCCAAGGCTTATGGGTTCTTTTAGGGGTTAGACTTTTTCTTTCCTGTCTACTTCCCAGGGCTACAAAGAATGGCTGATGCATAATACAAATTTGTTGAATAAAAGAATGAACTAACAATGTTATGAGAAAAACATAGTAAGTTTTTTAGGGCATTTATTAAGAAAGCAGAATTTATAAATATTTACAATGTTATTGTATTATAAATGGTTATTTATAATAAAATCCATTAATATACTCATTTAAATGCATTATTTCCCAGCAATTAATTTATAAACCTAAGGACAACTTGTCAAGAATACATACTTAACTAGTTGGTATTGCTATACACTAAAGTAATAAAACTGCATTCCTTTAAAATACTCTGAAGTTCAGACATCTCAATGAAATAGTACACTGGCCTTTCCTCTGGCTGGGAACCTTCATTTTGTAAATTGTTAATGCCCTTCTAGGTTTATTACATTTTCATGATGCTAACCAAGTTTTGTCTTATTCCACAAACTTTCTCCCAGACTATTCTAAAACATTTTTATCTTACCTTATATTGCATTAATATTACTCATTTTAATTTAATAAAATGAGCCCAAATTTCCCACAATGCCACCTCAATTTTAGTCTTACACAGGAAAGGCTTCATTGCTCCTAATCTAAGAACAAGCCCTTATGTTTTAAGTATACTTAGCAAAATTCTTAAGGAAGAGAATGTCATTAGCATTCAAGCATAACCTTATTAACATAAAATATTATTCCAAATCAGCCTTCATTTTTAAAAATAGCATGTGTGATATTTAAAAAAGAAGAAACATGCTAGTATTTTTTGTGCTCCTGGCAAACTTACTCCTATTAAAAGAAGCTTTAAAAAAAGACATTTAGGAAAGTAGGTGAGCAAATTCTAGGGTTTCTTATTTACACACTAATTAGAGTTCCACAATCTAGTTTTCTGCTCATTAGTCTGTCACTTTCACTTCAGAATTATGCAGCCTAGTTTTACACAGAAACCTAACTTCCCTTAAGCTTTCCCAGATAACAGGAGGGTAATTCCTGGGCATAAATTATGCCTAGGTTAACAAAAATCCTGTGTGTCAAGTGACTCCTTGGAGCAAGTCTAAAAGCACTGAGTTATTTCAGCAGTACAGATTTCTTACTATGTGTTAAGCCACAGAGACTACACATATATGCTTAGGCCCTCATTACTCTCCTACACAAGGTAAAATGAAGGATTAACCAAAATTATTTTTTACATAAAAAAACTTTCTGGTGGTGGGGGTTTAAAAAGTCAGAGTGATGCAACTGCAGCTAAAAGAAATTACTGGCATTACAGTGGCAATTTCAGGATTTTGCTGTCAATTACTGTGAGAAATTCCAATGCAAGCTGACCTAAATCTCAATCTTTTTCTAGAGCCAATGGCTGAATCCTATTTTTTCTGAATTATCACAGTGTTTTTAAAAGAAGTGACTGCTATAATAATATCACCACTCAAAAGGTAATATTGAACAGGACTATTACAAATTCAACTATCACTGGACCACAGCTCTCATCTAGTTATGATGCAGAATAATGTTAGAATAGTAGAGTCCAAGACAAGGACTTGAAACTTCCTCATGCCACTTTCTGGTTGCACTCTCTGGGGGTAATGTTATTTGAAATATTTCGATTTCAGCTATTTAATCTTTGTAACATGGTAAATTTAGAAAGTGATGACTTCTCAATTTCTAGCATAAAATCTAGGAGCATTTTTGTAGGACATTCCTTAAAAATTTTGATTACAGTGTTCAGAAACCGAGAGCAAATTATTTTAGAAATACCAACTAGTTTTAAGAAAACAATGTAACAATGCAATTAAGTGAGAAATCACTAATAAAAACAGAAAATCTCCAAAAATATGGGAAAAAATTCTATCAAGAGCGTCAAAAAGAAGAAACCAACATAGAAATTAATGAAAGTAACAAATATAAAATTGTGTACACTTGTGATAAAGCAATACTTAGAAAGTAATTAATAGCTTTCAGTGATTCAAATAGAAAAGAATGAAGTCTTAAAATAAATTAGCCCAAATTCCAACTTTAAGAAATTTGATAATAGAATAAACTCAAAGAAAAAAGGGAAAAACATAATAAAAAGCAAAACTTAATGAAACTTTTAAGGACAATACAAGAGAATATGAAGAAAATCACAAGTTGGTATAGCAATAAGGAAGTGAAACAGGTCTCTGGCAAGACTAATCAAGAAAGAGGGATGCCGGGGTGGCTCAGCGGTTTCACCATCTGCCTTTGGCTCAGACCTCAGTCCTGATCGACACCAGGATCGAGTCCCATATCGGGCTCCCTGCATGGAGCCTGCTTCTCCCTCTGCCTGTGTCTCTGCCAGTCTCTCTCTCTCTGTGTTTCTCATGAATAAATAAACAAAATCTTAAAAAAAAAAAAGACTAATCAAGAAAGAGAGAAAAAGCACAAATAAACAAAATTAACAATGACAAAATCCATGCCCAATGAAAGAGTAAGAGAATACCACCAATGACTTTTTGCCAATAAATGCGAATACTTAACAGAATGTATACGTTGTAACAAATATATAACTTACTATCTCATTGAAGAGAAAAAAGAAAGCTTGAGCGGACCTGTTATTAAATACAATAATTTGATACTTAAAAATCTACCTTCAATCCCACTGGAAAGTCAAAATATATTCTAAGATCTTCCTATAAAGCAATCATTCCAATATTACACAAACATGTCCACGGGAAGCAGGAGGACAGTTCTCAGATCACCTCTGTTAAGCTAGTATAATTGTGAGACAAATTAAGCAAGGAACATTATCAGAAAATAAAGCCATTATCTCTTGAACATGGATACAGAATTCTTCAACAAATATTAACAAATCAAATCTAGCAGTGTGTTTAAAAAGATAAACATCAAGACTAAATTGGTTTCATTAAGGGAATGCAAGTGAAGTTTAAACATTGAAATGAAAGAAGACTATAAGATCAACTCTACACATGAAGAAAAAGCATATGTACAATTCTTATAAACATCTCAATAAGTCAAAAAGATAACCTCCTTAAGCTATTAAAAAAAAAAAAACTGACCTCATCCTCCCATAAAAAGAGTTCAATAATTTTTAATGGTGAAATATTAGAAGGATTACCCTTAAAATCAAGAACAAGTCAAGGATGCTAATACTACCATTCTTTTGCTATTTTATGGAGCCAACTGGGTAAAACAAGAAAAATAATAAAGGAACAATGATTTTAAAAAGGAAGAAATAAAACTTTCATTATTTCTAGCTGATATGACTATAAGAAAATCTAAAGCATCTGCAGACAAATTTTCAGAATGAATGATTCAGTCAAGTGGCTGGATACAAGATGAATATACGAAAAGATACACTGCATTTCTATTTGTCAACAAAAGCTTGAAAACAATTTTCTATATATATACATATGTGTATATATATATGTATATATATATACACACACACACACAAAATAAATGAAATCAGCAAAAGATATTGAATTTATTCCAGCAAATAAATTCAATAAAAGAAATACAGATCCATATAGAAAAAATTATAAGAGGTTAAAGACAACACATGTATCAAAAATATGCTATTTTTATAGATAGAAAGCCTGAAAATTGTGACAACAGTTTCCCCCAAATTCAATGCAATCCCAAAGTCCCCACACGTTCTTTTAAAGCTGATTTTAAAATTTAAATGTATGAGCAAAACCTAGAAATAGCAAAAACACTTTAGGAATTTGCCCTACTCTACTTTATATTAAAACATAAAGTGAAGTAATTAATACATTGTGATATTAACCTACGGATATATAAACAGAACAGAACAGAGAGCCAAGGAACAAACCCATACATGCAAGGAAAATTATTATGAAACAGAGAGTAAAGGGAAATCCACTCAATAAATGTTCAGGGACAAATGGTTACCAACTGGGGGTAGGGTGGGGGAGACACAAACTAAAACTGAAATCCTGACACCGTTATTTAAAAAAAAAAAAAAAACAAAAAACTCCAGATGGATTTTTTTTTTTAAGAGGAAAAATAGAGGAAAAAAAATATGTGTGACCTTGTGGTAGAGAAGAATATAAGACAAGCAAAAAATTTAAAAAATCCCTCAAACAAAATTCTAATCATAAAACAAATAGCCTAGTAGTTTGATAATATTAAAATTAAGAGCTTCTGCTTACTAAAGTGTACTTTAAAGAAAGTAAAAAATTAAGCCCGAAACTAAAGCAGGTAACATGATTAAAGGATTCTTATTCAAAATACATGAAGGAAAAAAACCAAAGAGTTTTAAAATGCATTGGAGATACTAACAAGCATTTCAAGATGGTGGAATACAAATGAAGACATGTTTAACATTCTTATTAATTAGGGAAAAATAAGTTGAGAGCAGGAGAAAATACTACCTTTTACCCATCCAACTAGAAAAAATAAAAGGGCTGACAATTCCAAGCACAAAATGAATTCTTAGATACCATTATACTCCCTCTTATATACCCTGGAAAACTCACACATGTGCACTAGGAAATGAGAATATTCATAGCTCCCCTGTTGGTGACAACAAAAAGGTAGCAATAACTCAAATCCATCAACAAGAAAATGGAGGAACATATTGTTTCACATAATAAAATACTATTACAGCAATGAAAATAGCTACATTCAATAACATGTATACATTTTAGAAACAATGCTCAGTGAAAGAGCTGTTAAAATTATACAACATAATTTTATTTTTAAAGCTCAAACTCTGGCAAAACTAAAAAGTGTAATTACTTTTATGAAGCATTAACACAATGAACACAAACTTGAGGACAGTAAGTGCATCCACAGAGCAGACAGCAGGAGGAGACAGCCTAGCATGCAGATTGATGCAACAGTACTGACAATGCGCCAGCTCTTACTTATACTGGGTAGTGAAATCAAAAATCACCATGTTATTTTTATGCTTTATAATTCACTACATTAATACATTAATCTATAGATATCAAATATTGTATGATAAACATTTTAGACAAACTATTAAATTAAAACTTATACAAAAATAGAACATGAAAGCTCTCCTGAGAAATTGTTTATTTCTTTCCAGTTTATTTTATAACATACTCCATCCCCACATCTATGACATTCATTATTTTATCTAAATCCTGTGCAATAATTTTAGGAATAGTGTCAAATACAATGGATGTTAAGAACAAGTAAAGATACTGTAAGGGGAATATAATGATGTGAAGGAGAATTATGTGAATGTTACATGTTCTGTTTATCCACAAATTGATTAAAATCAAAATAAATCAGTCATCTAATTTTCATTCATAAGCAGAGAGAAAGAATAAAAGAAATACATTAACATAATTTAGTGTCCTTCTTTATTTTATTGGTGTGTAATGGGCCAAGTCACTTTCTTTGCCACCATATTAAGCAGATTAATCCTTTCTTAAAATGTTAGAAACAATAAAGATCTATCAACGAGCAAGGTTTATTTTTTTAAGGGCCTGCATTAATGTAGATGCTTCCGAAGATAAATTAGTTATTTGTCCTAATGTTAAAAATAAAGGAAGAGGGGAAAAGACCACAGATTAAGTTAAGGACTATAGTATCTTCAAGGGAGATAGAGCCTTAGAACCGTGAGCATTGTAGAAAATAGCCAGATGTAGAAGAGAATAAGTCAAACTTTCAAGGGGAATAAACCAAAAGCATCTTGAACAAATAATGAAAAAGTGATCTGTCCTACATGAGTCATCTTCATAAAAATAATAAACAAATTTTTAAAGTATATCAAAGGAAGAAATGAATTTCCTTTAATAAAACAGGCAGCTCAGTAAGCAAAGTTTGAGAAATCTCAACACTTATTACTCAAAAAATTTTACCTCATATTGTTAAAGACAAACTGATATTATTCCTTAATTATATTTGAGGGAAAAGTTATCTTATTTTTAATTTGCCCAGAATGTGTATGTAAAAATGAAAGCTGAGTAGTAATTCGAGGCAGTGAATTGCACAGAACAATGCTCACTTGGTATTCATCCTAGGTCTTAAATAAATGCAGCCTGCCAAATGTAGCCCACTAGATTATTCTGAACCTCATTATCCAATTTCTTTTTCTAGAACCTTTGTTCCATTTCCTCCTTCCTATCAGGCATTTAGTTCACTGTTCTTAAAACTCTCTGCTGCTGAAATGAAAAAGAAGGAAAAGGAAAACAAGCACACATTTATTTTTCTACTTGAAGCAGCTCTAAACCATTACTAGATGTAAAAGATCTCTTAGAGCCTGCATGTCTTAAATGCTTTATGTCTACAGTGATGGGGGAAGGGATCTTTAGTCAACCACTGAGAGGGACAGCATGGCTACAGTGACTTCTCTGTTCTTTCTAGACTTTTCTGCAAGAATGTCTTTAAAGGAGCCTATTTGTTATGGCCTTTCCAGATTGCATGGAAGAAAGGGATGGGAGGAAAAAAAAAACAAAGAAGAGAGACACTTCAGGGCTGTTGCACATCACACAACCTAACCATTCAGATCAAAACCAAATCATTTTGGAGGTTCATAGGTTGACTCAAGGCCTGGAGAACCTGGATAGTCAGATATATTTCTATAAAAGATACCTCGCTAGGAGCCTAACTAGATTTTTGTTTCCAAAGGACTTCCAATTGGAATTCTACATGACTAAATTACTCTGTCAAAATAGTCCACTCTAATTAGAAGACATAATTAGGACAAAGACATAATAAATCATGAAATATAAATGCTACAAAGGGAGCTTTAATTATGTCCTTTTAATCAATTTTTCTCATTAACACATAAGTGTTGGAACACTATCTACCTCACACTGTCTCCCCCTCTGCACTGGCTATTTTATAGTGAATGTGTTTTTTCATGTTACATGGAAAAGTAACCAGTATGTTTTCTATGATGACAACCAATTCTTGCCTTTAAGCTTCATTTTCTATACAAAATTATAACCATGATAATAAAAAATACAAAGCCATATAAATAAAAGTTAATCTTCCTCAGCCTTTCTTCCACCATTATAAACATATTTGTGCACAGTCCTTGCAAACTTTGTCCAAACCTGTATAATCATATGTACGAGAATGCATATGAATACACATATGTGTGTGTATGCCTCTGTCATTTGATTAAACAAAAAAATTGAGATATTTTATAAGCTACAATGCAATTTCACTTTCCTCATTCAGCAATAAATCAACTGAAATTATTAACATTTTTAAAAAAGATACATAGTATATCCCAAAATATGAATATATTACAATTCACTCAACTGTTCTCCCACTGACTAGCATTCATATTATTTTGTCTTGAGCTTTTGTCATTACAAAAAAATATTGCATCACAAGAATACACATATATATGTAAACACAGCCATCATTAGTCATTACATTTGTATTTTTATTGCTATGGGATGGTCTCAAAAACAGGACTTTCAAATAGCTGCAACAATTTTTTATATCCTACCAGCAATAAATATGTGGGAAACCATTTCAGAATATGGGTGTAGCTAAAGCATTTCACAAAGCAAAAGCCATATACTTTTAAGTATCAATTAGTCTGAGGTGATTTTTAATTTTATGTTATGTTTACATTGGTAGATTTAGTAAGGCTGCAATTATAAGGTATCTATAGAAGAATCACTGTTAAGAATACATATATAAGAATATATATTGTGGCTGAATGTAATTTACCTTTTTTTGATACTTCTGCCCCATTAAGTTCTTTTTGTGCTTCTTCAATTTTGTCTAAGAAAAACAAAGAAGTTTTACAAATCAATTCATCATATACAAACAAGAATACCATAAAACAAACATACTACTTAGCACATGGTGTCTGATACATTGTAGTAAATATTTATTGAATGAATTATTTATGAAACACATATGTGTAAACTCAAAATAATGATATATTCCCTTATTTTAAAACTGAATTTCTTATTTCATTCATGTCTTGGTTATAAGGACCAATTCCAATTAGTCAATGTTTCCAAAATGCAAATAATTAGTACATTTGAAACAGTGAACTATAGTTTAAAAATGTTTAGGAACCTAATAAAAGTATCTAAAAATAAATCCTCCATCATGAAGACATAAAAATGCCCAACAAGGATTTTATTAGAGATATACAACAAATGCCCACTAGCTTAGGAACAAGTCTAATCAAAGTTCATAGATGGCCTGAGACCTATGCCAAACATGGAAGAACCAGGAAATAAATGAAATGAGGAACCGAAGAGTAGCTTCATAGCCATCTGTCTTGCCAACCTTTGGTAACATGATAGTTATTTATGAAGTGTGAGGGTAGCATACTGCATTAAAGAGATACTCTATCAAAGTAATGACCACAGAACTGCTAAATATGAACCAGTTTTGAAGGATCAAGTGTAACCTGGAGGTAATAACTAACAAGACGCTGGGACGGCTGCCCCAGGGAGGGTTAGGAGGGATGGACAGCAGAGGTAGCCAGTGTGGGTTAAGCCAACAGGTCTTAGATCTGAGGCTCTGAGCACCACCGGGTTTTGAGTAAATAAATAAATAAATAAATAAATAGCACGTGTTCCACTTTAGGTAACAATTAATTTTAACTTTTTAAGGATATACTTATTTGATGATCGTGACAATAACCAATTCCAAGTTTAACACAGGAGTCTAAGTGCTCATGATAATGGTAGAAGTTACAAAATTCCCAGGGCACTATTTTGTACTGAAATGAATACAGAACCAGTAATTATATAATATTTTAGTTAGTCCATGGAAGTATCATTTAAAAGCTTTTCAAAATATTGGTACTTGAGCCATTTATGCCTTTGGGCATTCACCATGAGTCCCTAAAAATGGTCTTCAAGGCTAACAGTACCACCACTGGCCGCAGATGATCTTCCAAAATGCATCTTTTTTCCAAACAAATAAAAGAGGCAGACCCCACCACAGGCCCTTTGAACTCTGGTCCATCTGCTGCTTCTCCCATCAATCTTGCCGGGAAAGCCAGAAATGCGGAGAACCTTCAATTTACTGATCAAACTTCTTTTAAATTGCATATTGATCCACCCAGTCTATAAAATAAAGGCAGAGTGGAAGCAGCAAGATAAAAGAGACAAGCTAGTTTGAAATATTAGACACTATCAGTGTTGGTTGAAATAACTAAATTTTTATCCTGACAAATGTATCCCCACAGTAATGTCCTATTTATTTGATGCTAATCATTGGATCCAGAATGAGATGTATGAAGAGTAACCTGTAGAAATAACAGAATTTTTCTTATTTATAAATTTTAGTTACTTGTCATGAGATGACAAGTGAAATCGGAAGCCCTCCTAAAAAAAAAAACAAAAAACAAAAAACAAAAAACCCAAAACAAAACAAAAAAACCAACCTTCTTATTAAATGTAGAAAGTGGATCCTGCCTCAGCAATAATTTTGCTTCGAAGAGAAAAATACAAAATGCATGGATGAAATCTATGTTAACATAAATAACAAAAGGGCAAGGGCCACTTTTTTTTTTTAAGATTTATTTTATTTATTTATGATAGACATAGAGAGAGAGAGAGAGAGAGGCAGAGACACAGGCAGAGGGAGAAGCAGGCTCCATGCCGGGAGCCTGACGTGGGACTCGATCCCGGGACTCCAGGATCGCGCCCTGGGCCAAAGGCAGGTGCTAATCCACTGAGCCACCAAGGGATGCCCAAAGGGCCACTTTTTAAAAAATAAAATATACTAAGTACACTGGAGACCTTCAAAAATGTAAGGAAACAAATTGTATAATTTAAATATACAGTCCTTGAGAAACATAAAAAGGAAAAAACACTGTTATTTCTATGTCAGCAGTTCATCCAAACTTAACCATAAATAATATGTATGTATATATTATATATATTCATAGTAGTAATGGCTAAGTTTAAGAGTTTATGCACACATATTTGGGATTATATAATAAAACAACTGTTTATTAATAGAATCAATTGTGACTCAAAGCAACAAAAACTCAAAATCTAACATGTATTTAAGGAACAGCTGCTATTCAGTATATGGAGGTTTGGTCACCTTCTGTTTGCATGTTAACATAACAAATTCTTACAAAAATGACCTCAATTTACATGGGATCACAAAACACTACTCTTTGTGCTAAATTTTCAATTAAGTTGCCTTTTTCTCTTGATAATAATGTGCATAAATCAGCAGATGTAGGACATCTACTATGTTAGGGATAAGCATCTACTTAAATGCTTTTACCTAAAGCTGTAGTTCAATAGGTAAATACAATTTTCATGGAGAGGGCTTCTAAAAGCCAATTTTCAAAGCTTTTGCTTCAAGTTTTAGAAAAGTCTTGTTTATATTTAACCTCTGCTTTATGATTCTCCTGGTTGATCAGGATGTTTCAGAGACACTCCAAAAGCCAGAGAAAGTAGTCATACATTGTATGCTCTTAATTGGATCATACAAGGCAATTCACTGATATTTAAAGCAATATTTATCACTTTTTTTACTATGACTCCAGGCAATAAATATATTCTTACATTCCAACCAATTACACGTGTGTACTATTATGTGTATACATAATTCAGGAACAAACTTACCCATACTCCATCCTCTATCTTTTCCTATTAAAAATGAAAAATGCTACCTTGCCCAACCAGCTACACTGATTTTATGTCCTACTGCTGGATTCCTCACCTGATATAAGCAGTTCCCTACACATCTCTTTTACTTTTTTTTTTTTTTATCCTTTCCCTTTAACCAAGGATAATACTTGCCAACAAATATATGATCTCATTATTATAAGCCTTGACTTGGGGGGTTGAGGGTGCAGTTAGGATGGGATCTCAGACTCGGAGCCACCTCCCCAGTGTCACTGCCATCTGAGGTAACAACTTCACAGAGAAGTACACATTCAGAAACAAATTGTAGTTTCTCATTGCTGTTGTTTAAGAATAAAAATAGATATGCTCACCAAATGAATACTCACACCATGTTGGTAAATCTAGAGTCACGCATTCTTATGTAATGAGTTCTTACTGTATTGAAGATGCAATTCTAATTAATTCCATTTTTAATAAATGTACTTGGAGGAGCTGTCACCCAAAAAGAGGTCCCGACTACATGAATGGATCCATAATCTTTTCTGAGATCCACTGGGGCCCATGGTTGAAAGAGTAACAGGCCAGGGGAGGGCAGGGGGTACTAATCATCTAAGTCATATTTTGGCTCTGCAACTATTAAAAATTTACAACTTTTTTATAGATTTTTCTCCTCCAATAAAGCACAGAAGCTGTTCGTTAATGGTGAAGACTATGAACAATCATGTATAATGCCTTACATATTTAAAAACTTTTGTTTGTACAAGAAAAAATTCAAAAATATTTTATTTCTATCATCCATAAATAATTAAAGAAAAAAGTCTCTTTACTTGTGAAATATAATCAGAAACGACTGAACAAAAACCAAAACCAAAACCAACTCCTAGAGCCCTTAAGAAACCACCTCTCTTTTAGGGCACAGGGAAGAAGACTGAATGATTAAAAACAAATAATTTGCAATAATAAAGCACTCTTTAAATGCACGTTCATGGTAAGTTCCTGCTCTTTGACCATTTACACCCTATGGTGAAGGGTGGGTGCCTCTCTCGGCACCAGTCCCCCAGGAGCCTCAGGATACAAGACACTAGCTTTGGGGACCAACCCATGAAGCCCTTAAGATTTGATTCAACAAAAGCTGTGTTTTTATTGTGCTGAATGTCTCCTCCATGTCATGTACAATAGGAAGAACTAGAGATAGGAAAACAAAAAACAAAAAAAAAAAACAAAACAAAACATGGTAGCTGAGTGGGGAAAAAATAAAACAAGACGAAATCAGAGAGGGAGACAAACCATAAGAGACTCTATCACAGGAAACAAACTGAGGGTCACTGGAGGGGAGGCAGGTAGCGAGATGGGGTGACTGGGTGATGAAATGAGCACTGGGTGCTGTGTTAAGATTGATGAATCACTGCACTCTACCTCTGAAAGTAATAATACACTATATACTAATTAATTGAATTTACATAAAATTAATTAATTCTAATTAAAAAAAAAAACAAAAGACCCAGAATGGCTTTCCAAGAGGGGCTCACAGATTCTTATATCTTTTATTTTATTATTTTTTTAAGGAATTTTTGTATTTACTCATGAGGGACACAGAGAGAGGCAGAGAAACAGGCAGAGGGAGAAGCAGGCTCCATGCAGGGAGCCTGATGCAGGACTCGATCCCAGGACCATGGGATCACGACCTGAGCCAAAGGCAGATGCTCAACCCCTGAGCCACCAGGTGCCCCAATTCTTATATCTTTACACAATCATTTTAATATCAATTTAAAGGTAAACACAAGGTGGGAGGTTCTACTGTGCAGCTAACAAGGTCCTCCTCCGCCTCACTCCCAGCACCACTCTAGGCTTTCTTTCTGGCTTCAGCCCCACCTACAGGCAGGCTCCATCACATCCCACCCCGCCCCTTCTCCTGGTGGCATCCTTTCCAGATTCGACTCCCCCAAGAAATCTTCTCTTCACACCCTCATTCACAGCCTGTCACTCCCTTCTTTGTGCCACCACCAAACCCTGCATGTGGAACCCTGTCTCTCTGTAGCGACACAGCTCATGATCACGCGCCCCAGTGACAATGAGAGGGACCTGGGGGATTTACTGACCAGGTAAATGCTGACCCTAACCTGCTGAGACATGGAGGAGCACTGGGTCGTTCTGAAAAAGAGGGATAGGTATACCTGCACACAGAGGTGGTTCCGCTTAAAAAACCAGCCTTTTATCCTCTTTGACATTACAAATGATTGCGACATTTGGGAAGCCATATGGGTACATTGAAAACTCTTGAATCAACTATTTATTACTCCATTCGATCAATGGCAAGTGCTTCCCACCTTAATTTTACTAGCATACCCTTCTCTCCTGCTTTTCGGTTAGGCACCTGTAACCCCTGCTCTACCACCACGGACTCTCCCTCTTCACTTGGCCCTAAAAGCACCAACAGGGCAGGGAAGAGTAAAATGTTATGAAGTAGCTCCTAATGAACTGTAAAAGGCACCTCTATTTACTGAAAGAGATACCATCTGATTGAAAAAGGATCACCATATGGGACTGTACTATTTTTACTACGAAATAAGCATAACTCCTACATCCCCTCATTACCCGTCAGTACAAGCTCCTTACTCTTACTGTTAACTGCTAGAGCTATTTCAGTAGGACTAAATATATGACAATGACGTAATGTTAAAACGCATCCAATACCCAGAACCATTTATACATGCTCTTTTAAATGAAAATTCTCCTGGGGTTCGCTACTAACTCAGCTAAGTAAGCCTGGTCATACATCCTCGTACCTCTGAACTTATGTCTTCTAAGAAGACGACACTGTACAATAAAACTGAAAATGATAATCCAGACTGGGGATATTTCAAATCGGAAAATACTGCCTGAAGTAAGTAGGGTAAAGAAAACAAAATCAGAAACTCGTCTCTGTCCCAAGGAATTTGAAAACTGAGATTAATTAGTAAAAAGTTTCCAGGAAACAGTATTACTCAAGCTGATCCAGGAAGAGGAAATCTCCATGGGAATAACCACGATGGATGCAGCTGAGAAACTGACCAAAGAATAACCCAGAATTATCTTTTTTATTTTTTTGAGAGAGAGAGACGGGAGGGTGGGGGCAGAGGGAGAGGGAGAGAGAGAATCCCAAGCAGACTTTGAGCTCAGACCAGAGCTCAATGCGGGGCTCAATCTCATAACCTTGAGACCATGACCTGAGCCAAAATCAAGAGTCAGATGCTCAACTGACTGAACCACCCAGGTACCCTTAGAATTAATTTTGTTTTGTTTTGTTTTGTTTTTTACAGGTTCTAGGCCTAAATGGTTTTGTTATTAAATTCTTTCAGATTCTGAAGAGTAAAGCATTTCCTACACTGTTTCAGAGTACAGGATAACATAAAAGCTGTTCTATGTCATTTTATAAAGCTGGTATGACCCTGATATCAAAATATGGCTAAAGGGGCAAAAAAATCAATACCACAGGTAAGTCCCATGTGTGAGTACTGATCCAACAATCTATATCAAGAAGTACAGAAGCACCTGGCTGGCTCATTCAGTGAAGCATGTGGCTTTTGATCTTGGGCATTTAGATTACCTAAAACATAAAAAAATAAATACAAAAAATTTTTAAAGAAGTATATTCAAAGTTTGGAAAACCACATCCAAGTAGGATGTAAAGTAAGTATGCAAAAGTATTTCAATATTAGGAAGTGCTGTTGTTCTAATTTGTTAACAACAATAGTACAAGAGAGGAGGGAAAGGGAATTTAAATAATGTCCAGAATGGACATGATTAAATCACATCTATTGTTAATGTAAGAACAAAACAGAAAACAATAAACAAAAAAATCCTCAACAATAAAAAGAAACAGGGTAGACTTCACTGTATTAACCAAGCATTATTCTAATGAACACCTGAAAACAAAATTGGCCACTAATCATGTTATGACTTTCTTGAGGAAGCCATCCCTGACCAGGACCCTCACCTCGGATCTGCATTCCTAGCATGGTGCCCTCACCTCCAAAGCAGCATACATTACTGCCAGGTTTTATGGGATCCTTTCTTTTTTATTTTTTAAAAGATTATTTATTTATTTATTTATTTATTTATTTATTTATTTATTATTTATTTATTTATTTATTTATGACACACAGAGAGAGGTAGAGACACAGGCAGAGGGAGAAGCAGGCTCCCTAAGGGGTGTCTGACATAGGACTCGATCCCAGGACCCTGGGATTACAACGTGAGCCAAAGGCAGATGCTCAACCACTGAGCTACCCAGACGATACCCACTGAGATATCCAAAACATTAAACAGGGTTCATTCAGTTCAGAATATATTTATTAGCTCCTATTGTAAGGATACAGAGAGATGAGTGATCCCACATGCAGGAACTTACAGGAGTCAACCAGCCATTCTTCCACATGGTGGAACGGTGTGATGAGGGTGTTCAGGGAGGGGAGCATGAGGAGGTTGGAAACGCAAACAAAAACAGAGGGTGTGTCAGGAGCTCAAAGCAGCTTGGGAACAGATCTGGAAGAGAGTAGGTCTAATGAAACAGGATTTGGAAACTACCTTCTTACATGTCTAACAGTTGAAAGCATACCACGGGGTTGGTGGAAGCAAAAACAAGCTATTCTATGAAGTGACTTGGCCATAGGTATTAAGATCTTTGAAAACCACAGCATCCTTAATACAGTGATTAAAGCACTGGAAATCTAGACTGAGACCATAAGAGGAGTGGGGTAAAGGCCATTCATCACAGTGCTTGTCATACTAGAAAAAGAAAATCATCTACAGCACCTAGAAGGTGTTCAATAAATATCTGTTGAGTGACTACTTGAGAAATAATTATGGCACTTCCATATGACCGAGTATTATAAAAGCATCACAGTCCAGGTTTCTGGAAGGAGGTCCTCCTGAAGCAATACTGGCCCCAGGTTACACTGATCTAAAAGCTCTGACAAGGGGTTTTTTTTTTTTTTTTTTTGAAGATTTTTATTTATTTACTTAGGATTTTATTTATTTATTCATGAGAGACACACAGAGAGAGGCAGAGACACAGGCTGAGAGAGAAGCAGGCTCCCTGTGGGGAGCCCCATGCGGCTGGGATCACACCCTTAGCTGAAGGCAGAGGCTCAACCACTGCGCTTCCCAGGCGTCCCGACAGAGGGTTTTAATGGGCCGCCTACTCTCCAGTTAAGAACCACTAGTGGGATGAGAGGCAGCCCCAACTGTTAAGGAGGAGGTAAAGAAAACGCAAGAAAGAGGCAAAGAAAAAAAAAAAGGAATGGTTGGAAAAAAAATGAGGAGACCCAGAAATAATTTTGGCCTCAGAGGTCAGGAGGACAGTATTCACTGTCCAGTTGATGATACAATGGGTACAGGCTGGAAAAGCTTCCCCTGGGTGGCCCTCAGGATCCTGGTGAGGTGTCGCCAAGCTCCCAGTGGGGAGGCTGACGCACAGGCCTGGGACAGAGACAGGAGGGAGGCAGCGAGGAGAACAGAGCAGAACTGTCTTTCCAAACCCTCAGTGGAGAAGGAGAGAGGGAACTGGGGAGGCAGGACCAAGGGAAGGTCGTTTGGTGTGTTTTTCAGAGACGTTACATCAGGTGAAAAGTCTACTGATGAGAAGGCTGAGGTTGAAGAAATGCACATCCAAGGGCCTCGATTTTACTGAGATGAGAGGCGAGGTGGTCTGCAAAGAAAGAGGAGCTCAAGTGTTTCCGTAAGGGGTCTTCAAGGCTGGCTAAGGTGAGACAGATTACTGACAGGAATGGAAGAGCTGAAGGATTTTAAGGACACGTGAAAGCACTGATGAACATCGACAAGGGATCTGTGACGTGGAGACCCTCGGACACCGGATACTCTGGTGCACACAGCAGTGCCCTTTATCTCAGCAAAGTCTGGCAACCTGCACAAAGAAAGGGAGAAGGAATGCCAAATCTGCACTTTTCCAGGGGGAAGGACAAAGAATTCAGGGAGACGAAGCTGCTAGAGGATGGGCCATTCGCTCAGCCAGATACACAAGATGGG
The DNA here is from genome assembly GCF_011100685.1 of Canis lupus familiaris. Lineage (NCBI taxonomy): Eukaryota > Metazoa > Chordata > Mammalia > Carnivora > Canidae > Canis > Canis lupus. The sequence continues at coordinate 12,926,794 of NC_049256.1, read as the reverse complement.
TAGTGGTTCAGTGGGCAGTGGCGAGGAAGGAACTGAGAAAAGAGACGGACAAACTGAGGGGTAGGGGACAGTGACTGGGAGTTTGGGGCCCACAAACAAGCCTGGCTAGAGGTTATGATCGATTTTTTTCTTTTTTTTTTTTTTAAGATTTTGTTTATTAACTCACAAGAGACACACAGAGAGAGGCAGAGACACAGGCAGAGGGAGAAGCAGGCTCCCTGTGGGGATCCCGATGCGGGACTCAATCCCAGGGCCCTGGGATCATGCCCTGAGCCAAAGGCAGACGCTCTCCATTGAGCCACCCAGGTGCCCCCATGATCAATTTCTGACAAGGGGTTCATGGGTCTGAAAAAGATCCAGAGTGTGGCGGCAGGTAAAAGTTACACTTTCAGGTGTATGTAAAAATATAACTTTATATATTTTGCAAAATTGTTCATTTATCCTTCTCAGAAAGCATGCTTCCATTGTGACACGGAGAAAAATTTAAAACCGTTCAAAGAGGAAAGTAAAAGCTCCATCATGCTTTTAAAAATATGGATAGATTCAATGCAATGTTTCTTCTGTAAGAAAATCATCTTGATATCAAAGCTGACCATGGATGTAACAAAATGTACACAGACACACACAATGTTACCACTGAACCATTCTAAAGCTTTTAAATTACTTTTTTGTCTCTTAATAACACATCACCCAGTTTCACTTTGCAGACAGTCCCTTAGTCTTCCTCAGCAGAGCCAAGAACTCTGTTAGGTCACCAGGTGCAAAATACACTTTTAATAGTGGGATAATTATACCTTTTTACCCCTACGGGGAGATGGGAAGACCCCTGGTTTTCATAATTGAGTGTACATTGCCTAAGAAGTGAAAAAACAAAGCAAACTCCCCAAGTCTCCTTCCTGAAACCTCACACACTTTCAGAACCCATGAGCAGTCCAGCCAAGGAGATTGAGTTTGAAGAAAAGCTCCTTCTTCAGATGGATGCCAAAGCAATGTGGCCCAAGGCCACATCCCTTATTGCCATCCTTCTAGCTCCTGCCTTGTCCTCTCTTATAAGTCACCTAAGACACCAGAAGTCCACCTGTGCTCATTTATTACCAGAATCATTTAAAAATCTGGGTATGAAGGCTGCACCCCGTATCAGTCAAGTCAGTACTAAGATTCCCAGGTGATTCCAATATGCAGCCAAACCTGAAAATCAATGTTCTCTAAATTATAGATACTATCAGGTCAAGATTTAAAATTGTGTAAAACCCAAGTAGTCACGGGAAAAAATCTTATCGGCTGGCTCCTCGGAGCAGCTTTTCATCAAGTAACAGGGATGGGGCAGTGACATCATCCGCCTCATGAGAGGGGCTGCTGCTGCCTTTGGTGAATTCCATGGAAGACGAGGAAGGAAAGCTCCATGTGTACTTCATGGCTACGGATGTTCAAGTCTATTGCTACAATGCAAAGCCAAAGCATACATATTAATAAGCATTAATAAGCATTACATAAGCATTATATCACAGATAGATCTACTACTCATTACCAATATGAGTCCTAAACTAAAAAATAAGTTTCCAACTGAAAAATGTATGTTTGAAAATACAAAAAGTATTTAAACATAATAAGCTCCTGTGTAAAGATGCCAAAAATTGACATGGATTAATGTAGTTTTCTAATAACTGCATTAAAATACTTGGCCCCTTTTGGGTCAGATATTATTATTATTAGAGTATGACAACATTGGTTTCCTCTTCCCAGTTGATGATTTCTGATGTCGTGAATGGGAGCAGGTAGTCATGGTAACTCTGACAGGGAGAGAAAGGATTAGGAAGACAGAGTGTTCTTATCCTGAAAGGCTAAATGCCAGGTTCCACTGAACTTGAGTCACTAACCCGGGAATGGATTCATGCACTTATAAATACATGTGTGCACCCTCATGTGTGTGTGCATGCACGCACGTACACACAGACACACACACACACACACACACACCAAATTCAAGGGTAGGCCTGTAAATGTAGAGATGGTTGAGAGAGAACCAAGAGAGGTGGATCTCAAAGTCTGAAAAAGAACTCTTCTGGCTTTTCAGGCTGGCTGTCTTACCCTCCATCAGCAAGTAATACACATTTTTCCCTACAACTTTTTAAAGGCCTTTTTTTTTTAAGATTTTATTTATTTATTCAAGACAGAGAGAGAGAAAGTGAGAGAAAGAGAGAGAGAGAGAGGCAAAGACATAGGCAGAGGGAGAAGCAGGCTCCACGCAGGGAGCCTGACATAGGACTCAATCCTGGGTCTCCAGGATCAGGCCCTGGGCTGAAGGTGGCGCTAAACTCCTGAGCCACCAGGGCTGCCCCCTTTTAAAGGCCTCTTAAAGAAAAAAAGAGAAAAAGACAGACAGACAAAACAAAATGGAGGACTTAAATACAAAGTGTTGCTATGATCTAGGGCAAAACTAAGCATACTGAACTGTATCTGAGGGAAGGCAAGCTGTCCACTTCTACATACCTGGAGGGCTCTTCTTGGGACATCCTCCTTATACCTCTCACTGGAAGCCCACTCACCATTCTTTCCCTCATCAGGAAACAGTTAATGCTCACAGTATGCCTGGAACTGTGGTAATTGTACTGTGGGCTGGAGTAAACAATAGTTTAATACTTCAGATTTCTGGTTCCACTGGTTCCATCTTGTGATCTCCAGTTACTACACAAATACAAATAAATCTATATTCTCTAAGAAGTAGGGGGAAAGGAGAGGGTGGAGGAAAGGATGAAGACTAAAAATATGAGGGCAGAAAGAAAGCAATGGAATAAATAACTACCGCAAACCCCCTTCAGGTAGAAAAAGTATTTAGAGACACAAGACTGGATAAGGAAGTATAACTACCTTTCTTCTAGAATTCTAACTGGATAAAATGTCAGTCTGGGGTAAGGAATACTTTGCTATTTTGGTTTTCTACTACATACCTGGCAAAGAGCTAGGACATGTGGTCTTCCCAGCTACCTGCCACTGGATTTACCATCACTGTGCTGGCACTTTCTGCCCATGGATGTCCCAGCTCACAAGCTTGGATGTTATGGCTACATGGTTCAAGCCCTGGCCTACTGGTTGATACACAGCTAGCTTCCCTTCAGCAAGATTCAACTCTATAGGAAAATAAATTCCAAGACATGTGTGCCGTATTAAAGAGACTCTGAAAAGCCTTCTCTAGACCGTATGACATTAAGCACTTAACTGCATTCTAATGAAAAAAAGAACCAAGATTGATTGATTTTGCTTGTACTCCTAACACAAATTTAGCAGACCCAACACACTCATCTAATGTATAGGTATGGCCACCTCTCATGGTTGTATTTAAAGGAATTTTATCTTTTATTTTCTTGTGAAAAGGAGAGACAGAAACTAACATGTGAATATTTTGCCTGAAATGCATTATTCACTCAAGAAATGCTGACTTTGGGGCACCTGGGTGCTCAGTCAGTAAGCATCTTTCTTTGCCTCAGATCACGAACCCAGGATCTTGCATCAAGCCCTGTGTTGGGTTCCCTGCTCAGCAAAGAGTCTGACTCTTTCTCTCTTCCGCCCCTTCCCATGCTTGTGCTCTTTCTCTCTCACAGTCTCTCAAATAAACAAAATCTTTAATAAATAAATAAATAAAAGTTCCATATTCCAAAGTTTAAAAAGAAACAAAAGAAGCACAATTTTTTTAAAAAAACTAAGAGATTACCAATGTATTATTAGTGTATCGTTATACCACTATAGTTCAAATAATAATCATAAGCAAGAAATGATATATAAGTATTAAGTAAATGAAGCAAGGTACCCACAAGCCCAGCATACAGTGGACATTCAAGAAAGGTCATGGCTCCCAGAAATAATCAGAGCCAACAGGAAATTAAATAATTTCTGAACTACCACTAGGAGTCGGGTTTGTACACACCAAAGCTGAAAAAGATATCAAAAAGAAAAGAAAATGATTTCCAGAAATATGCTATCCAATGCTCTTAAATCCTTTGGATGTGGCAGGAGGAGGTTAAGAACTTAAAGATGAGAAAGAAAGTTAAAAAAAAAAACAAAACAAAAAACAAAACCCAAGGAGTAAAACAATGCATATAGTATGCTTCCATTTGTGTCAGAATATAAAAAGAATGTGTGCACACATGCGCCCCCGTGTGTGTGTGTGCATGTGTGTGTGTGTATATGTGTGTGCATGTTACGGAAGGCTCTATATAACACTGCTGGTATTTACAGCCACCCCTGAGGAAAGGTGTCCACATAAGAAAGGTATATATTTCATTGTACTTTTTAATGTCTTTTCTGTTTTAGTTAATATTGTAGGATTTATTTAAGTTCTGAAATGTAAACAAAAATATATGGTACGAGAATAAAACAATATTCCAACTACACAAATTAACCACCGTTAGCATGTTGGCACATCAGATTCCAGGTTATTTTCCATGTGTGTATACACACACACACACACACACACACACTCCTTAAAAATGAAATGACATAAGAACTATATAGACACAATGTCTTTTTTTTTTTAAGGAATATCTTCCTCTTACTCCAATACTGATCCATCACTTTTTCAAATTTCATTTTTAAAAAAAAGCTACTTAAAAAAATAAAACAAAATTTCAAAATGTTTCTATTTAAAAAAATCCTTATGACAATACACACACGCACATGAGCATGCACATTCTTTTGCATATGGTCTCAGGGGCTGCAGAGACCCTAATCCAGGTTAAAAACTTCTGACACAGACCTAATCTACACTATTACCATTCTTTTGCATTCTTTTTTCTTTAATTTTTATTTATTTATGATAGTCACAGAGAGAGAGAGAGAGAGGCAGAGACATAGGCAGAGGGAGAAGCAGGCTCCATGCACCAGGAGCCCGATGTGGGATTCGATCCCGGGTCTCCAGGATCGCGCCCTGGGCCAAAGGCAGGCGCCAAACTGCTGCGCCACCCAGGGATCCCTATTCTTTTGTATTCTAAGTGAGCATTCAAAGGTATATTTTCACAGTGATACTAAATATGTTTTCATTTTTTTTAGTTGTTCAATTTTTCCCAAAATAATTTAGCAATGTAGCTCTTACTAGTACAAACTATTCTTATGTAGCCGCATGAAAAAAAGGGGAAAAAAAGAGGTAATTGTAACAAATAATCTGTTCTTTTTCTTAATTTACCAGTCCTATTATATTTAACAACTCTTTACAGAATAGAGAGTAGACAGGAAAGAAAAAAAAATCACTGTTCTCAGTACATCAGGCATTGTGTTTAGCACAGTACATTTCATTTCTTTCTTAGATCTAACCCTGTGCAAAGCTTTGATCTAGATACAGTGTCTACCCTTTGGAGGCCAGGCTCTTGTGGAGATGAAAATATATTAATCAAGTAAAATGTATTAATGTATTAGTATCGATGATATATAGTAAAAAGTGATACCCTCTCAATAGCAAAAGGAAGAAAGGAAACAAAGCAAAATTCTCATAGTACATGCCCAACACATAACCCACCTAATTTTTGCTTACAATAGCGTGTAGGGAGAGTAAGGCCCGGTGAAATTTTCCACCAGCTGCCAGTCAACCTGAGACACCAAACTTATGAACCAAAAGGATCCGAGGACTTATTCCTCCACCATGCCAACTTGGGAGGCTTCCCAGAGTCTCTTAATTCCTTAAGTAATCATCTTACTAATATTGTAAAACTCTTCCATTGAGAGCAAGAATTTATTATCTACTCATTTAGGATTTCTGGCGTCTGGTAATGCCAGAGTGGCTTAAAGGAGACTAACTCCCCCTGTCAATACAATAAAAGTATGTATGAAGTATTAAATAGCCAAAAAAAAAAAAAAAGGAAGGTACTGGAGAGTGACCAGGAAGCAGATAGAAACTGGATAGGATTTGACCTTGGAAGGGTAAGAAGCAAACAATGTTAAGATACACATTTCAATGGCCCTTTCCTGAGGGGCAATCACCAGTCCCTGAAGAGCAGAGGTGGAGCAAAGGGCACAGAGGTAGATTGTGGAACTGCTACAACAGCTGGTCATCGAGGGTGGGGGAAATCCCAGAGGGAGCCTCAAAGAGAAGAGCCTGGAATCTGTGAACAAGCCCCTCAAATCCTTGGTTGACTCTTAAACTGCTTGTATGGACCTTAAGGAACCTAAGGGAAAGAAACCCAAGGGCAGGCTGAAAGACGGAGCAAAGTAACAGCAGCAACTGGCAGTATGAATACAGGGGACACTGAATTTGGAATTCAAGTCCTGTCACATTCGAGGATCCAGGCAAATACCTTGTATTTCCAAGGAAATCTCAGAAGGCCATGCCTTAGTATTAACATCACATCTTGGACTTGGGGCAAGTCAAAGAGACCTACTCCAAAAAGCCTCCACAAGTTTTGGAAGATCTGATAGTAATTTAACCATCTGCTAGTACAAAACTCAACAGTCGTCAGATGAAAATGACAGAATCCAGACTTCTAATAACATATCAACCACACTGTTCTGTATATAACAGAACATTAGGAGGAAGATGAATCATGAAATTGCTACAGACAGAGAAGCCAGGAAAAAGAATTAGATCTACAGATGACAAAGACATAATTAGCAGATAAGAAATTTAAACTATTAAAAAAAAACAAAAAAAAAAAAAAAGAAATTTAAACTATTAACGCATGACAAAAAAAAATTACAGAAAAAAAGAGATGAATCTTGTAAAGAATCAATTGTAGGAGAATTTCAGAACATATATAAGAACTCTAAAAACAGTGGAAATAATACCAAGAAAATTGCAATATCTGAAAAAAAATTTCACTGGATGGTACTAAGAACAGATCAAACACTACAGCAGAAAAAATTAGTGAACTTGAAGACAAGTCAAAAGGAATTATCCAAACTGAAGCAGAGAGGGAAAAAACTGAAAAATAACATAGTCTCATTGCCCAGTGGAACAATATCAAGTAATCTAACATATATGTAACTAATGTCCCCAAAAGAGAGGAGAGAAAATGGGGAAGAAATAATAGCTGAAGAAATAATAGATGAATTGTTCCCAAATTTGACTAAAACATCAATCTATGGATCTAAGAAGCTCAGTGAACCCCAAGGTGGATGAACACAAAGAGAAGGACACATATGTATGTCCTAGTGCAACTGCAGAATATGGAGGAAGGAAGAGAGACAGTACAAATAAAAAGACTGTATTTCTCTTTTTTTCAATTCTTTAAGAAAAACTAACCATTATAGCAAAAAATAAAAACAATATATTATAGGGTTTATAACATACACAGAAGTAAAATATGTGATTAAAAACATTAACTCATCTCAAATGCCCCAAGCCCAAGGTCATCACGAAGTAATGAACTCATACAAATCTGAATCTTAATACCTTTAAAGTTATTTTGTCTTACACCAAGTCTTAAAATGCTAGATTGACATGATTATTTTTTAAAAACCACAAAACTGAAATAGATTATTAGATGGTTTGTTCCCAACCTATTTTCTGGTACACATTTCACACAGCAAGCAGACTATCAGCTTTGGCAATCTTTTGAAAAACTGAGAGCATCCTCTCTTTTTAAATAAATCAATTATTTCATTCTATTAACTACTGGCAGAGTGTGAGCTCAAGTAAATGCTAGGGAAAATGAAAAAAGCTTCTGGGAGGGAAGAACGTGAAGAAAGTAGGAATGAGTACACGGCATGTGGGGTACAATGAGTAGGTGTGGTGTGGCAGAAAGTAAACATGCAGGGTGAGAAGAGAACGTGGTGAAAGGCTAACATATCAGGAAAGTAATCAGAGAGTCTCAAATGACACAGAAGGTTCAGGTTTGCTGAGTAGGTGACAGATAGAGCCACACCACACATCATAGAGGCAAATGACCTACTTTCCCCCACATCTATCCACATATCTATTCACACCTGGCAATGTACATATATGACAGAGCAAGCGCTCTACTAGCATTTAGGAATCTACCGATCAATTACCAAATGAACAAATGAATAAAGAACCAAAAATGGTTTATTAGGGATGGGAAGTCCATTTGTAGACATGATAATGAGTTTGGAACATGAGTTCCAAATTTGAATCCCACAAATAGAATAAATAGAATTCTATTGACTGGTCAAGCCTGGACACACAGATTTGGAATTAAGAATCTAGACGTAGACATGATAATGAGTTTGGAACATGAGTTCCAAATTTGAATCCCACAAATAGAATAAATAGAATTCTATTGACTGGTCAAGCCTGGACACACAGATTTGGAATTAAGAATCTAGACCTCATGTTTATTTTAAAGGATTCCAGTTTGTGTTGTAGCATGTTTAGTCACTAGAGAAAACTGAAAGTACTTTGCTCTCATACTTCTTCAAATACATATTCTGTAAATAACATTATGAGTGAGAAAATTAACATATCAGCAATAAACTGACAAAGACATTGACCAAATGAATGGTTGGGAATAAATGGCAACCCAAAATCCTGCAGGAGGCTTGGTGCAGTCAAATTTTATCAGTAGTCAACTCACTAGTAGGTGCTTTCCTACTAGTATGGCTTTTGCTTTCAATTTTAGTTTATAACTCCAGGGATTTGGGCAATGACTTTTTAAAGAATGAGAATCCTAATTTTTTTAAAAACATCAGAGGTTCAGACCAGCATAGATTGTATAATTCAGTTTTTAAAAAATGATGTTGTCATGTCTGCATAAACATTTCTGAAAAGTAACAAAGAAATTAGTGTGAGTGCCTCTTAGAATGAGGATAAAGAACAGGGACAGGAGAAGGGAGAAAAGACAATTTTTTATTGTACATTGCTTCTGTACTAGTTGATCTTTAAAAAAAAACTAAGTATATGCATTATTCAGATTGAAGATCTGATCATTTACATATAATATGCATGTATAAAGATAGATGTATGTACATGTGAGTAGCCAAATCAAAAACAAAACTTGAATGCCTCAATTCTCTAAGAGTATATAAGTACTTACTTACATACTTAAAAAATTCATATATTATGTGTATTACATCTGTTCACCTATTAAATATACACGTATGCTCTCAGATTTTGTTTCTGTATTCTCGCTTAAATGATTATTCCATGTTTTCAAAGTCATGGATGCCAGTTTCCTCCTTCCAAACTGAGGATATATTAACATGTACTGAATGGGAGTAATACTGCTGTAATTATTACAACACACTGTTCTTTATACTTCCCTTTAACTTATTCAACTCAACATATTAGTCAAAATATTCAGAGGTCAGATAATGTCTGTTTTTCACCTCAAAATAGTCCAATTTGCATCCTTGCCAAAGGGTAATTCCCTCACCAGCAAGAATCAGAAGGTAAAAGGATATGAAAAATTATAAGTAGGTGGTAGAGGGGAGAGAAATAAGGTGAAAACAGACAAAGTCTAACAATTTTAGTCATCAACTACAGATATCATCTTTAAGGGGGGGGAATCAGAGTCAAATAAACTAAAATACCCTCACAATATTTTGTCATTTATGAAGATCAAGCTGGGGACCACTGATACGTACTCCTACAATACCTAACACCCCACACTGTCCCTACGACAGCAGTCAGCTCATTTTACTGTGAGTAATGGCTTGCTTCAAGAATTACTTCCTTACTCAACCAGTAGCCCATGAGGTCAGAGACCAGACAGGTGCTTATCAGCTCTGAGTCCGAAGCATAGTGCTGCATAAACGGCGGGTCAACTGTCCAATCATCTGGACACTGGCATTGAACAAATGCCACAAATCCTAACCATTCTCTACTGTGTAAATCTACACACAAGCGGGGAAGAATCTGATAACCACAAGAAAAGTAACCTTATGAAATTTCCAATTTTTGGATTAGCTACACATCTTTTAAACAATCCTTATTAACTTTTCTGTGCTATAAAGTGAATAAATGCTCTAGTCTGGTCAAGTAGCTTTCCACTCAAGAAGTTGCATGGCAAAAGCTCCCAAACTTTTCAGAGTTTCAGAGAGAGAGATGAAAATATACACAAACAATTATTTCCAGTTACTAATATCGTATGCCATAATTTTTAATGTGAAATGTATTAGCTTCTGAGTGATTTAGGTCATTACAAGTACAAAGTGGTAAAGAAGTAAAGAAACGTATGGTGGTTGTTTGTGGGATCCACAGAGTGAATGGCCAACCATGAACTTAAGAGTTAGCTTTTTATTAGTGGCCAACACACTAAGGGAGATATTCCCTAAACTGATTTTGAAATGAGTAACGCTTACAAAATACCTCAAACGAATCCACTGGTTGCATTATAAATTATATTTTAGGAAAACAAACTCAAATGATTGTTTGAGGCTATGAGCCTGAATGGTCAAGTAACTGTTCATACAATTTTGCATATTTGTGTATGTAGACATGTATAATGGATGATGTGTATGTTTGTATCATGTATGTTGTTATGCACATTACCTTATTTGAAATATACTCACACACCATTACATGTATACATGCCTATGTTCCCTGTTAGTCTTCACTGTTATTGAGTAATAACATCTCATATAAGATAATGATAGCACTGGCCCTTCATACATGGAAGTGATTCTGAATCAGTATTTATGAGAAATTTTACAAGGTATAAAAATGCCAATCCAAACTTTATAATGCAATCACTCTCACATACACATACTCACACAACTCACAGGCTTTAATCAATCATCACAATTTAAACAATGAACAAATGTCATTTTTTCACAAAGGAAGTACTTGGCTAACTCCCACACTTGCAAGGACTCTGGCCAAAAATAACAGTAATTAGACTTATAACTTCATATGTATGGATCTAATCTAGTCAAGCCAAAAATAGCTTTTTAGTCATTTATCAACTATTGTCATTTGCTTTAGAGGCTCCTGCATTATACAGACCCAGTTTGGCAAATCATGGTGAAAACACACTAAAATATAACTAAACGTAAGAAAATTGATAGTGCTTTTCAGTTATAATATTGTAGCACCTGAGAGATCACCATGATGTAATTACTGTGGATAGCTAGTAAGATTAATTCGTTTTTAAATTCCCTAAACCATATGTTAAATAAACTAGCAAAACAGAATTAACATATAACATGTTTCTTAAAGCTAATGGAGACATCCTAAGTTATCTATTCCAACACATCATTAGAATCTCTGCTCTTGAAAACCCTCCTCTTGAGGGGGCACCTTGGTGGCTCAGTGGTTGACCCTTCAGCTCAGGTCGTGATCCGGGGTCCCAGGATCGAGTCCCCCATCGGGCTCCCTGCATGGAGCCTGCCTTTCCCTCTGCCTATATCTCTGCCTTTGTTTCTGTGTCTCTTGGGAATAAATAAATAAAATCTTAAAACAAAAACAAAAGCAAAAACAAAAACCCTCCTCTTGAATGGGCAACACTGCCTTTTAGGGATGCCCACACTACACAGCTCGCCCTTCTCCCATCACTGCTTCAAATTCACACGTATTCCTCAGGAGATGTGCCTCCCAATGCTTCCCTTACACCTGCCTGGAAGTGCTCATCCTCCTTCAGACCCTACTGAGGAAAAAGCTATCAAAATAGCGAAAATATGTTTGCTAGGTGCCCGACACTGTTCTAAGGACTTTATGAAAACTCACCCATTCAACTCTCACAGAAAACCTACCCGGGAGGAAGGAACTGCCCTTGTGACCTCCACTTTATAGAAGAGTGAACTGAGGTCCACAGAAGGCTGATGAGGAGACGTGCCAGATGGGAATCCCAGCACACTGCCTCCAGAATGTGCCCTCCCTACCCCTCTACCTCCACACAACCATAAAGCTTCTCTACAACTAGATGGCTGTGGCTCTTCCCTGTGTATCCACGCACAGCAGTGCCTCCACTTTATAGAAGAGTGAACTGAGGTCCACATAGTGAACTGAGGTCCACATAGGTCCACATAGGGCTGATGAGGAGACGTGCCAGATGGGAATCCCAGCACACTGCCTCCAGAATGTGCCCTCCCTACCCCTCTACCTCCACACGACCATAAAGCTTCTCTACAACTAGATGGCTGTGGCTCTTCCCTGTGTATCCACGCACAGCAAAATGGCATCCTGTCTGCTCTGGCAGTGCCTCCTCATCCTCTCTCATGTTTGCACTGTAAGACGCATGCTCTTGCAGCCCCTCCCCGGGCCCCTACTCTAGCGTGCACCAGCACTAACTACCGTAGCTCCTCCAACATCAAGTTCGTGTGTGTTGGTTCGCTTCTTTCATCCTTGTATCACTCAAGTCATCAACTCCATGGCAAGGGTCTCCCACAGTCACTCTGTCTCCCAGACCTCACCAATGTTGCATGACCACGCTTCACTCAACTTTCAGAATCTTCCAATAAATCCAGCAAAGACAGCTTCTTCCCTTCCTATACATCCCAAGAACTTTATTTGCTCTGTACTACCATCTGTAATGAAGTGTCTCTTCAGTGGTATTCAACTGTATCCCATTTGCCCATTTATTACTGGTGGTCTCATTTATTCCTTAATTTCTCTGTTACGTGGAAGCCTCTTTTCCATCTCTGCGATTTTGAAGCTACCTAAAGAGAAGAAAACCAATCCCTGCGGCACACACACAACTCTAGAAACACGGCGTGTGTTCCAACGTGGCTGAACTCATATCTGTCAGAGTGAATGAAGAGAGATGAAGACCCACAGGGAAGACGACTCAGGATGGAAAATGGAGTTGAAAAAGTCCTTCTCCCAGAGGAAAATAAAGCAACCAATAGCTGATCAGGAGTGGGGCCTGTGGAGGAGGTAGGGGGCAAACCAAGAAATCAAGACTCCACAAAGCTGTCAGGAAAGGTGGCATCTCTCCTCTCCTTTTGTCTTCCCCCTTTGGCCAGGCCAATGAACTGCAAGGCCTCAGTTCTGACGCAAAAAGGAATTTTTACTCTATTACCGTGGAAATCACTGACAGACACACTTAGCTACACACAAGTCCAACATCACAGTTTAGCTGTGTGGGGAGGGCAGGGGGCTAGTAACTGGCATCACAATCCTGTAATACTAGCAACAGTGTAATTGCAACTCTGAGTGGTTTCCCCTACAATTATTAACAAAAGATCATTAGGTTATGCTCGTGTGATCTTACTGACTAAAAGAGCCTCAGAAAGCAGCCTTTTGAGGTGATCTGCTGCATGAAGAGAGAAGTTCCACTGGGTTTTCCTGGATGCTGTGCCGCAGACAGGGTCTGGGATGTTGTGTCCTTAGCATTTGTTAAATGTATGGCGTACGCTGTGCCCACTACAGAGATGCGCTGCTTTAAGGAATCTGCAAATTTCAAAACTGTGACTCAAAAGCAAGATATTCATGTGGTGTCCAAAAAGGTAATCATTTCACATGTGGAAGCACTGGAAGAGAAAGCTCAGGAGCCAAGGAAAGAAACCAGGGTGGGGGACAGGCAGGGGCAGGGACCCAAGAAGAAGCAGTAGTGTGCACCGAGGCACACCACTGGCCAAAATGGGGAAGTCTCCCGTCTCTCAAGATCACATCTGACCCTTCATGTTTTAAATATGCACTTACTTGGCAGTCACAGACATAAGACTCACGGTTTCCAATATTCACAAAGGTCTGGGACATTCAGTCACTTCTAACTTTGCTAAGAAACACACGTGAATCCCACACGCAGCCAAGCTGACACACAGAAGGTTCGCTCAGCTGGCAAGTTAGTCTTGCAGACTCCCCAGCATCCACCTCTCATACCCTCTTTGTTCTTTACTCTTTGCTGTCAGCACTGTAATACTCTAGCAAACCCCAAGTCTTCTGACTCTCCCTCCAGAAAGCTCTCCCAACTGTCCATCCCCAATGGCTGGTCCAGGCCCTCATTTTTTTTTTCTTTTAAGATTTTATTTATTTATTCATGAGGGAGAGAGAGAGAAGGGGCGGGGGGAAGAGACACAGACAGAGAGAGAAGCAGGCTCCACAGAGGGAGCCTGATGTGGGACTCGATCCCAGGACCCCAGGGTCATGCCCTGAGCCAAAGGCAGATACTCAACCACTGAGCCACCCAGGCATCCCCAGGCCCTCACTTCTCACTGACATCCCTGCCACAGCCTCTGAGTTGGCCTCCATGTCTTTTCATGCCCTTCCCTTGGCCAACCCACACTCCACATGCAGCCACACCCACCACAACTGCCAGTGTGCTCCCTCACATTATTCTTGTTTAGAGTGTCTTGGTCTATTCCATCAAAGTCCTCAACACACTCTGTAATCATATTATGTTTATTTACTTGATTAATCCCTATATATCTCTAATAGTGGTCTTTAGCCAGGAATGATTTTGTCCCCAGAAGGCATCAGACAATGTCTGGAGACGTTTTTGGTAGTCACAATTGAAGGGGAGGGGCTGTGGCTGGCATCTAGAGGATGGAGGCCAGAGATACTGCTAAACGTCCTACTGACACACAGGACAGCTCCCTCAATGAAGAATGATCTAGCCCCAAACATCCTTACTGTCAAGGTCAAGAAACCCTGCTGTGTAAACTTGGACGCGTATTTGAAAGGATCTCTGCAAAACGGTTCAGTATTATTTTAATCATATCTTTTACTCCTCTATTCTATTCCTTCTAAACAGAACAATAAAATATAATTTTGATCACTATCTTATATTTTAGCATTATGAATAAGAGTGCATGTTAGCCAGTAACTACTGCCATGGTGGGGGGCGGTGGGGGGAACAGCCTTCCCATTAGCACTAAGATTAAAGTATTCACATATATTCCATCATTAAGAACCCACCAAAAAATTGAGGCATGAGCAGTCCTAACTTCTGCTATGTCACTCGGCTAAGACATGGAAGGCTGGACATCCCAGGACAACTGAACACAAAACTTTCTTGCAACCTCCAGTTATAGTTTTCACATGAAAGAAACAATAAAGTGTGGTGGTTGTAGACTTTCATGGATTCAAATCCCGCCCTCCTTCTTATCTCTATGATATTGGACAAGTGACTCGATCCTCCAAATCTCTGTTTCCTAATCTATAAAATGGGTAAGAAAACAGCACCCACCTCACAAAGTTGCATAAGACTGAGAAAAGGCAACAAGGGGAAATGTTTAAAAGAATACTCAGCTTATAGTTGATACTCATTAAAAATTACTTATTAATTATTGAGGCGCCTGGGTGGCTCAGTCCGTTGAGCATCTGACTCTTGGTTTTGGCTCATGTCATGATCTCAGGGTCATAAGATCGAGCCCTGTAGTGGGTGCTGTGCTCAGCAAGGAGTCTGCTGAGATTCTTTCTCTCCCTTTTCCTCTGCCCCTCCCTCCCCATTATTTTATCTCTATCTAAAATAATAAATGCATCTTTGAAAAAAATTACTTATAATTACCTAACAAATATGCAAATATTTTACACTTCATAGCCCTTTGACTTGCATGAGTGATCAAGAAAACTAGTTCTGGTTTCCTTGTTGAATCAGTGTACCTTGGAATTAATTTAACAACTAAGAAAAGCAATGAAAATGTCCAATTCATCAATATCTGTACCTAATAACTCATCAACTTTTGTCTATAAATATTATATTTAAAAAGTTAGGAAATTCAATCTTATTATACAATATTTCCAATACAAAAGAAAGAGAAATTATTAGTAAGCCAAATAATGTTATCATTTAAGGAATAGTTTTTTTATACATATAATTTCCAATAAATATTTTTGGAACAATGTTTGAAGTACCCTAACTTGAAGTTAACACTTTCTAAGTAAATTCTGTAATAAATCTGTGTATTACATTACAAATCTTTTCAGAAGCACTGTGTACCACTCTGTATGATACTGTGTATAAATTTTAATAATGCTATCTTATTAAAAAAAAAAACCACTTGGTTTGGCATTTCTTTCACAGACTAAACAAGCAATTAGTTGTCATTCTTAAAATAAGTTGTACTATGCATTAAGCAGCCAACAACAGTTACAACCTTACAACGTATTCTTCACCTAAGCCATTTCTGACTCAACTACTATAAAAACAGTATTAATATTCAGTTCTCATTCAGATTTCATTAGAAAACTGAAAGGTCAAGTTTTTTTTAAAACTTGGTAAATTTAAGACATGATATGATTTCCTCAAGAGAAACATAAATTTACCCAAAAATATTTTAAACAGTAGTTCCAGTTAAAATTACCAATCGCATTTTATCTTTAAACAAAGGCATTATCCACAATTTTACCCACGAGAAAACAAAAGACTACTATATCACCAGATTCAATTTACCAGCTACGTGAAGAAAGCAAAAAAAGTCCTAAAATGATCACACTACAGACTCATTAACACAATGCTCTATTTGATCTGAAACTACACCCCCCCCCACACACACACCCTGCAAAATACAGTGATGACAAGATGCATCTGTTAAGATCAAGCATAATCAGCTACACAAACACACAACTGGTTTTCTTCTACCTGTTAATGCAGAAGAATCCTTACAACTTTTATTGTTTTCCTTTTTCCTGTGTTACCCAGCTAGCTACACTGCGCTCTCTCTCTCTCTCTCTCTCTCTCTCTCTCTCTCTCTCTCGTCTGTAAATTAAGGACTCCAGGTTAGTAACACATTCATCTCTGGTTGCGATTTGATCTACCATATTAGATTTTTCTGAGTGTATTATTCCCATCGGAATTTATTCATGTTTATGAATAAATATATACATAAATATATTTGATTATATTATAATTAAAATAATTAATCAAATTAAATTATTAATTAAATTAATTAAATTTTAATCAAATTAAAATTATTTGATTTGTTTATATTTATATATGAATAAATATAAACATAAATGCTTATGTCATTTATCTCTATGCAAACATGCCAACCAAAGTTGAGTTTCTCATTATAACGAGGGTGTCCGTCGGGGTTAACTATGCTTAAACTCTTCCAAGCCAACCTCGCGTGTAAGAAATGGTAGGAAGCGTGGGCATCCATACAACATTACAATCCCTTCAGTTCACATAGAGAATCCACAGGCCCGTCCACCAACATGTCTGTCACCCCCAGGGGTCTGTGCACAGTCACGTTACCAGCCATGACAGGTCACCAGCCCCACGCGCTGTGCCGCCGAGGCACACCTGCGCTCCCTGCCCCTCCACGTCACGTTCGGGAGCAGCTCTGAGAAGCGGCCGCTGTCTCGGGCTGGTCCTGGGAGTCCTCCCCCACTACCTCTCCATGGCAACCGCAGCTACAGAGAAGCCGGTCCACCTCTTACGCAAATGAAAAGAGGCCACAAATGTCAGCAGTCACAACATCCTCCTTTTCCCTCCCCACTTAATTTCCTTCTTAAAGTAACAGCGGTGCATTCCTCGTTATTTTGCATTTCAGAGCACCTTCCACCACCGTTCAAATGGATGGGAAAGAACTTAGGAAAATCAGAGTTAAAAATCCATCTGTGTGACCACTTACATAACATGACTGAGGCCCCGGAGAGGACTCTGATTTGCTGGGTTTTCATTTACCAAGCCAGCATCTCAGCAAGTCCCCTCTGTATCTGGGCATCCCAGTATTTGAGACAAGAATCCTTTAAGATATTAACCATCCTATTTTTGGCTTCCTCAGAGAAAGACGAGAGAGAGAGAGAGAGAGAGAGAGACAGACAGACACTGGTCCATTAGGATTACTCAGTACTCGATATGCATGGTTTCTTTTGTAAGTTCATATTTTTATAGAAAAGTCAAGGCTCTCTTTCTTACTTTCTGAACCAAACGGTCATTATCTAAATCACTGGCAATACTGACACTGGCAAATGTTCCCTGATCCAAGAGCCTTACGTTACAGCAGCACTTGGCTTTAAAAATGATCTTCTTTCTGGAATCCACATTTACAGCCTTATGGATTCTATAAAAAGGGGGGAGGAATACATTTAGCCCTCCCAAAGACTGAGGCATTTTTTTAAAAAACAGACATAATAGTTATCAGAATAATTCTGATTATCTAGATTCCTTCCTGCCCACGAGGAGACAATTCAATGTGCTGGCTTCAGGGATTTCTCAAGTCTAAACCTAATATCCTGCTCATCCTACAATTACCTGAATAGTGATAACTAATTCTTATTAAACTCTTTTTTCTTAGTAAGGATTCTGAAGAAATATCAGCCTCCCCCTTCCCAGCCTACAAAGAATAAGGGTTATATTCACCATTCTAATTTATTTAGAAAAAAAAAAGTTGTAATTTTAAATATGCAAGAAAGGAGCATCTTAACCAACCCTGAGCACACAAGAAAACAATATTAACTAAAATGTCCTACAGCACTAATGTCAGGAGATATGTGATTGGTAGTAAAACGGTACAATGAGCTATTTCATAAGAATATAATGCAATCACTAGTTTTTTGAGTCTTAGATAACAGAAAATAGGAGAACTGAGACCACCTCTGGAAGCTCCTTTAATGTGTGACACTGGAGGGTGTACAGATTAACATCAAGATCCTTTTGTAGATAACAGATTCCTGTGCAAAACTAACAGAATGAGGGAGAGGAGGAGTATTGAAATTTGTTTTTCAACTATCGAGACTTGAGTCATTCCCAATGACTTCAAGTCTGAGGACCAATTTTTAACCAAAAATTCTGTAGTCTTCCCTGTATTAGGAGCTATGCCTTAACTATTTGTAGATGTCAGAAGCAGATCAATGATAAAAATATATAAAAGAAATACTTCTATGTGGATCTGTAATTCATAGTGACAATCGCATCCACATTCATTGATCCACTTAAAATATAGTAGCATCAGAGCACCTGGGCGGTGCAATCAGTTAAGGGTCCAACTTTTTCTTGATTTCTACTTCAGGTCCTGATCTCAGAGTCACGAGATCAAGCCCGGCATCAGGCTCATGCCCAGTGTGGAGTCTGCTGAAGACTCTCTCTCCCTCTGCCCCTTCACCCTACTTTCTTTAAAATAAATGAAAAGAATCTTAAAAAAAAAACTATACACACACACACACACACATATATATATATACACACACACATATATATGTAGTTAATAGGTATATAATAGTATATATATAATTTATATGTCAGCACCAAAATATATTAAATGAATAAAAGATCATCACCAAATAGGATTTATCTCAGGAATATAATGACAGGCTTGACATCAGAAAAATCCATTACTAAATTCACTACATATTAAGGAAAAATGTGAACTATAGAAGCCAATTTCTAATGATAAAATTTTCATGCCCATTCCTACAAAAATACTCAAAGTTATGATTAGAAGATAATCTCTAAAACTATGTAAAGAATATTCACCAGAAGCTAACTGCAATCATCATATTCAACCGTGGACTAAAGGAAACATTCCCATTAAAGTCAGAATTTTAGCAGTGATACTATTTAATATTCACTAGAGGTTCTGGACAATTTGATAAAATAAGAAGAAAAAATTTAAGAGGTATGAAAATTATAAAAGTAGAAACAGAATCATTTATTTGCGGCTTATATACTCTAATTAGAAAAATCCAAGAAAATCAAATGAATTGGTAAGAGTAAGAAAGAATTCAGTCAAGTGGCCATACACAAAGTCAACTTATAAAAATCAACAGTTTAAAGTACTTTCAAATTTATCACAAATAAAACGAAAAATAGTACACAGAGAGAAGAGAAAGAGAGGAGAGAGAGAGAGAGATGGCAAATGCGACAAGATGCAAACAGCTGTGAATTTAAGTGTAGGACATTGGGTATTTATATTAACCTTCTTACTTTTAAGAGTACGACATTCTCTTCAGTCTAAGGCTCCATACAACATAAGTAAATTCAAGGTACTTCCTTCCTCTTCTCACCCTGCACAGTTACCCTACTAGCACTTTGTAGATCCCACCTTACCTCCAAATAAATCCTAGGGCATTTAACTTGATTTTCAGCTCTATATTCTTCACTTTTCTTTATTAACTCATCACCTTGTATCTCAGATTTTCTTTCCAACTTTGGCATCAGATCAAGGCTGAATCTAACCTGGACCCCAGATCAACTGCCTACAGCCTTTCTCATACAATGGGACTTCTGCTAACTAAATTGGTGAACAAATATATACGAACCAAATATTAACTCACCTTTTCCATAAAGATTCCACAAGGCACAATTCCCCTAAATGGTGTACAATATCCTCTCATGTCTCCCTGTACTAATTTCATAAACACCACTGGCCTCATAGGACCCTGGTCTTAGGCACATGTTTACATCATTTTGCTTATTTTGTGCTTAACTTGCTTTGTGAGCAGGCCAATGCTTCTTAATCATGGTGATGAAATCTCATGCTTCAAAACCACAGTGCTGGCTAAAAGAATTCAACTTATACCTTGAAATTTGCTAGCTCAGAAAAAAAATTCCAGATCAGAAGTCAAATACTCAACCAAAAGGATTACTATTTCTTTTCCTCCAGACTGGATATTTGGTGAGAACAAAACACTATATAAATAAAGGGTCTGAATTGTATCCTCTGGTTTGTGACAGCTCCTCAGATAAAACATAGAGGCTTTCTATTTTAAATAGAAGGCACAAAAGAGAGTAAAATTAATGAGAATGCTCTTAACTGAAGAATTGTCTTTTCCTACAAGTTTAGATTCCTTAAGTATATGTTCTAGTGCTACACTTGTAACTTTTGGTTTATAACAGTTATTACAAGTATAATTCTATAATCATTTAATTACTTCACATAGGTAATTATTTAATATAGTTATTAGATAATTATTTAATATAATACTTTTCAACCAAGCAGTAAGCTCTGTAAGAACAGGAACTCTGTCCATCTTGGCTTGCACTGTAATCTGAATACCTAGCACATATTTGCTCAACTTATATTTCATGGAAGTGTGAACAAAAGTAGATCAAACTGAAGCTAACAAAGACAATTTTCTAAAAGAGGGATTTAAAATGCAAAGACATATTTCTTAAAATTATTGCAGCATAAACACAAAAGTAACTCAATCTTGAATTATATTCTCAAATGCTCAGGCTTTTTTTTTTTTTAATTTGAGAGACAGCAGGAGAGAGCATGTGCAAGTGGGGAGATTGGTGGGGTGGGGGGGAGGGAGGGAGGAGGGAGAGAGAGAGAGAGAGAGAGATAATATATTTCAAGCAGACTCCCCAGGGAGCAAGGAGCTCAATGCAGGGCTTCATCTCAGGACCACGAGGCAAAATCAAGAGTCAGACAATTAACCAACTGAGCCACCCAAGCTCCCAAATGCTCAGGCTTTTTAATGAACAAGAAGCAAGCCATTTTTGATCAAGTAATAGGTTACGCCATCAAATCAGGCATGTTAGTTATAAAAGTGGAAAAAAGGGTTCCATGATAACCATTAAATAAAATGGAAACAAATTAATCATCCCTCAGCAAGAGAATGTTAAGTATAACAAATTAATATGAGGCAAAATATCATGGAGTCATTTGAAACCAATATCTATAAGGAATTTTAATGACATTGCAAAACACTAGTGGTCAATACGATCAAAGGGGGGGGCGCACCACAAAATCCACACTATATTACTGGATGGTACAATTAATTATGAGTGACTATAATTTTTGAGTATGCAGATCTTTGAAATTTTCTCCAAAAAACATACTAACAAATAATTTTTTTTTTATTTTTATTTTTTTAGTAAATACATCTAAGGATGGGGAGAGAAGACAGGCTGTATTCTATTCCTGATAGTTTAATTTCTTCCACAGCATAACCATTGGTATTCATCCAATTATTTACACACTCATTGGTCAAATAAGTTAAATAAATATTAGACCCCAAATATAATACTCCAAGTCCCTCAAATTGCCATCACAATTGCTGGACTAAAGTAACTGAGTATAGAATAGATGCTTTCTGTACATTGCTGAGAACCATGAGCCATGAGAGCTAGTGGCGTTCAAGTACAGTGGGCTCTACTCCAAACACAGAAAAGAAAGACAACCAACTTTTTCCGATACTAACAAATTGTAGGTCCTATCTCCACATGGAGAATGATGAAAATGTACGCTCCCCTTGTTATCCTACTTGTGAGATTCTTCACTGAAACAAAGCAACAAAAACTCTTAAATATGGAACAATCACTATGCACCAAGATGTTCATCATGATAGTGTTTATTCTGGAAGAGAAGTGGAAGCCACCGTACAACACAGCCTGTGTGTTTATTCCTGTGTTTTTCTGTCTTCTCTTGTTTTGCTTGGGGCTTGACAAGGCTGCAAAAGGAAAACTGGTGTTTTCTTTTCTCTCCAAACATATCCTGGTTGAATCAGTACATAACCTCCATACACGTTCCCCACCACTACCACCACTTTGGTTTCTGTCAAGACAGGGCATCAATTCTGCCCTTAGGGCCGCAGAGTCTGAGAACTGCCCACACTCTCTCCTCAGGACCTTAGAATATTTCCATTGGTCTCTTGTCCCTAAGACTTGCAGGTATCTATTTTGGTTTTTCTGTTATATCCCAACATTTGGGTTAATTATAATTAAAAATGTTTGCCTTACAGTAATAGTCTTTTTTTCCATAGTTTTTAACATTGTTTATTAGTCAGAGTCTATTTTTGTACTCATATTTCTATAGTCATAGAAAGTTTATTTCTATGCTGTTTCTCTTATTTTTACCCTTGATCTTCTAACTTGACCAGGAGAAAAACCCCAGTCTTCTTTTAAACAAACCATAAACTGACAGGACAGTTTAATGTTTAAAAAGCAACAAGCAAAATTTGGCTAGACAGCCTCAGAACCTATCAACATATAAAAGAGCAATTAGGGAATATTTATAAAAATTTTATATCTCGTCTCCCAATCTGTATTCTGAAACACCATTTATAGTAGGGACATATATCCTTTCAGATTCTCCCCCCAAAAGAGGGATGTAAATTAAAGCAGCTGCACAGAAAGTCTCCAGATCTAGGGGGAAATTATGCTGCAAAATTATAATAGGCACATAGTCCAGTTACAAGAACTGTACAGCTTTTCCGGTAGTGAAAATAAACTACTTTAAAACCTATGCCAATGAGAATCTTCACCACTCCAAGAACTCACCGTCTGAATGTTTGTTAAAAGTCTTCAAAAGGTACCGTTTGCCAAGCATTTTGGCATATGGTTTTAGATCACAGGGACCAGGGCTACATGAACTAAAATTTCTAGCTTCTAAGGAGTTATCTAGTTTTAATTTGGTGAAATGAGATCCTCTGGTTTCATATTAGGATGAGAAGAGAAAGTGAACTGAGACAACATGGTCCTCTGGGAATAGCGAGGGTTTTGTTTTCAGACAAACTGAGGTTCAAGTCCTGGTTCTGTCACTAGCTAGCTGTGTGATAGTAGCACACGTTCTAACTGTCACACTTCAGCTTCATCATTAAAAAAAAAGAAAAAAAGAAAAAAAAAATCATCTGCCTTCCAAGATGGCCTTAATTCCTGAAAGAGATCTCTGATGTAACAGAACACAGAGGAGGTATTCAACAGATGCTCACTCTCTCTCCCCTCTTCACAAATACACATTTCTAAAACTGCCTAAATAACTTTGTACACATAAGGGTTAAACACAACTGTTTTATGTACTATGGGCGGTACATTTAGAACATGAGTTTTTTTTTTAAATAGCATTTAATAAAATTAAAATGTGTTAACATAAACATCCTCAAGTATTATGACATGTTGCACAAAGCCCTCTCCAGGAAGCCCTTAAAATATGTATTTGCCCACTTTGGGTGCTTCTGGTAATAAGATACAGTTCAGGATTTTAGCTTGTGCCTTTGCTGAGTAAAACATAACACAAAGAGAGTGAATAGATATGTTTATCATCTGAATGGATATACCACCGTTTTGTTACCCTAGGAAGACAGTTCTTGATGCATCTGTAGTCACGTACCAATGGAAGTTAGAGTTTCCAAATACCACTTTCAACCCAAAGGTATGTTTCACAAGTTAGCAACAGCTGTCGCCGTCCCTTAGATTTGTATTGGCTAACCACACACCATGGCATGCTTTACTCATTTGGAAAGTCCCCCACACGGTACTTAAACTCATTTTGAAACCAGAGAGGATAGTTCCTCCTATAACTCATCTGAGCAAGTTTATATAAAAGAACAGTTTTTCAGAAAGCCACAGAGTTTCTCTCCCAAGACTGTTCAAGCACAATTATGGGCAAGTGTAATTATGGAAAAAGAAGCTAGCCAAAAGTAAAGGGAAAAAAAAAAAAAAAGCACAGTGCATAAGAGTTATGAAGGGAAAAAAATAACAAAAACAAAAACTTTAATCCCTCTATTGAAACAATTTTAGAAATACCTACTGATGTACCATCCCTCCCTCATAATGTCCCCTCCTCACAGGGGGGAAAAACCCAATTACAGTCTGTATATTCATTTGTAAAGTATAACCAGGTGAGATTCCTTTCCTTTGGAAATATAAAGCACAGATCGATGTACACATACATACATATGCCTACATTTTTGTATTTTACCTATAAATTATGTAATATATATGTATATACACACATAAAGACAAAAAGGGAAGAATAAACCATAATTTTTCTTAGATACCTAAGTTTTTTTAACTGAGATATACTAGACATATAACATTACAACATAATGATTTGATATATCTATGTATTGTCAAATCGTCAACATAATAATACTATGGTAACATCCATCACCACAGTTAATTTTTTCCTTGTGATGAGAAGTTTTAAGACCTACTCTGTTAGCAACGTTCATATATACAATACAGTACTGTTAACTATAATGGCCTTGATGAACATTACAACCCAGGACTTATTTATAACAAAAAAGTTGGTATCTCTTAACCACCTCTACCTCCACCTCTGGCAACCACCAATCTGTTCTCTGTATCTATGGATTCACTGTTTTGTGGTTCTTTTAAAATTCCGCATACAAGTGAGATCATACGGTATTTGATCTATTTCTCTTAGCATATTACTCTCAAAATCTATCCATGTTGTTGCAAATGGCAAGGTTTCATTCCGTTTTTCTGCCTGCATAATATTCCACTGTATTTATATACCACATCTTTTTTATCCATTCATCCATCGATGGACATGGGGGTTGTTTCCATGTCTTGGCTGCTATTAACAAAGCTGCAGTGAACATGGACGGGCATAGATCTTTTCAAGTTATACATTCTTTGGATAAATACCCAGAACTGGAATGGCTGGAGTATATATGATGGTTCTGCTTTTCATCTTTTTGAGGAACCTCCGTATTACTTTCCAGTGTGGCCGCACCAATTTACGTTCCCACCAACAGTGCATAAGGGTTCCCTTTTCCCCCACATCCTTACCAACGCTTGTTTGTCTCGTCTTTTTGATAACAGCCATTCTAACAGGTTTGAGATGATATCTCACTGTGGTTTTGATTTGCATTTCGTAGATAATACTGATGTTCAACACCTTGTCATGCAGCTGTCAGCTATCTGTATGTCCTCTTTGGGAAAGTGCTCAGATTCTCTGCCCATTTTACAAACGGATAGTTTGGTTTTTGGCTATTCAATTGTATGAGTTCTTTATATACTTTGGACATTAACCCCGTATCAGCTATATAATTCACAAATATATTTTTCCATTCTGTAAGCTGCCTACTCGTTGTGTTGATGGTTTCTTCTGCTGTGCAGATTTTTAGTTTGATGTAGTCCCTCTGGTTCATTTTGCTTTTGTTGCCTTTGTTTTTGTATCGAATCCAAAAATCCATTGCCAAGACCAATGTCAAGAAACTTACTGCCTGCTTTCTTCTAGGTATTTTATGGTTTCAGGTCTTACATTTAATTTTTGTTTTTTGGGTTTGTTTGTTTTTAGATTTTACTTATTTATTCATGAGAGACACAGAGAGAGGCAGAGACACAGGCAAAAGGAGAAGCAGGCTCCCTGAGAGGAGCCCGATGCAGGACTCAATCCCAGGACCCCAGGAGCACAACCTGAGCCAAAGTCAGATGCCTAAACACTGAGCCACCCAGGCGTCCCAGGTCTTATGTTTGAGTCCTTAATCCATTTTGGGTTGACCTCTGCATATAGTCTACAATAGCAAGGGAATCCAGCTTCATCCTTTTGCCTATGTCTGCCCAGGTGCCACAGCACCATTTATTGAGAAGACTGTCCTTTCCCCATTGCACATTGTTGCCTCCTTCACCATAAATGATTGGCCTTTTATGTGTGGGTTTATTTCTGGGCTCTCTATTCCATTCCATTCATCTATGTGTCTGCTTTCATGCTGATATTACACTGTTCTGATTCTTATAGCTTTGTAGTATGGTTTGAGATCTCAAATAAGGCATGTGAGAAAAAGGAAGGTTATTTAACAAAACCACTCAAACTTGCCAGAAGAGTATATACTTATTAGCTAGAAATCCACAGATTCCATTTGTTTTTAAATAACCTCAAATCATCTGTAAATCATACTTTCATCTTTTTCTTTTTCTTTTTTTTTCCTACACAGAGGTGGTTTTTATTACCTGAGTGAGCAAAGAGGAAAATACCTGTTTTGGCTAATTGTGCTGATTTGTGGATGGAAAAGTAGATAAAGTTCATACATCAAAAAGCACTAGTGAAATCTGTAATGTTCTAGAGTCATTTAAAGAGAAGCGATCTACTCAAGCATAGCAACTGTCACAATGGTCGTGCAAACCCCACCTCCTCCGCCAAACACAGAAACCTAGCTAGTCACACCCCACAAGCTACCTGAGTAGGTCAAATACCACTCTGCTCCTCCTCCCCAAGGTGATGACCCCGTCAAGCAAATCCTAAAGAGCAAGAAAGAGAGTGAGAGAGAGGAGGGCAGGCCCAGAGAAAACCTCCAGCTAGGTAGCTGCTCATGATGAGGGCTGTGTGCCAAGATCACCTCTCGTTTGAAATACATAATAAATATCATTAAGCCTGAATTTATAGATACCAAAAGATTTCTACATTTTTAACACCTCTTTCAAGGGCGCTCCTATTATCTAATAATCTAAATCCCAGAATAAGTGTTTTGGTTATAAATGCTTTGGGAAATTCACCCTCCTTACCCCCACACACACCTCTGCTCTTCCCCTGTGGATACCCAGGAGTTGACTATATGCCAGAATCCAGAATCCAAAATAGCTATTTTAATATTTTCTTATACTGACATTCTTATTAAAATGCAGTAAGCAGCCAGTGTGTTCCACAGATATCACATAAACACTTTGAGGTTTGTTTTTGGTTTGAATTGAGCAGACTAGTGGTGAGAAAAATAATACCAAAATGTTCCCAAGCTGAAAGAACAGCTTCACCGTTTTGCTCAAAGGCAAGTCAGTATCTGGGTAGAAAGCGTCACAAAACAAGCGTGTGCCAGTTTCACAAAGAGTGAGGATATTTTTATTTAAATAATATTTTAAAAAAGAAAAATCCATTTTTAACTTCTAGAGCTGTTCAACTCAACTGGAAAGTTCTTTTGAAAAATAAACCTTCTATTTTGGACTTTTATAGTGAATTTTCAAACAGTGTATCCAGGTCCCCATAACAATAGATTCACCATGCATGTTTTGAAATACCTCATGAATCACAAGTATCATCTTGATTACAAAAAAAAAAAAAAAAAAAGTTAAGATTTTGGGAAGGATGGTGGATATTTTCGTTTGGTAGACCAAGAGATGTCTGTAGGGAGGGTATTAAAAATACAAGACATCTCTCTCTCAAATACTAAAATGATCATTAAATGTCTGGGTGACAAAGTTAAAAAAATTACACTAATTCTTTATTCAAGCAAATTTTCATTTCCTTATCTAAAGATGTGGAAAAATTTGGATTCTTGGGCCCCTCTGACATGCTGTTTTCAGGAACAGCGTTGAGATGCCTTCCTGTAGCCAGTCATCTGCTCTGCACCACACACCTGCTCGCACTACTGGGCCCCAGGGTACCTAGAATTTGTGACTCTACATGAGAGTATCAGTTGAACAGAAAGCCTGAAACATCTATGGGGGGAAAAAAAAGGTCCATGTTTCCTATACAGGAGATTCCAGGTGTATCCTAACTGCTGAACTAGGAACCGCAGATGTCAAGCCCAGAATTCACCTTTATACTCAGAGGGTCTCTGCATCCCTGAACTATGCAAACCGACTTGAGGCATACTCAGGCTTTTAAAAAGCAAGAAGAGCACCGTTCAGAATAAAAGAATGCTAAGGAACCCCAAAACGGGACCTGAAACTCTCCTGGCTGGCTTACTGAGAAAATGGGAGTTATCCATGACTGCAGGTGACGTGTCGGGGTGGGAGAGCACAGTTAGTTCAAATGCTTCCTATTGGGGTGTATCAGTAAGAATGAAGTGGCCTGCGTGGGATGACCTAAAATTTCACAGACTGAATGACAAAATAAATAAATAAAATAATAAATAAAAATACAAAGGAAATGGCACCCTCAGACACGGCCACCACGAAAGCAGAAGTGAGGGAAAGCCCAAGCTGACGAGGGTAATGAGCTCAGCGGTGGGGGTGGGAAGAAGACGTGACCGGGGGCAGACGCTCTGCGGGGCAAGATCCTGCCCAGGTGGCTGGGCCCCCGGAGAGCTACCCCGCTGCCTGGGGAGCCGGGAGTGTGAACAGGGGGCAGCACGTGGGCCGCACGCAGGGCCTGGCGGCCAGGGAGCGCCCGGTGTGACCATCTCCCCCACTGTGGCCCGAGGATCCCTCCCCCCAGGCCGTGTGGGCCTCTGGCCAACTGCACAGCTTCCGGATTCCCACAACGATCCTGGCGGACGCCTCTCAGCACCTGACACGGCCTCGCGTGGCGCGGTCCCTCGGCGGCCTGGCACGTCCCCGCCCAAGGCGGCACTGGGCGCTGGCAGGGCCCCGAGCTTCCACGTGTCTGGAAGGCAGCCAGGATGATGTTGCCGTGGAGCCATCCACAAACTGCGGGGCCAAGTGTGTGAGTAGCGTCTCAGGCACCGCGAAGCGCTGTGGCAGGAAGAGGAGCAAGGCTCTGGGGAAGACAGTCCAGGGCCTACTTCCGGCCTCCCACACGATGCCTGTGAGGTCTGCGGCTTCTTGCTCCTGTATGCCTCAGGCGTCCCCTCTCTGAAACGGGGACAACACAGTACCAACACGCTGCAGGACTTTTTTTTTGGGGGGGGGGGGGTTGGGATTCAACAAGGTAAGGAGATTAAGATAGGTCCAGAAATACAGAAAGAACTCAATAAATGTTGGCTGTTATCCTTAGGGACGTATACAAAATACTATTCCTCTATGGTTCCTTTTTCTTTCCTTTTTTTTTTTTTCTAAAAGATTTATTTATTTATTTATTCATGAAAGAGAGAGATAGAGAGAGAGAGAGAGAGGCAGAGACACAGGAGGAGGGGGCAGCAGGCTCCATGCTGGGAGCCCCACGCGGGACTCGATCCCGGGACTTGGGATCGCGCCCTGGGCCAAAGGCAGGCGCTAAACCGCTGAGCCCCCAGGAATCCCCTCTATGGTTCCTTTTTGAACTACTAGTCAACCTTACAACAGCAAAGTGTTCCAAATACGTCTTAAAAAGTCTGTGCAATCTACCAAAGTAGCTCAGATAGGACGACCAAGGTAAAATTTTTTCTAGTTTCTATTTTCCTAAGATTATTTGAAAATCTTTCCCCAGTGAATTCTGGGTTATTTAAATTGCATGTAGTTCAGGTCTTCACTCAGTGTTCCTACCAAAAGCTACTTTAACACTGTTGAAAATCATATTCATTTATAAAAAGAAACTTTAAGCAGTAAAAATATAAATTACTGGATTTTCGAATTGGCAGCATGTAAAAGATGATTGTAAAGCATGGCTTCCCAATGCTTCTAAATGTTATAATCAAAATTTTATTAGGCATGTTTGCACCACTACAGATGTTATAGAAAGCATTTACTAAGCACGCGCTGTTAAAATGATAATGTGTTTTTAACTGGTAATAAATGAGGTTTGAGATCTGCTGTAAAAAGGCGTTTACACACTGCAAACACCACTAACATGCCCTCCGAGGCCTGTGTGGGTCAAGCACCAACAGTCACCTCTTACGTAGAAGTGTATGCTTCACTAGCAAGCAGTAACCCCAAAGGTGTTTACTAAAGAAATTCAGGAGACAGGTCAAGGCTGTGCCCATTGCACAATCCCAGGGGACGCTGCTCACCCTGTCTCCCGGAAATGTCAGCACAGTGGCCCTGGGCCACCTTCCCACTCTGACAGCACCTTGAAAAATGTGCCCAACTCATGACATGTGAGAGGAGTAGACGAACCAAATAAATCTCCCTCAACGCGTCAAATAGATTCAACACGCTCCCCCTTCCTTTCAGATTAATCTAACGTGTCAGCCGCTGATGCTAACATAGAGCAGAGCTGTCCTGCTCCTCCATCTACCCCTGGAGCCTCTGAGGACTTGGGGCCGGGCTGCTTGTCTGCAACGGAAGATGGATTTGTTGGATACACATGCACGTTCACCCAATCTCGCTTCTGACCAGTGGTATGTAGGAAAATGCCCCACTGCTGACCAGGGTTTTGGAACAGAGATGGAAAACTAGAAGCCAGGGCCCACACCACGTTTCAGCCCTCTGGCGATCTCATTAGTCCACTGTTCCCCACTAACTCGGCTACATAGCACAGAAGTCCTATAACCAGAAAATAAAGGGAATCTTCTCACAAAGCATATTCAGCCTATATCTACAAAGGCTGACAGGTCGGTCAGCATCACAGTGGAAGCTCCAGAATGACTATAAAGGAAGGACACAGGGCCATTCCTTGAGGAGGGAAGAAGCAGCTTGCTAAGACAGGTGCAAACCATACTTGCAGAGCGAGCTCTCAGCCGTAGCCAGAGATGTGTGGTTGGAGGGAGCAGCTAATAGGGCGATGGGACGGGCAGCCCTAAAGCTCCCCGAGGTACACTCTGGTGCCCCCCTTTAGTCCCTAATTAAAAAGCTAGTTTGAAAGTCCAACTGAAAATCATTTTGTTCAGCAATCAAAATATATTTTGCCTTAGGGAAAAAAAATGACACGTACACATTGGTGTGTTGACCAACTTATAAAGAAGCCCATAAATTTGCCCTCCAAAGTCACAAAATATTAATGCAGATCCCGATTATTCATCATAACAATGTTCTACGGGGAGAACAAATTCATTTAGCATTCTTACCCAGGAAGCCTGAAATCCATTTTCCCAGCCTTCCATTCATGGCTTTAAAGTTGTGGTCTCAGCAGGGGCTGGTGACCCTGCACAATGCATCATTTACATGCATAGGACATTAAACACAGACACACAGTTTACCACAGAAAACTCTAAATATTAAAAAAAAAAAACTGATAAAATGCTAGAACCCCATATTCTCACTCTCACCACCCACTCATGTCATCTTCAGCAATTATCTACACTCCCCTGCCACCTCAAAGGTCCACCCCTCAGATTATTCTGAAGCAAAACTCTGGGAATTTTTGTTTGGCATACTCATCGGAGTGCCACTGGCATTGAGATGACAGACATCAGAGGTTATTAGAAATTCCACAAGGTCTAGGATAGTCTCTAAGTTTTATTAACTTCTAGAAGTGCCACTAACGATCTAGCAAGGAAATGCTGGGGAGCACCCGATTCACTGGGAACCCCTCTTGCACTGGACAGAGAAGCATCAAATGTCCCCTGAGCTACAAGCAAACCGCATGGAGTGGGAGCCACTGTTAGGTGAGCACTTGTGAGCACACAAGCACTATACGTAACGCCTGCCTAGTTCACCAAAGGTTTTTTTTTTTTGGTTTTTTTTTTTAAGATTTTTATTTATTTATTCATGAGAGAGGTTGGGGGGGCAGAGACACAGGCAGAGAGAGAAGCAGGCTCCATGCAGGGAGCCTGATGCGGGAGTCGATCCTGGGACTCCAGGATCAGGCCCTGGGCCGAAGGCAGGCGCTCAACCGCTGAGCCACCCAGGGATCCCCTAGTTCACCAAAGTTTTAAGGAAAAATGAACAGGTAAAAACAGAGCCTTTGGAATTGAAATTTAGGGTATTTCAGGCAAACATTAACAAATGTTATTTAAAAAAAAAGTGAAGCCAAACTTACCTTTTTGGAATTTAAAACTAAGAGCTACTGCCACCAAAACTGTATGGTGTCAGAAGAATAAGTAAGTCAGTAAACCAGGCCAGGAGGCCAACTGCATGCGGGAAATTATGGCAATTCTGTGAGAAAAGGATTCTTTACTTACTAAACAATCCTGAAAAATTGGTCTTATTTCTGGGGAAAAAAAATAGACGACATACGAAAATAACCACACACACACACGCACACACAGCAAAACCAATTAATTGCTTCTATCAAAGAAATAACTGAATAAGTTAGAGAAATTGATACCTTAGATTACTAAGTATTTTAGATTAAACTAATTAAATATGAATGAAGATCTATATATGATGAGTGGAAGGATGTCCCTATCAAATTATTCAGTTAAAAAAAAGGAAATTAGAGTCATCATTTGGGGCAGAAAATTAAAAATTAGTAAAATATTTTTTGTGTTTATGTCTGAACACAAAACGATGCAGAAAGAGCAAGCTATTAACAGCTTAGAGGGGGAAAAAAACAGAGGCCAAATCAGACTACAGATCCACTGCCCATCAGTCAGATCCTTTCTCTGAATAAATAACATTAGAATTTCTTTTGGGGTTCTAAAGTAGAACATGTAGGTATGAGATGCTACTCTGCTTCTAGCAGTGACGTGCTTTCTAAGTCCTTAGCTAGAGTTGCATTTCTTTCTTTCTTTTTAAAGATTTATTTATTTGAGAGAGGGAGAGAACACATGGACATGCATGCACATGGCAGGGGGCAGGGGTGGGGGGGTGGGAAGCGGGCTGGGGGCTGAGGGAGAGAGAGTCCCAAGCAGGCTCCACACTCAGCCCAGAGGCCACTGTGTGGCCCAAACCCAGGACCCTGAGATCATGACCTGAGCCAAAGTTAGATGTTTAACTGACTGAGCCAGCCAGGTGCATTTCCTATACACAAAATGAGAAAACCGGACTAAGTGATTCAATTCACCATGCTACTTGACTTTTTTTGCAATATTGCCAAGAAAAGCATTGTAACCTTTAAATTGTTTACTTGGCTTCTTCAGCAAAACGTGAACTTTATGACAAAACAGACAAAAAACACAATTCTGCTTCTACACATAAATCCAAAGGAAGTACAAGGGAAATAGAGAAGATGACAGAGGAATTCACTCCTATCTAACCTGAGAAAATGTCTCCAAAAATTAAACTGTTTGAGGCCACATGAGTTTGAGTGGCAGGGACTCCAGTACCCTTGGTATCACTCTTTGGATTCAAGGAAAATCAATAAGGTGCCATTGAAAAGCACATTTAATTTCCAGTCCTTATCACAAATCCACCACATAAGCAAATCACTTGCGGTGCCCCTAGAATCACAGCACCAGCCATTTGTTTTTATTACAGACAAGCCACAAATAAATGGTTTTAAGGACAACTGAGCCTACATCATGCTTTTTCCACAGGGGCAATACTGCCTCAAATGAGGAAAAACTAGTTCTTGGTGGACAAAAATATTTGAGCCATTACCATGGTTTGTGGCCATTCGAAACTCCACCCTACCCAACAAAGTCTTAGTTCTTAGGATTAATATTTAATATTTTTCATAAGGCAGAAATTTAAAGTTAGTCAATTTTTCTCTTTAATGGGAATAACAACAATAAAAAAGTGAGAGATGCTGCTCTGGATCATACCTACAGAGTAGAGTTACAAAGGAGTATCCAAAAAATTCCTACTTAACAAGTTTTCACCTAAACTCTAGACACACAGCAGGGACCCGAGGATGTATAGTGGGCTTGGAGTATTTTAAATGTTGTTAGGTATAAACTAAAACTGTTCCTAGCTAAACATTGGTATAAACATCCAAACTATTAAATAACCAAATTCAAATGTTAAGCGACCTCTGAACTGTTAAAACTTCATCTTAGCCATGTATATTTTAAGCAACTTTGCTAATGGTATGTGCATATAATATTTAAATTCAGTAAGTGTATTCAAATAGTTTTCCCCCAAATATTCAAAACATGTCCAAACTGAAAGAGTTCCAAGTTTCTAAGATAACTATAAACATATTCAAATACAAAATTCATTCTTGCCTTTATCCTGGCAATGAAATATTTATACTTGCCTTACAAAGACCCTACCCTACGTTATTTCTACCTCTCGCAGATGAAAAACATTGTCGGGGGACCTGTTCCATTCAGCCGCCTACCTTCCTGTTTTGATTAGGATCCTGTCAGTTGGGTCACATTACAAGACAGTTAAAATATCTGACGTGTCTGCTACAGTGCACTTTTATCTTCAAAAATTTAAATCATATGACTTTTCTGTATCAAGCAGAAAGTAATAAAAATTGAATGAAACAATCATCATACTGACTATGTTACCTATGTTTTGCCAGGTGTCATTGTTTCTTTCTAGAAAGAGCAAAATGAGATGGTGTGGGATAGCCTCAAAAATCTATGATTAGTTTAAAAATCAATTGTCAATATTTTTGAAGTTATGTATCCACAGATTTTTTTATGCAAGACAGAAGGCAAGAATCAGATCAATGGTCCTTCATTGTGTGGGAGAACTAAACTCTTAAGAGAGAAAATGATTTAATTTCAAATTTTTCGTATCTTTTAAGAGGATTAACTTCTGTGATCATAAAAGATTTGCACCACCTGGTGGAAAAGCAAAGATTCAAACACAGTTAAATCTCTTTATTATAGAGCATTTCTTAGTTCCTCTGGGATCAAAGCCCCTTTTAGGCCCTCTGATGAAAGCCATGCATCCCCCTCACCCAAAGCAGGCGTGTGCATACACATTCACAGCAGGTGCATACTCAAACACACAAATATAATAAGCACTTTCAACAACTCCTGGATCCAGCAGTAGAAAACATTCATTTTTCTTTGTTTGTATTTTCTCTAAGATGCCCAGCATCTGAACCTTGGGGAATCCACCACCTGGTGACCTGGTGGGCGGCCAGGCCCTTTTCTCTCCCCTGTCATGATCTCCCATGTTCTGGCTACACACATAGACTCCCACCTGTCTTTTAAACAAATATCCACTGTGGTGGAAATTATGTGGGCAATCCCATATCCTTCCAAATGAACTCCTTCTCTGAGTTTCTATTGTTTGCCATCATGAGCACTGACTGTACACTCGTATATTTTTAAGTCTCTGCCAACTGCCCACCCACGCACCCACCATCAACCAATCCATCTAACCAACTCGGAGCCAATAGATCAAAAGGGGGGTTAAAAACCTATTATAAGTGAAGATTAGGGAGAGCAGGTTACCAGTCACAAAATGCAGAAATACCATTTTCAACCTGAAGAAGGATTCCTGTAAACGAACCCTGAAGAGAGGCTTTCTTATCAGGATAGCTTCCATATTGCTCTGGTGATATTTGAGACAATAAGCATAGTTTCAACCAAAGGTGACTGGCAAACATTTAATGAAAGAAAACTGGCAAAGAAAAGCTAGGTGGCACGGAAACAAAAGGCAAAGACTGTCCATGTGTGCGTGTTTCAAATCAACAAAATAAAGGTCTGTGCCTGCTTCCCATTAGCGGTGCCACATGAAGACAAGTACATCAATGTTCTTCAGCACAGCTGAAGAAGTGTTCCAATCTGAAAAGGGGCAATCCTGATTTTTGAAATAATCTCAGATTTCTTGTTTAGATGAAACAGAAACAGGTCTAAATCCTTTCAGGTTCGATAAATATGTATGATCAAGGAATGATAAATAATTTACCCAAGGACACATAGCTAGTTTCTGGGAAGAGGACCCAGAGGTAGAAACGTTTACTCTATGTGCAGGTTACCCTGCTGGGTATGTTAAATAGAGCAACTATTTTTATCCTCATCACAAACCTTGGATAGATATATCATACATACTTTATAACTGAGAGTGAAGCTCAGAAGTTAAATGCCTCAGCCACAGAGCTCTTAAGAGGCAGAGTGGAGATTCCCAGATTAGAAATTTATTCATTTCTTTTTTTTTTTTTTTTTTTTTTTTTTTTTTTAATTTTTATTTATTTATGATAGTCACAGAGAGAGAGAGAGAGAGAGAGAGAGAGAGGCAGAGACATAGGCAGAGGGAGAAGCAGGCTCCATGCACCGGGAGCCTGATGTGGGATTCGATCCTGGATCTCCAGGATCGCGCCCTGGGCCAAAGGCAGGCGCCAAACCGCTGCGCCACCCAGGGATCCCAGAAATTTATTCATTTCTAAAGTTCATCCTGGTCCCTTCCCTGGCTGGCTTTGGGCTTGGGGGATAGGACCAGGTTGGGATGGGTTGTTCTTAATGTTTCATGTATACCACATACATCCTTGCAGTCGAGTAAAATCTACGGACCTCTTCTCAGAATGCTTTTATTTTTTTCATCTTTTTACATGATAAATTCTACCTAACTTTACTTTACTTTTAATTGAATTTTAATGAACATACAGTGTTATATTAGTTTCAGGTGTACAATATAGTGGTTCAACAATACTATACATTGCTGCTCAGTGCTCATCCCAATAAGTGTATTACTTTTTTTTGAGAGAGAGAGAGAAAGAGTGTGTGTACAAGACAGGGCAGGAGAAGTAGACTCCCCACTGAGCAGGAAGCCCGGTGCTGGGCTCGATCTCAGATCCTGAGGTCATGCTCTGAACCAAACTCAGACACTTAATCAACTGAACCAATCAGTGTACTCCTGATCTCCTTCACCTATTTCACCCATTCCCTCCACCCACTTCCCCTCTGGAAACCACCTGTTTGTTCTCTGTATTTGAGAGTCTGTTTTTTGTTTCTTCTTTTTTTGTTGTTGTTTATTTGCTTTGTTCCCAAATTTCACATATGAGTGAAATCTTACAGTATTTGTCTTTCCCTATCTGACTTATTTCACTTAGCATTATACCTTCTAAATTCATCCATGTTGTTGCAAATGGCAGGATTTCATTCTTCTTTGATGGCTAATATTCCAGTGTGTGTGTGTGTGTGTGTGTGTGTGTGTGTATCACATCTTTTTTATTTATAAGTCGAAGGATTGCTTGCATATGCTTTTAAGTGCATAAAACATATAGGATAAAAAAAGGAGGGCAGCCCCGGTGGCTCAATGGTTTAGCACCACCTTCAGCCCAGGGCCAGATTCCGGAGACCTGGGATCGAGTCCCACATCGGGCTCCCTGCATGGAGCCTGCTTCTCCCTCTGCTTCTGTCTCTGCCCCTCTCTCTCTGTCTCTCATGAATAAATAAATAAAATCTAAAAAAAAAAAAAAAAAAAGGATAACAAAAGGAAACCAGTTACACCAAAATACAGTCCTCAAATATAAAAAACACATATGGAAATTGTAATATCTGTGTTTCTTTAGAAAAGCATTAAAAAAGATCTAATAGATCACCAAATAACTACTATTATTTGCCTTCAACTTAAGGGACAGCCATAGATCAAAACATTTAAACAAAGAATTTGCATGGTATTAATGTCTTATGAAATGTATCATGTTCCTTAATTTTTCCTACACAAGATGCTTAAAATAAAAACGACAAAGAAAAACAATAAGTAGGATTTATCATTTAGATATTATAATAAAATTTTTTTTTTACAAAACAGCAAAATACTGCTACTACCTCTTGCAAACACAAAATTTTTTCCCATAATATTCAATAAAACTTGTTTCCCAACCACATAAAAGTGCATTACCCACAAATATGTTCATATTCAGCTATAACCTGTAGTAATAAACTACAAAAGGAAATACACTTTCATGGATCAGGAGTCAGAAAATTTAATTTTTGCTGCTGATTCGCATACCATCTCAAGAAAATCATCACAGATCAATGTATGAATAGCCACAGTAGTAAATACACAAAGAAATGTACACAAATGAGTACCCATTTTGATTCCATGCACTTCAGTTGTGTTTACTGTTAGTCAGACAACCAGAAATATTCAACAATTATAGGACAGAGCATGACCAACAAAACAAAAAATGCGTACTGTACTCTCAAAGAGGAAACCACCACATGAGGTGAAAACAAGAGTCCTTTTCCACCCTTAGTAACAACATACACACCTTCTAAGACCCAGTCCTCACCACCGACCCCGTGCCCGACCCCCATGTTGAGTTTACCCTGGAAATAAAAGTCCTTGTAAATACACACGTCCCCCTCGACTCACACTTCAAGTCTTTATTCACACTGTCACCTCTTCTCTGATCCCTTCCTCCCAAATGATTCGGCCAATCCCCATATATTCTCCAAGACTCAGCTCATGAAATCACCTCTGGAAAGCCACTCTTTCAAACTCTACTGCTAGCTGTGTTAAGTGCCCATCTACACGACCATATGGAATCATGTGAGGAGCACTACATCCCCAGGTGGCTCAGTGGTTGAGCGTCCACCTTCAGCTCAGGGTGTGATTCCGGGGTCCTGGGATCGAGTCCCACATCACAATCCCTGCGGGGAGACTGCTTCTCCCTCTGATAGGTCTCTGCTTCTCTCTCTGTGTCTCTCATGAATAAATAAATAAAATCTTTAAAGAAAAAAGGTTTAAAATTCTCATATTGCTGCCACCCCAACAAAAGCATGTCCACAAAGGCCATATAATTGCATACTCTGTACTATACATATGTTTTCATATATAGCAGGCATTTTTCATGTTTCCACAAGATCTCAAAACTATCATTTTTAAAAGTCTGTTAGTACAGAAGATCAATTTAGTATTCTACACTAAAGGGCATACAAGTCACTTCTACTATTTTGCTATCACAGATTACAGTAAAATTAGTGTCGATGGGGAAATACCCTTTGGCCCCTGACAAGTTATTTCTTTGGGATAAATTTTAGGACATAGAATGCCTGGCTGAAGGGGTTTATTCAAAGGGCTATAGGCAGAGTATAAACTAAGTTACACGGAGTACATGCACCTTTAAAGCTCCATCACATCACCAACAACAAATGATAATACTTGTTCTACCAACATCAGGCATCCTGATTGCTTTAAAAAAAATCAAATGCATTGGTAAATAAAAATTATCTCCAGAGAGTTTTTACTTTCCCTTTTTATTACTGAGAGTAATTTGTCCCCTTACCTATTACCTTTTCTTATACAGCAGAGTAAGTTACCATTTTAAGATTAACTCTATCATCTTTGAAATATAAATACTTTTTATTTTTAGATCAGTCATGCTTTTTATTTCAGAGCTGTATTTCTCCAAACCTGAGAATGGAACCTCTCCAGGGCTTTAGGGTGTTCTTCTACATTTTCTATACTTTTCTATATTTTGATTTTCTTAATATATCCATTCTTTAAAATCTATGTTGACTTTTGGGGTAAAGTTTCAGTATCTGCCCCCTCCAAGCATCTATTCATTTATTTCAAAATTCTTTTTTTTTTTTTTTAAGATTTTGTTTATTTATTCATGAGAGACACAGAGAGAGACAGAGAGGCAGAGACACAGGCAGAGGGAGAAGCAGGCTCCACGCAGGAAGCCTGACATGGGACTCGATCCCGGGTCTCCAGGATCAGGCCCTGGGCTGAAGGTGGCGCTAAAACGCTGGGCCACTGGGGCTGCCCTCAACATTATTTTCTAACGATCTTCCCCGGGTTTTGGGTGTTCATGTATATACAGGACGATTCCAAAATTACAAATGTCAGAAGATGAGATTCACTTTAGAACTGGATTTTGGAAACAATCAAGTTGGCTGATATGCACAGAAGTCCACAGAGCAAGGGATATATGAAAAAAATCAAATAAACTACAAGCAATTTTTTCAGTCTGGACTTATCTAGATTCACATGTCAATGAGTCCTCACTCCACCTCTCTGCACTGTCTTTATTGTACATTAAAAAAGAAAACCACGACTGTGATTCTTTCCCAAAACAATACTGCATATAAATTTGAAAAGGATAATGAATTATTTAAATGCTACCTTGTTTTCATGTTTAGTAAGTCCTACCAGCAGAATTCTACAGAATAAATATGGATACCCTGGGAGAGATTAAGCTGTTACTCAACAGATACACTCCAACTTTATTTTATTTTTCAAATAACTTGGGAATATACTGAACAGTTGTTGTCACAGATTAAACTCGACAGATCAGTTTGAGCCAAGACCATACATGTGTACATACTCATACGCAGATAGACTCTGCTACATATGCATACACACTTTATGTAACTAAAAATAATAATATCCACATCCATGAGGTGTCAGTAGTTC
This sequence comes from Canis lupus familiaris, assembly GCF_011100685.1. Taxonomy (NCBI): domain Eukaryota; kingdom Metazoa; phylum Chordata; class Mammalia; order Carnivora; family Canidae; genus Canis; species Canis lupus. Next base: position 12,886,649 of record NC_049256.1, on the reverse strand, counting down.
TTCATACATTTGGTACCAACAGCTTGATTCACACAAATGGTATTTTTCCCAAATCTAGCGTCCAGACCCTGAGCTTAATTCGAGTTGTTTCTCCGAGATCTTTCTGTTGAGTGACATCTTGCACTTACAAGGCTTTTCCAGTGACATGTCAGGTCATATGCCATATGCAGCCTGGCTCAACCCTCAAGTGGAGAAACCACACCAAGTGTCCAAGCTATGGTCCTTAACCAAGGCTCTCACCAATGAATTCCTCTTGTCTCTCTTTCAGACTTACTTGATGAAGGGAATTAGGAATGTTATATGTCGGTCTCATGCGCTAAAATGGGGACTCAGAGAATTGGTCTGAAATGAACAAGGAAAGTGAACAAGGAAAGTAAAGAGAATTCTTGGGGGTCGGGGATAGCTTTCCTATCAAACCAGAAAAACACTGCCTTCCCAGACTCTTTCCACAGCTCTACTCACCCCATGGCACTTATCACCTCGCACTTGTGATGGTAGGGACTTGTCTCACTGCTCCCATTGAAATGCAGGACCCTGGAGGCTGGCATTTATGCCAGAGCCACTTTTCTATCCTCCACAGCACTCAGAGGGCACAGCACTTTGCATGGTTTATTTATCAAATATTCACTGAGTACAAAACAAAAAAATATTCAATCTACACAGAATAAAAAGTCCAAATTTTCCTTTCATTTAATAAAACTTTTCCAAAATTTTTATCATACTAGTCTGATTTTTTAAAGCCCAAGAGAACAAGTAATAATTTTTATAAACCTGTTACAGACCTGCCTCAAGACTTGCATTTATATCAGTGTTTAATAGAAGCAAGATGCATATATAACTCCATACTCTACTCCTGCAACAAATGCAGGTGCTCAAAGGACCATTTCATGTTGACAAACCCATAATTTAACTACCGAACTCTGCTGTATCATGTGTGTTATAGGCATGTATGAGTTGCTGGATCCGACCTCATTCCAGACAGCGTACACAGCTGCAACTCCAAGGGCAGGGTGACTCCCATAAGCCATCTGCCTAATCCTGTCCACCCTATACCTGACTTCCTGATTTCACTTTGCAATGAGAGAGCTCTGGATCCTGATTTCCTGTATGTCTAAATTCTGCAATATCCATATTGCAAAACTTAGAGCTTAAGTACTTCCTCTTTTTTTTAAGATTTTATTTATTTATTTGACAGAAAGAGTGCGAAAATACAAGCAGAGGGAACACAGAGGGAGAGGGAGAAGCAGGCTCCTCACTGAGCAGAAAGTCCGATGATACAGAGCTCAATCCAAGACCCCAGGATCACGACCTGAGCCGAAGGCAGATGCTTAACTGACTGAGGCACCCAGACACTTAACTGAGACTGAGCTACCCCTTAAATACTGTATTTTCAAGAATTACATGTAACAAACACATTGTCCGTAACACACACATTCTTTGGGAGAAAATTAAAGCTTTCAAGAAGAGGCAGTGTCCTGAAACTTAATTTTTAAAAATTTAATAAAAAACATTACAAACTATTCTGACATAGGGTGCTCTGACAGTTAAGTAAAATATTACATAAGAGGAACTGTTAGCTTCTCAGCTTCGAAAATCATAGAAAAGTATGGCTATTCATAAAAGGCTCTGGATATGCTTTAGCCCCACCATATTCTCTCTAAAACCAAAAATGACATTACAACCTAATGAAGCAACTAGAGCAACCACTTCCTCCCAATGCGCTTAAATATCAGAGGAGAGCACCTCCAAACCAGAACAGAGTGAGATGTGGTCCAGCAAGTCCCAAGAAAATTTCTCTGTAAGTCTTTGATCACCTCTACTAGAGGCCTTGTTTTGCCCCTCCCAGTCATGTCCTGAGAACATCTAGATAATGATCCACTTTCTTTCGTTTTATAGACCTCTTCCAAAAGGCAATCTTATACATGTGAGCTCATTCACCATAAAGTGGCCATAAAAAGTTTCATTGCCACTTATAAACACATAAAATTTGGATTTTAGAAAGGAAATCACTATCAAGTATTGGGAACACTTGGGATACCTAGAAAGAGCATTCAACTAAAATGTACTCCAAGGAAAACACACTGTATACTTCAGTACTGTATAAAGTACCAAAATTATCCCAAAGAAGGAAAAGGAATCTGAGGAAGCAAAGCTAGGTAAAGCAAGAAGCAGATAATCTGAAAAAGCGAGAAGCAAAAAACTCAAAAGTCACCAAAACTGCATTCCCAACCACAGGCTAGCATTTGCTGAATACCTACTATGTCTCAGATGTCTCCCTGATGTTCCATTTAATCTCCAGAATAACTCATCAAGTAGGTGTTATTATTCACCATTGAAGCTGAAGAAACACAGACTCAAAGGGATCAAAATGCACTCTGAATCACAGAATCAGGATTCAATCCCAATTCCACAACTCCAAAACCCCAAAGCTTCTGCATTTATTTTTTCCAACTAAACCACAGTTCCAGTGACAGAAGTTTAGACCAAAAAAAAAAAAAGTTCTCAGTGAGCAGGTGTTTAAATGAGTAGTATGGATGTACAATATCAATAATGGCTACACTAGTGTCCCAGGGGCATGATCATCTCACTTTTTATAGCTTTTCAAAAGCAAGAAGATTTTTGGCCAACCTGATGGGTCTCTCTGAGCAGTTCCAAGTAAAAGGCTTGTTAAGACACGGCACAAAACTGATGTTCTGAGAACCCAGGGTGGGGCTTAGACCTTCACAGAAAATGGAGCAATGACAAAATTCACGAAGTGGACAGATCTTCTCCGCAAAACACAACCTACAAAGCCAGGCAAAACTCACAAACCACCAGTTCAGCGTTCTAGAAACTGAGAAGTACTTCTCTGTGACAAGTACTGAATTTCACACAGGATCAGCAGAGCAGAAGACCATGTGGTTTCTGCAGGTGGCCACTCCCATCTCCTTGCCCCCAGCTCCGTTAGTGCAATAGTTCAACTGTGAGGGGGCGCTGAGAATACCAATAGCTTCACTGCCTCTGCCAGTCCAGGGCCCCTAGATATGGAGCACTGTAAGAGTGGCAATCCCATCAGCAAGGGAAAACAAAGGTGTTGGATTTCTGCTAGCCTGAAACTAAGGTCCTGTGCAGGGCAAGCAGGACACAAGCAGACAAGTTGAGATTTAACAGGGAGTCCTGGGAGGTGAGACAACCATAGTGTAATTAATAAACTTTCTACAGATGTCCCAGGTTGACCAGAGATTCTGCATATGCATTGCAGACATGAGAGTGGGTCGTGCCACCCACACAATCCTTGGTGACAGAACCTATACCTATATACACAATGAAGATACAAGGGGGGTTGAGCTCAAAGTAAAAGCTGGGCCAGACAAGAGAACTGCCTGAAATCTGAGTGCACTCCCCAGCCCACACACAGATCCATCAGCAGAGTGAAAGCTCTACTGATGTGAGGTCAACCTCTCATCAATCACTGGCTGAACATAAAACTATGAGCCAGGAAGGTAACCCCTAGGAAACTAGGCTTCCAGTAACAGGAAAACAAATCAACGACAGACCTGAACAGATAGCAGCAGGCACACTGCATGGGAGAGATGGCCTTCACAGAATTATTCCAGGAAAGTTACTAAAGAAACAGAATAATGACAGCAACGACAAATACACAATCAACAAGAACAATAAAGAGAGTTGCTCTAATCTATTACCTGAAGTGTAAAATATTCAACAAAAAACTTGGAAGACATTAAGAGAAACAGGACAGTGTGACCCGTACTCAGTGTGACCCGTACTCAGTCAATAGGAGCTGTCTCTAGTGCTCCCAAATGTTTAACAGATTAAGACTTCAAAGTAACAATTATATGAATATACACATTTAAAGAACTGAAGGAAACAAAAAATGAAAATAAAGAACCAAAGGAAACCATGTGTAAAGAATTAAAAGAAAATATGATAACTCAACAAACAGAGAATCTCAATGAAGAGATATAAATTATAAAAAACAGAACCAAATGGAAAATTCTTGAGTTGAGAAGTAAAACAAATGAAATTTAAAAACTTACTAGAGGGGTTCAAAAGCAAATTTGAGCTGGCACAAGAAAAAAACCAGTACAGTTGATGATTGTTCTATGGAAATTAGCCAATCTGAGGAACAGAAAGAAAGCAGATGAAAGAAAAATGAACATAACTTCACGGGTGTGTGAAGCCAAGTTTACCAACATATGTGCAGTGGGAAAAGGGAAATAGCTGGGAAAAAATATATCTTCAGAAATAGTGACCTAAACTTCCCAAATTTGATAAAAAGCCAAAACCACCAAACTCTGAATCCCAGAGGTTCAACCCAAAATACAATAAACACAAAGAGATTCACACCTAAACACAGCGTACTCAAACTGATGACAAAGAAAAAATGGAAAGCAGCAAGCAAAAAACAATTCACTGTGCACGGAGCAAAACAGCACGAGAAACAGCTGACTTCTCATCAGAAACAATGGAGGCCAGAAGGCAGTGGAAGGTCCAAACTGATGAAAGGGGAAAACACTATCAGCTAAGAATTCTATAGCCAGAACACTACTTTTCAAAACTGAAAAAAGGAGAAGAAATAAAAGCATTCTATGATTTATTTAAAAGATAATTTGCTGCTAGAAGACTCTCCTTATAAAAAATGCCATATTAAGTCCTTCAGGTTAAATAGAAGTAACACAGACAATTGCTCAAACCCACATGAAGAAATGAAGAGTGTCAGAAATGGTGAATAGAAGACTTACTATTTTTTCTCATTTTTTTATCTTGAATGTTTTAAAAAATATAAGATTGTACAAAGCCATAATTTAACACTATAGAGCTATGGTTATCACATAAAGGGATGAATCATGTTTGACAACAACAGCATAAAGGAGAAAAAAAGAGACAAACAGGATCAAAATTGCCATGTTTTACCAGAGTTCAAGTACTATTATTCTCAAGTAGAAAGGGATTCACTAAGGAGCATATTATAATGTCTAGAATAACCACTAAGAAAATTACTCAGAAATATAGTAATGTAACAAAGAAATCAAAACTATATACTAAAAAATATTTAATGCAGAAGAAGGCAGTGACACAAGAACAACAAAAAGTGTGAAGCAAGTAGGGGCCCCTGCATGGCTCAGTAGGTTAAGCATCTGACTCTTGGTTCTGGCACAGGTCATCTCGGGGTTATGGGATCAAGTCCCGTGTTGGACTCTGTGCTCAGTGGAATCTGCTTGAGGATTCTCTCTCTCTCTCTCTCTCTCTCTGCCTCCCTCCCTCCCTCCCTCCCCCATTGACCCTTCCCCCACCCCCACTCACATTCTCTCTCTCTCCTTTCTCTCTCTCAAATCAAAAAACCTTTTTTTAAAAAAAGTATGAGGCAAATAGAAAAGAAATAACAAAACGGTAAACATATGTCCAGCAATAAGCACAGCAATGTGAATGGAATGAACACCCTACACAGAAGACAAACTGTTAGGCTGAATAAAAGAGCAATTCCAACAACATGCTGTCCATGAGAGGTTCAAAGAATCCAAAGGCTCAAAGTAAAAGGGTAGGGAAAGATATACCATGCAAACAGCAATCCTAAGAGAGCTGGAATCTCTATAATTATGTCAAGTAAAACAGATATTAACAACCAACTTGACTTAAGTGGCATTTATAGAACATCCTGCTAAAATGCAGACTTGGGCATTGCTGCTTACAACATTAGTCATTAACAGCCCAAAACTGAAAACAATCCAAAAGTCCATCACCTGGTAGATGGATAAATCAAAGGTGATATATTCATATAAGAGAATACTACTCAGCATTAAAAGGTCAAAAAAAAAATCCTGATATATGCTACAATGTACATGTGTCTCAAACACATCATACTAATTGAAAGAAACCAGAGAAAAAAGACGTAAGTTGTGTGATTCCATTCTATTAAAGGTCCAGAAAAGGCAAATGTAAAGAGCCAGAAAGCACACCAGCAGGTGCCTGGGAGCATGACTGACTCCCATTAGGCTCAGGGAAATACTGGAGGTGATGAACATGTTCTAAAACTGAACTGCAGTAGAGGTTGCACAACTCTGTAAATTTACTCAAATTCATTAAATGTACACTTACGATGGGTGAATTTATTGCATGTAAATTACATCTTAAAAAGCTGTAAAAATATATATATATATATATATCTTGCAGTGGTTTCTGAGGCAATAAACTACTGTCTGGAGACTGAAAAACACTTTCCACAAAAACTTTATGAAACTCTACATTCTTGAAGATGTTACTGTAAATGTGAAGCATGTAACTCATCACTCATATGGCATTAATTCCACCAAAACATAACAGATCACTCTAAACTATCAACAGATAGAAGGCCAAATAATGCACTTAACCCCTCTGCCATGCAGTCATACATCTGCTTATATATGTAAATTGAATATTATTTCTGTGTTCACTCATCAAATGTTTGCACAGCTGGCTGGACTTTCACGTGTAAACCATTATTGTCTTCATGTCTTCAACTATAAATTTCATATGAGACAGGGGCAGAGCTGCTGAACTCTACCATGTGTCCAACCCATCCCAGCAGGGCCTTCAAAAGTCCAGGCAGAGGCTTCCAGAGTGGCCCTTTGTTTTCACTTCACTTCATGACCACTTTGGGCTCTGCTTTTCACTGAGAAAGGTCACATGTTAAAATACTGAATCTCACATCATTTTCGAGACACATGCTCACACTGGCAGGTCCCACAGTAACAAGACCTATGGTCCAATGTGTCTGGGGAGAATCAGCATTGCTTTCTTTCGTTTTCTTTTTTTTTTTTAAGATTTTATTTATTTGAGAGAGATTGTATTTATTTATTCTAAGCAGTGGGGAACGACTCAGGGAAAGGGAGGAGCAGGCTCCCTGCTGAGCAGGGAGCCCAACACAGTGCTGGATCCCAGGACCCTCATATCATGACTTAAGCTGAAGGCAGACGCCTAACACCCGAGCCACTCAGGTGCCCCGAATCAGCATCGCTTTCAAAAGTGTTTCTCAAACTATTCAAATAGTTACTATGAACTCAACCAAGCCCATCTTTAATGTATTTAAAATTAAGCAAAATAAAGTAAAACAAAACCAGAACATAAAGCTATCTTCTCTACTCATTCTCATTCTGCTAACCCAAAACCACCAGAAATAATCACTTGGAGATCAAAGGTGGTTGTGTAGGAAATATTGAGATTTCAGATATTCAGAAATGTAATCATGCTTTCTGAAACTGAAGAACAAATCGTGGGGCCTAATTGTCAATAGCACTTGTCATACAGATAACGGGTCCCATTCTCAGCACACCACCGTCAGGGAGTAGGACTGCCTCTCAGGGCCCATGTTTCTGAAGGCACTCTTCTCAAAGACAGCTCTTTTTTTCTAAAAAACAATCCTTCACAAAATGTTTGGTGTACAGCATTGGGAATTGTGGCTTACGATATTTTTCTACCATTGTGAGTTAAATACAGAGGTAACTAAAAACTCAATACAACTGGAAGAAGGACAGCGTTCTAAAAGAATGGCTCCCTGATGACCCAGGCCTTTTGAGTGGAGACCCATGATCTTGGCATTAGAACATCAAGAACAATTAAATCTTTCTGTCAGACCAACTCAACCTCTAAGGCTCTCCCTTCACCTTATAACCAAAGGAATGTGAATTTCTTTGTCATGCGTGGCAGGTAGCAGTCCCTAAACCCAACAAAACAGCCCTTTTAAGTTCCCCTACAACTCATTCCTACAGTCCTCTGAAGATAGATGGAATAGTCTTACTTATTCCCAAACATAAAGGGGTCTAAAAATAAATAATCCAATTCCCCTCTATTCTATAGACAGGGATCAGCAAACCGCGTAAAAGGCTAGATAGAAAATATTCTAGGCTTTCTGAGCCATTTGCAACTACTGCTATAGCAAGAAAGCAGCCACAGACATATGTAAATGAGGAGGCATGGCCAAGTGCCAATAAAACCGTATTTACAAAAATGGTAGAAGGTTGGACTTCACCACTAGATTGTGGTTTGCTGACCCCTGCCTTAGAGTAACCGCTAGTTAAAGCTAAAAAGAAAATTACAGATCAACATCACCCCACTCCCAACCCCTGCCCACTCCCATGCCTTGTTCTCAAGGAAGAAACTAAATTCAAGTTATCTGCTCAAGGTCATATGTTGCTCTTTTCCTGATTTGTTCATATGCAGGAAGATGATTTTCTGAAAAAGAGAGACAGAGACTGCCTTATTCTTTTAACCTACCATCCTTTTCCTGGATATCAACAAATCATTCTGACCCTCGGTGAAGATGTTGTTGAGAAAATATGTTATTTTTTTAAAAGTTTTAGGTGCATAACAAAATTGGGGGGGACTGTGCAGAGATAGCACACATACCCCTTTCCTCCACACATGTACAGTCTCCCTTACTATCAACATCTCCCACCAGAGTGATAGACCGGTTACAACTGTTGAGCTTACATGGACACAGCATCACTCAGAATCCAGTTTACATTATGGTTCACTCTTGAGGTTGTACATTCTATAGATCAGGACAAATGTATGATGACATGTATCCATCATTATAGTATCGCACAGAGTAGTTTCACTGCTCTAAAAATCCTCTGTGGGGAGGTTGTTTTTAAATTTCAAAGTATTGGGGCACCTGCGTGGTGCAGTCAGTAGAATGGCTGACTTTTGGTTTCAGGTAGTGATCTCAGGGTCATGAGCTCAAGCCCCGTGTCACACTCAATGCTTGGTGCAGAGTCCGCTTCAGATTCTCGGTCCCCCTCCCTCTGCCCCTCCTGCTTGTGTATGCATGCTCTTTCTCTCAAATTAGATAAATAAATCTTTAAATTTCAAAGTATTATAAGACAGTCTCTAGCCTCTGATATATCTTTTATAAATACTCAACTTACTATAGAACTCAAGTTGGTGATTTTATAATTATTGTGAATATAAACTACACATGTCAAACCTACAAAGTTTCCCTTATTCTTAAATTTTCAAGTTCATTGAGAAATACACTTCAATCAAGCAAACTAAACCAACAAGCATTCCTGATTTTCTCCCCATTAATTTTCCAGCAAAGTCTCAAAACTATTTATTTTCTCTGCCAATCTACCCTTCCTTTCTTTAAAAGCTATCTCAAAACTCCGCTTCATTCAAGTTTTCAGTGAGAAAGAAATTAACTCCTCCAAGTATTTTCTGATTGATTTATCTCAACAAGTTAGTTTTTGCTTCATCTTCCCTTTGAGAGTTCCATACTACAATGTTCCATATTCATCTTAAATTATGTATTTGTTGCTTTATATTGCCCTTAGATCTTTTTCATATGTTTGGAGACATATTAAAAACCCTTAGATGGCTAGGTGTGAGGTTAAATTTCTACATATAGCATACTAGCATGTTCACTGTTTGTGGAATTAAATGGAAGACTAATAAAATGTCCCTTTCATTCTTTCATTTCCCTTTCACCTACATCTACAATCTATAAAAGTCCAAATACATCTAAAATAGTACACTTTTTCTATATCCTTCTGTATCTACTTATGAGAAAAAATTACAAAATCTTTTCATCCATATTTTACTTAGAATTTTAATGTTTTCACATCAGTATTCCCAGAAAAAAGTTTTTAAGCATTTATGTCTAAAATTTCAACTGTTAGGCTGAGACTCTCATATAAATACTGCCATTCTTCTTAAAATAGAAATACTATATGAACCAGTAATTCCACTACTGGCTATTTACCCAAAGAAAACAAAAACACTAATTCAAAAAGATATACACACCCCGGTGTTTATTGTAGCATTATTTACAACAGTCAAGATATGAAAGCAACCCAGGTGTCCACTCATAGAAGAATAAAGAAGATACGGTATACATATACAACAGAGTATTAGCCATTTAAAGAATGAAATCTTGCCATTTAACAACATGGATGGACAGAGAGGGTATTATGCTCAGCAAAATTAGGTAGAGACAAATACCATATGATTCCACTTATGTGTGGAATCTAAAAAACAAAACAAACAAAAAGCAGAAACAATCCATTAACAGAGAACTGGTGGTTGCCAGAGAAGAGGTGCATGGAGGCGATGGGCAAAACAGGTATAAAGGATTAAGACATACAAGCTTCCAGTTATAAAAGAAATAAGTCACAGAGATGAAAAGTACAGTATAGGGAATACAGTCAATACTACTATAATGCTGTATGGTAACAGATGATGACTACATTTATCAAGGTGAGCACTGCACTACGTCTAGAACTATCAAATCACTATGTTGAACACCTGAAACTAATATAACATAGTATGTCAACTATACTTGAAAGATAAATTCTTAAAACAAATCATTATAAAAAAATAAATACTGCATTTTCCATGGTAAGCAAGATATTGCTACTTTCAACTACATATTACTAAGTAAATAAGTAAGCAAATAACTTCGATGGAACAACTATTTTCTCTCTCTTGAAGACTTTGGAAATTCCTTATGTTTGTAATACCAAATCCAGCTTGGAGTAATATATACATACACAGCTCTGAAATGAATTTCAACAATTAAAGACTTAGAGGGGGGAAAATAAAAGCCCTTCAAATTCTGACCTTCTGAGTGACCTCAGCTCTACATGCTGTGCTTGACAAAAGTTTTATTTTATAACTGAGATAGAGAACCTTTGCAAGCTCTTACTACTCAGGAAAACTCTACTATCAACATGAGCAAGTAGAAGTATGATGGACAAGATCAAAGGCACTGGAGACTCCTGGCTGTGGGGCCTTGGGCAACCAGCACCCTCTCTGTGCCTCATCCTCATGTCTATATAATGGGAGCAATAACAGTACCTGTCCCAGTCGGTTTTAAGGATTACATGAACAAAGATACTAAAAGCATGTTGAATATAGCCTAGCACACAGACCTGTGGACAGGTTAGCTCTTTTTACAACAAAAATGATAAAACACAATGTCCCTCTTGCCACCAGCTCACAACAAAACATAACCATGGGAAGCAGTATGATTCAAAAAAAAAAAAAAAAAAAAGAAATTCTAAAGATCATTCCACAAATGTCCCAAATAAGATGCTGTTCAACATCAATTCACTTAAACTTCTCTGGCCAACTTTCTCATCTGTAAAAAGGGAAATGAAGTAAATGATCTCCAAGGTCTGTCCTTCCCAGCTGTAGAATTTGTAGGATTCTCCTGGAGAGGTGTCTGAGAAACCAGCAAGAGGGAGAACTCCCTGACACATCTCTGGCACTGTTCAACCACCTTTCAAGGTCCCTGGGCTGTGTAGCAGCTCAGTGCATGTTTACATATTTTTAAACTATCAAACATGACACCGATTGAATTCTTAATTTATTTCTGTTTGAACATTATAATATTAAGCAACTTTATGCTGATCTGGTCTTTTTCCTCCCTGGCAAATCTTTTTAAGAGTTGGAAAATAAGCACACTACTAAATGCAAAGCAGTTGGTACCTTTGAGTAAATTCGTACTCTCACCACATAGGCACATAGAAATGCCATAGGCACATAAATATCCCAAGTACCATAAAAGTCCAGCTTTGCATTGCATCAATTAAACAAGAAGAACACTTAGACTACTATTGTTCCACTTCACACCTAAAGGACCCCTATTCTCATTAATTACTTAGCAGGCAACCAGTTTTTGATCACTCTATTTTTTTCAAGTACTGTGGCACGGCAGTATGGCCTTAGAATATTTTCTAGAACAAAATTCAGCATAGAAAATACCCAAGAACCTTACATTTTTAATTTATTTTTAAAAAGTTGTGCCTCGGAGCACCTGGGTGGTTAGTCAGTTAAGCAGCTGCCTTCAGCTCAGGTCAGGGTCTCAGGGTCCTGGGACTGAGTTCTCTGTCAGGCTCCCTGCTCAGCGGGGAGTCTGCTTGTCCTCTCTCTCTCTGACCACCCCCCTTTGCTCATTCTCTAATAAAATAAAATCTTTAAAGGAAGTCACACCTGGCTGGCTCGGTCGGTAGAGCATGCAACTCTTGATCTCGGAGTTGTAAGTTTGAGACACAAGTTGGGTGTAAAGATTACTTAAATTTATTTTTAAAAGCCAAAATGAATGCAATGCTGCCTCAAATAAAAACTCCAAAGTAAAAGCCTTATAATCAAGAAGAACTTCCTTCTGAAGAATGACTTGAGTATTGAGAATAAAGGACACTATTTGGTTGTAAGTGTCTGCCCTGCAGTGATTAGTGGATAACATCATTAAAAATAACAAGTGCTTTATAAGAATACCTGAGGACCATTTGTAATTTTTGCATATTAGTAATATGCAAAAGAGTGCTGTTGAAAGGTTTTAAAATACTAAATATGGGAATGAAAAAATAGGGCATTTAATTTATTCACAAAACATTTTTTCAGATAACACAAGAACCAACTTTGTCCCAGACTTGTTCAAATTATAGGGCATTCTAAAGGTAGAACTTAAAATGTATGTATATAATAGGATATTCTATACACATTATGTATTTTCCTATTCTATGATAAGATAAAATTATACCTCATCAGAACATATTTGGTGCAAAGATGCTCTTAAATAAAATCATTACTCTGATTAATCATATTATTACATTTTGCATTTGCTTTTAAAAAGAAAAAAGCATTAATGTTATTAAGCATTCCAAAAGCATCAAATAAGCTCTCGATATGAGTTGAAAAATAATTATCTGAAAACAAATGGGAAGCTTGCTTTACGAAATCTAGTCTCCTATTTTTATCCTAGTCAGATGAACTAACAGCTATTTACATGATAGCTGCTAATAACTTCAATACCTTCTTACCTTTATCATCAAAAACTCTAAGTTATTTACTTCCTTCCTTCCTAGCTGCAGTCACATACAGAATTTTTTTTTAAATAAGCCATGGGTTATATACGCCACAAGATTTCTGACTTCTCAAATCTTAAGGCTGTTGTTAACATAGAACTGCTGGCTTAACATTCAAAGATGAAGAGCAATGCATGAACAGCTGGGATTCCATCTAAAAATCATCAGAATTAAACTTATTCTACTTACTGCTTTATGTAACAAGAAAACACGAAATTTTCTTCACGACAGGTGATTTATAAAACAGGCACGGGAGTGGGTCCACTCACTGGCAGCAAATGAAAATGTTCACATTTTTCAGATTACTCCTGAAAACGCACTGGGTTTCCAAGGTCCCACACGGGAGGGGAGCGAGCACGAGGGACAGCGCATCACTTCCACCCTACAGGATCCTGAATGTCAAATCCTTCCGAAAGCAGTTCCGTTACAATACTGCAGAAGACTTCACAATCGATCAATGTCCTTAGAACTAGATTCTAAACATGAGGTAAGCTGTGAATCCGTGTAGACGGACAAACTGGGGAGGTTGCACACTGGGTGAGAATTGTCCTTCCCAAATTCTCTTCTGCAGTGATGTGTCTCTTCTGCACCCCAAGGCGTGGATCACTAGGACCCTAAGACCTATCGGTAATTAATGCTGAGCACAGACAGGGAAGCCAGATCACACCTTGCTTCCGGGTGGCCTCTGTTTGCAAAGCATATGCAACCCAAGAGTTTGGCACAAACCAGTTTTCTAGAGAAAGCGACAACTCTGTAATGAGTGTTTACCTGGTGTCAGGCATCAGTGCTAAGTGTTGCCATATTACCTAATCTTCACACATTATCTCTACTTTGCAGAAGAGGAACCAACACTGGAGGCTTGCCCAAGGCCATGCAGCCAGCCACTGATAACCTGAGGCCCAACTCTTTACCATTATGTTAATTAAATGTACCAAAGAGATAAACTCTAGGAATTCTGCCACAAAACCTAATGTAAAACAAAAGTTAATAATAACTACTTGGTTCAGGTGATTAAAATTTAATATTGTAACAGGTTTCTTCCTCAGAGGCTACCAAATACCACAAGAAGCATTTGCTAATCACGGTTGAAAAGTGTTAAATAACTTTTCAGAGTACAAATCACCTTTAATCTTTCAGTTTGCCTAAAAAGCTAACGCAGATATGTTTTTGTTGAACAGAGATGGGTGATTAAAACATGCTCTTCTGACATGTAAGTTATACCCAATTCAGATGATAGATCTATTGGAGAATAATGATGATGCCGTTATCAGAAGTTCAGTAAGGTACCTATAGATGCAAGCAATGGAGGCCCACCATGTATGTTGGGGGTGGGGAGCATGGTGGCAGGGGAGGGGATAGGGAGAAAAGCTCAAAGATGAAGAGAAATCTTTGGCAGAGACATCTCCCTTGCAGAGTAAGACAATAGAGTGGAAATGGGAAGGGGAAAGAAATACTTCCCAGAAAGAAGAGCAAGCACAGAAATACCAGATCTGCATGTGGAGCTCTGAAATGGCAGATTATTCATCAGATACACAGGAAAACAAGAAGACCAAACTGTGTCCGAGGCAGACTCAGGACTTTGGACCTCATCTTACAAGGGGATGATGGGTGGGCATCCACAGACACCATGCGTGGACCTCACCCTTTACTTCTCACATTATAATAAAGCAATATTCAGAGCCAAACTCACTCAATCAATAAAAATGAAAAAACCAGCCACACCCAAATCCCCAAAATCTGTTTTGCAAAAGGTTAAAAAAATTTACCTTTTTACAAATGGTTAGCACTTGGTATTTTGTACATTGACTTATTGACTTCCAATCTTAAAGTACATCAGTCTTTGAAACCCTAGGCCCAAATTCAACTCAAATACCTATTTTCTTTCTTCCCCAGAGTTTTGGAACACATTCACAACGATGACCAGCATAGCAGAACAACAGCCCTTTCTCTCAGGAGGACTGACATGGAAGCCCAGCAAGTCCCACCATCTGGGTTACCTCAGTCCAAGCAAAGGCCAGGGAAGGTGGGGGGAGATGGGTGATCAGAAAAGAATGATTGCTGGCGAGGGTGGCGCTGGCACATGCATCAACACTACACATGGGGGTTCCAGGAAGGGAGTCTGTCATAAAGTGGCCAAGAGCCCTTCTCCAAGGAACCCAGGACAACATACAAAATCTTTCTTCTGGACGCCAAGTGTTTACCTCATGCTCTTCAGAAATTCTCATTCACCTTCACGAAGGATATGTCAGTCGGGGGCGGGAAGGGCACCTGGGTGGCTCAGTCGGTCAGGTGTCCAACTCTTGATTTCAGTTCAGGATCTTGGGGTCCTGGGATTGAGCCTGTCAGGCTCTGCACTCAGCATGGAGTCTGCCTGCCTCTCCCTCTGCTCCTCCCCCCCACAATAAATAAATAAAATCTTTAAGAAAAAAAAAAGGATATGTGTTACTCTAACCACCTGTTTCATGCAGACAGGCACCAAAGATAAAGGTTCTATATGCTTTATAGGGCCAAGAGTAAAGATACTAGAATTCAACAAACCCTGCTCTGACAATCTGTACAGACTCCTCATCAGTTCTAACGCTGTCTCAGTTTTGCCCCAAATTCATGTCTTGCCCTTAACATAGCAGTTCTTCTCATACTTTTCTACTAGAGAACCTCTAACAGCAGAGAAGTGTATATTCCACCTTCTACAGGAACATTCTGTGTGCATGCCTGATTTAAACCCATTCAAATTCTGTATACTTATATATGAAATTATACTTGTGAAATATTTTTATATATGAATACACACACACTCTCGTGTGTGTATATGTATCTTCCCCAAAATAAAATTTATATTCCAGAAAGTTATAATAGGTTTATTCTCTGGTTTTACATAGCCATAGGACTACACCAATACCAGTTGATGAACTGAGAATAAATCAAAGAAAAATTATATTTTAAAAGTTAAAACTGCCATGAAAGCATAATAAACATATAATTTAAGTATAAATCTTTTATTATTGACTTAATTATCAAACACAAGATGAACACATCACAGACTATTTTCCAAGGAAGCCTGAAAAGAAGCAATGCACTTAAAGTAGTGTGAGCAACGTGCTCACCAGAGCAAGGTGGGCTGTGACTGGCTTTCTGGTCTTCTGATTTCCTCTCTCCCCATTTCATAGCTAACTTACGTGGTAGGTCTTCTGTAAGTCAAAGCAGTGGGTGACAGGGTAAGGCAAAACAAACGTGATATTTCAACTGTCACAGTGAGACACAAAATAAATGCTAAAAATTTCATTTTAATAGCTAATGTTTACCTGTTTACTTTTTTTTTTTAAATCAGCAAAATGAGCTTATTCAAGAATAACAGGGGAATTGCAATTCAGGACATTATCGGCTTATTTTAACCCCCAAACCGTGCCCAGGGATGCAGTCCTCAAATATACGTTAGGAGGGAAGTGGAAATTCTTAAAGTGTTACACCTTAGCACTTCCTTGTCTTTGTGCCTCTGTTTACTGGGTTTCCCCGACAGGAACAGCCTTGCCCTCTCTGCTGAGTGAGGTCACTGCCTCAGATACACCTCTCCCATGAAGTGCCATGCCCCAGCTTCCAGTCCACCACCCCCAATCCCTGCACCCAGCCAGTCTGCAGGGCCCACTGACCTACGTGGCTTTAGTAAATTGTCTTGTGCTAATCTACTGTGATCTGCTCTTCGATGCCCGAGAGTTCATCACTGCCTTAGTGAAGCAACTTTTGAAGCTCTCAATGATGGGCCAGAATTGAATTTATTTCAAATTCTCCTGGAAAACTTTTAAAATATCTTAATTTTGCAAAATAAGCAAGGTTTCCTATTTAAAGTTTTATCTCTACAGGAAGCCTGGGTGGCTCAGTGGTTGGGAGTCTGCCTTTGGCTCAGGTCATGATCCTGGGGTCCTGAGATCGAATTCTGCATTGGGCTCCCAGTGGGGGAGCCTGCTTCGCCCTCTGCCTATGTCTCTGCCTCTCTCTCTGTGTCTCTCATGAATAAATAAAATCTTTTTTTTTTTTTTAAATCTTTTTTTTAAAAAAGCAAATTAATTAAAAAAATAAAGTTTTAGCTCTGCATACTAAATTTAGACTCAGATTCAGGGGCCCTCAGGATCTGATTTTAATTCTTCGATCCCACCCTCTACCTTGCCCCTTCCCCCCCTGAACGGAACTTATGGAGCTTGGATTCCCCAAGTCACTTCATAAGCTCCTACCCCAGCTTCCACCCTGTCTTCTCAGCTTCCTGGGTAATTTCTTAGCCCTAAGAGCCCACTTCAGACGGTACCTTTGTTTCTCTTTCCTTCCCACACTGCCCCTCACCAAATTGTCCCCCACAATCAGGACATAGTATGACGCCCCACCTCTGTGGAAGCTCCATACCTCTGCTCTTCCCAAATCACACTGCACAGGTGCATGTTTACCCATCTCCCCTCCTCAATTCCATGCTCTTCCAGGGCCCATGTTTGAGTATCATTTTATTCCTATCTCCTAAAACAGTAGAACATAAACAGTTCAACAACTATCTGTTGGACTGTACATTTGGTACAGGAAGGAAAATAGTCTGTGGCCCAACATCTGCATTTCTCTGGATAGCCATGTGATCTAGAATATTATAAAGAACAAGCACACCTTGCTTTATTGTGCTCTGCTTTATTGCATTCTGCTGTCCTTTACAAATGGGAGGAAGTTTGCGACAACCCCGGGCTTATCAGGTCCAATAGCGTTTACTCATTTTGTGCCTCTGTGTCACATTTTGATCATTCTTGCAATGTTTCAAGCTTTTTCATTATTATTATATTTGTTATGATGATCTGTGATCAGTGATTACAACTCGCTAAAAGCCCAGATGATGACCAGTATTTATTTGCAGAAAGTATTTTTTAATTAAAGTATGTACATTTTTAAAAACAATGCTATTGCACACTTCATAGACCATAGCAGAGTGTAAACAAAACTTTTATATTAACTGGGAAACCAAAAAAATTCATTTGACTTGATTCATTGCAATATTCACTTTACTGCAGCATTCGGGGAAGAGGACTGGACATAAAACTCCAAGGTATGTCTGTATATATTTTAAATATGAAAAATATTTACTACTTGTGATCTAATAAATAATGCTTTAAGATCAATCATGTATTCATTTCAACAAATATCCAAGCTCCTAGTAGCTTCCAGGACCTGTGCTAGGCTAGGGCACCACAACCCCTCTTCGTGCACACTAGAACAGGGCACCCTCTTTAGACAGATGAATTATAAAAGCGGGCCCAGGACTCCAAAGGCCCACCTCAGCTGGCACCCAGGAATGGGAAGGCTTTACCTATAATAGTAAATGAGAGAAAGTACCGACTTTTGGGAGCTCAAGTTCTAGTGAGAATGATGGGCAAATACACGGTCAATTCTCAACATTTTCTATGACTCTGAAAAATCAGTCTTAGACACACAAGACTTAATGTTCTCCAACTAGATCCTCACCTCATTGAACACTGGTGCTATAATCATCAATTTGAACTGGATCCGAGGCAGCCACCTATGCCAGCACCAGCAGAGAGAGTTCCAGTACTCTTTTAGGCAGGAAACAAACACTGTTCCAGATTCAAGTAGGCCACAAAATTGACCATGTTTTCAATTATTGCCCCACAGTGATTACCCAAACTGATTTCACAAAGAAACATCTTCCAATTAATCTGTTTGATCTTCAGGTTATTTAATTTTTTTTTTTTTTTTTTACCTTGCACGTGCCTGACTATTTTTTTCTGTAATACTAAATATGTCGTGGGCAGCCCCGGCGGCTCAGCGGTTTAGCGCAGCCTTCGGCCCAGGATGCGATCCTGGAGACCCGGGATCGAGTCCCACGTCAGGCTTCCTGCATGGAGCCTGCTTCTCCCTCTGCCTGTGTCTCTGCCTCTCTCTCTCTCTCTGTCTAATAAATAAATAAAATCTTTAAAAAAAATACTAAATATGTCGTAAGATACTTCAGTCAGTTTGGAATCATTTGCTCTCGCTGTTCCTTGCCTAGCACTGCTAAAACTGAATATAAAAGATAACTGTTCTTCCCGGTTGATATATATACCACATCAGAACAACATACATCTATTTTTTAAAACAATTAGCTAAAATAAGCTCACTTTCCTAAAATTAAAACCTCTTCACAGTGAAGGTGCAATACACATTTTTCACCTTTGCATGAAATGTACATAGCACATGTAATTTTGACTGGTTGCTTCCTCATGGAAAATGGGTCATTTTCCTCTGAGTTCTGCAAATAATGGTCTGAGTTAATGTCAACTACAACTCTCTTCGCCTCTTGATAATCTAACATATAGAGTAGTACAAAAATAAATCTCAATGGTGGTATGGGGGAGGGATAAAAAATTCATGTTGGCAAAGAATATCCAACTATTCGTTTCAGATTCCTCCAATGCAAACGCCATCCCTGTTAAGAGAAAGTAAATCCCTCACTTTCACATCCACGCTACTGGTTGGAAGGGCATTGTAATTTTGTCAAATTCTGATTAATTCATTCAACAAATATTGATGAAGCATTTCCCGAGAGATGGAAATTGTGCAGGAAAACTGAGCACGAACAAGAGAAACAGCGTTCCTGGTGCTCACCATGGAGCAGCGTCCAATGTCTAGCAGGCTGCCATTCCTGTCACCCAAGAAATACTTTATTATAAGGTTTATCGTAAACCTGACTTCTATTTTAACACAGAGCCTTACCTCTTAGATTTCTGGGATGAATCTGTTTAGTTCGAGGCATTTTCTTTGATTCAGGGGCCCCTTTTGCTTCTTAGAAACTGTAGGAAGAGCAGGTCACAAAAAGGTAGCTCCATAAACTCAACATCCATCAATTAATCCATGTGCTGAAGGAGAAAAAACAAATCACATTTTACTACCTTCAAAGGAAAAAGACATTTCAAAAGTTATGGCTTAGTTCAGTCCTAACCTAAATTCAACAAAAGATAACCAAGCTAGAGACACCTGCAAAACATTACTAACTTTGAATTAACCATAGGCATCTCATTTTGCTACTACCTGGGCTTTCTTATTAAGAACACAGAAAAAGAAAATCACTGTACCTTTATCAAAGAAGAGTGAAAAAGATTCACCCCACTGTGTTTTAAAGTCATCACAGGGTACAGATTAAAGTTACAGCGTCAGGCCATAAAAGGATTATGCCGTATGTAATACGTCTGCTCCTTCATAAGCTCTTTGGGAACAAGGACCAGGTCTCATTCATCTTGTTTTACTGAATTAATTCAGTTAATATATGTGGTTGCTATCGGAGCTGCTCCCCAACTATTCCAGTATGTTCTCTCAGGCCTGTGCCAGGACCATGCTTTATGCCTCCCTGTGTTAAACTACAATGTGTGACCAGTTCTGGCTAATGACCTGTGAGTGGAGAAGACATGCACCGTTTCTAGGCGGTACCAGGCTGTTTAGTTATCAAAGCAAAATCCTCCAGCGCTCTGTTCCCTCTGCCATGGGACAGGCACCATTCCAGACAGTGAATGTTGCAACACAGAGCTGAGCTCTTGCTCATCTAACATGATCAGTCTACATAAACAAGAAAGAGGCCTTCGTTGTTTGGAAGTGGCCGAGGTTTGGGAGTTATTTGTTACTGCAGCATAACCTGGTCTGTCCTGACTTCTACGTTCTAAAAACAGTGATGGCACATGCAACATGTCAACACGGTAATAACCCCACACCCAATCATCCCTCTTCCCAAATCAGCCACCTCTGCCTCCTATTCTACGAGACCCTCAAGGATCCTAGAGCGAAAACTTTAGTTTTAGCTTCCTGGAATAAACCTGACGATGTTAAGCATGAAATTATGTTTAATCACTAAGCAAAGACACAAGAATGGGGCAGGAAATGCTTTGATTTAGAACACTCTATATCCAGTACTGTAGAAGAAACGAGAGAGTACCTACTGAGCAGGGTGCCTGTGTGCTTTCTACACATTACCTAATCCAATCTTAACAATAACTGGCAAGGTAGCTATGACTTACCTACTTTACAGATAAGAAGAGGAGATGGGGAGAGGTTGCCTAACCTGCCCATGGTCAGCAACTAAAAAAATATGGCACCAGGTGACTCGGCTACTCTCAGTGCTTATTTCCTCAGCAGAGATAATAGGTATTCTGTGGTTTTATTCAAAAGGCTGGAGAGCACAAATCATGACTATATATCTCGGAGTCAAACCGGACTGAGTTCAAAGCCAGGCTTTTCCCCTTACTGTGTGGCCTTGTTCAAGGCACTTAACCTCTCTTAAGATCAGATGTCCCAACTATAAAACTAGGAAACGGTATCCACCTCACAAGGTTGTTGTGAGGTCCAGCCTAAACAATGTAGATGCTTTGCCTGTTGCCTGGCACACAAAAAATATTCAAATATTAATTCTCCCAACAAAGCCTAAATGGGAAAGACTAGATCTAATATCCCAGTGTAAAGTTTTCGAAATCTATGATCTCATCATAGCAGAGGAGAAACAGAAGCCAAGAAGGCTACAAGTAACTTCAGTATCTCACCCCTGATAAGGGCTACGTGGGGGCACCGCACAAAATTATTTGCAATTTTTATTTTAACTGCAGAGAGAAGAATAAGAAACACGATGGCCAACCACCATCTACTTCATCTGGCACCGTGCTAAATGATCCATAAAGGATTTGGTTCCTCAACTCCCTGCTTTGGTTAAAGACATCCACCATCCGATTCATGAAGCTTGATTCCATCGACGTTCAGAGACGTTGGGGCCCAGCAAATTGTACGCAGCCTTAACCGCATTCCTTGTTAAACTTTAAAGCTTTTAAATGCTCGTGATATTCGGAAGTTTTTAAAGCGTGAACTCCGAATGCGATCCAATCACGTGACCCCGTATGGGGAGCATAAATACAAAACCTGCAAATCCCCAATCAGTAACAGCTCTCTGCTAGCCGGTTCCCTGCCTCCCCGCTGTCCCTAGCTGTCCATCCCAGGTCTAAATCCTGGTGGGGGGGGGGGGGGGGGGGAGCGAGCAGATGCAAAGACAGCGGCACTAGAGCGACTAGGACGAGTCATAAAGCGTTCCTTTGCAGGGAAGGAATAAATACCACATGGAGCAAAAACATGACACGATCAAAAAGCGTAAAGACAGTTGCAAGGAGAAAAAACATGAATGAATGTGGAGGGCGGAGCCTGGGAAAACCCCTCTGCAACGCTGCACTGAACAAAGCGCTTCGCATGCCAGGAGGAGGGGGGAATGGAAGTGCCAGCTCAGGAAGGAGCCCGGAGTGGATGCGGAGAGGAGGAGGAGGAGGAGGAGGAGGAGGAGGAGGAGGAGGAGGAGGAGGAGGAGGCCGGTATGAGGCGAGCGCGGCAGCCCTGAGACTCCTCCTCGCCGCCGGCTCCAGCTCCGGCTCCGCCACCGCCCCCTCCCCTCCCTCCCTCCCTCCCCTCCCCTCCCCTCCCCTCCCCAGCAGCAACTCCTTCCCCAGCCCGACCCCAGGGCGAGCCGGAGCCGACCCGCGCCCAGACCCTCCGCCCGCTTCCCAACTGCTGCAGGCGCGTACTCCCAACCCGGAAAGAAACTACCCAGGTGGCTGGGAGTAAACAGGCACTTGGAGCAAAGAACGAAAGGGAAAGAAAGCCACAAAGCCGGGAGGTTGGGAAGCCGAGGCCTGGTCTCCCTCACCCCCCCCCCACCCTCTTGCAAAAATGCGTCTGCGGCTGGAACGCGGGTGGGGAGGCTGGGTCCCTCCGTACCTGCTCGCCTCGCAGGACCGCAGCTCGGGCCGCTCGCGCGCGGCGAGGGCGCCCAGAAGTGCCAAGTGTCTCCCGCACGCAGCCATCCCCTCCGCAAGGTCGGCGGCTGCACACACACACACACACACACACACGCGCGCACACACGCGCGCCCGCACGCCCCCCGCCCGCGCAGGGGGACGCGGTCCTGCCCCCTCCCCCCGCGCCCTCCCAGCTGCAGCGCCCCCGCCGCCCAGCCCGCGCCGAACCTGCTGCCAGGACGCCCGGCGGAGCCGCTGCCGCTGCAGCCGGCCCGGGAGCTGCGCTGCTGATGGCGGCGGCCGCAGCTCGGAATCTCCGCGACCCCCGTGCGGCGGCGGCGGCGGCGGCAGCGGCGGCGCCCGGGATCCCTCCTTCACTTGACAACCCCAAACACAAACATCGCCCCCTCCCGCGGCTGCTCCCGGCCCCCGGCTCCGGCCCCCTCCCCGCCGCCGCCGCCGCCGCCGCCGCCGCCGCCGCCCCAGCAGCAGCCACCCCGGAGGCCGGCGACTGGCGCTCACACCACCCAGCGCTGAAATATTAAACAGGGGAGCCGGCCGGGGGGCGGGCGGGCGGGGAGCGCGGGGCGCGCGGGCGGGGGGCCGCAGGCGCCGGGCGGGGGAGGCGGCCGCGCTCGCCGGCGCCCGGGGCCGCGGCATGACCGCCGCCGGGGAGGGGGCGGCGCGGCGGGGGAGCGGCCCCCGGGGCGCGGAGGGCGGGCGCGGGCTTTACCTCTCCCCGGGGCAGAGTAGGGCACGTTTAGCGTCTTTAGGGGCGACGCGAGGAGCGCGGGCCGGGCGGCGCGGGGGAGGGAGGGCGAAGGTCCGAGGCTTTCCCGCGGGTGGGCGGGGCGGCAGGGGATCCCCGGGGGCGGGAGGCGGGGAGGCCGCGAGCCGGGCGCGGGCGGGGGGGGGGGCGTCCCCGGCGGGGGAGGGGCCCGGGCGGACGGGCGCGGCCGGCCGCCCTGCGCGGGGCGGGGGCGGGGGCGGGGACGCGGACGGGGACGGGTGGGTGCCCCGGCCGGGGCCCGCGTGGAGCCCGGAGCGCTGGGTCTCCCCGGCGGGGCGGGGCGGGGCGGGGCGGGCCCCGGACCGCGCCTCCCCCCTCGCCCCCCGCCTGCGGCTCCGCCCCGCCCGGCCGCCGCAGGGACGCGGTGGGGGGGCGGGAGGCGGCGGCGGCGCGGCCCGAGGGGGAGGGGCGGGGTTAGGGACGCGAGGGGCGGGCCCCGGGGTCGCGCCGGCTCGGGGACTGGCGCCCGGCGGGGGCGGAGGGGCGGGCCCGGCCGGTCACGCGGCCCGGGGAAGGCCTGGCCGGGTCGCGCAGTTGGGGGCGGTTGGTCCGGGAAGAGGGGCGGGGACGGGCGGGGCGGTAGTTTCTCTTTACCGTCTCTTTACTTTCTAAAGCAGGATGTGGGCCGGGCCGGTGACGTCATGGGGTCTCCCAGGCCCGCCCCCCGCCCGGGCCGTATGGGGGAGGGGAAGGAGAAGGGAGGGCTGCGCGGGGGGGGGGGGGGAGGGGGACCCCAAGGGGGTTTCCTCAGCAACGCGTAGAGGGAAGGGGAAAGTCATTGTGAAACTTGAAACTCATTAACTTTGAAAAACAACTTAAAAAAAAAAAACGGGGAGGGAGGGGGCGGGGTGTCGGTTTGGAGGGTGGAAGGGGGACATATTATTAACCCTGAACTGAAACCACTTCTTGGTGGCGGATGTTCTATTAAAAGATTGAGGGAAGCCAAGGTTATTCCAGAGGCCGCTCCGGAGCCCGCCGGTGGTTCCCAGAGCCGGGGCTGCCGGCGCGGTTAACCCCTGCCTGCCCGCCTGACAGCCCGGGGCACGGGGGGCACGGCGGGCGGGGGTCCCGGGGCCGCGAGCGGGGCGCGAGGAGGAGGGGAAGGGGGCAGGCGGGGTACTGGCCCTAAACCAGAGGCTGACCCTGGCTGCTAGAAAGCAGTTAGAGGAAGCTGGGAGTGTGTGTAATCTATGGAAAGAAGGCGGGAGGGGCTGGGCCAGGGCACTGATAACGAAGGAGGTGTTTCGGGGTTAGACCTACTGTGCGGTGTTGGAACCCGGGGCGGGAGGGGGCTCCCGTCCGCCGGGAGAAGCAGGCGAGAGTCCCTGCTTTGAGGAGCCACGTTGAACTTCGGGGGGAATGAGGCGAAGCAGAAATTTGGATGCAGGAAAAATGTCTCAGATTAAACCAAACTGCTTTCCCCTTTTAAGGAATAAATATGCTAAACGACCGTACACCCACTACGCGGGCCATCTGTGCAGACTTGAATTGTTTTGTTCCCTGGGGCTTCCAGAAAGACGTCGAGGCTTTTCCTGCTAGGGTTGACCCCGAAAAGTCCCCTGAGGAAGTCCTACCTCTAGCTCATCTGAACTAAGAAAAAGCTTTAATGCACCAGAATAGGAATGATTAAAAATGGAATACTCAATAAAGGCGAGCTTGTAACCAAAAGTAATGTCACCTAAGTTGGGGGGGGGGGGGGAGGATTACCTATTAAAAACTAAATTTGGTCATGAGAGCAAAGATCACCCAACAACTGCCTACATTTGAAATGACGTTGTTTAGCATACTATACTCCCAACCTGGCAATGAAATAATGCAATCTTTAAATTTTCAGTGTGATGTAATCGTCTGTCTTTTATAAAAATAAAGGCTATTTAATGGATGGCAATCACAAAAAAAAGTATGTGCTATAACTTCCCAACTGGGCATTTGAATAAAAGATAAACCTTCATTTAAATGTTAAAGTACATCTAAACTGTCAGAGGATAAAGATTAAGGTAGCTTGATAATGATTAATTCTCCTTGGTGTCACTTGCTAAATCAAAATCCTAACTGAATGAGTATATTTTTAACCACATACTTGGTGAACATAATACACACTGTGAACACAGTGTTTGTATGGGATTTTTGCCATTGTTGTGAGCTTCCCAACAGATTAAGCATGCAATTTAGAATTATAATAGATAATTTTGCTATTTTAGCTCGTTAAAAGAGTCCCCCTCCCGCCTTAAAGAGACGACTCACAACTTTTGAGCTTTTGAGCGGCAAATCAATATTAAACTTTCCTTCGCAATACAGGCGATCCGGGACACCTTCCTATTTCCCAGTTTCGAATTTTCTAAATGCAATGCCTTTTTCCTAATTCCGCCTGCAGTTCTAACTTCCTAGTCATCAGAACGCAGGGAAATCCAGCTAACCGGTAAAGTAGCTCGCTTCGACTTGTCTTGTGGGCAAATTAAATACAGTTTCGCAAATGGTGTCGGAATGTAAGGGGGGAAAGAAAAAAATTTTTTTTTTCTTTTTTTAACCAGAAGGTAAATGTAAATGGTGAACAGCAGTTTGAACTGTCAAAAAAGCTGGGACAATGGAGGAGGTGACCCTACTCTTGGGGCGGAGTGAAAAAAAAAAAAAGAAGAAGAAGGGGGTTCCCAGGGCCCTATTTTTCTCTGGCTGCAACCTGCAACCCTGCTGGCCGCGTGAACGCTGTTCAGCCCCCGCCCCCCAACCCGGATTGCGGTTCAAGCGAGGGCATGCCACGGCCAGGCTCTGCACACATTTTCCTTGCTGAGCACTTCTGGCAGGACGCGAGTGCACCGCGGGGCCCCCCGCCCCCGCCCCCGCCCCCGCCCCCGCCCGCGCGGCCGCCAGCCCGGGTTCCCACGCGGCCGCCCGGCCCGGCTCGGGCTCCCCCCTGGCGCGGCCCCGCCGCCCGCCGCCCTCCGCCCTGCGCCCCGCGCCCTCCGCCCTGCGCCCCGAGCGCGGCCCGGCAGCAGCGCCGCCGCCACGCGGAGATCCCGGAGGTTCCTCCCCGCCGGCCGCCGGGTCACGCCGCCGCCCGTCCCTCCCCTCCCCTCCCCTCCCCTCCCCTCCCCTCCCCTCCCCTCCCCTCCCCTCCGCCCTCCGCGCGCGCCGGGCTTTCCCGTCCACCGGCCGAATCCCCTCCTCCTCCTCCCCCTCCCCCCCTCCTCCTCCCCCTCCCCCTCCCCCTCCCCCTCCTCTGCGGGGCGACCCGGCGACGAAACCCTCCCCGCCCGCTCCGCCAACTCTGCCCGCAGACGCCAGACAAAAGAAACCGACAGAAAACTTACCCGAACTGCAACGCCAAAGTCCGCTCCCAAGCTGCCTGGGTTTTTAACTTTTAATTTTAAAAACAACAAAAGCAGAAACCCAAAGCCTCCTAGGTTGGAAGTGGGCGTGAGAGGAAATGCTAGGGGGAGGCGCTTGGTTGCCTCGGCTGCTCGGCCCCCCCCCCCTTTTCGGGCCCCTGCCTGGGGCTTTGATGTTATCTGGTGCACCGCCTACGTTGGTTTATACCGTGGGCTCTGGGCCGAGAATGATACACAGATATTTGGCACTTTCTGTGCCGGTTTGAAGAGAGGGAAGCAGGTGGTCACGGTAAAGGATTTCCACTTCTTCCCCTCCCCGCAGGGAGAAAGGAGCCTTTTGCCCGGGCTATCCCTTTGTTACCTGGACCGAAATGAACAATCCACTTCGCTGATGATCCCCAAGAGCTTGGACCCTGTGCTGTCCTGTCTGTTACACACACACACACACACACACGCACACACACAAAAGGCCTTCTAAGTCAGATTCATTTCCCCTCCCCTCTTAGCACAAACTTCGAACAAGGTGGTATTGTATGTTTTCTGAGGCTTTGTTTGCTTTTTAGCTCTGTTTTGAAAGTAAATATTATTTCCCTTCCGAGATGGACCTGAAGCCTTGAAGGGGCAAGGGTATACCTCCGAAGCAAAAGAATCTCCATAATGACGTGCCTTGCATGCCCATTCTTCTAGATCAGAATATGTCAGCGCCCCCCCCCCCCATTATGGAGAGCCTTTAACTGTTGATTTTATCCTAGTTAACTGGACACTAGCAGAAACTAGCTGTATTCTCACATTCGAGACCATCACAAGCAAAGCCTTAACAAAGGATGGTTGTTGGGGATTTGGGGTTTTGGTTTTTTTGTTTTTTTTTTGTTTTTTTACAGATTAGTAATCAAGGTTTGCACTGTCTGCCATGCAGCCCTAACTGTTCATCCACATTATGCCAACACCAGCCTGTGTTCAGGCCTTGCCCTCTGGGAGTTTACAAATTAATGGAGACAGGATAAACACATAGAAAAAATACCTGGAGGGGAAAAAGATACAAGAAGGAGCTTATAAACAGAGCCAATTAAAGTTATACAGAGTTATTTACATGATTGCTGAGAGCTTTCTGGATTGGGTGGAGGGCAGTATTATCAGAGAAAGTTTCATCCTGAGGGTGAGTTCTGAGTAGGGTTCTGAAGGAGAGAAAGTTCATGATTTGGCAATGGTATGAGAACAGCATTCCAGGCAAGGGGAATAGCTTGAAGGTGAGAGCAAGTGAACCGTGTGTGATGGTGTTGCTGGCTGGAGCGGAAAGTCAAAGCAAATGTGAAACAAGTAGGGTGGCCCTATAAATGTAGCAACCAAACCAGGACACTTTTGAGAGGGAACAGGGAGCTATTAATAACTATGCAGATGAGGAAATATATACCTGGACTGTCCTAGTAATGAGCTACGAAGACAGAATGGG
This sequence comes from Canis lupus familiaris, assembly GCF_011100685.1. Classification (NCBI taxonomy): domain Eukaryota; kingdom Metazoa; phylum Chordata; class Mammalia; order Carnivora; family Canidae; genus Canis; species Canis lupus. The sequence goes on along the minus strand of NC_049256.1, from coordinate 12,858,462 downwards.
GAGACAACAGCCAGCCAGGGAAAAGCCTTCTCGGCCATCATTAGGAAAGAATTTGGTCGTGATACTGCAGTTGGTAGTTATTTGGAGACATCTGGACCGAGAATGATCTTTTTAAGAAAAATTATTGTCATTGATGGATTTAGGATCTGTCACTGTAGTGCTTTTCCCAGCAGAAGTGTAAAGTAGTATTTGTATGGACAGAAATCACTATAGTAGACTTGTATGAGCAGCAATGGGAATAATAGTACTTGTATCAGCAGCGATAGTAATAGGACCAATAGTGGTTGTGGTAGTAATTGACAGTTAATTGAGAATTTATGACTTGTCAGCCTTTCCTGTGTAAACTCATTTAATCCCCACTATAAACCCATACTTCAGATGAAGAAAGAGAGGCTTAGAAATGCCAAATAATCTACCTGCAACCACAGAGCTAGTACGTGTAGATCCATGCCTACAGCCCAGAGAATATTGAGATGCTTAAGCTTAAAGGTTATATTTTATGAAAAACATTGCAATAGCTCTATCATGTTCTGCGTCTGTGGAGAAAGAAGGAAAACAAATGGAAAAAAAAAAAGGCCTCATTTTCAAGTTTTGAGAAGCTGATAGATTGTGTGATGAAAATGGGGAAGTCCGGATGGTATGATGTTTAAAGGGGAGAAGAGAAAATGATTAATTTTAACCAAGTCTACTTTTAAGAAGGATGATTTAATTCACATTTATGCCAATATCGATACTATTACCCTTACAGGACACGCTAGTACAAGAAACCTGGTCTCTAACTTCATTTAAATGCACTGAGTTCAATGCCAACTAATAGAAGAGTTAATGAGTATTTTTTTGGTGTACTCTCTGGTGAAAGAAGACCAGAAGTGACTTAATGGAAGTGAGATTTGCGGTTCCTCAAACAATTCTTCATAAACAATTTCCACAACTGGAATACTGGGGAGCTCTAGAAAGAGGCACTGGCATTCAACCTTCTCTGTGATCGAAATGGTCCAACTTTATCCTTGATCTAACCACGTGGAGGCAAGCAGGTGCGATAATCTAAGACATTGTATTTGTTGGCCGGGGCTGCTACGCAGAGTACCATCGATCGGGCCACTCAAACATTAGAAGTTTATTTCCTCACATATGTGGAAGCTGAAAGTTCAAGATCAAGGGTCACCAGATTTGGTTTCTGGCGAGAGCTCTCTTCCTGGTTTGTCGCTGGCCAGCTGCCTCTGCCCTGTGTCCTCACGGGACATTTCTTCTGAAAGCCAGTGAGCACTCTGGGATCTCAGAAGGACCCTAATCCTATGGGATCAGGGCCCCACACTTATGATTTCATTTAACTTAATTACCTCCCAGAGACCCTATTTCCATATACAGTCCCACTGAGCATAGGGCTTTAACATGAATCTGGGTGTGTGCGAGGAGGCACAATTCAGTCCACGGCAGACACCAGGACTACCGTTACCTGGAAATGCAGCGTGTGTTAACACAAACCTAGGAGACTGTCTTGTCAGGTGCTTGAGGATGAAACAAGTCACGTGGGCTTTGGGTTCAGACCTGCATGCCACTCAGAGAGGACACTGGTGACTGTGGGAAAGGTTGCTCTCATCTCTTTAAGTTCTAGTACCTTCCTTGCAGGGGTAAAGACAGGATTGAGTGAAATACTGGTCATAAAGCCTGGAACTGATGAAGTTCTCAATGAATGTTAGCTACTATTGTAACTCTCACTACTATTTTCCCTGCAGCTGCCAGGGAAGATGGGAAATTGGAAAAGCTCTGAATTTGGGGCTCCTGGGTGGCTCAGTTTTAGGTTAAGCATCTGCCTTTGGGCTCAGGTCTTGATCTTAGTGTCCTAGGATCAAGCCCCGCATTGGGCTCCCTGTCCAGCAGGGAGTCAGCTTCTCCTTCTCTCTGCTCATGCTCTCTCTCTCCCTGTCTCTCTCAAATAAATAAATAAATAAATAAATAAATAAATAAATAAATAAATAAAATCTTTGAAAATTAAAACAAAAAGGAAAAGCTCTGAATTAGACTGCAGCCTCCTGTATCCAAGGGGAGACCTGACTGGGGCGTGCTTGATTGGACCATAGCCTCAGAGGACCAGAGGCCTTCATGCTAGTCTCCTCTTTCCAGGAAGAATGACTCCTACATAACTTAAAATACTGTCATGTGCTCTACTTTTTAACATTTCTGGTAAAACAGTTTCAAACCTCCTGTTGAAAGCTGTTTGGATATACACATTTACTGCATTGTAAATAAAGCCGCATTATTGATTGCCAAAGGGTTTAAGGGTCTCATCTTCCCCACTGTGTTCACAAGCTGAACTTATGTCAATTAAGCATTCTCTATCTTTGCCTATCTAAAGTGTGGATACCCCTGCCCCTACCCCATACCCTCCATCTTATCACTCCGTTCATTTCCTTTATAACATCCAGCATTCCAGAATTATCTTGCTGATTTCCTTGTCTTTTATCTCTCAATCCTCAAATAGAATATGAGGGCCATGAGTAAAGAGGGCTTGATATGTGCTCCACTGAACCCGACCACCTAGAATAGTGTCGCAACAGATGTTTGTTGAAAAAATGAATGAGGAAACCATAACTCCTTTCCACTCGAGTGCAATCCCTCCAGTTACTTTCAGATTCTACTCTATTGGTGGCAGGCCCTGCTCTCAAGATGGCCCCTTTGTCATAGTCTGAGTCCAACTCATCTCTCAGTTTGCCTATCCAGGTTTTCATGCCAACTTTACTGTTTTCTTACTTTTGCATTTTCATTCAAACAACATGGAAGGCTTGTATTTCTGGACTCAATGTCAGAAAATACAGTTAGAAGGGATTGACTTATTTTGTAGACTGGGGAATGGAAATATGAAGTGGCCATGTGGATTTACAACATTGTCAAGCTGGCTCCTGGCAGAGTCTGACTGGAGACCCCCCACTCCATCCTTCCTTCATTCGCACCCTACTCTTTCTCCTTTTATGTCATTCCCTGGCTCTCACTCACCAGCCACTCCACTAGTTTTGCTTATTTTTAATCTTCATCCTCAGATTTAAAAAAAAAATGTTTCTCTTTGGTACAGCTTTGATTGAGGTTTCATGGCTGAAGCATTTTATGTTGAAAAGAAGGAAAGGGGGCGTCTGGGTAGCTCAGCAGTTGAGCACCTGCCTTCAGCTGAGGTCATGATCCTGGGGTCCTGGAATCGAGTCCCACATCAAGATCACCGTGGGGAGCCTGCCTCTCCCTTTGCCTACGTCTCTGCCTCTCTCTCTGTGTCTCTCATGAGTAAATAAATAAAATCTTAGAAAGAGAAAGAAAGAAAGAAAGAAAGAAAGAAAGAAAGAAAGAAAGAAAGAAAGAAAGAAAGAAAGAAAGGGGGTCCTAGGTGGCTCAGTCTGTTGAGTGTCTGCCTTTGGCTCAGGTCATGATCTCAGGGTCCTGGGATCAAGCCACACATTGGGGTCCCTGCTCAGCAGGAAGTCTGCTTCTCCCTCTTCTGCTGCCTGCCTGCCACTCTGCCTGCTGTGCTCTCTCGCTCTCGCTCTCTGTCAAATAAATAGAGAAATAAAATATTAAGAAAGAAAGAAAGAAAGAAAGAAAGAAAGAAAGAAAGAAAGAAAGAAAAGAAAAGAAGAAAAAGAAAGAAAGGTAGCTATGTGTGTCTCTAAAATTAAGAAAAAATATGGCAGAGCAAGGGTTAAAAAAAAGTGATCTATAGGAAAAGCTATTCCCCGAGTGCTCCTGGCTAATTCAATCCACGTGCCATACCTTTTCTTTCTAAGTTGCTATAACTGTGGAATTAAAGAGGGTTAAAAATCAGGCATATTCTTAGTGAGAAATGGGGGCTGGGAAACCCCCACTGCCCTGGAAAGAATTAACCAGTTCCAGAATCTACTACTAATAACAGCATGTATTAAACGCTCACAAAGGCAACCTGGTGATCAGAAGTCTGGACTTCATCCCAGCTCTGCCAGAAACATGCTCTTGGGCAACTTATTTGAATTTCCTGTGCCTCAGTTTACTCATCTGGAAAGGAGATGTAATTCACGTCTTCATAGAATTATTATGAAGATGATGAGTTGGTATTTCTCCTTTTTTTTTTTTTTAAGATTTACTTATTTATTTTAGAGGAAAAGAAAGGGCAGAGGGAGAGAATATTCAGATTCCCCACTGAGCATGGAGCCTGACCCAGAGGGGCTCTATCTCATGATACATGAGTTCATGACCTGAGCCAAAGGCAAGAGTGGGACGCTAAACGGACTGAGCCATCCAGGTGCCCCATAAGTTGGTATCTCTAAAGCACTCAGTGCCTGTCACCTAGTTATAACTGCGGCACACACATAAATGTTGACAAATTCCTTATTGCATTTCCTGCACTCTGCCAAGTCCAGGAAATAAGACCTGAAATAAGTCTCTGGAGATGGAGGAGACATGAAAAGTAAATGTAACTTGGTGCCTAGGATGGAATCCTGGGACATCAAGATGACATCAGTGAAAAAATTTGGTGGCATCCAAATAAGGTCTAGAGTTAATAGTAATGTCCTCTCGTTTTTGACAAACGCATCATGGTCATGTAAGGTGTTAACAATGGAGGGAAATGGGTGAGTGAGGGGGTATGGTAGTTCTTTGTACCATCTTTGTCTGTTTTCTGTAAATCTAAAATATTCCAAAGTGAATTTGTGTGATTAGAGCTCAAGTTTATTTCAGATAACAATAACTCGCTATACAAGTACTGTTGTTAACCACATGCCACTGACAAAGGAACTCAGGCTTCGAGAGGTTAAGTAACATGTCCAAAGTACAACAACGCATGGTGTCACAAGGACCCTGACTGTCTGCAGAAAAGACCACATCCTGAACCTCCAGACCACCCCAGCTGCCCCTGAGTCTTTCCCTTGCTCCCTCATCTGCAGCAGTGTAGGATTGGGGCAAGCAGGTGGGACCTACCTCAAAAATATGCCTTATATTTTCCTTAGTGTATTTTGTAATTCAAGCGTAAATATATCTATCATATTAATATATGTATATATTACATATATATAATCTCTAGCAGTTTTTCACTTTAATAGGGTTCATATCTATAGTTATGAAATTCCAGCATCAGCACGGGGTATACTAGTTGTGTAAACCAGGTTCCAGGACAGGATTCAACAGAGCATGAAAAAGCATTTCACGTTTCCCTTCTAAATCACTGGTTATACGCAGCCTTTCCTTTCTGTAAATAAACTGCCAACCCCACAACTCCGCCCCCAGCTTCACTAGTGCTCTCTTTCTCCAAACACAGCTTGACTCCCAATGTTTACCTCCTACATGAACATCTCTGCTACCCCAGACCTGACCAGGTCCCAAACTCACCAGTTTCTGGCTTTTTAAACATGTTGTTGGGCTCTAAGAAGTTCTCTCTAGATGCCTGTTCATTGAATGAAATTTTGCGACTAAATTGCTTCTGGTAAACAACCCTAAAACCCACCATCTCTTCCTTCCCTAAACTCAGGGCTGTACACTACACTGCTTCATTTAATTTTCTGTTTGCAAGAGCTCATGGTTTGATTTATGATTTTGAGTTTATCGAGATCTTGTTTTCGTGGTGGTCCCTATTATGCCAAAATATCTGCAGGTATTAATACAAAAGATCCCCAAGTATCTGGAGTCAAAGTTCAAATTGGGGCAAATTAGACGAAGAGCAATAGACAGAATGAAAGGTCTAGAGGCTGAGAAAAATGAAACAAAGATTAATAAATAGCAAAGATAAGTTAGTGAATGAAAGACCAGAGTAAGCCCCTAATAAAAGGACAATAACATATAATGGTAAACTTGAACATGTTTTAAGTACTCTGTAAATTTCAGCTATTTTAATTTCTCCAGGAGGAGGTAGAGCTTGATTTATAGTAGATAATTGGATATGTAACAAGGATTATAATAAGGCGTCTAAATAAGGCTGTATATGTGTGTGTGCGTGTGTGCGTGCGTGTGTGTATGCATAGTATCAGCTAACCAGATGGCTGTCTAACCTAAAGACAGCGTAGATATTATTTGTAAGATTTTTTTTTACTATTAATGGATTATGCACAGGAGGCTTGGTAATTATAAAAAATATTGATGCAAGCAGGAAATCTTGTCTTGGCACAGTCGTGGTATGTAGTGCTCAGAGCAGGAGTAACAGGACACACACATTTGTCTTCTGCTTGCTACTCATACAACTGTCGTTCCCAACTGTCGCGGATCCTTCTGGTTGCAGAATTCCAGCGCTCACATAGTAACAAGGGAGTCAAAACAGTCCCTCCCTCCTGAGCTCTAATCGCACAACAGTTTCATAATCATGTTCTCTCAGAAAGTTCCATGGTCCACCCCTCTGGAACAAAATAAAATGATTTCCAGAAAGGTAAATTAGGTATTTCTCTAACAGGAGCTCTTCTCTTATTTGTCTTCTTCTAAAAGCATAGTTTCTATCACCCTAAAGTTTGATTGGGGGAAGGAATGTGGTTAGCTTCTAAATATGCTGAAAATGTATTTTTTGACTGTCTAAATAGCCATTTTTTAAAGCATATTATCTGAGCAACTGATGATCTTGTATCCATTTTGATGCCACTTAAACAAATCCACATGATTTTTTTTTCCACTCAAATCTCTAATGACATGTCTTCTTAAAAAATTTATTTTCTTATTTAGAAATAAAAAGCATTGTCCCAAACCAATTATTATTCCAAAAAGTTTTCAAACATAAGTTGCTTTATGACAGTGGTCTATGATTCATATTCCCAAAAGGCCCAGCTGTTATTCTGCAATAAATCACAAGAAAATATTTTACTTGTGTCCATTCTCACAAATTCAAAGAAAGCCAGAATAAATTAGGGCAGTACTTAAATATTAGAGATATTAGCAAGTGATTTCATAGTATGGATTTCTTGCTGCTAAGATTTCCTTGAAACTTGCCTGATTTTTCTGGTCATCTAAAATATATGGTAGTGTTGAGATGTCATGATGGAATACTGACCAGTTGTGTGGCGGATAAGTGAAAGAAATCATTCTTCTGGGTTAAACTACAGATTCTAGGGGGTGGGGTGGGGGGAGAAACATTAATGTTTCTTATCATAGCTAAATTACAACTCAGATACATTGCCAATTAGCAAGCTAAGATTAATGTGCTAGAACACTAAGGGGCATGTCACAGTTTCCTTATCTGTAAAATGGGGTTATAATCAACTTATTTTCTAGGGATGCTTTACAGAAGAGCAATGAGTGTTTATTAAATAATTTGAATGTATCTACTTCTATACAACTATCAAACTAGCTCTCCCTCTCCTTCAGCTATGTGCAGTGTCTCCTTTATCTTACTCTCTTCATTACACCTCCTATCTTCATTACATTGTAACTGGATCCTTTTAAATAAACATTTATTTCCATACTTGTAACTATTTCCCATTCTGCAGCTAGAATTTCTTTCTCTTTTTTTGCTTCTGAAGTTGGAGTGAATGGCTTATTCTTAAACCCAGAACAATATTATTTTTACGTTCTATGAAGTCTCTGAGTTGGATACCTGTCCTCTTTCTTCCAGTTTGCATTGTCCTGACACCTGGCGCTTTGAATATAGCTTCTCCAACCAAAAACAGATTAGCTCTTTACAACCACCCGTAACCTGCAATTTTGACATTTCCAACCGCATTTTTTCTAGTTTCCTTGATTTTTTTTTTTTTTTTTTAACCAACAAGCTCCTGTTTTCCCAACATCAACTCCTTGCTTTTTTTCTCCCACATCTAGAAGATTCGGAATTTCATTAGTAATACCTTAAGATGTAAAGGTCAATGTGATAAATTTAAAAATATTTCCCTCACCCTTCTTCAAAAGATTGCTAAAGACGTAAAGCAAGTACACTCTATATTACATTTAATAAAAAGCTGCTCAGTAGTAGATTAATTCAGTGGTACTCCAGTGTTGCCAATATTAACATTGGAGGGTGTCTGGAGAGAGAACACAGTTGTCCACCAATGCACCAACTTGGAAAAGATAGGGCTGGAGTCCAGACATTCCTAACTTCTCTTAATCAGACACACCACCCTAATTATCTCCTAAAAATAATGCTTTGAGCATGTAACTCCCTTGCCGAAGAAAGCAAGCAGCTTGCTGCTAACTGTGGGATGAAGTCCATATTCCCTAGCTGCTTTCAAACCACACTATGACCCAAATGGACATTTCCAGCATTGCTGTCAGCTGCTTCCCCAGATAAAGTCTCCACATTTCAGCTAAATGGTTCCACTCACTATTTCTGCAAAAAGTTTCTGCGTTTCCAATCATTGTCGTTACAGAGAATGCCTGCCTTCTTCCTCTTTGTTCATCCAAACCCTACCAGTTCTGTAAGATCTGGCTAAATTGTCCCTTTTCTGTGACCATTTCATGGAGCAGATGATCAGGCTCACAGGTTATTGGCATACCTGGGCCCCTGGGTAGCTCAGTGGTTGAGCGTCTGCTTTTCGCTCAGGCCGTGATCCTGGGGTCCTGGGATCAAGCTCCCCATAGAGCTCCCCATAGGGAGCCTGCTTCTCACTCTGCCTATGTCTCTGCCTCTCTCTGTGTCTCTCATGGATAAATAAATAAAATCTTTAACAAAAAATTGACATACTCCCAGTCAGATGGGTTATTGGGCCTACAATTTTAAGTGTTATTATCTTTTTACTTTTTCTGGGTTTCTATCTTCTGGTCTACATTGTTTAGAATAGACAACTCTTATTATTCTATATAGCCCTCTCTTTGGTCTCCTTCATTAATCAGTTAATTAATAACCAACTCTGGATGTTACCCATAAACCATCCTTGTAGGGAAATGAGATCCATAGGCTGCTATTTGTTATATCCAGATTTATTTTTCCCTTTTGGTGGAAAATAGCTAAGTGGTATCTTTTGTCACTAACACTGACATCTCATTGAGTTTTAATTTCTATTTGTAGAGGGCCTTTGTGGAACCAGCTCACTGCAGTCCATTCTAGAGTAAAGAATCTGTGATTTTGTTGGTTCTACTTCAAAGACTGGTGAATTTTCTAATCAGGTACTTTGTGGTAATATAAACTTTAATAATCATGGACCTTAGTCTTTTACTATGGGCTCCTTCATTCTTTTTCATTATGACCTTAAAATGACATTGTCCACATAGCATAGTATTTCGATATAGACAAAACTTCAACAATCTTCAGTTACAATATTTAGATTAAGTATTCTAGGCTCTTTACAATCTGAGATAACAGGTAAGATGTGGTTGCATTCACTGCAGAATATTGGTTTGAAAACAAAATTGATCCATGCATTTGGCCCCTTTCTTTCTGTACTATATAGAATTTTATTATACCTATAAGAATTATGGGACAATTTTCCTCAACCTTACTGTATTTCAGTAAAAATTAAAATGAAAACAATATCTTCTTGTATTATTTCTCTTACAGAATATTGAGGTATAATTAGAGATTACTGATTGGAAAATTTTCAAAAGGTAGTTTTTGTTTTTATACAAAAGATCTTTCCTCTGATTGCCTTGAAGTCCTGGCTAGAAGCAGTACCACAAATCCAAAATCTAAACGTTCATTTGATCCTTGGAGAGTTTTCCTCAACTTAAATATTAATAAATCAAAACCATTTTGTAGGTGATATAATTAAAAATGGTAGATTAAAAGGAGTGAACACTCATGTAAACTATGGACTTTAATTAATAATAACATATCAATATTGGTCCATCAATTGTAACAAATGTACCATATTGATGCAAGGAGGAGATGTATTTCTCTGCTAAACCTGAAACTGCTTTAAAAAATAAATTCAATTAATTTCTTTAAAAGCTAGTTAATGTTACATATGTGCTTTTTATTTCTTTTTATTTTTTTAAAGGTTTTATTTATTTATTCACGAGAGACACAGAGAGAGAGGCAGAGGAAGAAGCAGGCTCCATGCAGGGAGCCTGATGTGGGACTTGATCCCAGGTCTCCAGGGTCACACCCTGAGCCAAAGGGGGCACTAAACCACTCAGCCACCCAGGCTGCCCACATAAGTGCCTTTTATAAAACTGTTGCCTTTGTCCTATTGTCATTTATCTGATATTTCTAAAGATGGAGTACTCTTCTCTGTCTTGTTATTTTATCCAGTTTTTCACTTTTTACTCTCAGCTGAGATCCAGAAAAACCTCCTTCTTCAGAAATAATTCCTCTTTTTGGGGGGGCAAACCTTTTGAAACATGAGCATTTTACTGTAAATGCAGCTTCCTTTGCTCTAATTTGACAATGGTATTTCGATTATGAATAGGTTAACATTAAGTACCCCTACTTTCAGATGTCTCCTGTCCTCAAGATATGATTATGGAAGCACTGGAAATTTCTGATGAATACATCAGATAATACTAACTCAAAAAATATCTTGGGCAATCTTGACTTTTTCTCTGACTTGTGAAGCTTCATCTCTCTTGCTGACCTTGGAACCGGCCAAGAAAGAACAACCACCTCATCACTTAAACATAATGATTTTCTCCCACTAGTGACCCAAAACAATTGAAATTTGAGACATGAGACAAAAAACTACTAGCATTTGGGCACACTAATTCTTCTTACACTCAATTTTCTTATTCAGTAATATGATGATTGCATATGAAGACAAGTGAGAGCACGTTTTAAAGAACAACTGTTCAGGGACACCTGGGTGGCTCAGTGGTTGAGTGTCTGCCTTCGGTTCAGGTCATGATCCTGGGGTCCTGGGATCCAGTCCCATATCAGGCTTCCCACGGAGAGCCTGCTTCTCCCTCTGCCTGTGTCTCTGCCTCTCTCTCTGTGTATCTCTCATGAATAAATAAATAAAATCCAAAAAAAAAAAAAAAAGGACAAATGTTCAAAAAACATAACATGTACCTTCTGCCCTTCTGCTCTTCTCTTGAGGAAGTGGAATCTGTTCTCCACTTAGGGCCAACGTCCTTCCCCACTGACTGTGCATCCTTTTATCTCCTACAGATCTTAACCCATCAATTTCCCCCTCTCTTTATTCTTTCTCCTATTCCATAGACTCTTCTTTCTCCTACAACAAATCTGTTCAAATATCTTCTAGATTCAAAAAAGCTTTCCCTAGACTCAGTTTCTCAGCCTAGTGAATATCTTATTTCTAGTTTTCTCTTGACCTCTAAAACTTAAAAGCTTTATCTACACCCATTGCCTGTGCATCCATGTGATGCCTTTTCCTTGTATCCATGGCAATATCTTTCAAGCTTCCAGCACATCAGAAATGGTGTAGATTAAATACACCTATTACTTGTCTAGGTCTTCATAGTTTACAACATGCTCTTATAATTTTGTGAATCATGGTGGGTTTTTAGCTTCATTCTCAGCTGTGTTTTATGTCTCCAATCTTATGGTTTTCTCTTCTTTTGTCCTCAATTTATACTGCCTTCATGCATTTACATTTCCTTGAAAGGTACCTGGTACCCTTTAGACAACAGGTAAGGGATTTTAATTCCTAATTTTACTAACAAGGAAATTGATACTCATTAAAGAGTTTCTATGACTTGTTTCTATGATTTCTCACACATTAAATGACAGTGAAAACAGGATTTAAATTCAGATTTTGTGATGCCGAACTTAGTATATTTCTGTAAAATCGTGGCTGGTTTCTCCAATAACTGCTGTGTATTTCTTCCTTTCTAGTTTAGTGGGCAATGGATATAATTCAGACCTTTATTTTCCATTTCTTCCTAATTAACCTGACATCTCTTATGTTTCCAATCTATCTTGAATTCAGCCATCAAAATTAGACCCATGATAATCCTCTCCTCAACTATTTTCTTATTATTTACTGTCTAAACACTATGTTCCTTAGCATGGCATCAAGGCCATCTGTTATCAACTCCTACCTTAGCTTTCCAATCTTATCAAGCCATGCATAGGGCAAACATTTTTGAGTATTTATTATGCACCAGGCAATGTTTTAGGTTGTTGAGAGCACAGTGACAAATAAGAGATGTCTGTTTCTCTTGGAATTAGCATTGTTATTCCTTGTCCTCCATTATACTGAATGATTTGTAACCCTCCAAACTTGCTGAAATATTTCCTTTCTTTGTGATTTTGCTCATGTTAGTACTAGCTATCTGGTCTACCTCTTCCTTTAATGCTCAATTTAATTTGCCATACCTAACAGGCTAATCCTGATCCTGTTTCTTTTGTACTGTAATATGTCCTTCCATCACCTCCACACTAGTTCTTTTGTCATCTATTCACATAAACATGTAAAAACATGTTTCACATCTTTCTTAATTGTTTGCCAACAACACAGGGAAGAAAATCATGTTGTAGTCCTTCTTATGTACTTTTCCCATGGCATCTCATATGATATCTTGCACAAGGTAGTGACTTAATAAATGTTCATTCACAGCATAAATATATGAATGAATGAAGAAGTATACAGGTATGATCTTTGTGAGATAAGTGATTCACTTTACCCATATCTCCTGAAATGATTTAATCAAAGATTTTAGAATACATGTTATAACCTGAGCTTTTTTTTTTTTTTCTTAATGTATAATTCTTCACTGAAGTTTAAAGAGTCAGGCAGTTATAATGCACCTTGTGAACAAAAGCTGTTTCCTGCCACCTCTATTTTTCCTACTCTTTAGATACAAATATTTTCAATTCTTTTAGCCAATTCTTTAACACTTACATTTGTGTGTATATATATATAATATATAAAATGTAAGCATGTTGATAATTTTTGGCTTTTCAATTTAGATGTTTTCTATTAACTTCTAACTCTGAAACGAGAAGTTTTATGTCTTTCTCATCCCCACTCCTCTATCCTGCAGTGCCAACAGTTACCATCCCCCGTGTGCTCCATGTAGGTTACAATTTTGCTTGGATCTAAGTGTTTATGTGTACCTTATCACCATGACTACATGTAATACTGTGAATGCTATTCACAGCTAAACCATATAATGCTTTTTTCTTTTTCTTCATTTCCCAGGTGAAAGTAATTGCCCAGTTTCTATGTTTGCTTGGCTTTCCACATGCTTATTAATTTAATCTAAGATGCCACCTTAATATATCCAAACTCACTCAATATAATATGACTTTGGTTCTATGGAATAGCTCTCTTCAAGTTTTGACTTGTATTCAGAATACAAGTTTTGGCTTGTATTCTGAAGAGTCACCCCTCAAGTGTGCCATATCACTATTTCCATGGGGATTCCTTTCCTATCATCCTGGGGACTGTTGTCTCCTATTTCTCAAGTGGGACACCATTTCTTAGAGCCCATGCTTTTCCCTTGGCTTATTCCCTTATTTGGGTGGTGCTCACCCTCCAGAGTCTTCCTAAGAAAGAGGTCATGAAAAACAAAACAAAACTTGAGACTCAAAATACTTGAGATTATCTTTATTCTACCTTCACACTTAATTTATGCTTTGTGTAGAGAACAATTCTAAGATGCAAGTAATTGTTCTCAGAAATTTGAAGGCATTAATTCACCATCTCCTAGCTCCTAGCATTACTATTGAGACACTTTCTGTCATTCTGAATCTCAATTCTTCTTATGAACTCTCTTCTTTTTAGAACATTCATAATATGTTCTCTTTATCTCCAGAGTTCTGAAATTGCAATATGATGTATCTTAGTTTAGATTTATTGTTATCTCTGGTGTTGGGTTTACTTTGAGCTGAAGACTTCTGTCCTTATGTTTGTGAAAGTACTGAGTTATTTCTTTGGTGATTTCTCCTTGTCTATTTTCTCAGTTGTCTCCTTATGGGACTCCTATCATACAGATGTTGGACCTCTGAAACATGTCTGTTTTACTTAGGGAGCTCCAGGTCATTATTTTCAGATCTTTTTTCTTAGGCTTGTTAAATTCCACAGAGACTTCCAAATATTGACTTGGAAGTATGCATGCGTGCGTGTCTACCACGTTTCCAAATGGAAAAGGGTAAAAAATACTTGGATTCTTAGCATTATGCTAAGAATGTAGGCCCAACCCCCCTGTTCCCTCCATGTGTCTGTCTGCAGGAAATAAATCTCTTTAGTCATCTACTACGGCGTGTAGTTGACCTGTTCCATGGAGTAGAAGAGGGGATCCCGAGGTACAGCTCCTTTTTAAACAACCCCATTTCCAACAGAACTTTCAGATGTACTGACCCATTCTTGGGTCGTTATTTGAAAATTTTCCCAAAGATCAGCCTGCTTCTGAGTTTTCCCTGTAGCTGACTTAGAATTTAGCTTTCCCAAGTTTGCTCCAAGCTTTTGGAAAAAACCAAACTTGATTTTCATTTGAGCAGAGGAAGTGAGTTAAATGCAAATGGTTAATCTGCTACCTTTAATAAAATGTCCTAGGGTATGTATTCACAGTGGAAGAAAAGATCCAGATTATTATTTAATAATGAATTATTTTTGATCATGAGCTTTCATAAAAACAGAATTTAAAGAAAAGTACAGTTATTTTTGTAATTCATATTTCCTCTTGTGTGTGGGGAGGATCTGCTAGGCAATTACCATAAGGGAGCAAATTGTTTTAAAAAACCCACAAATTTTAAAACTTGATAAAAGCCAAGAACAAATTTTTTAAATCTTAAATTGTTGTTAATAGTTAAAAAGTATGTCCTTATTCTTATTTTAGTTAATCTGTTCCCTTTTGCACTGGGCGTTCTGGGTTTATGGCTTTTCAACTGGCTGGCATTGCTATTCTAAAATATACCTACCTGTGCCTGCCTGTGAGGTTCCCACAGGTTAGTTTTTGCTGCTGAGGAAACAGCCATTACTAGCACTGAATTTCAATAACTTCCTGCAGGCAAACACCTGGAGGCAATTACCTGTACTTGTCTGCCAGCAGACACAAATATGCTTTAGGATGGGAAAACTATATATCTGATTTTCTAAAAAAAAAAAAAAAAAAAAGAGTCCAGCTCCTTTGTGTAATGTTTTACTTGTGTCTGAATGAAATGCTAGGTTATCCAGTCTAGGAATTTATCCTCCAACCTAGTACAGGCTGATAAACCCACTTTTTTGAGCACAGAATTTCTGATTATTAGATATTTCCTAGAAGTCTTATCCTCCATCTGATGTCAGAGCTCTTTTGCTCTCTTACAGGATATGGGTCAGTGACAGTGAGTGAAGGAAAATCAATAACTTACATGTTATGAAAAATGACAACACATTTACTTGAGATTCTTTAAAAAAAAAAAAAAAAAAGCTTGAGATTCTGTTCTAACAGACTCCCCAGTGTATTAAAAGAAGGGCAGGATCCAGGAAGGAAACAAAGTGCATGTAAAATTACATCACCCTTTATTTTAATATACATATGAATTTAACAATATCTTATAGATCTAGAGATGGTCTATAATGATAATTTTGGTGATGACTACTAGTTTAACTAAACCATGAAAGTTTTGCTCTTGTATTTCGATGTTGATGTTAATTACACTTTTAGGAGTATTAGAAATATCATCAAAATACTTTTGAAGAAAAAAAATGCTTTTGAAGATTTACAATTATATGTACTGAAAATAATGTTTGAATATATCTTCATGATTTTATAGACTGCCCCAGTAAGGATATGCTTGTTAATCATTATGTATGCAAATAGATCTCTGTTTTTATTCAGTGTAACTTCTAAGTTTCACTGCTTTCTGATTGTTTTCTTATTTCAGGGAAAACTAAAGATGATTAGCAAGTTCTGAAGCTTCCTTTTTTAGCCTGACCAAATTTCAACAAAAATGTCATTTCTTTCTCTCATTCTTCTTCCTGTAATCTGTCATTTTTTACCCTTAAGGTATTTTTTAATCCTTACTTTTTATTTATTTACTTTTTTTGCTATTTAGAAGCACAGCTTCCTTCAGCCTCTAATCCTTGTTTCCTAGATATATTTAACAATTCAATTCCAAAATACATTTTCTAAATTTCCATTGTACACATTATTAATGCATAAAGTTTCTGTTTTGTTTACCACAGAGTCTTCCTAGAGCACCTGTAAAAATATATTATTGGAAGGTAAATCATATTTTTCCATAGTCTTAGTGTTATAATTAGCTATTGCATTCCCAAGCAAGGACTTGTCATTAAATAAATTAAGAATATGACCAACAATAGACTGTAAACCTGAAACTATGACCACAACTCTTTTTAATGATTTAAAATACCACAGTGTTTTGTTCCAAGCCCAGCAGAATGTTAGGACCGGCAGAAATCTTAGAGATCATTGACTTTAACAGATGGATTTCACAGGTGAAATAAGAGAAACCAAGACCTACTGACTTTCTTGGGTCACACAGCTAGTTATCCATTGCCAGCTTGGTGTTGTCAACCTTCTTATTGCCTCCTAAATATAAGATTAAGATTAAGTTTCTGTCTTCAACATCTGGGCTGAAGGCTCAATCCTGAGATAGATGCTGGCTCTTCCCACCTCTCTCACTGGCATAATTTCTAATGCAAATTCTGTTTTCCCTTGAAGATAAGATGATGCCCCTTGGATGAAAAATTGAGTGATCCTACCTTCCACTGAATTCCTGTGGAATTCACACTTTCAGATGGTATAGATCACTGCTGAGGGTATATTACCATCATTGAAATATTTGTCTCACTCCTACTGTCTACCTAATATTTGAGGAAACACCCTATATCTGAATTGTAATGATGATCTTTTATCTCTTAAAACTATTCACAATATCAGACATTCAATAAAATTTATTGCTTGAGCTGCTACATACCTTTGTCAGACTTTTCTGCTGGATTGCATTGTAGGGATAACCCAGGGTTAAAGTGTTTGCAGTACAAAGAATCACCAACTGAAAGTTCCCCATATTATTTTGTTCTTTTGTCAGGTTCTTGCATTCCCTTAATCTTGCTAACGTGGGAGGTCAAATTAAATAGATGTATTATTTGCTATTAGAAAGCTTGTAGTGATAGCAACTATATAAAACTCTTTGTGAAATCTTTATCAATAGAAAGTTATTCTTCTCTTGGGATGCCCCAAGGCCACCTAGTATCCAAACAGGATTCAGCATTGGCCATTTCTCTCACTTCTGGCTTAAGCTAACTGTCTTAAGATTCTCTGGTCTCATTTGATCTTTCAGATCACTGCAGAGATGTAACCTCTGTGGAATGGTCTACTAGTTCCTTGATCCAGTGTCTTTTCCATACATACCTTCTAATGATTTACTGCTATGGATGTTTACCCAGAGGGCCTTGAGCTTTCTCTGATCTTAGAGCAGTGACCCCAATGCTATAAAAGTGGTCTACTGGCCCATTGACTTCTTAATTACCACTTCTCTACTACTAGTTGACAATAAGGCCTGCCCAAGGCTGATTGATCAGCTAACACTGTGAAGCTTTAGCCAGTTGGTGAAACTCCCCATCTGTATGACTATCTTCTTTACCCCACAGATCGCTAGGTCTCTTTAGCCACCAAAGTAAAACATAAGAAAATCTAAACTTTGTCTTTCTTCCTTTCTTTTGAATCTAAAAGTTTTGAATAGGGACTTATGTCAGCTAGCTTTTGATGTATAACAAATCACCACAAAATGTATTAGCTTAAAATAATGATTTATTTCGCCCATAATTCCACAGGTTGTCAATTTTGTGGGCTCATTTGTGCAGTTCTTCTGGTCTTGGCTGGGTTCACTTGTGTGTGTATGGTCAGCTCCTGGGTTGGATGGGAGCTGGTTGATCTAGGATGGCTTTATCACATCCTAATAATAATATGAGGGGGTGTAGTTGGGTGGTGATAAAATCATAGAAGTCATGAAGATTATTCTTTTGGTACTTGTGCAAACACAAAAACATGTCTGATCTCTAACCTTTCCTTTCTCCAGTGAAGAAGACATTCAGTTGACCCACTCTAGCGTTGGAAGATCTGCCATTTAAAGAATGAAGTGGAAGTATATAAAACATGTATAGGCTAGCTCAAACTTTATCCATGTCCCCTACTCCACCTCAGCTGTACCAGAAGGCTTGTGGATGAATGATAAAGAATGGTAAATATTCATTCCAAAAACATATTTGGATTGGGACTTGTCTCAGGGGTAAATAAAAGCCCCTGGATCCCAGGGTGTCTTTTTTAACACTGGACCAGTCATCATTCATCACCTTTAGGATTTTATAATTGTTCCCTAATAGCCCAGACCCTAAAGGTCATTGTAGAAATCCAAACAAGTTTCCAAATTGCTGAATAGGAGGCCTCTTCCTCTGTGCCTCTCCAAATGGAGATATGCTGCAAGAGATGAGCTCATAGCAAACTGGCCTAATTTGGGGCACAGGGAGAAGGAGAAAAGGGGAAGAGCACAGCAAGCAGCCCATCCCTTGATCCCATGGCTCCACAGGCTCCACAGAGTTCCTTTGAAGGTGTCCTCGTCCCTGCCTATCCTCACTGTCTCAATGCCACTCTTTCACTCCATCCCAAGAGCCTTTCCCTGAAGTTTCCAGTATAATTGCTTTTATAAAAATGCATTGTTTATTCTCTAATGTCACTGGGCCCTTATTTTCAGATTTTTTTTAAATATTGAATTTATCCTTGGGCTAAAAATAGAGTGATATAACAAAAGAAAAAGTAGAGCAGATATTAATAATAGAAAACAAACACACTATGAAGAAAATCAACAAAACTAAATGCTCTTTGATCAGGAATAAAAGAGGGCAGAATTAATCAACGTCAAAAGCCAAAAAAAAATCAATTTTGAAAAAAAATCATAATTATTATGAGAACATTAGCATCTGGGTGGTTCAGGCAGTTAAGTGTCTGACTCTTAATTTCAGTTCATGATCATGAGGTAATCATCTCAGGGTTGTGGGATGGAGCCCTGTGTAGGGCCCTGTGTTCACTGGGAGCCTACTTGAGATTCTCTCTTTCCCTCTGCCACTCCCCCTTCTCTAAAAATAAATAAATAAATCTTTTTTTTTTTTAAGTATTATCCTAACACTTTTGAAAATGTAGATGAAATGGACAAATTCTTACAGAAAATATGAGCTGCATACAAGGAGAAGTAAATTCTGTCCGTAGTCCTTTTCCTAAGGAAATTGAACCCATAATCAAATGCTTCCCATAAGGGAAACTCTCAATAACCAAAAAACAAAAGACACTGGTTTTTATCAAACTTTTGAATAGAACAAGAGGGAATATTCATCATTTTATGAGACCAAGACAACCTTGATTAGGAACCAAACAAACAAACAAAATCCCAAAGAAAATATGAGCAAAAAAATCACAGGCCAATCTTGCTCATAAACATAGAAAAATACAAATTCATCTTTAAGGAAACTTTTCATAAAACCGGAGTAGGCTACATACTTTCCAAATGCTTAGCAGGAAAAAAAAAAACAAAACACACTCAAAAAAGGAAAAGTTGTTCAATAGGAAAATTCTGGAAAGAAACAATGTCAGATATAAAGCAGAAAGCTGAAACAAGATGACAGAAACAAGTGACTATGTCAAAATAAAAATATGAATGGATTAAACTATTTTGTTAAAAAAAGATGAAGATTCTCAAATTGGAAAAAAGATAAAATGTAATCTTATTGTTTATAAGATTCATTAAAGGTGAAAATAAGGAAATGAGTCAATGTATCCTAGGCAAAGATCAATTTAGAGAGTACTATTTGTCAATTTAAAAAAAGGCACAAAATACAGTAAATGCTACAATATGCTTAACCTTAAAAAACATTGTGCTCCCTTTAAGAAGCCAAACATATTGTATGATTCTATTTATAAGAAACCTTAAAAAAACAGACAAATAATTAGAGACAGAGACTATAGTAGCTTTGCTTAAAGCTGGGGAGGGCAATAAGGAATTATTCACATGTCGTTTTTTTTTAGTAGGATGAAAATATTTTAAAGTCAGTTGTTTAAAGCTGGCAATTAACTTCTGAAAAATGTATTTAGGAGAAAGTGCAGCCAGAGACAGAGACATTAGAGCCTGGAGAAAGAAGGGGAAAATTAGTTAAGAGCTATTTCTTAAAGGCAGAAATTAAGAAAATACTAGAAGAAGAAATCAAAGACAATGTAGAGACAAAATATAAATATACAGAAGTTTTTTAAAGAATACACAATCACTGTTTAATAAATATGTTAAATAATAAAAATAAAAAAATAAAAATAAAAAAATAAAGTCAGTTGGTGATGGCTACAAAATTGTAAAAATCATTAAATCATACACTTAAAACAGATGAATTTTATGATATGTAATGATGTCTCAATAAAAGTGTTAAAAATATCAATTTATGATAAGCATAGGGTGGGACCCAAATAAATGATTTTATAGTGATACAATAAAGCTTGCCAAGTCATAAACTTTTATATGTAAATAGGGCTGCACAAAATAGACACATAAAGAATACTAGAAAAATTCACTTTCAAAGAAAACTATTGAATTAGTATCTGTAGCATGATCCCATTAAAAAAAACACACCTTAGTATTTGTTTGTATGTATTTGTTAAAAAAATATAGAAGAGCATACCCCAGAGCTTCTAACATTTTTTTAAAGATTGTATTTATTTATTCATGAGAGACACACAGAGAGAGGCAGAGGCGTAGGCAGAGGGAGAGCAGGCTCCCTGTGGGGAGCCTGAAGCGGGACCCGATCCCAGACCCCGAGATCACAATCTGAGCCAAAGGCAGATGCTTAACCAACTGAGCCACCCAGGTGCCCCTATTACATAATTTTGAAAATGAGCTTTATCACTGTTGTAATTAAAGTAAAATTCTCAACTCAGTCTTTGAGTTGAGGCAAGCAATACCATCAAGCAGGCAACAATGTAAGTATGAAGATGAAAGATTTGATAATATAATTAGAAATGATGATTCAATTTCATTCTGTCTCCTGAAAGAGAGATAACTCTAGTCTTCTAGCACCCGCAGAATGCCAGACACTGACAGTCATCATAAATAGGTCCCTGCAGTGATCTGCTAGGAAGGAAACACGGGGCGTGTTTTGTCAACACTCTCCCAAGGTTGGATGTTAGTAAGGAAGGACCTCAACTACTTCCATCCTACTGGTACAAAATAGACCAAATAAATACAGAAAAGTTACTTCAATAAATAATTCAAGACATTTTTGAGCAGGTGTTTTTGTAGAGCTTGTATTTTGACTTCCTTTAGCAGAGCTATCTTTGAGAATGTTCATGTCCTATGTCAGCTGCAGGATGGCATGTATCACCTCCCAGGCCGCTGTGACCCTCGTCACAGCTTGGGGAGGCACAATCCACAGGAGGGTCAGACAACTAGCTTGGATGATCACTTCTGTGGTGCTGGTCATCAATACTTTATCCCATTCTCCCACCCTCCACTGGCTCTGAGGCAAAACAAAATGGCTTGGCATGCAGGGAGACGTCTATCCTGTCCTGTTCCAAGAAGGAGAGGAACCTGTACCATCGCTGATGGTGTTTTTGTGAGTTTTATTCTTTGGGGTTGGAAGTTTTTTTGAGAGCCATCTCAATAAACTATAGTGCCACTAATTCAATATTGGTCATGGAACTTTTTTTTGGCTAAGGATTGTGCCACTCTTAGCTCTAGTGAGAAAGAACTACAGATTAAATCCCAAATCCAGAACCCATGACAACCTCTTTCCCAAATCAATAACTGAGAACAATCTTAATAAACACTCCAAAGCAGAAGTGATCCAAGTAGATTTTGTGATGACAGTGCTGTATGGGTAACTCAAGATTTAAAATTGGAAAACAAAACAAAAACAAGAACCCAAAAACCTTTCTTCCTCTAAACTCAACTAAGTGAAAATATTAAAATATTAAATGTCACCTTGCTAAATGACATTTGAGTAAAAAAGAAAGAAATCAAATATGCAATTACAGGTTTAGTAATATTAAGAATTTAGACATGGACCATAATGAAAACATTTATCATCACCTACAAGGAAAGCTATACCCTGAGGAGAAAAAGTCTTCTTGGGGTGCCTGGCTCAGTTGGTTCGGCATCTGACTCTTGATTTTGGCTCAGGTCATGATCTCAGGGTCATGAGATTGAGCCCTGAGTCAGACTCTACCCTGAGTCTGGAGCCTACTTAAGGTTCTCTCTCTGCCCCCCACTCTGCTCATGTACAGTCTATCTCTCTCTAAAAAAACAAATAAAATATTAAAAAAAGAAAAAAATCATCTTTAATGCTTCCTGCCCCCCCACCTTTATTGAGATATCATTGACCAGTAAGAATTCTATATATTTAAGGTATACAATGTGATTGACATGATATACATATACATTGTGAAATGATGACCCAAACTAATTAACACAACCAACACCTCATGTGTGTGTGTTACCATTATGTGTGTGTTTGTGTGTGTGTGTGTGTGTGATAATCCTTACCACCTACTCTCTTAGTATAGAGTAGTATCTACTCTCCAAGTATGGTCTACAGAATTATTAATTATAGTCATCTTATTGTACCTTAGATCCCCAGAATTTATTCATTTTATAACTGAAATCTTAAGTGCTTTTTTTATCACTAAACCACAATGAATAAAACAAAAAATAAATATTTAACTCAAGAAGCTAATATTACAACAAAAGGAACCTAAGAAAAGGAATGAAAAAATTATTAAATGTAAAAGGCTCATAAATCAGAAGAATAAAATATTGACCAATACAAGAGATTGTCTCTTAAACAGTCCAGCAAAATTGATAAATACCTGGCAAGGTCAATTAAGAAAAATAAGAACAAAAATACAAATATGTATAATTAGTAACAATAAAGAATAATCACAGTTGAAAAGAGATTTAAGTTGAATTTAGAAGAGGATACTCAAATTTAGAAGAAGACTCTTCTAAATTGAGAAGAGTCCTCTTCTATAGTGATATGGATGCATCCAAAGGAATGGTCCATAGCGGTCTTCAAATAAAATCATGGAGAATCTACTTTTACCTAAAATTTGGAGAATCAACTCTCCTAATGCCGAAGCTTAAATTTCAGTGGACCCTCAGGCTCACCTCGTCTGTGTGTCAGACCTGCGTCACCTTGGGATTTCACCATGCTGAAGTGTTGATATTCACGTCCTTGGCCTTTCTTCACTCAGTGTATTGGCACATATTTGGTTAATACATACTTAGCTAAATGGTATTTAGATGAAATTACTTAAAAAGTAGAATCTTTAAAATGGTCTGAAATGAGTTTTGGAATTATTATGAATATATTTTGTGTTCTTCAGAGATACCTCCCAGTTGCCTTTTGGCAAAATATTTAAAAGACTTTTTTTTTCTTTTTTTAAACCAAGAGTCTTCATACTGGGCTAAGTAGAGACTTTTTAAAGGGGATACAATGTGAAGTTTAAAGGACACAATATACAGAGAACAACTTTGTTATATCCTCTTCCCTGGTGTAATGTAGGTTTCTTTTTTTCTTATCTCCCCTTTCAAAATAGCTTTGTCCCACTTTACAAAAGAAAGTTGAATTGGTTAGGATGGTCTGGGAAACTTCAAAATCTCAGTGGCTTAAAACACAGATGTTTATTTCTCATTTATGCTGTACCTTCCACCAGGGAAGGTTTGGGTCTTTATATCACGTTGTCCTCACTCTGACCCTCACTCCATGGTCAATGGATGGAAGGTTGCGAATCATCGTGGCGGAAAGAAAAGAGAACTCTGGAAGGTCTTGTAGTGGAATTTAATGCTCCTGCTTAGAAAGGACATACATCACTTTCCTTTACAATGCAGTGGCCAGAACTAGTTTGTCTACCATGAGCATGGAAAGTACAAAGTCTGGACAGCTTCAGTGAACAGCATTAAGACTCCCCCGATTTATCCCCCTGGCAGTGCATGGCCTCTTGTCCACAGGAATTTCTAGGATATTAAACAAAGGAACTTGTGGAAATACTGTTTTTTTGCAAAGTCTCCTTTTATAATTAGTCTATGAATCAATATAAGTCTATGGAGTTTCTAGTTTTTTTCTTTCTCATACATATTTCTTTTTAAAGGTACAGCCAGTGTATTAGGAACAAGGGTCTTTGCTCATGGGAGATTGTTTTGAGATCCGATCTTGCAGGGAGTGGAGAGCGATGGATATTGTCTTTTACAGTTTCCCCTCTTGTTCTAACAAGGACTGTCAAAAAGTGCATTACTCTCTGAGGAAAAGGTTAGAGAAGGCAAAGCAAAGGGGACATTGGCAAGACATATTGTAGCAGAAAAGACTATTTCTTTTTTCTTTCATTTGTTTAAATGTGAGCCATTTTCTTTGGCTATTCTCAACACTCATCCCTAGGACTCACTCACTAGAAAGAAAAGCATATTCAGGGAACAAGTGAAGATTGCTAGTACTATTTGCTTTAAAAGTAATTGGGATCCAAATTTTGGGGATTATACTAAATTTTTTTCATTTTGGATTTGGTATATATTACTCAATACTTGGTTATAGCTTGTTATATCAAGTCGTATCTTAAAAATATTGCATTTCTAGACTTTTTTCTACTTCATTAAAATTTCAAATTAATAAGATAGCTTCTAAAATAATTTTTAGCACTTTGTAAAATCTTCTTTCATAAAATGTAGAAATGTTTTATAGTGTGAACAAAAAAGTTTTTTTTTTAGATTTTATTTATTTATTTGATAGAGAGAGGGGGCACATTCAGAGGGAGATGGAGAGAGAGAAGCAGACTCTGTGCTGAACAGAGAGCCTGACTCTGCTCTATCCCAGAACCCTGGGATCATGACCTGAACCAAAAGCAGACACTTAATTGAGCCACCCAGGTACCCTTATAATGTGAACAAAATTAATGCAGCTATTTTAGGATCTTTACACATGATTTTTGGTTAATAATTCTAAAGACCAAATGTCAAAATCTAAATACATGCATGTATATAACATTTAATAGATACTATGATTTTACTATATTTCTCCCTTTATAGTAACATCATGTTAGCTATACACTGCACTATAAGAGATCAAGACATTTTAAAGTGTATAGATTTATTTTTTTAAATTTATAAAGTAGAAGGATTTAGCATATTGAATCTACCCAATTTTAATCTTAATCACTCTTAGTAAACTATATTACAAAGGATATTCCATAATTTACAGTGTTTTTTAAAGATAACATTCCTTGAAATAAATATTAACATATTTATTTGAACTGAAAAATGCAGTGTTTCTCTGACACAAAGTAAATCTAAATCTGATTCACTTGATAGATTTGAAAACAAAGAAAGGCTTTGCTAAGGAAGTTTCAGAGCAGACATTTCCCACATGTTGAATGCCCTAAATCTTTAGTTCTAGAGATATTAATAAAATACACATTTAAAGGTTGTGACACGGTAAAAATAATCTTTACAAAAATACTGTATTGAAAGGTTTTGAAATGAAAAAAAGAATTTTCTCAACTCCTCATTCAAAAATAAGTTCTTATTTGAAGTATAACATATGTACAGAAAAAGTGCACAGATCATGAGTGCATAGTTTCAGGAGTTATCACCAGTTAAACCCACCTGTGTATTTTTTTTACCACCCAAAAATAGAGCACGACTAGTGTCTCAGAAGTCTCCCTTATGCCTCTCCTAATCCACCATTGTTTATTAATAAATAGTTTTGAACACATTGTCAGTAAGAACAAACTAAATCCGAAAGAAAAACAAACAACAAAAAGAATAGGCATAGTAGATTACATTGGTCAGCAAACATTCACTTCCCCACCCCATATATCATCCCTGAGAAGACTATTCACCCCACCTCAGTGAAACAGGGCTTGGTCATCTGACTTCCTTTGGCCAATGGAATGTGGGCAGGGGGGCAGTGTTCCAACTCTGAGCCCAGGCTTTAAGATGCACACATCATGCCCACTAATGTGAGGAGAACATGCTCACTGCACCTTCATTCTACACCCCCAAAAGCAACAATGCAAAACAGATCTGAATTGCCCCAGTTGACCTACATACTTGCCAGAGACAGAAATAACCACTTTTTGTTATATGCCACTGAGATTTTGTTGGTAACACAGCAAAGGCTGACTCATATAATAATCATTTGGTAGATCTCAATAAAGCCTAAGTGAATGAACTCTAATGACCGGGTAACACATCCATTCTTTGCTTTCAACAAAATCGAAGAATGAATTAGAATTGTCAAAAGATAGATTATTAAAAGTAATTTCATCAGTGGGTGACTTTTTGGCATATGATCCAGAAGAGGTTAAACAAATTGAACAGCATTGCTAAAATAAAACTTCTATTCCAATCTATTTATATGAGCAAGGTTTCTCAGGGCTTACATCTAGAAACATGAAATATATAAATAGAATTGTGAGCTCTGTCTCATTCAAGCCATAAGCAATATTTATCTTTAATACAGCAAAATAACCCAACCTTATTCATGTCATTAAGCACTTTTCCCCCCAATGGTTAAAAAAAATTGTTTAATGATTATTTATGGAAATTTGTAATATAGTTAAGTTGTTTTGACCAATTATGTACTACTAACAATTGCAATGATAGCTCTACCCAAGAGGCAATTAACACTTAGAGCCTTATGTTCATTCACAGGTAATTATAAAATTAAACTTTCAATTTATGTGCATATTTTTATTGTAGAAAATAATGGTGATAAACGTAGTTTCAAGAATAAACAAATTCTCTGGGGGAGGGAGTAGTGGAAGCTGGATAGAAATATAAATCCAAGGATAAAAGAGATGAAGCACAGTTTCCCATAATTAAATAAAATCTGATTCATATATTTAAAAAATAGGATAGTGGTATCAAATTGTTGTGGCATTGGGATGCCACTGGATATAATATGATTTACATTTTATTCTTAAAATATTAATAGTTACCAAATTCCATAATCTTATCTTTGTGAATTTATAAACTTGTGCTGAAAACGAGGAGCTAAATATAAAGTACCTGAGATTTCATTTCCTCTGAGAGGGGAATTAAGTTTGAGAATTACCAGTATAAGCTACTGGTGAGTTACACATGTTTCCTTGATAAAGACAAGTATTTGGAATTAGCTGATCACTTCTATGAAGGTAAATGGTAGTCAGTTGTATCAACTCAGAAGACAACAATATTAGCCCAATCTACCACTCAAAAGTAAAGGTGATGTTTTTACATGGAAGTAGAAAGTAACTGTTTTATAAAAACGACAACAACAACTTCTACTGTGGAGACAATATTCTGGGGATCAATTTGGAAACGTTTCCATCATTATACAATTTTGTTACTGAAACCCGTATATGTCACTTAAAAAATTCTTGTATCTGCATATCTAAAAACCTGGACTGCAAAATAACCTCATCTACTTTTAAAATATTCAAAATATGCAGTCTTAGTGGTTTTTAAAATTCATTTGTTAAAAATATAAAAATTATATGTAAAATTATGATTATTTTAAGAGGCCAAACTAAAAATAAAATTAAATAAAAAAGATCAAACTGATTGGCTTCAGGGAAGCTGAGCACTTCTTAATATTTCCAGCAGTATCTATATAATCGATGAATGAAACGGAAAAAAAAAGTGAATATAATGATTTAGTAAGCTTGTTGTGATTTATTTTTTCCAATTTGAAACTATATGTATTTGTGAGGTATTGTTATTACTAAGATAGCTTTTAAAAAATACCAAAATGGGGGGGGGGGGGCTAGGTGACTCAGTTGAACGGCTGCGGTAGGCTCAAGTCATGGGATCAAGTCCAGAGTGCTCTTAGGCTCAGTGGAGAGCCTGCTTCTTTCTTTACCCCCTCCCCCCCAACTCATGCTTTTGCACCCTATCCCTCTCTCTCAAATAAATAAATGAAATATTAAAAAAAATCAAAACAAATTGAATTTAGAAAAAGGTCTTTGATCTCTATATCAGAATGTATCACATGAAGATTAAAATATAACAATAAGGCCTATTTAATCACAAGACTCTTACTAAAATATTTTTTCTGACTCTTACTAAAATATTAAGACAATTTCATGCCAGGAGGTGGGAGAAATGGGGAGATGTTATAAGATGAATGATTTCTGGGGATCCAGTGTACAGCATGGTAATCATAGCTACTAATATGGTATTACATACTTAAAAGTTACTAATGAATAGATATTAAATGTTCTTATCACAAAAAAACAAATAATAATTATGTGATGTGATGAAGGTGCTAGCTAATTATTTTGCTATGTGTGTGTCAAATCAACACATTATACACAGATTTAATACAATATTATATGTCAATTATGTCTCAATAACACTGGAAAAATATACTGTTTTAGAGGCACAAAAAGGTTATTTTTACTAAGACCATTTTTTATTGGTCTACAAAGTTCAAAAATTACTTTTAAGTAGTTTATTTCATCTTTATCTCATCCTTAAAATTTTTCTATTACCAACTTTGTTTTATAATTGAATGTAACCCATGAATATAGTAAGCAGTAAATATGTGAAATTATTAAATAAGTATATTGAGGTGATATTAAGGTTGTAAGGATAAATCATTGGGAGCCTCTTCTCTATAAAACTTGATGAGACTGAGTTAGAATATCATAAAGAAATAGATTGTCAGCATGGAATATATAAATAACCAAAATTGGCTCAATATGTAGAGGATCCATCATGAATAAAATTGAAAAAGATAATTATCCCCCCAAATTTGCCAAAACCAGATGATTTTATGGATGTTATTTTAAACTCTGAAATTATAGAGTTCTTTTGCAATTTAAAATGTCCCAGAGCATAAAGAAAGATGGAAATCTTCCCAGTTTATTTTAACCTTATACCAAAACCTGATAAAATTATCACAATGAAAGAAAACTACAGCTAAATTTCACTTATGATTATAGAGGAGAAAAAATCCTAAATAAAATATCATCCATCTAAATGTATTAAAAGAACAACAAATTACTAGTATAGTAGAGTTTATTCTTGGAATCAAGGATCATGTAGCAAGAAATCTATTAATGTAATAGATACAAATGATAAAAAAAGTAAGTCATGTCAATAGATGCCCTTCAAAAATACCCAGTTAGTTCAACATCCATGTTTGATAATATATTTAAAGGAAGTAGAAAGAATATTCCTTGAATGTTTCATATATACAAATATTTTTTTCACACATACACAAATACAAATGAAAATAAATATGTAGGTACTTAAATGGGTTTTTCTGTGTCTCCCTCCCTCCCTCCCCCCTCCCTCCTGCTCTCTCTTTCAGAGGCATTCCTATAAAGTCATAAATACTGATACAAACAGTTATCTGCTATTTCGAGATGTTGGAATCTAAGCCAATATAAGGAGAAAAGCTAAATAGGCTGTAAACTACTCAGATGAAATAAAGTATCAAGTGGATACCAGTTTTCAGTTGAGAACTTACTACAATAAATAAGAAAGTTTAGTAAAATGGCCATTTGCAAAACACACAACACAGACAGACCTATTGACTATAAAACAGTTTTCCAATAATAGCCAATGATATCCAGGAAGAGAAGCCTTCACAACAAGAGCAAGTGTGAATTAGCTGGACATATGCTTAATTAGAATTGCAGAGATCCATAGGAAAACATTTACAACATTTTCCAAGGGCAACTACAAAAAAGTGATGTTGCTAGATCAGAAGACTCGATGTTGCTATCGTTTTGTTTTGTTTTTTTTTTGTGTGGAATTACATACAAATTTATCAGAATTCTAGCGGGCTTCTCTTTATTACACATGACTGAGTGATACCAAAGTTCAACAACAAAAATAAACAAACTGCAAAAACCATGGACATTCCAAAAACTAAGCATGAAAAGAGATTTTACTCTCATGTTTTTCAAAATATATTATCAAAATATAATAGCTAAAAGTGGAACTGAAATAGAATGATAAAACAAGATGAAAATCCTAAGGTTCCAAGCATACTTAAAAGTTTAGTATATGCTAAGATCTTTATTAGCAACAGGAAAACAATACATATTATTTAAAAATAGTGTTAAAACAATTGGTTAACCACTTTGGGGTGGGGGAGACAAATTTCCCACCCCATCCCATAATCTAAAATAAGTTCCATGTAGATTAAAGATTTTGAATATGAAAAATAAATTGTTTATACTTAACAGGAATTCTCTAAGCATGGATCCAGGGGTCAGATCCAGGTTTTGTGAGACTCAATCAATTTTAGAGCTTTCATTAAACTAAATAATTTAAAAACATGAATGTAAAATTAGAAAAAAATGGATTAAAATTGCTTATAATTATTCATTAAAACATAAGGAGTACTAAGTCCTCTTAAAATTTAAAATTACTTAAAAAAAAAATTTAAAATTACTTGATTAATTTGCATTATTTTTCCATTAGCTTTACTGAGGTAAAATTGACAAAACTGTAAGATTTTTAAAGTGTACAAGTAATGATTTGATAAACATATAGTGTGAAAGGATGTCCCTTATTGAGTTAATTCACATATTATCACCTCCATATTTACTTTTATTTTTTGGCAAGTGCTTTCTCTTCTTTCTTTTCTTTCTTTTCTTTCTTTTCTTTTCTTTCTTTCTTTCTTTCTTTCTTTCTTTCTTTCTTTCTTTCTTTCTTTCCTTCTCTGTTTCTCTCTCTCTTTCTTCTTTCAAAATTTGAGAGAGCGAGAGAGAGCATGAGTGAGAAGAGCAGAGGGAGAGAGAGAATCTCAAGCAGACTCTGAGCTCAGCACTGAGCCTGATGTGGGGCTTGATCCTAGGACTCTGAGACCATGACTTGAGCCAAAACGAAGAGTCAGATGCTTAACATACTGCTCCACCGAGGCACCCCAGCAAGTGCGTTATTTCTTTTTTTTTTTTTCAAACTGTTGTTTTATTAAAACCATTAGTATTAATTAATTAATTTGGATTTTATTATTTGTGAAAGACACAGAGGCAGAGAGAGAGGCGGGGGAGAAGCAGGCTCCATGCGAGGAGTCCGATGTGGGACTCAATCCTGGGACTCCGGGATCACTCCCTGAGCCAAAAGCAAAAGCCAACCACTGAGCTACCCAGGCATCCCAAGTGCATTATTTGTTAAGCAATTTGTTAAGCAGCATATATAAAGTAATTGGTAGAGTCTGCTTTAATGATGTTTGACCTCAGTATTCAAAATGTTGCATAGAAAATAAGGAGTTTCCCAATTAGTCAATTTGAAATAAAGAAGGCCAATTATTATACAGAAAATAACACTTCAAAAAAGCAGAGCAAATTGACAAAGTCACAGGGAGTGAATGAGAGAAAATGTAATTTAGGGACATGCAGGAGAAAGATCATCAGAGACTAGGAAATGGGAAGCAGAGGAACAGGTGTACAGCAACCAAACTAATTACTTGGCCAAGGCAAGTGTGTCTGACAACAGAAAGAGGGACAGGCCTACCCAAGAGTTGTCCTGTGATATGTGCAAGAAAGAACCCAATACAAAAAAGGGGGGGCAGATTTTGGAAAAAAAAATAAGATGAGCTGGGATGAACAGAACAAGTCCATGTGATGGTCACATACAATAACCACACTGTCGTATGCCAGGGATGATAATGGAGACATCTAACCAATGATGTGACACTGAAATGAGGAAGGTCAGAAAGCTTTCCAAAGGGCCAGGATGGCAAAGGAATAAAATATCACGTGTCCACCAGGAGGGAGAGAGGCACACAGGCAGTAGAAAAATGGGGGAAACACATTGCAGTGGATGATCACAGTACACTCAGGGAATTATCTGGCACAGATGAAATGACAAACAACAACAAAACAACATGGGAACAGTCTTACTGTCCTCTGGGGTGGTCATCCTCCTGACTCCTGCAGAAACCAGGGGCACAAGGAAGCCACTTCGGAGGAACCATGGAGGCCGGAGCATAGTGTTTCCATCGCAGGCTGAAATCTCTTCTAGCTTCTTTTACCTCGGGAGAAAGGAGCAAGAGAAAGAGTCAGGCTGTCATCTTCTATCCAAAACCTTCTAGGGTTTTTCTTTGCCTTCAGAACACAGCCTTCTGAACACAGCATCCAAATCCCTTCATAATAGGAAACGAGCGTAAGATCTATTTGCTATTTTTTTTCAGATTTGTTATGGCATGAAAATCATCATTTCAAGAACTTCTTGGCAGGAGCTAAGGTAAAAAAAAAATAACTTTTATATTTGAACAGGCTTGCCTTTAGCCTGTTTTTCAGAAGTCAAGACAGTTAACAGCTTCAGTCTTGTGGAGTGACTGGACTTGGAGTCACTTGGAGTGACTGGACTGCCCAGCCCACTCCCCAGAGGCAAGAATGCAGGGGCTGAGGGCTCACAGCTCATGGTTCTCAACTCCCAGAGCAGAGGTGAGGGCACCGTGGCTGCCGCAAGTTCCATGGAGCCAGTGGTTGATGGGGACATTGAGAAAAGGCCACGTTGTATTTGTTTCAGTGTTAAAGGCCAAGAAACAATAAAGATTTGCTAAGGAACCGGTCAAGACAAAATAGATGACACAGTAGAGAGCCAAAGACATACCTATCTGGCAACAACTTAACGGTGGTCCGAGAGGCAGTAAAGAGATGGTCCTCTGACCACAGACGAGATGACAATGTTCCATTGAGACAGGGGAGTTAGAACACCTGCTAAGGGGACAAACAGCTACCAGTGCTAAGTGGACATGTACAGTGTCCTTTGGATAGGAGTCATATGGGAATGGGTGTGTGTGTATGAAAGATTTCATTTTATAACAAGAAGCCAAATGCCAAAAATGCATGCTAACATCACTGATTTTTTTTTTAAAGATTTTATTTATTTATTTGAGAGAGAGAGATAGCAAGTGCGTGAGTGAGGTGAAGGGCAGAGGGAGAGGGAGAAGCAGATGCTCCACTGAGCGGGAAGCTTGACGATGCAGGGACATGGGGATGTGGGACTCGATCCCAGGACCCCCGGATCATGATGAGAGCTGAAGATAGACGCTCAACCACTGAGCCACCCAGGTGCCCCTCAATGACTTTTTTTTTCCTAACATGCCAATTTTAGGGACCTTTTAAAGCCACATATTCCACACTATCTTCATCATCATTGATAGCAACTCATAAGTGAGATCATCATCATTTGCTTACTCCTTATTCCTGTGGGGCATTCATATTCCCATCTCAGCATATGGCTACACAGTAACATGGGCCAGAAATCCAGGAGTCATTCTAGATCCTTCTCTCTTTTGTACTTTGACCTCCAGATAATTTAACTTCCTTTCTCTCTTTATATATATATATATTATATATTTATCTACTACTTTTCATAAAAATTTGATAGTATGTCTTTTCTGTTGGAGTGTAAGTTCACTGAGAAAGAGCTTAATTCCCATTTTTCACTTCCATCGCTTCTTGCATTCATTGCCTTAAACACTCAAACGTGTCATGTTATATTTTTTTTCAAAGGTCAAGGATTTAAAATGTCAATACTCAAAGGCTGACAAAATTGGCCTTGTACATATGATGGTTTGTTCCCTGATGGCTGTCCAGAGTAAAGTTTTACTGGACTCCTTCTCTGCTATACCAGCAGGCCTTGTTCAGTGATAGGTGACAGACACCTCACCATATCATCCAAGCCTATGGATGGTGCCCCTTCAAGTTGGGATGTCTTCAGAGCATCCGCATTTTGAACACATGCAATACAATAATTAGCATTGCATATTAGAGGGTAAAACTAATCAGTAACTCTTAGAATTACTGCAAAAAAAAATGTTTCTAGATTTATACACCAAATTTCACTGTGCTGCATATAAGTAAATCGCAATCCTTATGCTCAATAATCTTCTACTTTAAAAATAGGTAAGAATGACACATCTAGAGATGGATAAGACCGTAGATAAACAAAATGAGTGCTTCTGACTTGGTTCCAATGGAAACATTTCAATCTAACTTAAGAAACTCCTAACTCTTTTCTTTCTCAAAGCTTTGTTTTTTATCTCGTTTATATGATTGTTATCATGGAAACTAAGAGAATCATTCATTTGACTTTACCTTTTGATTAATCCTATTCTTCTATAATTATTTTTCTTTTTGTTTTTTTATAATTCTTTTTCGACTCTCATCATGGCAGGAGGTGATTCAGAGAAATCTCTCAATGCAAATGATGCCACGGTAATTTTCTATCTAGTTTTGGCTCTTCTTCTTCTTTTTTTTTAAACTGTTAATCACTTGGAATCATCCTCTATTTTACTTGTTTTGTTCCATTGTTTGCTTTCCCCCCTTGAAACCAACTTATTTGAGAAAACGAAAGCACTAAATTTCATTCTGGAATCACTTTATTGCATTTGGTTTGAGGAGCTGATATTCGTTTGTGAATTTCTTGAGCCAAACTTCAGGTTACACACCTGAACCCTGAAAGCACCTTCTTTCTCAGGCTATGTGGAGGTTCAGATGCCAGGTTTCTGTAGGGTGAACAGCCTATGATGGCTTACTAAAGGTGATGTTCAATGGGATGCTTGCTTGATTGTTTAAGGGTGATTGCCTTCCAGTTAATCATTGAGACTAGAAGCCGCCACTCAGGACTGCAACAAAGCAATGTTTTCACCATTTCCTAATGAGTTCAATGTGGTTATTTCCCTTTTGATGGAGTGAAATGTTTCTTTGACAAAATCGATTTGTACCATGTACTTACTGTTTTATTTTCCCTTGAATGCTGGGTCTAGCTCAGTAGTAGTGTACATGGGGAATACATGGAGACCCATTGTAAAACACTTATGGTTTCTTAGTACCAATAAACAGAGACCCACAGGTGGCTTACTCCGAGAGAGGGGAAATGATTTGCCTTTTAAATTTGCTCAGCTTGCATTTCATTTATTCTGTAAAGAGCCAACAATGACACATACGCTTCAGTTCCAATTTCATTTGTGCTGTTGTTTAAAATGATCCAGTGTCTGTTCTGCATACCAGGGGCTGTAGTACAAGGCTGGCCGGTTCCTTTTGAATTCTGCAATTCCTAGCCCAGTCATATTGGCCCATGTCCCATGGTCCACACCACGCGTCCCTTGATATTCCAACGGACAACTGGTCTGAGGATGTGACTCTTTAAAACAGCAACAGCAAAAACGACAAACTGTCCAGTAGCCAGTGGTGTTTACTAAATACCCACTAAACGTCTTGGTTTGGGTTCCCTAGCACACCCCAGAAAAGAACTTGGGGGTCAATTACTCAGTTATCCCTGGAGGTGCAAATGAGGGCAGATTCCTCATGAGGTAGAAGAGTAGGAGGAAGAAATGCAGGGAAGGAGTAATGGCCAGGGTAGCCAGGGCCATTATCCCCTTACTCTCATCCCTGCTGTTACATCCCCAGTGTTCCCAGGTGCCCTGTATGCTGGTTGGACAAACTCACATGGTTTTGGCCACTGAGAGTCTCACTCAGAGCAACTGAGAGAAGCTGTCAGGAGCCCAGAAACTACCCACTGCGGATACAGATGAGCTCAGGTACATGCAGGATCTGGAGCATCTGCTATACTAACCGGATTAAGCTTCCTTGAAAAAAATTCAGGTGAATGTTGTCTTATGATGAGTGCTCTGGAGATACTCTGAAATTGGATGTTAGCATAACAGGGGTACTCATCTGAGCAATACTGAGCTGGTCTCAGATAAAATAAAGATTTGGAAGAGAAGATGATTGTCTCTCTGGCAAATTACAGAACTGTTGAGAAGTAGTATGGTGTGGTGGTTAAGAGTGCACAGGATAAGGGGTCTGACCAGCTGGCTGTGAATGCCGACAATGACACCTGCTACTTGTATGACCCTGGGCTGGTGACTCAACCTTTCTAGTCTTATAACCCTAGAGTCCTGCGTCCTCATCTGTAACGTGGAGGTAGTCAGAGTATCTACTTCTAAGGGCTGTTGTGAGGGTGTTGTGAAGTTGTAAGCACATTGAATGCACTGAAGTATATGTTCACTATTACCATGATGACAAAATAACATCTTCTGCTGCTTCTCAACTAAAGGAATGCACAGCTGAGGAACTGGTGTTGGGAAGGGGTGTTATTATCAAAAGCATATTGTTAGCCAGTTGTGAAGAGACAAAGGCTGTATGATTCTGCTTATATAAGGTATCTAAAGTAGTCAAATTCACCGAAGCATAAAGTAGGATGGAGGTGGCCAGGGCCTGGGGGAAGGGGAAAGTGGGGATTTGTTCAATGGATATACAATTTCAGATTTGCAAGCTCTAGAGATAAAAGAGCTCTAGAGATGCATTGTACAAAAATGTGGATATACTTACCCTGAATTGTATAATTACAAATGAATAAGATGGCCAACCGTATGTCTTATGTTTTTCACCACAATTAAAAATAAAATATTTTTAAAAAGCATATTGTGGATAAGTTCCATCAGTTATGCCTACAAAATGGAATCCATAGCCTGCTATATGCCTTTCTTTTATGCTGTAGTCATCTGCAACAACATTGAAATCTGGAAGACATTTCAGATCACTCTTCTATTTAGAATGCATGTTCCCCCAAATGCCACTTAAATTATTCATTGTGGACACCCAAGGGAAGACCATAACCAATAAGAGAGATTCACTCCCTGCCCAAGATATCAAAGCAGTTGTTTCTAATATAAACTGCCTCTAAACAGCAGGTTTCCAATAAGGTCAAGAGGCTACAAGAAAACATCATTCAGAGGTTTTGCAGATTGACACAGATAACTCTGCCCTTGGCTCCATGGGGATAGATTCAATTTTCTGATTGCAAATTCAAGGATGTGAAAAGCCTATTCTTTAGGAAGAAAGATTATTGTGAAAAAGAAGATGTACAAATCAAGCAGTATAACCTCCAAGAGTTGCATTCTACATACAGGTTCTGGGGCAAAAAGCCTCATGATATTCTAGAACACCAAAGTGGCCAAAGAGGAAGTAAATGCCAGCTGTGGCCTGTTATTTACTAGCAATCCCACCTTAAAAGAATTTTCTCTTATGGCTTTTTGCAATTAGCAAAGCGACAAAGATACAGAAAGGGGCAGAACAAGTTCTCAAAAGTGTTGCTAGAATGGTAATACTGGGCATCATCCCCACTCCCCCATCCAGGTTGCGGTCCTTAGCCTCAAAAGCTAGATTCTTTACCTCTCTGGTTCTTCCAAATCTATGGACCAGACCCTGGGAAATGACCATGCCTAGATATTGCCATCTTGCAAGATCTTTCAGACATTGACCATTTGTAACTTCCCTGAGATCATCTTATGTTAATCAAATTTACAAATGACAGATGTGTAAATAAGACTTCCCATTTAATAACTTGTCTGGAATCCAGACTCCGATGTCTGATACCAGAGTCAAAACATTAATCAGAAGATTAGAATTAGAAATAAAGAGAGTGAGATCGTTTTAAGAAAGACCTCATATGGGCCAGGGAAAAAAGTCACTCTTGTCTCCCAGTGGCTTATATTTCTCCAAAGTGGTTTGACTCTGTTTTCATTGGCAGTAGTAGGTTAACACGAACAAATTCTTGATTTCTATTATAATATCCTGTTGTTAAGCTCTAGTCAGATCATCTTCTCTTTTAACACCTTTGTCTAGATGAGGTTTATTGATTAGGCTTCAACATTCATAGTTATAATCGTATTCTTTCCTTGCTGTCTTCAGATGACTCTGACAGAGGCTTTTTGGGCTTGGAGCTTACCCAAATCCCCCAGCCATGTATTTACGGAAATCTCTTGGCTTATTTCTGCTGATCCCATCCAGGCCAACTGGTCTACTTTCACTTTTAGAGGGGAACGAACAAGTCCTCAGGATACCTCCCATAAGATTTTGAGACCATTGAAAGACCATTCTGAAGTTTGCAAAGGCTTTCCCCTCGTGCAAGAACAGCAAGGAGACTGGTCTAGTCACGAAATAAGAGGCCTGTTGCTCTCTACGGTGCCTTTGGCATTAACGCAGTGTCTGAAGCACACTGGGCATTCAGTGTGCCTGATAATGTCTTTATAGCTGCTGCCATATACATAGAGCTCACAAAAATCCCCATTCCTCATTAGTGCTGCTATATAATGAGTTCCCACTAGACCATAGACAACAGAGCCTCAAGAAGCAAATCTCTGTAGCACTGCGCATCATGCCTGGTATGTAGTAGGGGCTCAAGAAATTTTCATTGGATAGAAGCTAGTTTGTCATGGATTCGGTGGGGCCTCTGTTAAGGGAGAAGGAATCAGGAGGCAGCCTGACAGGATGCTGCCAATTGAAGTCAGTGCTAATCCTGACTGTCATCTGACTAGGTATGTGATCCAAGATAAGTCATTTATCCATTATGAGTTGTTTCCATTTATGCACTTGTAAAATGGAAATGGTAGTACTTAATCTCATAAGGCACATGGGAAAGAAATGCATATGCCAAAAATGTGTGATGATACTCGGTAGAATGTAAAAACTCAGTGACTAGGAGTTCCCCACCCTAACTGTCCCTTGGTACCCATCTTTTCAGCTTTTCCATCCGCTTGTTGTTGAATCCTCAAATGCCGACTCAATAGCTCTTAGCAGTGTATCCCAAATTGGCATGCTACCCCTATTCTCATTCCTCCTGCCTGGCCTAATCCAGTCCTGGGCTCTCTTATTCACTTATCGAGATTTTGAAGTCCTAAATCATTGTCTTCTTACCGTGTTTCCTGCCCAATCTCTACCTTCCCTTCTCAGTACTTTGCTGATCTTGGCTCTAACAAGTGCCTTGCTATGCCATTGCCACAGATCAGCACTAGCAACTGCTGAAGCTGTAACTCTAGAGGCTTCTCCAGTTGTAGCCCAGTGGGATTAGAGAAATCATTGAATTTTGAGATGCCTGGGTGGCTCAGCGGTTTAGTGCCACCTTCAGCCCAGGGCGTGATCCTGGAGACCCAGGATCGAGTCCCATGTCGGGCTCCCTGCATGGAGCCTGCTTCTCCCTCTGCCTGTGTCTCTGCCTCTGTCTCTGTGTCTCTCATGGATAAATAAATAAAACTTTTTTAAAAAGAGAAAAATCATTGATTTCATAATTTTAGGATGATACAAACCTATAGTCTTAGGATTTTATAAATATCTAAAGATCTATGTCCAGATAAAACCTAAAGACTTTCTATGTCATTTTAAAACATCAGATATCCAAGGTAAAGAAAAAGATTAAATTTGGAACATCCGACATCATCATTTTGGGCTGTCATATCCATGTTGTTGGTATTAATTCCTCCCAAAGTAATGAAGAAATGAACCTAATGCAAAAACCAAAGCTGGAGTTCCAGGCCTTGTAATGCTACTGCATATTTGCAATTCTTTCCTTCCACAAAAGTAAGGCTTGACCAGTCCCATCTACTTCCCCCAATGATAGACCCAGTGTGCTGGGTCCAGACTGGGATCCAGAATTTGAGGAACACAAGTCCAGCTCTGGAGTGGGGAAAGAAAGAGGATGGTTAGGGGTAAGGAGCTATTCTGGTCCTTGTGTGGAATCAAGGATAATTCAAGGAGTAGCAGCATCCATGTGAGAAAGCAAAGCTCAAACACATCAAATGTCCATTTCAAGTAATGGTCAGCTAAGGTAAAAGAGCGAGTGTTAACTAAGGAAATAAGCCTACAGGGACTGTGGGTTTGAAGTAGAGGATAAAGGTTGGATCTGCCTTTCCCAGAGAGGCTGCAGGAACATTCTATAGTTCTTCTCCAGGCTACCTATCTTATCTGGAAAGGCATTCTAAAACTCAATTGGTGGGGCACCTGGGTAGCATAGTTGGTTAAGTATCTGAATCTTGGTCTCAGCTCAGGTTCTGAGCTCAGGATCTTGAGATCAAGCCTTGTGCTGGGCTCTGTGCTCAAGCAGTGAGTCTGCTTGAGTTTCTTTTGCCCCTGCTTGCTCTCTCTCTCTCTCTCTCTCTAAGTAAATAAGTAAAAAACAATTTTTTTTTTTTTAGGATTTTATTTATTCATTCATGAGAGACACACAGAGAGAGGGGCAGAGACATAGGTAGAGGGAGAAGTAGGCTCCTCCCGGGCAGCCTGATACAGGACTTGATCCCAGGACCTGGGGATCACAACCTGAGCCGAAAGCAGACAGACACTCAACCACTGAGGCACTCAGGAGTCCCAATAAGTAAACCTTAAAAAAATTTAAAAGATTTTTTTTTAAACCCAACTGCCAAGCACCCACTGCTACTGCTGGCCTATGACATTTGCGTTCGTCTTCTGTTGAAGTGTCACAGATTTTCACAAAGTTAGAGGTTTAAAACCATCCCCATTTATTAGCTCACAGTTCTGTAGGTCAAAAGTATAGTATGACATACTGGATTCTCTGCTCAGGATCTCATAAAACTGAAATCAATAAGCCAGACTGAGCTCCCATCTGAAGGCCCTAGGTAAAAATCTACTTCCAAGTTCATTCTTGTTGGCAGATTTCATTTCTTATAGTTGTAGGACTGAGGTCCCCAATTCCTTGCTGGCTGTCAGCTGGAGCTCATACATAGTTTCTAGGAACTGCCATTCTGAGACCCGGCTTTCTCCATCTTCAAGCCAGCAATGGCCTGTCTGTGGGATCCTTCTTGTGTTCTCAGTCTCTGAATTATTTCAAGACAAGTTAGAGAAAACTCTGCTTTTAAAGGGCTCATGTGACTAGGTCAGTCCCACTTGGATAATCTCCCTTTGTAACAGTCAACTGTGCCATGTAACATAACCTCATCACAGGAGAGAGATCCTACCTCTTCACAGTTCCGGAGACAATGCAGGATGCGAACATTTAGGAAGGAGTGAGAAATTTGGGGGACCATCTTAGAATTACCCAACCATAGCATCCCATGGATTTGTTTAATTAATAGGATACTTTCAGCTCTTATTGATTTATGAGCCTGGGCCACAGTATATTTAACAGCTATATATGTATATAAAATCCGTGGTAATTCACTTTCCTGTTTTGAATTTGTTTTCATTACAAAATCCCAGCTGTCACTGAATGTATCTATTCCCTTTCAGGAGGTGATAAAGATGATCCAGGCTGGGGCATTAGCCAAGTAAGGCAAATCAGGGACTCAGTTTCAAAGAGCTGGAAATAGCAGGTCATATAGCTCAAGGTGGCCAGGAGCTAAGGGGATGAGTCCTAGCCAAAGTTAGTAGGAAGTACTGAAACCCAACCAGGAATCAGAATGTAGTGTCAATTCCAAAGAGCCAGAAAAAGGGCCAAAATTTTAGTTCAAGACAAAGGGCAGGAATTTGGCGGTATGGAAATGGGATCGAAGTAGTTTAGAAGACAAACACAGCGAGTATCCTGGATGATTGCTTCAAATGCCACTGGGGTGTCTGTCTGGGAGAGTCAACGTGGAAACATATATGCCCTTTGCCTTTTCATAAAGGAAATGATCATCTACAGACTGGATCTCTGAACGTATCAACAAAGGGATATTTGAAGTTACCGAGGGGACAAGTTTTGCAACAACGTTTACTGCTGCCTCCTCTGGCCCTGTAAGGCAGCCAGCCCATCTGCAGTGTCACAGTGAGCGTGTCAGGTGTGACAGGACGGTTCTGCACGCTGTGCTGCCCTTCACCGTAGCTGTACTAGCCAAGCTCCTGTGGAAAGACAACCCTTCGCCTGCACTAAATCCCATCTGCTCTGAGCAATTCTCTCCTCTGTCTTTCATCATCATTTCCCCATCTACTGGGTTCATCTGCTGTAATTCCTCCTATTGAAAGACCTCTTGTCCCTTCCTATCTGTGGCCCCATTCGTTTGCTCCCCTTTGCAGCAAAACTCTTTGAGTTATTATTACTCACTGTCTTCCACAGCTCTCCTCCAGTGCCTCTCTAACTCAGCCAGCCAGGCTTTCATCCCACAACCCCGCTGAAACTCATCTTGTTCAGGTCACAAGGGATCTCCACGTTACTTAAGCCAGTGGCGAGTTTTTGGCTCCTTTGACTTGTTGCATTTGGCACCATGGACCACTGTATCCTGATACACTTTACTCATTTACCATCCAGGATTCCACATTTGCTTGTTTCTTCCTTCTGCCCTCCTGATGGCTCCTTCTTCATTTCCTTTGCTGGGTTCTGCTCTTCTCCAGAGCTCTTCCTGCCAGGATGCTCCCAGGCTCTGCCTTGGGCTCAGTCCTCTATTCACATTCACTCCCTTCTTGATTTCATCCAGTCTCATGGCTTCACTTTCCTCACACTGATGGCTCCCACAAGCATATTTCCAGAGATTCATTATGACAAATGCCTACATGACATCACTACTTGGATGTCTAATAACTTCTCAATCAACATGTCCAAAAATGAACTCCCAGTCTTTACCACAAAACCAGCTCGCCCTCGATTTTCTCCATGTCAGTTGATAACAGACTCTATTTCTTCTTTCACTCCTCACATTATTATTCAGAAAATGTTTTTGGTTTTATCTGCAAAAAATATCCAGATTCTGACCACTTCCCACCACCTTCATGGCTACCAAAATCGTAGTATCACCCTTTCTTGCCTGAATTACTCAATAGCTTCCAGACTGATCTCACTGCTTCTGCTTTTGCTTCCCTTCTAGTTTTTTCTCAACTTGGCAGCTGGAATGAACCTTTAAAAACTAGGCTGGTTTACATCTCTATTCTGCTCAAAATTCTGCAAAGACTTCATCAAATGCTCATTAACAGAAATGCTGAAATAGGGAGATGAAAAACACAAAACAAAGTTCCTACCTTCATGGGGCTCAACCACAGGTGGTAACTTCAATGGTCTGTCCATCCATCCCCAGCAATAAATTATTAAATTATCTGGGCCACGGCTTCTCTACCTCAGCCCTGTTAACATTTTGGTCTGGACAATTCTGTATTGTGAAGAACTGTTCTGTGCGTTGTAGGACATGATCTCTACCTACTAAACAGATGCCTGGAACAGCCCTCAAGTTGTGACAACCAAAAATGTCTCCAGAGACAGGCCATCAAAAGAATGAAAAGACAAGCCCCACACTGGGAGATAAAATTTACAAAAGACATAACTGATAAGGACTGTTATCCAAAATATACAAAGACTCTTAAAACTGAACAATAGGAAAATAAACAACTCAATTAAAAATTGGGCAGAAGACCTGAATAGACACCTCATCAGAAAAGGCATACAGATGGCAAATAAGCACATGAAAAGATGCTCAATACCATATGGCATTAGGGAATTGCAAATTAAAACAACAATGAGACTACTGCACACTTATTACGATGGCCAAAATCCAAAGCACTGCCATTACTAAATGCTGACGAGGATGTGGAGTAACAGGAAGTCTCATTCATTGTTGGTGGGAATGCAAAATGATAGAGCCACTTTGGAAGACAGCTTGGCAGGGTATTTTTGTTTTGTTTTTTTTAGAGAACT
Source organism: Canis lupus familiaris (assembly GCF_011100685.1). Classification (NCBI taxonomy): domain Eukaryota; kingdom Metazoa; phylum Chordata; class Mammalia; order Carnivora; family Canidae; genus Canis; species Canis lupus. The sequence continues at coordinate 12,815,324 of NC_049256.1, read as the reverse complement.
ATACATACTCTTACCATGTGATCCAACAAATATCCTTGATATTTACCTAAAGGGGCTGAAAACCTATGTTCACACAAAAGCCTGCACATGAATGTTAATAGCAGTTTAATTTATAATTGCCAAAACTTGCCTTGACCTATGTGGTGAAAGGACAGAGTGACTATAGGAGAGTGACAAATAGGGCAGCAGGAGATGAGGGCCAAATCATTTCAGGTTGAGCCCTTCAATCACAGTAGAGAAGTGGGAATTTAAACTGAGCATGACTGTAAGCCCCACACAGTTCTAAGTAGAGGGATGACATTATTTTACTTTGAAAAATGAGAATTTCCGTTGAAACCTCAATGTGAGGGTCAATTTTATATGTCCACTTGGCTAAGCTATGGTACCAAGATGTCTGGTCAAACACTAGTCCAGATGTTTCTATGAAGGTATTTTGTAGATATGATTAACACCTACAGGGAGTTGACTCTTAAGTAGATTGCCCTCTATAAAGTGGGTGGATCTCAAAAACTCAACTGAAAGCCTTAAGAGGAAAAACAGGTTTCCCAGAGAGGAAGAAATTCTGCCCTAAGACTCTCACATAAAAATCTTGCCTAAGTTTCCAGTCTGCTGGCGAGTCCTGCCATTCTGGACTTGCCAGCCCTCACAATCACGTAAGCCAATTCCCGAAATTAAATCTCTGTACATATACAGTTGGCCATTGAACAATGTGGAGGTTAAGGGCACTGAACCCTCATACAGTCAAATATCCATGTATACCTTTTGACACACCCCTGCCAAAACTTCACTAGTAATTACCCACTGCTGATTGGAACCCTTACCAAACATAAATAGCAGGCTAACACATATTTGGTATGTTTATATGTATCATAGACTGTATTCTTAAAACAAGTAAGCTAGAGAAAAGAAAATGTTATTAGGAATACCATAAGGAAGAGAAAATTTATTTGTGGTACCGTACTATATTTATTGAAAAAAAAATCCAGATCTAACTAGACCCATGTAGTTCAAATCTGTATTGTTCAAAGGCCAAGTGTATCTCTCTCTCTCTCTCTCTCTCTCTTTCTCTCTCTCCTCTTGGTTTCTCTGATAAACTCTGACTGATGGGCTTGGCTACAATGAAGTTGTGGCCAATGGTTCAATTTGAAAATGCCTTCAAGGACAAGGCCTAACAAGGTTTGTTAAGTCGCCAAATTCTCCCTTTTGTCTCAGAAGCTTGAAAGGAAGTAGCGGATGCTGAGAGTTGGATTCTGGAAAGTGTTGGGGGATCTAATGATGGCTAGAGGGATTATACAACTTGGATGTTTGAGATTCATAGACTTGGTAAAATTTTGAGATTCAGCCATACATCCTTGGGCCATGCCTCTCCTTCATCCTCTGCTCCGAGGTGGGATGTTCTGTGTCACGTTGGGTCTAAGGGAAGCCAGCAAAAGTGCAGTGCCATAAACCCACCCAACATCTAGTTATTTTAATGAGTGGCTACACAACATTTTTCTTACCCCGGGCCTGCATTTCCTATAGGTGTGCAAACATTTATTCACCCATTCAGTCATGCAGCATATTTCTTTGGTACCTGTTATTTTTTGCTTTCTATTCTAGGTTTTCAAGGGTCAGAGTGAATGAGAGAGAAAGAGAGAGAGTCTCTAATTTCATAAAGCTACATTCTAAGTGATGATAGGGAAGAGTGCTGGGCAGGATACAGGTAAACTAGCTAAATAAACAAAATGATTGCAACTTGTGGTAAGTGCTATAATGAAATCCAAAAAAAAAGAGTCTAGGATGGGAGTATTTAAAAAGAATGATCAGAGAAGTTGTCTTCAATAGACAAGCAGAAAATCTAAGAAACAGGAAGGAGTTGTCCATCTGAGGAATTGAGAAAGCATTTCAGGCAAATGAAACAGGATTAGAAAGTCTCCCAGAAAGGAAGCAGCTTATTACAGTGAAGGGTCTTATGGAAATAAACAAAGGCCAACCAAAGAGGACAAGCAAAGGTCATTTATCCCAAGCTTGCTATAGCAAGGAGTCAGCCATTGCCACTTACGTTTTGGCAGAGACTCAAAGGCTGTTAGGTTATTAATAAGTCCTGGTCATTTCAGTCCAATTGTTGAGAGGTTATTGTTTGGTTTCTTGGATCAGTTGTTAGAGATAGTGGTCTCACTTCCTATGAGTCTGACTCATAGAAAGTAGGCTGGCTTCCTAGGCCAGTTACTGTAGCTAATGAGTTGATTTCCTAGGCTGGTTGTTGCAGGCTGTGGGTCAGAGTTCTATTTTTATGCATGGTTTGGCCACTGTCCATTTATATAATCAGTCCGTCAATCTGAAAGCACACTGGTGTATTGGGGCATCTAGAATGCTGGGGTGAGGGGCATCCAATGAAACTGGATTGGTGACAACACCCAGAACACACAGACCACCATGAACAGGGGGCTGGATTTCCTTCTGATGTAAAGAGAACAATTGAACTGTTTTAAATAGAGGAGTGAGGTGATTGGATGAATGTTTTTAAGGAAACCCTTTGGCTGCTATATGCTTAATAGATTTTAGAGGGATAAGTGCAGAGAACAGTTAAGAGGCTGCTCTAAGAATCCAGGTGTAAGGTAATGATGACTTAGTCTAAAATGATAGTACTTTAGCTGCATAAGTAATTTGTGCCCAGGAATCTTTTCTGAGCTGCAGTTATCATCTGCATATAATTTAGATATCCATCTCTCTCCAATAGGGAGTTATTGAGCTAAACAAAGATTGAGGATCAAGTTGGCTTGACAGTTATGTATTTTATTATAAATTAATGAGTTGGCATTGTAATCTACACATAGATATGTCATGGGTTTGTTCAGTATGAGTCAGTTGTTAATCACTGTGGATGCACTGAAAAATTATTTCTAGACCCAATAAGTGAAGAGCAAACATGGTGGACTTGTTGACCTCTTAACACAGTGTGTCTGGGAAGCCATATGACTTCTCTAGGGGGCCCTATATCTATCCCTATATCATTTCTATCTTTAAATCACATGAATAATAGTTATTCCTACTAGTCTTTATCTTGTCAGACATTTCTATCCTATCAAATTATTTCTGGATGTGATTATGCTGGGTTGTTCACCTACTCATTTACTGAATACTTGCATGCCAGGTACTAGGGTAGGCACTAGCAATACAGAGAACAAGAGAGACATCATCCCTGCCCTCTTGGAATCCATACAGTGGAAGAGAGGTTGTACATTGAACAGGCATATACTAAGATTAATATGTAATTACACATTGTGTAGGTACTAGGAAAGAAAAGGTCAGAGACCAAAATAGTGGATATAAAGGCTACTTTAGATTGTGTAGTCAGGGATCCCTGGGTGGCGCAGCGGTTTAGCGCCTGCCTTTGGCCCAGGGCGCGATCCTGGAGACCCAGGATCGAATCCCACGTCGGGCTCCCGGTGCATGGAGCCTGCTTCTCCCTCTGCCTGTGTCTCTGCCTCTCTCTCTCTCTCTCTCTCTCTCTCTCTCTGTGTGTGTGTGTGTGACTATCATAAATAAATAAAAATTAAAAAAAAAGATTGTGTAGTCAGTGAAGCATCTATTGGCAAATATCATTTCAGTTGAGGTTTGGATGATGAGAATGAATCAATCAGGCAAAAATTTGGGGAAAATGAATATGATGGCCCTAGGGAGGGATGCAAGGAGATAAAGGAAGCAAAACTGGCTTAATGAAGGAGAGTGAAGACAGAGAGAGACAGAAAGAGGGAGAGAGAGAGACAGAGAGAGAGAGAGAAAATGTCATCTCTTGTCTTCAAGGTCACTGCAGGGCAGCCTTGGGAGGTAAGGGCTCCTAAACACAAAGAAACAAAACTACTTAAGTTTTTTTTTTTTTTTTTAAATCACCCTAATTGCTATATTAATGGATTTGAAGGGCAAGGGGTGGGGTGGAGGAAGGGTTAGGAGTTCATTTCAGTTGTTCTGGTAAGATGACAGTGGTGACACCAGGGTGGAGGCACTGAAGGTAGAATGCAGTGGAAAGATTTGAAAGATACTTTGATAGCTGGATTGATGGAATCATTTTTTATTGTAATGATGGACTGGATGTAGAGGTGAGGGAAGGGAAATATAAAAAATGACCTCCATTTCCTGGTTTACAATAGTTGGTGGATGGCTGGGAAATTATGTGTTTCTATATTTCCTCCATCAGTTTACTTACATTATCAGATTTTTTTTTTATTGGAGTTCAATTTGCCAGCATATAGCATAACACCCAGTGCTCATCCCATCAAGTCCCCCCCCTCAGTGCCCGTCAACATTATCAGAATTTAAATTCTTGTTTTAAAATGGTATGACCCATTGTTTTAGCTTTCATTTGCTGTTTCTCAAGTATCTCCTCTAGCTTTGTGTTGAATCTCTAGTCTTCCTCTCTAGTTTTCATGTTACCTAGGAGTCTCTCCACACCTGGCTTTGTAGACCTCACATCTGCTTTTCTCCTTTGTTTTTCCTAAAATTTACTTCCATTAAGTACAAGAAATGTACTCAGGTGGAGAAATTCATTTTTCTGTTTCCTTTCCAACTGAGTGAACTCCAGGAGTCAGGCTATCCTGTTCCCCAACACACACTGTAAAAGTAAGTGGGCTATTTACCGGAGCTCGATAGAACCCTGAGTGTTCTCTGTCTTATGCTCCAAAATAAAGATGCAATTTACTTGATCTATAGTTCAATGAGTTGTGTTTAGAATGAAATCATCCACATTCTCCAGATTTACCAAGAAAATCTATCACTTAGTTTAATCTAAGGAATACATATTTTTGGTTCCATATTCTACTTTTAGCCCATTTTTTCTTTTTAAGTGTGACCTTAAAAGTTGGACAAAATATATTTACATAGAGCTGCTCTAAATCATAAGGAATCTTATCTTTTCACTTTACATTTTTAGCTACTTGTGTCATGAATGAATAGATTCCCAATGTAAAAATTTAAACTAAGAATTATATGAAACAAATACAGAGTAAAATATGTAAGTTCTCTATCATCTTGTATGTCTGCATATGCATGTTTTATTGTATATATAAAATCATACCATATCAATTGATGACACTTGCTTGTTATAAAATGTCCTTAAGATCTTTCCATATTTGTAGGTAAATACTACCTTGTTCTTTTTTAATAGTTGGAAAGTATTTCAATGCCTAGATGTTCTATATTTTTTTTTTGCCCATTCCCCTTTTAAAGAATATTGAGGGTTTTTTCTAATATTTTATTGTTGCAAACAATTCAAATGGTATTTCCTATACATGCTTCTTGTGTACGTATTTGAGGATTTTTGATAAATTCATAGAAATCAAATTGCCAAATCAAAAGATATGTGCATTTCATTACATCAACATTTTATGTGAGTTCCTTACTTCACATCTAACCATCAACATTGGACATTAATCATCTTCAAAAATTTTTGCCTATTTGGTGAAAGTAGTAGACTGTTGTTTTAATTTGTATTTATTTTTTTCATTAAGGAGCATACATATTTGCCATTATCCTTATTTTTCATGTGCAAAAAATTTAAAATTTTATGAAATTAAAACTTTCCATTTTTCATGACATAGATTTTCTATCTTGTGTGGAAAGTTCTTCTCCAATCCAAGATTACAAAAACCATTCTTCTGTTTCTATCTTACCATTTTAAAAAAGATTTTATTTATTTATTTGACACAGAGAGAGAGAGAGAGAGAGAGAGAGCACAAGCAGGGGTAGCAGCAGAGGGAAAGGGGGAAGCAGGCTCCCCACTAAGCAGGAAGTGGATATGGAGCTTCAGCCCAGGACCCCGGGCTCATGATCTGAGCCAAAGGCAGACGCTTAACTGACTGAGCCACCCAGGTGCCCCCTTACCCTTTTTATAGATTAAAAACTACTTTTTACATTGGAAATCTGCTTTGTGTACACGGAGTTAGTTAGAAATCTAACTCCTATTTCTCAAACACGCATGCATTTAGAAAGCAATAAGGACACATAAGACTTAAATGACACATTAGACCAGGTGGACCTAATAAATATATACAGAACACTTGATCCAAAAGTGGCAGAATACATTCTTCTCAAGTGCACATGGAACATTCTCCAAGATAGAACATGTTAGGCCACAAAATAAGTCTCAATAAATTAAAAAAGGTTGAAATCATCACAAACATCTTTTCTGACCACAATGAGACTAGAAATCAATTTAAAAAACAAAACAAAACAAAATAAAAACAAACAAACAAAAAACCCACCCTGGAAAACCCATAAAAATGTAGAGACTAAACAACATGCTACTGAACAATCAAAGGATCATTGAAGAAATCAAAGAGAAATAAAAAAATTTCCTAGAGATAAATGAAAACAGATATATTACATATCAAAACCTATGAGATTCAGCAAAAGTGGTTCTAAAATGTAAGTTAATAGCAATAAAAGCTTACTTCAAGAAACAAGAAAAATACCAAATAATCCAACTTTACATTTAAGGAAACTGAAAAAAAAAGAACAAATGAAACCCAAAGTTACAGAAGGACGGAAATAAAGAACAGACAAATAAATGAAACAGAGACTAGAAGAAATAGAAAGATCAATGAAACTAAGAGCTGTTTTGTTGAAAAGATAAACAAAATTAGCAAACCTTTAGCTAGACTCATCAAGATAAAAAGGGATAGGATTCAAAAAATAAAATCGAAAATGAAAGAGAATTTGCAACTGATACCACAGAAATACGAAGGATCGTGAGACTACTAAGAGCAATTATACATCAATAAATTGGACAACCTAGAAGAAATGAGGATGAATTCCTAGAAACATACAATTTTCTGGGTTTGGAGCCTGAGGTAGGGTTTGATCTCATGACTCTGAGATTATGAACTGAGCCAAAATCAAACATTGGATGCTTAACTGACTGAGCCACCCAGGCACCCCTCAACTCCATTTATGACAAAAACTCTCAACAAAGTGGGTATAGAGGAACACAGCTCACCATAAAAAAAGCCACATATAACAAAACCAAAGTTAATATCATACTAAATGATTAAAAGCTGAACCTTTTCCTCTAAGGTCAGGAACAAAGACAAGAATGCTCACTCTCCCCACTTTTATTAAATCTAGTATTGGAAGTCCTAATTATAGCAGTTAGGGGTAGATAAAAATAAATAAAAGACATACACATTGGTAAGGAAGAAGTAAAACTCACTATTTGCAAATGACATAATACTATTTACAAAAAACCCTAAAGACTCTACCCAAAAACTGTTAAAACTAATAAATTCAGTAAGATTGTAGGATACTAAATAAGTATGCAAAAATCTGTTGCATTTCTGTGCACTAATAACAAACTATTAGAAAGAGAAATCAAGAAACCAATCCCATTTATAATTGCATCAAAAAGAATGCAATACCTAGGAATAAATTTAACCAAGGAGGTGAAAGACTTGTACACACAGAAGTATAAGATGTTGATGAAAGAAAATGAGGAGACACAAAATGGCAAGATACTTCATGCTCATGGATTGGAAAACTTAATAGTGTAAAAATATCCATACTATCCAAGCAACCTAGAGATTCAATGCAATTCCTATCAAAATTCCAATGGCATTTTTTCATCATTGTGAAATTTGTATGGAATCACAAAAGACCCCAAATAGCCAAAATAAATTGGAGAAAAAACAAAGCCAAAGGTATCACACTCCCTGATTTCAAACTATACTACAGTCCAAACTCTACGGTGCTGGCATTAAAAACAGACCCATAGATTAGTAGAACAGAACAGAGAGCCCAGAAATAAACCCACGCTTATATGGTCAAAATAATTTGTGACAAAGGAGGTAAGAATATACAATGGGGAATGTTTAGTCTTTTCAATAAATGGTGTTGGGTAAACTGAACAGCTACATGCAAAGGAATGAGGTTGGATCATTATCTTACACTATATATATATACACACACACACATACACAATGTGTAAACATAAATATGTATATATATATATATATTAAGAACTTACACAACTCAATGAAAAAATAACAAATAATCTGATTTTAAAAATGAGCAGAAGATCTGAATTGACATTTTCCCAAAGAAAACATATGGCTAGATCATCAACAGACACATACAGAGATGCTCAACATCACTAATAGTCAAGGAAATGCAAATCAAAACCACAAGGAGATAGCGCCTCACACCTGTCAAAATGGCTAGTATCATAAAGACAAGAAAAACCAAGTGTTGGCAAGGATGTGGAGAAAGGGGAACCCTTGTGCACTACTGGTGGGATGCAAACTGGTCAACCACCATGGAACACAGTGGTGTTAAATTAAAAATAGAACTGCCATATGATCCAGCAATTTCACTTCCTGGTGATTAGCCAAAGCAAATGAAAAACCCTATGTTCTATGCAGCATTATTTACAATAGCCAAGAAATGGAAACAACCTAAGTTTTTATCAGTAGCTGAATGAATGAATAAGGAATTCATTTACTTAACTATAAATAATACTGAAATCTTGCCATTTGCAACAACATGGATGGACCATCAGAGTATTATGCTAAGTAAAACAAGTCATCCCGAGAAAGACAAATATCTTTAGATTTCACTCATAAGTGAAATCCAAGAAAACAAAACAAAGAAATAAAAACAAAACTCAGAGTCAGAGATAGAACAGAGTGGTGGTTGCCAAAGAGGAAAGGGAGGTGAGGGAGTGTAAATGTGTGAAGGGGATCAAGAGGTACAAACTTCCACTTAAAATAAATAAGCCATAAGGATAAATGTACAGCATGGGGAATAGAGTCAATAATATTGTATTAACTTTGTATGGTAACAGATGGTAAATGACTTAATGTGGTGATCAGTTTGCAATGTTACAAATGTTGAATCACTATGCCATACACATGAAACTAGTATTATATTTTATGTCAACTAAAACCCAAAAACCCGCATGTAGGCATTTAAATAATTGTTGAATGAATAAATAAACTTAATTATCCCAAAGTCTTTGATTGACACTTAACTTTTTCTTCTACTAGACTAAAATAGCATTAGTAACCTATTCTAAATTTTCCTAGATAGATAAATCTATTTCTGGTCTTTTATCATTCCATTGACTACTTCTTATGTTCTTATAACACCACTTTAATTACTATAGATTTAAAGTATGGCTTTTTAAAAAAGATTTATTTATTTATTTATTTTGAGAGAGAGAAAGAGAGAGAGAGAATGAGAGAGAGAGAATGAGTGGGAGGGGCAGAGAGAGAGGGAGAGAGAACCCCAAGGAGACTTGATGTTTAGGGCAGAGCCCCACGCAGGGCTCAATCTCATGACCCTGAGATCACAACCTGAGCCGAAAAGTTGCTTAACCAACTGTGCCACCCAGGTGCTCCTAAAGTATGTTTTTATATTTGTTAGAGTAAGTTATTAAAATTTCCTTATTCTCACATAATTTACCTTCCAGATGAACATTACGATTAATTTATGATGCTCTATTAAATTCTGTTGGGATTTTTAACTTAGAAATACATGGAATTTACAGATTAATTTGAAGTATGTTCCTTCTTTATTACTTTTGTCATAATACCATCATTATAATTAGAGATGTTCAGCCCTCATTTCGGGAAAAAATAAGGATTCTTGTCTTAATATTAGTTATTAAGGATTCCTTAAAATAACTGGAAATGTGTGTGTGTGTGTGTGTGTGTGTGTGTGTGTGTGTATGCATGTGCTGTGCATCCTTAGATGTCTGCTAGCATGGTGCTTGGTACAGAAAATTCATTCAATAGGCATTTGTTAAGTGAACATCATTATATTTAAAATCTGTAAGTTATTACAACTATATTATTTTCCTAGTTTTAAAAATTGGAATAATTTCAGACTTACAGAAAAGTTTTAAAGAGGTCCTGCGTACCCTCACCTAGCTTCTATACATAGCGTATGCAACCACGGCATAATCACCAAAAGAGGAAGTCAGCAGAGTCCTGGTTCAAATGGCATTTTTTCACTGACATTTCTGGTCAGGATTCAATCCTTGAACTCACATGGTACTTCGTTGCCATATCTCCTCTGTCTCCTTCAATCTGAAAATTTCTTAATATTTTTGGTTCTCGTGACCTGGTCAGCTGTTATTTAGAATACCCTTCAATTTACCTAATATTTTCACTGGAGAAGACTGAGATTATGCATTTTGGGTGAGAAGGCAGACTTGATGCCAAGCCCTCCCCACTGCATCATTTCAGGGGATACATCATATCAATATATCTTATTACTGAGGATGTTAACTTTAACCAGTTGGTTACGGTGGTATCTGCTGATTTCTCCACAGTAAAATTAGGACTTTTCCCATTTTAATTAGTAATCATCTTGCTGGGACATGCTTTGAAGCTATTCAGTTTCTCACCTGGTTTTGCCCACTAATTTTAGCATTGTTCCATGGTTCTTGTGTTTGCCTAAAATGGATGTTTCTCTCTTCCTCATTTCTTTGATATTTATTATTTGGAATTCTATTGTGGAGAAGAGTAGTCTCCACTCCCCTACTGATTGATTGATTTTATGGATTTGTGGATATTTCTTTTATTCTGTGGGTTATAATCCTATGCTGTAGTTAATTTTTTTTCACTCAAATTATTCCAGGTTTGGCTACTTGGAAGCTCTTTCAAATTGGTTCCAGCGCTCTATTGACATAGCCCCATCATTTTCAAACAAGTCTTTTTTTTGTTTTAAGATTTTATTCATTCATTCATGAGAGACGCATAGAGAGAGGCAGAGACACAGGCAGAGGGAGAAGCAGGCTCCCTGTGAAGAGCCTGATGCGGGACTTGATCCTAGGACCCCAGGATCATGACCTGAACCAAAGGCAGATGTTCAACCACTGAGCCATCCAGGTACCTCCAAATAAATCTTTATTTTTCAGTACCACAGATGTTCTGGGCTTGTTTTTTATGTTTCTTGTCATAGTCTTGAAATCAATACTTTTTCCAATAAGCCTTGGCTTCTTTTTCTTAGAGAGCAGTATTTTGAACTAGTAACTGGGCTCTGGGTGTGCTAATTGCAACGGGGTTGTCATTACTTCTAGATCCTTTTAGCAGACAAAGCAGGAAATATATGTCTCTATACTAACTTAGGTACATATTTGCATTTCTGTCTATTCATCTGTATATATACATGAAAAACCATGAATTCATACTAATACTTTTAGTTTCAATCCAATACCAGAGTTTATTCTATTGTGCCCCTTTCCCTAATTATACCTTTTGTTCCCCCTGAGAAATGAAAACCTAGCCTTTACTATCCACAATATATTTATGTATTTGCACAATCCTAGTATAAACATAAGTAGTACCATGAACTTTCTCAGTTAGAAAAACTCTCGGATATTACTGGGGATATAATTCCCTCATTTTACAAGTGAGGAAACCCAGGCCCCTAGAGATTAATTTGCCCAAGGGAAGAAGCACATTATCAGAAGAAAAGAATTATAAATGTCAGAATTTTAAATTTTAACACTGCGTATATTTCACAGGAGGGTGTAGAAAGGACAGGAAATGTAATGTCAGGTGACTGCTAAGAAGCATTAATTCATTTTTTTTTCCACCACTGCTATATGAATGAGAGCATTCTGGCTAAAAAAGTGAGACATTTGGTCAGTGTGGCTTGTGTATATAACATGGCCAAAGGCCAGAAAAATTAAGCAACCACTCATATGGTGTTAAGATGGCTTCCGGAAAAGAGAAGAACCAAGTGTTCCATTACTGTGTCTAATTTCTACAATTATGGATATAGTCAAATCCTCCGAGGTCATTAAAGTTTATAGGTCTTGTTATATGAAGTAGACATAAATAATTTTATTCCTTCTTTCTCTCATAAGTATCATCAACTTCTTGTCTTTTTGGGGACTGTGTTTTAGTCCACAGGGGCTGATAGTTCTAAAGCTGAGATGAATAGAATATTAAGTACCCTGGAAAACAGCCTGTTTTTTTGAGCCTGAAAATTTATAATTATATACCATATGTTTAAACCCCAATCATTAAACCCCTTCCATGTTTAGTCTCCTCTGTGCTAGGGAGATTTGGGATATCTGTTTTAACAATGTCTTGAGTTCTTGATTTTCTTCTAGTGACTCAGTCTGGACTGAAAAAGGAGAGGAGTTTGTTCTTATTGTCAAGATGGCAATGGGAAAGATATGCTTACAGCATCTGGGAATTGAAACTTCTTTTGGAGCTTCTTTTTTGGTAAGCAGTGTCACATGTGGTGGTCAAGGTCTAAAGTTTGCTACTAACAAACTTGTGTTAAAATCTAAACTCTACATGTAATGTTAAGGGAAAACAAATTCCAAGCAATCGACTTGGAATTCAACTCATGGGCTAGGGGCACTCTGTTGAGTTCTTGTGTCTCACAATAGGATAATACAGTTAAGAATTATAATTTGTTAGTTCCTAAGGCTTTATTCAAACTCCCAACACATTTATCCTTACCTTGGCTCAAACAAGCCCTTGGAAATGGCAAATCAGATCACTGTCTTGGGCTTTGAAGAAGCTCAGCAAAGCTGGTGAGTAGGTTCTGATTCTTCTTCTTCAAGAGGGAGAGAAGCATAGGGACCCGAGTGAAGTTAGAGACTTCAAAAATCCACCTTAATTTCACAACATCCTTGGTTTCTTCAAAGTACCTACTTCTCTCCAGTTTCAGAATTCCATAGTTCTGAAAACTCCCTTCTGAAAATTTTCTTCTTGCATCTGCACTTGATATACATGCACTTCATGTCTTTTACAATAAAATATTTAAATGGAGATAAGTCTATAGAAGGATTATAACCAAGACCACAGTCTTGGGACATGAGTTAGTCACAAATCTTTATTCTGATTCAAGGCATTTGTGGACGTTAAATTAGAGATCTGGGAAATATGGTCTTTTGCGATTTAAGGAACTGGAAATTATTTCTGAGCCGTTTGATTGAAAATGAAATCTATAAAATTGCTGTCTTACAAAACATTGAAAGGTTTATTGCTTAAATAATCATGAAATAAAAATTTTTGCCATTGAATGAGTAGTAGCCTCCTTAAAGAAGATCATCATATTGCTGAAGACATTACAATAGATCTTTTCTAGAAAATATAGTAATTTTTCATGAATTTTATCTAATATTTTTCCCCTTATTTATAGAGGGCAAACAATATTTCTCAGACGATTTCTCTTTCCAACAAAGTCAAGATGTTTATAACAAAGAAATAAGCTTGAGACAAAAAGAGAGAAAGAGAGAGAGAGAGAGAGAGAGAGAAATACTGTTATTTTTAGGAATCAACCAAGAGTTGTGATTGAGTAGTAACAAATTGATTCAAACACATATATTTACAATAAAAATAAAATGAACAGAAAATTGTCCTTTAAGTAGATTACATTTTCTCTTTTCCTATCTGTCAAGATGAGAACTTTTCTCTTTAAATTTACAGGGATCTCAATTGCTTAAACTGTTTTCATACTAGCATTAACATCAATGGGCCTCATGGTGAGAAAAGAAGAGTCCCCAGAGTGTGTCTAAATGACATTCTAAAATGAGTCCTATTGCGGTGCTTGGATGGTTTAGTGAGTTAGGCATTCAACTCTTGATTTTAGCTTAGGTAATGATCCCAGGGTCATGAGACCGAGCCCTTCCACACTCATCAAGGAGTTTGCTTGAAATTCTCTGTCTCTCCCCTTCATGCCCATGCACAAGCCCTCTCTCTCAAATAAATAAATCTTAAAAAAATAAAAATAAAATGGGTCCTATACATTTTACTCCATTACTGATCTTTTAATTTTGATTCATTTCATATTTGAAACAAAGAGTTAAGTTATGGTAAAAATATCTGTAAAATCAGTCTACCTGTCAATGATAATGATAGATCCTTAAAAGAGCTAGAGCTGATAGGCCACAATCAATTGGAAATATTCAGGAGGGAGTGGTGCCTGGGTGGTTCAGTCAGCTGAGCTTCTGACTCGATTTCAGCTTGGATCATGATCTCAGGGTCATGAGACTGAGCTTTGTGTTGGGCTCTGTGCTCCGTGTAGAGTCCACTTGAGGTTCTCTCCTCCCTCTCCCACTGTACCTCTCCTTGCTTTCTCTCTAATAAAAATAAATAAGTCAAAAAAACAAAGAAAATATTTAGGAGGGGAATGTGGGTACTATTTCAAGTCCTGAAAGGAAAAAGAAAAATGCACTCAAGAATTAAATTCATGGGGTTGAGAAGTCAGGTGAACATTCCACCTTTTATCATCTGATCTTATTTAGAATGTCTCTTAGAAAATTGTTCTCTGACATAGACCTGAGTGACTGAGCCTTACCCAATTTATATTAAAAAAGACTTGCCAAGATTCTAGCATATTTCAAATTAAATCTAACTCATGATCATAATTTTCTCCATATTTTAAAGTGGTGCTCCCTGCAAATATGAATAAACATACAGGGTTAAAATGATCTCTGAGAAGTCATTCTTGAATCTGTTAATATATTCTTAGGGGTTCAAAGTTTTTTTTTTTTTTTTATAAGCATCACATTTTTCTGTGTGTTTATTTAAGTGATACTGTGAAAAATGACTGCTCAAAAACATTTGGATAACTTCTTTTATAACCAAACTTCCTATGTTAACATAGCGTTTCTATTTATATTTAGGATCACATTAGAGCCACATAGTTCTTCTTTGATCATTAAAAGCAATTGAATAAGAGGCAGCAGATGATGCATTCAGGGCAAATGAAGTCCAAGTTGTACCTGAGAAGGTTTCCGGAGACTTGGAGCCAGGGCGGAGTCATCAGTGATGACTGATCCATGGCAGTAGAGGCATGTGAAGCTCAAAAGCATCTTACACCTTCTTGTTGAAGATAGTGGGCAGAGCAGACCTGAAAGCCCACTAAAATAGCAATAATGGAATTCAGATAAAACATAGTCCTCAGCTTTAAACAATAGGGAACAAAGGGGAAACAGTGAAATTAAGTTCTCTCGACAAACTTTGGAATGTTGGAGGAAGAATGTTGACTGATGATATAAAGTAAAAGAAGATACAACCTAAAATACATGCAGATTTCAGTATGAAGTAGGCTGGGAACAAAACAAAAGGCTGAAATTAGGGTGATTAGCCATCTGAGTTTGCCTGGGACTATCCTGGTTTTAGGACTGAAAAATCTCATGTCCCTAGAAATCCCTCAGTCTCAGGCAAACATGGGTAGCTGATCACCCTAGCTGGAAGCACAGAGTATTATACTAAAGTTCATATACAGATTTCCTGTTTCCTCCATCCACAATCATGCATTTAAAACAATAGAAAAGAAATATGCTAAACTGGATTGATACTTGGGTGTTAGATGTTTGGGTAATTTTAATTGGTTTTATGCCTTTTGGTATTTTATAATGAAAAAACCTAACTGTAAGATGTACTTGTTATGTTATAAACTGTACTTGTGCTTATATAATAAATTATTATGTAAGTTTTTATTATGTATGCAATATGTATTTTTACATCAAACGTAAGGAAAATATTTATAAATATATCATTATAAAGTATAAAACCATCAACATATTCATAATCAGGGAAAAAGGCAATCCTGTGCCATAGCAGTTGGTCATACAATCATGTTACAAACAGTGATGTAACAAAACAGTGTGCCACCTAGCAAAAGTGTTTCAATTTTAATTTTATTGACATATTTTTTGTTTGTATATGATTACTATTTTTATCTGGTTTTAGAGATGAATTCAAGATATAAACCTTAGGGGTATATAGATACTTTTAGGTCTATAAATGATTAAATGATATTAGAAAAGAATTTAAGTATATACTGGTGTGAGATTTATTTTTTTGAAAAGGAGTTTGTATGTTCCTTAAGTTTGATGTACCTTTTGCCCTCCTTGTTTAGGTGATCTGACAGATTTGAGTCCACTTAATGTCATTTTTTTTTTTTTCCCAGTGCGTTTGGCCCACAGTAAGCTGAATTTCAACATCCTGGTGTGTAACAGAACAGTTCGTTCACTACTCCCAGCTGCAGGTGGATTGAACTGTGGGTCACAATGGCACAATTCTTTATTGAATAAGTTACCATTAGAGGTTTTTAATAAAAAAAATAGAGGTGCCTGTGTGGCTCAGTCTGTTAAGTGTCTACCTTCAGCTCAGGTCATGATTGAGGTCCCAGCTCAGGTCCTGGGATTGAGTCCCACATCTGGCTTCCTGCTCAGTGGGGAGTCTACTTCTCCCTCTCCCTCTCCCTCTATCCCTGCTCATGCTCACTGTATCTCTCAAATAAATAAATAAAATCTTAAAAATAAGTAAATACATAAATACATAAATAAATATTTCTATTATGGGATATAAGACAATTAGTTACTAAATATACTGAAAAGATAACACAAGAGTGAGATAATCAGAGTTTACTTATAACACCTAACAAGCATTGACATTCCATAGTTCATATTGGTTTAAGAAACTGTTTGACTCTGAACAAGAGTTTGCAAGTATGCACATTTTCTTAATATGAGCTTTTCTAGAGATCCTCAACAGACACTCCAGTCTGGAAAATGAAGCAGTGTCCAGTGTGCTACATTTGGGCCTAGGGCAGAGGTGAGAAGAGCGTAGGAAAATCATAATCTCATATCCTCAGGATGTTCTTGTGCCACAATGAATATGCCATAGAATGGAGCAAGTATAGCTATAGTGTTATGTTTTCAAATCCATCAATCATGGTAATGAAAATTCTATCAAAAACTATTTTTTAATAAAACAATCAATACAATCTGACACACTACATATGAATTTCAGAAAATGAGTGGTGTGGGTGCTGCTCAGCAAATTTATCTAAGAGACTGGGAGTTTAAAATAGTATTATTTTGACTTCTAGGTACTATTTTAAAGCTTTATTTATTTATTTTAGAGAGAAACTGTGGGGGGTAGAGGGGGGTGTGGAGAGAGAGAGAGAGGGAGAGAGAATTCTCAAGCAGATGCCCCACTGAGTACAGAGCCTGACACAGGGCTCAATCCCACAACCCTGACACCTGAGCAGAAACCAAGATTTGATGCCTGACTGACTGAGGCTCCCAGGTGCCTCAGCAATAGTTTCAAGGAGTGTCTAGAACTGAATGTGACTTACAATAGGTCTTACCCCATTTCTACATGTCTGTGTACAGTTCATAGTTGGTACTGTAAGGCCCTAACTGTGAGTTGGATTTTGGAACCATGAAACTCCAAGTTCTTTGACCTTTTGGTTCCATTGTGTTCCATCCCCGTGAAAACATGCAGGGTTCTGCAACCAACAAGTTCCACTTAAGTAGAAGTAACCTCACAATGCTGTTTTCACTTTATATCTCTCAACTTTCAATTTGTCATGAAAGGCTTGTCCAGTATATAATAGTAGGTTAACAAGATGGTGGGTGGTGGATCTGCCTTTAAAAACAAATAAACAAATCTGGGAGTTTTACCATTTGTTTTTCCTGAGATACCACTCCTCCTTATAGGAACAACTGAAAGTCGATCCATGAGTTGATTTAGAATGATGAGGACCCTGGGATGTGGGGGTGTCAGAAGAAATAGTGTTTATTTCTATAAGCAGCTTTGTCTTTGCTCTCAATGGAAGAATAGTTTTGGATCTGGTCAAGCTGGATTAACTCAAAGTCTATTAGCAAAAATGGCTGGAGTGTGAAGTATTGCTCAATGTTTCATCTGTTTGGATTTTTCTAGTTCCGGCCTCAGGATTCAGAGACCCCCATACCTTGTAGAAGCCTTCCTGCCCTGCTAGATGTTTTAAAATCCTTTCTTCCCAAGCACAGGACTAGCCCACCTACTTTTACATTCTTTTCTTCCCTCCTCTCCTAAGACTCAAATTCCATCAATTAAGAACCCAGGATTTTATTTTATTTATTTTATTTTATTTATTTATTTATTTTTTTTATGATAGTCACACACACACACACAGAGAGGCAGAGACACAGGCAGAGGGAGAAGCAGGCTCCATGCACCGGGAGCCCGACGTGGGATTCGATCCCGGGTCTCCAGGATAGCGCCCTGGGCCAAAGGTAGGCGCCAAATCACTGCGCCACCCAGGGATCCAGGATTTTGTTTACTGTCCCTTCTTCCTCTTCCTTTTTACAGTGTGTAGTTAGCCGTATATAAATATATATTATAAATATATATATTATATTATATATATATATATATATATATATATATAATGTTTTTTCAGAAATCAGATCATCCATTGCCTCAAGCCTCAAGTTGATATCAAGGACACTGGAAGTCAGCACACCCTGGATGCTACAAACTTATGATGTTCTTGAGAAAAAAGACTAAGCCTTACTGATTTCTCTAGACCCAGAGGTAATGTGTAAGGCTTGTGGGAAATATTTGTTGACTGATAGGTGGAGTGACTGATGATTACATAAAAATAAGTGGGTGGGAAAGAGATAGACCTTGCCTACAGATCTCCAGAAGTGAGGTTTAAAGTGGACGGACAACAATAAGCTGAATAAATGTGAGGGAATATAAGAACGGATAGCTCAGGAACATAGGGTATTGTGGGTGCACAGAATTTAGATAGCTATAGAATTACAGAGGACCTCAGATTTTCCTGAGTGTGGATACACATGGATGTGTGCACACATCTTTCTGTGGATTGTACTATACTAATACAAGAGTAATGAGTATGCAAAAGTAACCGTCATAAAATGAGAAGAGAAAAACTGCAAGAGGTGGCTTAGGTGAGTTAAGAGTTATAGTGATTATAGCTACTTAAGCCTTGAGTAATTTTGAGGCACAGTATCATTAATGGAAAGCAGTAATTTTACTGTAACTGAAAGAACACTAAATTAAGTACAAGAATATGTGATTTTGTTATGTATTGTGCAGGTAGTGTAATTTTGTGCCATAAATTTAAAAATTTATATATGTAAGACTACTGATAAATTTTGCATACCACAGTGCCTGACACACTGTAAATGCTATTAATTATTTATTGGTAAGTTTTAGGTAATCATGCAGAATTCTTCAACTGTGGAATTATATTGTCAATGGATTAATTGTATGCTGGCTTATATCCCTAACAAAATCACTTGGAAAACATTCAGGTTAGAATAGGTACATTTTCCAATATGATCAGTATGATTTATGTTCTCCTTGTCTGTAACAAATCCATGTATATACATTTGTATATGTATATATTTTTTGAAAGGACAAAAGCCTGGAGATCTGCCTAAAGCAGAAGTTTATTTTGATTATCATCAACAGTGATGCAAAAGTGGTGTGTGTTTTAAAAATATGTAAGTGTATTTTTGCCATGTGAGTAATATTTGTTGGTCTTTGAAATTTAAATCAGAGAATAAATATTGCCAAAAGTCTACTGAATGTAAGGTGAATATAAATTAATTCCTTTGCTCAAGCCTAGGTAGAGAGGATCTAAGTATGTGGAAAATTAACGATAGGTAATTGCTAAATGTGAAGGGTTGGAGGTTCATATTGAAGGACACATCTGAATCCAAGTAATGGAAGGTTAAGACCAAGCCAGGAGAGTAGGAGTGTTGTAACTGACACAAATGGGTTTGACGGATGCAGACAGCAGGAAGTGTACTTTAAAGGCCTACTACTGAATCACAGAATTTAAAATCCTTACCACCTTCCTCCTTTATCCTAGCAGATGACCTTCCTTGTACCACACTCTATAGAGAACATATACTATGGAGATCCCTCAACTTCCTGTCCAGTAGGATCATGTTATATTTCAGACAGAATGGGGGGAAAAAAGACATGACACCTAGGTATCATGATTACATTTTTAAATTTCACACATAAATTCTATAACCATGGAAACAGAGAAAAAATTCTAGGTAACATGCTGGATTAGCCAGGGCTCTCCAGAGAAACAGAATCTATCTCTGTCCTCTATCATCTCTCTATCTTCTGTCTATCTGCCTATCTATCTATCTATCATCTATCTATCATCTATCATCTTTCAAGAGGAAGAGGAAGACTTATAAGGAAGTGGTTTACATGATTATGAAGGTGACATAAAGCCAATGTTCCATTTTGAAGGCAGTCAGGCAAAATTCTCTCTTCCTTGGGAGGCCATCAGCCTTTTTGTTTTATTCAGACCTTCAACGGATTGGACAAGACTCATCTACACCAGAGAGGGCAGTCTGCTTTACTCAGTTTACTGATTCAAATGTTAATATCATCAAAAACACCCCCACAGAAACACCCTGAGGAACATTTGGCCAAATATCTGCATACCCCATGCCCAGTCAAACTGACATAAAATTAGCCACCACACATGCAAACTCTTCTCTGCTATATTGCGTATCAGAAGACACTGCATTTTGAGGGAAATTCTTGTGGCCCAAGAATTTCACATCCTGGCAAGATGTCATTTACATGTGACAGCAGCAGAAAGGATATTTTAGTTAGGCAAAGGCTCAGAAAGAACCCCGGTACATGTCCTGAAAAACATACTCAAAGATGTGTTATACATCTTTGTATTATAGCCAGTAAAGATGCAAAATTCAGTAACTTAGAAATATGAAACACGGCTGTATGAATAAATACAATAGATAATCATTAATGTCTTGCTGGTATAGCAAAAAGCTTTGACCATCACCAATAATAGCACCAGATCCTCCAAAACAAAAATAAATATTGTCCATAAGACATAAAATGATATTTAAAATTATAATCAAAGAATGGCAAATTCAAATACAAAGCCATTGTTGGAACAATAAAATATTGATCATTCTTAACGTTGTGAAGTGAGACGTCTCTCCTTCACTACTCACAGGCACATTTCTTTTGGAAAACAACTTTGCAATATGAATTAAAAGTCATAAAAATGTTCAAATCCTTTTACTCAACATTTCTGTTTTTAGCAATTTGTCTTAGAATTTAATTCAAGGTATGCACAGGGGTATACAAAAATGTTCATGTAAAAATGAAAGATAAAAACTAGCCTAACTTCCAAGACAGGAATGGAGATTGATCACAGCCACTCACACAAGGGAAAGTCATGCAGTTCTTGCAAGCCATGCTTTGAAGCCTAATTAATGATCTGATAGCCCATTTGCTCTATGGTCTTATATGTTAAAGACAAAATATAAATCCAAATACAACAAAGTCTCAATTTTGTTAAATACATTTAGAGAGTTAAGAAGTGGAAGGGTACGTGCCAAGAAGTTACCAATCCTTAATTATAGGCAATAGCTTTTCTACTTTGCATTTCTTTATATTCCCCAACATTTCTTCAGTAGACATTTATTCTAAAAATTAAATCAAGATTATTTACTAAGGATTATTTATAGAAATGTCTATTTAAATTTTGCTTTATTACAAAACCAGCCTAGATTATTTATAAAAGCAAATAATTTGTCCCATTGATAAGCCTACAAAAAACAGAATATTTTATACTGCTACTGGAGCAGGGGAGGAGAGTTTTAATTAGCATGATTTTTGTGGAAATAAATTTAAAAATTGTGTAAAAAATGGCTTCCACAGAATTTATTTTTGACTCAGCAATTTAATTTATTGGACTATATCTTAAAGGCATAAAAATGCTCTGAAAGATGTATAAATATGGATTTCAATTGCAAAGCATTTGGAACAACCCAACTGTTAATAGTAAAGGAATGGCTGAATAAAAAATTGTGGGTTCATTTGCTGTAATATTGGTCACTCATTAGAGATCATGTCAAAAATAATTCAATGAGAGGCATCTGGGTGGTTCATGCCATTAAGCATCTAGCCTTCAGCTCAGGTCATGATCTCAGAGTCCCTGGGATGGAGCCCCACATGGGGCTCCCTGCTCAGGGGAGTCTGCTTCTGCCTCTGCCCCTCCCCTCTGCTTGTGCTCTCTCTCTGGATCTCTCTCTCAAATAAATAAATAAATTCTTAAAAAAAAAATTAAAAGGAAGAGAAAATACATGCATAGTGCTTTATTCTATTTATTAAAAAAAAGTTCAAATCTGTGAAGTTCAAGGATCAATTGTACATTTCCCAGCTTGTACCATATTTATTAGTGTCACTGAGTGATGAACATGAACAG
Organism: Canis lupus familiaris; assembly: GCF_011100685.1. NCBI lineage: Eukaryota > Metazoa > Chordata > Mammalia > Carnivora > Canidae > Canis > Canis lupus. The sequence continues at coordinate 12,793,310 of NC_049256.1, read as the reverse complement.
GCTTTTCGAACCAGAAGGATTAGATAGGATCCAAGCAATAAGAAACTACTTTTCCTCATGGCTGCTTCTGCAAACCTTGCTCTGTGGATCTGTCTTCTTGCTCTTTGGTAAAATACTTCCATGCCCCAGAGCTTTCACCCTCCCTCAGATAGTGACAAATCCTCTTTCAGATGGTAGGAAGTCCAGATGGTATGAAGTCCAGCCCGTGTGATGTCAGAATGCCAAGTTCTCAACCCATTTCAAACTTTTCCTTCTTCCCTAGTTCAGGTCTGATTACTCAACCAAATTTGAAACTGTTCTTGCTCCCCCAGTTGAGGTCAAACTTAGAATGATGAAATGGAGATGAAAGTTTCTTCTCTATCTTCCTTTGGCCTCTCCTTGCTGCTTTTTGGGCCCCTCCAGAGCTAGCACCCACTGAGGAAGTAGCATGAAAGGTGTACCAGCTCAATACTTTTACCATCCGTTAGTGACTTCTTCGTCAAATAGTTTCCAAATGCTGATTCTTCCTCTAGGGGCTGTTCTTCGAGATTTATTAAAGACCTCTTCACCTCCCACTGCTATCTATCTCTGAGGATCACTCACTGGTCCCTAGCATGCATGATGGCTTTTCCAACTGGCTTCTTGCTCTCTGCTTTCTGCTCCTTCCCTTAGCTTCTGCATTGATGGTTAGCTTCCAGCCTCTATTGTGCAGATTATCCTGTCCTAGGAAAGACCTGTTCTTAGGCAGAGTCCTTTCAGAGGTAATCCATGGCTTGAACTTCTGCAAGCTCCATGTCTATGGGATGGACACACACACACACACACACACACACACACATTCTTCCATCTATATGCAAACTGACTGGTAGCAGTCCTGGTCTCTGACAGCCCAGCGCTTCCACCTTTAACCACAAACTCATTCCTTCAGATATTTCAGAGCATAGGTCAAATGTTAGTCTGTGACTTTACCAAACTCCAGGAGAACAGGGCTCTCTGTGCAATTCTCTTTAAGAACTCCCTACTTGGCTTGTGGTGAAGGGAAACATCCTCCTCCCCTTCCCTATTTTGAAGAGGAAAACACACAACACACCAAGAACTCTTTCCAGAGAAAACCTCACTATTGGCCTCTTCATATAGCCTGAAGGGGTTGGTGGGGCTAATGCTAGAAGAACCAGTCTCATAGTCCCTTAATATACCTGCAGATGTCTAGAACCTTGTTTTTTAGCACATGGATGTTTGTCAACGATTGCATTTGGTCTGTCTTTGGCATCTTTGTCTAAACCCTAGATAGAAAGTTACATTTAATATCCTGCTAAGGATATACATATCCTTCCAGTTACATGATAGTATTTTTAGTGACGACTGCCCTTATGGATGATGACACAATCAGGAGTTACAGAGAAAGCAGATGTGACAAGTACACATTACAGCCTAAACCCATATAACCAATGTAGGCATTGAGGAGAAACAATTAGCAGATTTTAACATTCTACTTTTTGTCTATCTCCACTGCTCAGGATGCCCAAGAAAGCCCCTTGCCATGGATATGGTTTGAGAATATACAAGCATCACTTGGTTGTTAAGTGAAAATGTGGAAAGAGATAGATTCCCCTTACTAAGGGCAAAATCAGGACAGAAATTCATAGATAACAATTTATTTTTGAAACAGAAGAGAAAATGACACAGTAGAGATGGCAATGCTTAGTGGATATTGTATCCTCTCTAGTTTTCCAGCCTAACTTGGTTAGGCTTTTGGTTATGTGACGAGCTCCAGCAAATGGGCTGAAGGCAGTTAAGAGAGGTGGGAGTTGTCCTTGTTCTTTTTTCTCCTTTTGTGGTTCCACGTTGAAATGGTAGCATCCCGAGATGGTGGAATGCCCTTTATCCTCAATACCTGAATAAATCTGTGGAACAGAGTTCCCTTCCAATAAGCCCTGGATAGCATGAACAAGAAATAAATCTCAGCTGTGCTAAGCTATTGGAATGTGGGGGATTATATGTAACCATGGCTACCTTATCCTGTCTTGACTAATCAAGTAGAACTAATGAATTAGTCTTCAACTCTAATAATAATTAGCTAGAATTTGTCTTGCCTGCCTTCCTGTGTTTATATCTGCCTCTTCTCTTTTTTTCTTCACTCTTGAGATCGTGTTGGCTCATCTTTTTCTCCTTCATGGTTTTCTCGGTCTCAGAACTCCAATCATCAAAATATATAAAAATTCCTATGAACCATTCTAACTCTACCCCACTACTCAGCCACAGTTTATCACCTTTTTTTTTCATAATCCCGAGACATTCCTAGCTAATGCCTAGATAATTCCTTACCAATCCGTTGCCTTATTTATCTTGTGTACTACATCATACAGCTTTAATTGTTTAGAAACATATTGCTCATGAATGTAACATGAACCCTTCTTAGGGCGACATTCAAGGCCCTTTGTATCAGCTTCATCTGCTCCTTGCAGTTATAATTACTGGTATTTCCCAACATTCCCCTGTGACCTCAAATAAGGCTGATCCTCCTCCTCACACTACATCATGTTATGCCTGCGCCCATTAGATGCTCTCTGGTGTCTGTCCAGACTCTGGCCACCCTTCCAGCCCAGTGTAGGTGCCATATCCTCCTGGAGGGTGCCACTAACTAGGTCTTGGAGGTCTCTCCTTCTGAACTCTTCTGCACCATCTAAAGCACTTACTTGATTGCTCACCTGTGTGCTTTTTCAGAATCTGCCAAGGAAATTGTAGTTTTGTCTTCAATAAATTCTTATAGATGTCTCCATTCAGACTCTAAGGAATAATCTTTTCATCAATCCTCTGCTTTAATAACCATCTCGAGAAATAAAGTATGTAAATCACATCTAATTTTCTCATCTTAAGCATCAATCAATGACTTGGAAAAAGTATGAGCCTGAACAATAATACTGAATTGTAAATGTTAACTACAAAATTCTATTTATTATTTAAGTTATGAGCAGTTTTTCTTTTAATTGCTCTGTAAGATACCTGAAGTTTCAGTTTTGTCAAGGGAATTTATGAATTGATCTCTGATTATGAACTTATTTCAAATTTACATATCATTGACAATTTACTTACTGAAATGTGTTCCTTAAGTAACCAAGTGTTACAGTTTGAATTGTATACCCCAAATAGATTTGTTGAAGCCCTAACCTCCAGTACCCCAGAATGTGACTTTATTTGTAACTAGAGTCAATGCAAATATGATTAGTTAAGGTGAGGTCATACTGGAAGGAGTAAGTTAGGCCCTTAATCCAATATGACCGGTCTCCTTATATGATAGACATATACAGAGAAAAGATGTCAATGTGGAAACAGAGGCAGAGGTTGGGGTGATGCATCTACAAGCCAAGGAATGCCAAACCTCCTCTACGACAATCAGAATCTGAGAGGCATGGAAAGATTATCCTTCAGAACCTACAAGAGGAACCAACACTGCCAACACCTTGATTTTGGCTTCTAGCTTCCAGAACTGTGAGACAATACATATCCATTGTTTTAAGCCACACAGTTTGTGGTACTTTGTTAAATTAGCCCTGGGAAACTTATATACCAAGTTTTCAACATAACCACATTAACAGGAAGTACCATGTCATAGGACCCAGCAAACTATGACCAATGTACCAAATCCTGTCCATCATCTTTTTATAAATAAAGCATTATTAGAACATAGCCGTACTCATTACATATCATCATAGCTGCTTATATATTCCTATGGCAGAGTGAGTATTTTTGAAGAGACTATTTGGCCTAAAATATTTACTATCTAGTTTTTTACAGAATCAGCTGGCCAATTCTTGCTATATCCTACTAAGCCTTTCATTAAAAGATTGAAAATTCTAACAGATTTTCATTTAGCTCCCAAGGCTAAAAATCCATTATTACATATATTAATCAGGGAGGGCTATGCTGGGAAACGTAACAGCTATTTCCCAAATCTCAGCATTTTAACATGGTAAACATTTATTTTTCACCCATCTAATGTCTACTGTGGGTTTGAAGACTCCATTCTGCAGTGATTTGCAGGGTAGGCTACTTCCATCTCCACCACTGCATACTTTTCTCTAAACCCTGTAGATTTGCAAAAAGTGGAGAATTGCTCAAAGTCTTTTCATGGCTCTGGTTAGCAGCAACATACTTCATTTACTCTTACAACCATTATGTGACTGGAAAAAGCAGGAGAACAAATAGGTTATTTATGAGTACTAGTATGCCCATCACAGTAATACTCAAGTAGTGTTAGTCTCATAAAATTAGCATTTCACTGGCTCCTGGAACGAAAAATATATACTCTCATCATCGATACTGGAAGATTCACAGATAAGTTCTACTTATAATCAGGGAATTCCTTAGGAATCTCTAGTATCTATTCATGAGCTTGTGATCTTTATAAATGGTGGGAGTAAGATTTTGTGCAACACTGTAAATAATGTTTTCTTTCCTTTTGCTGTTGCCAGAGACACACCTTGTGTGATTTCGCACACATTATAATTAATAACTCCAATAAAAGAACAGGGGTACCTGGGTGGCTCAGTCATTGGCACGTGTGACTCTCGATTTCCACTCAGTTCATGATCTCAGGGTTGTGAGATTGAGCCTTTCATCAGGCTCCATGCTGAGTGTAGAATCTGTTAGGATTCTCTCCCTCTTCCTTTGCTCCCTTGCCCCACTGCTTACACTCTCTCTCTCTAAAAATAAATGAATAAATAAATAAATAAATAAATAAATAAATAAATAAATAAAATCTCAATATGTAGACACTGGCACCAGGCTATATGCATATGTCAGCATTATTATTAATCCCGGCCTTTTTCATACATAAAAAGAACTGGCTCCAAAAGTCACACATTTTAGTCATATATGTAGACAGATAAATTAGATCTGTAGATTTTTCCATATAGGTTTGTAGGTGTTTTGCTGGACACAAGTAAATAAATTAAAAACAGTAAAATATCACACAAAAGTAAGTGTTCTTAATCCCAGCTATTATTCCCTAACTGGAAGAGAATCAAAGAGTGAAATGAGGGTCAGTAGTGTATTGATCCATCTTCCCTCTGCCCTGTGAAGAGACTCATTAGGAAAAGAGGTCAGTAGGTGCTTGGGAAGGAAAGAGCCTTAGATAAGGTTTATGGCCCATGGTGTCCAGATACCTCAACTGCAGTGCTTGTTTCCCTGTGATGACAGGGCATGTTCAGATGTTCTGAGGATTAGGCAATTCTTCATGCTGCCCTCCTGCCGTTGGGCACTCCCAAGTCCCTTACATCGTGTCCCAGTTTATGCTTTCACCTCATTGCCAATGGATCCCTCTGCCAGCATGGCAGGCGGAGGAAGAATGTGTGGTTCCTCCTCCAGTATTTCCTCACCATTACCAGTGCTCCCCGGCTTAGGACATCCATGGGAATGGGTGAACCTCTCTGTGATCTTTGCCTTTCCTTAAAAAGTTTGTTTTTCTATATCCACTCAGTTTGATTATTTCTTCTCAATCACCTTGGTGACATTTCAGCCTTGAGGTTTATCTGAAATGTGATCATTGCTGATTGATTGCTTCTAGAGAAGCTGATACAGCCATCTCAAAAGTTAGCGAGAGTCAGGTGCTTTTGTTCTCCTTTGGATCGAGGATGGTCAAATCAGTTAACTTCAAAACATAATTGTGTACTCCAGTTTTCCTCATAAAATCTCAAAATCATGGTGTAATCACTTGAAGTATTAAACGGTATAAATATGCTTATCCAGGCAAAATGTAAATAAAGCCAAGAAAATAATAATCTGGAAAAAAAGAAGTAGAACTTTATCACACACACTCAGTGTGATGATAAATATGTATTAAATCTATAGATAACACTGTGAATTCACGCTTCTTACAGAAAGAGAGCTCACAGAAAGTGAGCTTTTAAAATCTAAAATCAAGTTCTGTAATAACATTGAGCCGCTGAACTCAATAAATTTTTAAAAATTGTTCACATTTGTGAAGCAAAAAAAAAAATTGAGTTTCAGCAGTAGATGATGTTAGTTTTACATAAATTTGACCAATCGCACATACAATGCTATGAAAAATCCACCACTTCCCAAGTGCTGATGTCAGAGCTGGACTCCATTGGACCCAAATTGGATCCTCATATAAAGTTTATAATGTTTGTCTACATACTTAATCACATCTATTTGCATTGATTCTTACAAGAATCCCACAAAGTAGGTATTATGATCTTCGTTTTGAGGTTTGAGAAACAGGCCTCACTGAGTGAGTGATCACCTACCTGTCAGGTGGTCTGTTAGGTTCTGTTAGGCTCACGGAACAGTAAATTATCTTGAAGACCAGATCTCTGACTCCCTGTATGTGTTCAAGAGGCCAAAGAAACAGGATTGTTTCTGACAATGTGATTGTCAGTTCTTAATTAGCAACCAGAGCTCCTAGTTCATTGAAATGTTTAGATATTTCCATCCTTGGAGTCTTCATAAATGGCTCTGTTCACTGCCTGCTGGAAGTTCTTCCCATATAATGTCTCTGTTCACCCTTGATATGAGTCTACCTGCTTATTCCAGGCATTTTCATCTTGTTCTTAGGTATGTTTCATTGGTAGAGGGTTGGGGATGGCTTTTAATTTACTTTAGGCACATTTTATGTGTAAAGTTTATAATCCTGAACATAGTGAAATAAGTGATCTGATCATTTCTAAATGAGAAACGCTAAGGAAGTTTCATTTAGGAAAAAACGAATTTTATTTTTGTCATAAGATTATTTGATGTTTTCCATGTTCCTACAAGCACCCAGTGCATGCAAAAATTTGAAAAGTAATTTTTCTGAGATCCATATTAATTATTTCAAGAAAAATGTGTGGATATAATTGGAAAATTCCTGAAATGTAATCAAATAGCAATAAAATATTCATTAATAGCTGAAATGTATTAAAATCCAGGACCTTTCCACAATCCCTATATCTGATGTACATTGGCAAATTTTTCTTTTACTCTGGCTATCAGGAAGCTCAGAGTCTAATTTATGGCCTAATTTCCATTAACTATATCTTAATGCCATTCTCCATTTCTCTCACAAGTTTCATATTGACAAGATATATGTTTTAATTATAATTTGCCTCAATACCATTATGGAAACTGATGTGATTTGTTGAACATTGTTTCAGTGTTTATTGAGCACTTATTATCTAATCGATCGGTGGATACAAAGATAAATGACTCTTCCCTCCAGCAAATCATGAATTCACAATATACAAATAAATAAATATGCAAACAAACAAATAGCACAAGCATAAGGTCCAAAATCCTGCATGAATTTTTTGTTGAACAAATGTATAAATTAGTGCCTGGCTAGAAAAATAGTAAAGTGTAAGACATTTTAAAACATAACATTTTAAAAAATAAAATTTCAGAGAAAACCACGTTAAATGCTTAAAGTTGGGGGGGAAATGCAACTTATTTGAGAGTGATTTCAAGAGACAGAACCAGCGTCTGTGGGGCTCAGCAGTTATGGTGCATAGACCACTTCATGGTGTTCCAGGGTCCCACCTTGCCTCCCCATATTTGATGTAGGTTGGAATCCGTGTTATACTGTTGATCTCACCTGCCTTGAGCACGTGGTATGAAATCTGAAGAGCTCTCTGAAGAACCCAAAAGACTTTATTCTCAGGTCATGTTCAGTTGGGTTACTCTATTGGGCATTGAAACACTTTCCTTCATCCGCCATCTCACAAGGACCCACCATAGCGGGAAAGATCTTTTGAAATGGGAGAGAAAAAAGTATAAAAGGGCATAAAAAAAAAATCGATCCCAAAGTGAAGTCTTGGCAGTTCAGAGCAACAGGATCTCTAGAGTTGCACACTTTCACACAACTAGTGATGTCTTACAAATACGTGAAACATGCGAAGAATTGGTTTGGAAAGAAAAAATGTTTTTATGGAGATGCCGCAGAAGGCTTTCAGAGTATCTACTGCTGAAAGCACAGGAAAGGTTATTAAATGGTCTGATGTAGTCATAAGCATCTTATATTTTCCAAAAATGAGCAAAGGAGTTCCTTTTCAGCAGCAAGCCAGCACACGAGGGATTGTACAGTTCATGAAGCATTCTGTAATCCTGCAGTCCATCTTCTGAAAGACCTGTACAAGGTAAACAGCTTTTTCTTTCCTTTCTTTTCCCATTTTATCTTGAGAATGAGGACGGTTAAGGCAAAGAAAGTGAAGAGCTTCGCAAAGGCACTCCGCAGATTTGGCTAAAGTGAATTCCTCCTACCTCTGCTTGTTATCAAAGCTGCCTGTGGTACAGAAAGTGCTTTGGGCCACACACATTTCAACTTGTAAATGTGTTGCAAAACACGAGTAAGACTTGCTAGAGAGGTCTCATCTTGTGCAATAAAAGTAGGTGAAAGTTGAAAGTATTCAGGTCACCCAAAATTGTCCCAATAGATCAGATTTTACCCTGTTCCCCATCTCTCCCAAATTCATTAGTCCGCTGAAATATAATAGTTTATGTTAAAAACGGTCAATAGGTGAATGGCCTAAATGTTCACAGTACATTTAGATATAGAAGCATCCAAGGAAAGAGATACCAAGTCAAACCCCTCTTTGAAAGAACCTTACAAATGAGGACAAGTGAAGAGATAGGAGATTTCACCCCTGGGTGTACCATAAACTATTTCGAATCAAAGCCTCACTGACTTTAATCTGAGGCACTAACAGCCAAGAGAAGATTAATAAAGGCTATAAACACTTGACTTGTATCTGGGTGGGTTTTTTATAATGTGCCCTGCAATGGGGGATGGTAAACAATCCAGGCCTAGAGTGTTCCTCCTCTGCCTTCTGCTTCCTGCACCCCTCAGCTGAACAAACACGCAGACACAAGATTTCCTTCTCCAAACACGCTGTGTGGGTGAAAAGCCTTCATTCATTTTTATTTTTATTTGTTTATTTATTTACAAATGAGCAGGGGAGAGAGGGGCAGAGGGAGAGGGAGAAGCAGACTCCCCGCTGAGCAGGGAGCCTGACTCAGGGATGGATCCCAGGACCCTGGGATCATGATCTGAGCTGAAAGCAGATACTCAACCGACTGAACCACCTGGGCACCCCTGAAAAACCTTTAGATCTGATTTTTCCCTGTGTCCATTTTAGTACTTATTTACTTGAACTTTCTAGGTCTCATTTATGTGATCCCTCTTTCTGGGTTTTGACATTCTTTGCGTTTCTGTTTTCTGAGGGCCTTCATCAGAGCTGGCCTGTTGAGTGCCTGTCAAGTCTGCTTTGAGTCTTGACCACACCGAGGCTTAGGGCTGGCTGGCTCTAAACAAAACCGTGGCAGAGAAATGATAGTTCAACACTAGGGCCCTCACTTATGGAACTTTCTTCATTTTGCCCTGATACTTACCCACTTTGTTCCCCTTTCTTTCTCTCCTTCTCCATCAGTCACCATTTTAAACCCAAATGCTATCCCCCCCCATCCCTCCACAAGGCTCCATGGCACCTGGCTCACCTCTCCTTGTCGGGGCTCCTGTATGCTTGGATGCCCCTTCCAGGTCTGACTTCACTGGTAAGTGTTGGGTGCTGCCCTAGCACATGCTGGCTGCTTGGTGCTCTGGTATGGAGGCGATGCACTCCAGGCCTTCTTTTCTTTTCTGGCCCACCTGCACTGTCACAGTGGCCTCCTGGAGACTGTATTAAGGATTATGGGACGAGCTTGTCAAAGAGAACAAACAGGCTCCCCTCAGTCCTGTGCTATCGATTCCTTAGATCTAGACTGGGGCCTGGAAGCTTTGTATTTAAAACGTGATCCAGGTAATTCTTAAGCAATCATAACAGATAGGAATTTGGGATGGCTGCTTCTACTCCCAAGAGAGTTCAAACAGGATGTGTTTTAGATAGACAGGCAGAGAAGGAAGAAACCTGTTAGAGGCATTTGTTTAAACTGCTAAAGTTTCAAGGAAGTCCAGGACCCAGCATAAGCCTTTTCCAAGAATAATAGGTTGTGGGGCCCAGCAGCCCCCTCACCCCACTGTTACTTTGTTTGCCTAAAGGGAGCTATAGAGGATGTTAGAGATAAGGTGGGGTGAAGCCAGTCCAGGTGCAGCCTACTGATAGCCAAAGGAGAGGCTTCTACTCAGAAAATCCCCCTCTGAGTCACAAAACTCGTCTTTTTTTTTTAATAATAAATTTATTTTTTATTGGTGTTCAATTTGCTAACATACAGAATAACACCCAGTGCTCATCCCGTCAAGTGCCCCCCTCAGTGCCTGTCACCCATTCACCCCCACCCCCCACCCTCCTCCCCTTCCACCACCCCTAGTTCGTTTCCCAGAGTTAGGAGTCTTCATGTTCTGTCTCCCTTTCTGATATTTCCTACCCATTTCTTCTTTTGAAACATCGTTTTAAGCAATGATTTCTAGAGGAGAATATTTACAAGCTCAAGCTACCAGGGATGTACCGTCCCCTCTATTTGCATAGTTCAGCCCTTCTCAAACCTTTTGGTCTCAGGAAACCTATGCTCTTAAAAATGGTCGATGACCCCAAAGAGCTTTTTTTTTTTTTTTTAAAGATTTTATTTATTTATTCATGAGAGACACAGAGAGAGAGGCAGACACACAGGCAGAGGGAGAAGCAGGCTCCATGCAGGGAGCCCAACATGAGACTCGACCCCAGGTCTCCAGGATCACGTCCTGGGCTGAAGGCAGACGCTAAACCACTGAGCCACCCGGGCTGCCCCCCAAAGAGCTTTTTTAAATTGTGAGTTGTATTTATCAATATTTAATTATATCTGAAATTAAAACTAGGAAATATTTTTAATATTTACTTATTGATTCATTTAAAATAATGGTAAGAAACCATTACATCAGTGTAAGTTATTTGTATGAAAAGTAATTGTATTGTCCAAAACAAAAATATAGAGGGAGAATGTATCACTGTTTTACATTTTTACAAATCTCTTTAATGTTTGGCTTAAAAGTCGAGACATTGGAGCCTCATATCTGCTTCTGTGCTCAGTCCAATGAGTAAGAAGCAATATCACAGGTCATGTAGCCTCTGGAGGATATTCCCATCCACACGAGGGACAATGAAACTCACAAAAGCCAACATCTTGGTACTATTATCAAAACAGTTTTGATCTTGTGGGTCCCCTGCAACGTTGTGGGGATCCTTGGCACATACTTTGAGAACCATCCTCTCCCATCTTGTTTCTTGATTCTCATATGGACATAATTTTATGTAGAGATATATTGGAATAATTTTCTTTGTGAACAAAGCTTACCAATAGTGGTTTTTAATACCGCTTTTATGAATGTTCAAGAAGAAAATGTCAAAGCTGCGCATGAAGTCTTTTGCAAATGTGTGTTAAATAATCTTCCTAAGTTTAACTCAGTACCATGTTTATTCTTGCCAGGAAACATTTTATCTCTCTCTCTCTCTTTTTTTTTTTTGCCTTTTTAAAAAATTTAAATTCAATTAGCCAACATAAAATACATACTTAGTGTCAGATGTGGTGTTCAGTGATTTACCAGTTATGTATAACACCCAGTGCTCATCACATCATGTGCCAGGCAACATTTTATCTCGAAAAGATTGCACCTTCTGGAAATTAAAAAAAAAAAAGAATCTAGGAATTGGTACAAGTGGTAGTAGAATGTATGACACGTGTCATGTATTCATGACCTGGGGACACAGTTCACTCCTGGAAACGGGAAGTTTCGATTCATCTTTGGGGAGGGTGTGTCATGGAACAGCAGCTGGATTTAGCTTGTCAAGTAAACGTCAGCAGTGGATGACCATCCCTTATGGAGTATGCACTACTAAAGATTAAAATGGTAAAGGAAGTCTGCTGTTGACCTTGTAGGTAATATAAAGGCAGTGAGAGTACACGGTGTGTGCACATGCACAAGTATGTGTGTGTGTGTGTGCACGTGTGGTACACCGTATTACGGCATATCTACAGGCAAGACCTTCCAACGTGGGACATACAGGTTATATCTCTGTGTATTTCACTGTTCACAGTTACGCCCACCCCACTGTCACCCATGCATAGATGTCTGGAAAGGACTGAAGCCCTCCATTCTGTTCCTGCCCTGAAAGTGGGGGTGAGTTTCTGATGCCATATCCCGAAGCAATGCGAAACGAGGCAGTGATCTTTGTGAAGTGGGGGAGGTTATTTTCTTCAATGACAACAACCATTTTGCAGAGTAAACATTGTAGGCTAATGAGCCTCCTTAAATTCCAGCGTGTCATGGACTTGTAGTGTTGCAAATTAAAAATAGCAATATGTGGGGCTGTAGAAAACCCTGCACAATACTTAGAGTGTACCCATTGACTTAATTGCCTGAAAAATCTCTGCAATTATTTTATCAGCCCAGAATCAAGGAAATGACTATTTCAAGACAGAAGAGTGTAGAGGGTGGACCAAAGAGAGAGGAGAAAACAGGGAATCCCAGGAGCTGATGGTGAATCAAAATGACAAGGGAAGATGAGGACAGAGTCAGGATCCAGCTGGAGACTTCTTCATGCTTGGATAAAGATTTTGGCAGTGGCATAGCACAATGTATTTTTTTATTTAACAATTTGTAGTCAGTGTGGGTTATTGATCGTTACTTAGCTCAGTTCAGTTTTTTTGAGCACCCACTCTGTGTGCCACATGGTGCATCAGACGTGAGGGACAAAGGTGCATCAGATGTCACTCCTGCCCTCATGTGTGCCACATGGTGCATCAGACGTGAGGGACAAAGGTGCATCAGATGTCACTCCTGCCCTCAGGGAAGGGAGGCCCATCAGAAAGGACACGCTATCCTAGTGTGATGCAGCACACTTTCTCTTACTGCTAAACGCAACATTCATTTTCATGTTCACGTGCTATATAGCACATCCATTTTGTGACCAGTTATTGAAACCACAGATCTTTGAGTGTGCAAAGAGTTCCTTTTCAGAGAGGCTTTCCCATATTTCCCAAAGATGGGAAAATGTATTTTCTAATCCCTGCCTTCAGCTAAATATACGTATAAGCCTTTGTGTGAAGTACCATTTACTGCAACTCATTTAAGCTGGGATATATCGTGCAAAGTCGGAGAACAATAGGATATCCAGGAATCTCTTCTATAGCAAGTTGAATAACTATAATTAAGGAGAATTTTGAAAATGCGGTGGCCTCAAAACACAAGTGGCTACCGAATAGTAACCAAGCAAACTTGGGGTAGCTACAATCAGAGAAAGAACGAACACATTAGCAGCATAGCAAGTAAGAGGATATGATTCCTTAAAAGAAGAGGGGGCTATTTTAGTGACTGGGCTGTAGAAAATCAGGTCAGACAAGAAGGAAAAAGACCTTCTCTGAAGACGCTATTTGTTGTCTACGTCCCTTACCTGAATTTGTATCCATGGATAACATTTGATTAGCAATCACATATCCAATTCCAAGGAGAAAAAAAAAAAATCACAAGCATTAAATGTACCCACGTGGAAGATACCCGCATAATTACTTGCACAAGAAATTATCTGCTTTAAAGCAAAAATAAAAATAATAATATCCATAGCTGCTGGCCATTCAATGAACTGCCTTTTCAAAAAGAAAGGTAGAATTAAGGATTGAACAGTAATATAATTCTATTCCTTGTGAACTATTTCAGTAAGAGAAACCCTTAGGAATTCTTTTTTATTATTATTTAAATTCAATTAATTAGCATATACTGCATCATTAGTTCCAGAGGTAGAGTGCAGGAATTCATCAGCTGCATACAACACCCAGGGCTCATTCCATCATGTGCCATCCCTCATGCCTGTCACCCAGTTACCCCATCCTCCCTCCACCCCCTCAAGCTGCCCTCAGTTTGCTTCCTATGGTTAAGAGTCTCATAATTATAGTTTCTCTCCCTCTCTGATTTCGTCTTGTTTAATTTTCCCTCCTTTCTCCTATGCTCCTTGTTTTGTTTCCTAAATTCCACATAGGAGCGAGATTATATGATCATTATCTTTCTCTGACTTATTTTGGCTTCATGATTCTTAACTATAATTATAATTTATACAAGGAAAAAGCAAGATGAATATCCTGAAGTAGTTATGACACTTATGGGGTAATCACCACCGGCCCTACCCATTTTACTGCCCAGTTACACACTTGTGAATGCACACTCTGATCACACCACCACCATCACTACATGCATATGCACGCCTGCACAGACATACACACACTCACCAATGTAATATCTCTAATATGTTGGAGGGGAAAAATGGCTGTGTGAATTCGATTCCAAGACTGGCATAGCCAGAGTGGTGAACTACTTGACTCAGTCACCATTGTACATCTATTAATACGTCACACAACTTACTTGTGACCATTTTTCAAAACTTGCTAAGTAGATTTCATTTCTTGACATTCCATCCACGTTTCACTCTGCTTATCTTGTTCTGCATTCCTCTTCCTCCTCCACTGCATGTATCATCCATCTTAAATTACTTTTATTTATTTTCTTTTACATTCATTATACTTTTTCTTTTCCTTTTAAAGATTCTATTTTATGCTTCTATCTATCTATCTATCTATCTATCTATCTATCTATCTATCATCTATCTTCTATCTATCATCTATCTATTTATCTATTTGAGAGAGAGAGAATGTGCATGGCGGTGGGGGCCAGGGACAGAGGGAGAGAATCCTGAGCACACTCCCCACTAAGCATGGAGCCCCACCTGGGGCTTGATCCCATGACCCTGAGATGATGACCTGGACTGAAACCAAGAGCCAGATGCTCTACCGAATGAGCCACCTAGGCACACCTATACTTTTCATTTTCAATCATGTTGCATTTAAGCCAGTTTTTAGCCCTGTTAGGGAGAGATTTAAAGTTTTCAAGCTCAAAATCATTACCTGCCATACTAATGTGAAATCTATACAATGCTCAAAAACGCCTTCTTTCAATTAAAAAGATTGGACTTAGTGTTTTAAAATTCAAAATGAAAAAGAAATGTCTTCTATGGACCCTTCCTATAAGACATTTTCAATATATGTACATTTTATCCACAAAGAATTTTTATACATGGTTATGACAGAACAATTTTGTCTAATTTAACTGATTTCCTACTGGGCAATCAAGTTGGTATAATTAGTTGCACTTTGGGATAATTCTGTGTAGCATTCAGAAAGATATGAAATATATACATGCACATATGTATTTATATACACTCCTATCTTTATAAATCTGTCAGCTACAGCTGAAATTAAATGTTTCTATAAGAGTCCCTTATGCAAAAGAAAATTATATTATTCCTTGTTTCTCTTTCCAGACTTCACAAAATGGAGAAAATAAAATTACCAAAGCTACCCATATAATTAAAATAACAATATGATGTGTTAAAAATAGTTCTAATACGAAAAACTTATGCTGTGTTATAAACATTATTAGGATCCATTTTTACATGAGATCAAAGAGCTAAAAAATCTTACCCCCAGAAAAAAGATAAGAAACTAAACAATAAAAGAAGGAGAGACAGAGTTCCAAAAATACCCAGTTGTGTAATTTGAGCATTGCCATGAAAGCCAAATGAAACCAGGGAAATAAACAGAGAGCTTTAGAAAAGGTCGGGATAAACATCCCGGCAGATTTAAATTGACTGGGGTACTAATAAAGCTTAGGCTTGAGAGCCTCTCATGTGGGGGGTCTCGGTGAGTTCTAGAAACCACTGGTGTTCCAGTTGCCTCAAAGGGGGTCTCTGAGAAAAGGGACTCCAATCTTCACATCTCTGGTAATTTGCTGTGATCTCTTTTCTTATTCTAATAAGTATTCACATTTGGGCTTAATTCTGTATTCATAATTTTGTGCTGTTTTATTTAGAATGTTCTCTAAATACGGTTGCCAGATGTATTAATCTGCTTGGGCTGCCATAACAAATACCACAGACTCTGTGGCTTAAACAAGAGAAATTTATTTGCTTACAGTTCCAGAGGCTGGAAGTCCAAGATTAAGGCTTCTTCTGAGGCCTTGTGGAGGCCCATCTTCTCCCTGTGTCTTCTGTGGTCCTCCTTCTGTCCATGTGTCCAACTTTCTTCTTCTTGTAAGGACATCAGCCATATTGGATTGGGGCCCCATCAAACGATCCTATTTTAACCGAATTACTCTCTAATGACCCTACTTCCAATAAAGTCACATTCTGAAGTATTAGGAGGTGAGAATGTCAACATATGAATTTTGAGAAGACGCGATTCAGCCCATAATACCAGATTTAGCAAAAAAAAAAAAAAAAAAAGAAAGAAAGAAAGAAAAAAGAAACCCCCAAAACAGAAAAACAGGACTCCCAGCTAAATGTGAATTCCAAGTAAACAGTAAATATGTATGTCCCCTGAAGTATTGAAGATATATATACACATATGTACATATACACACAAAAATTATTCATTGTTTTTCTGAAATTCCATTTAACTGGGAATCCTGTATTTTACTTGATAGCTTTATCCCCAAATTACATAAACTTCAGGCAGGAAGAAGTACTCAGAGAGGGAGAAATAATGAGGAATCATTAGGATGATTTCACGTTAGGACTGAAAGACACAATAGAGAACCCCAAGTGCACCCCCCCACCTAGTGCTGAGTGCCCCGAGGCCTGGGTTGCAGAAGGGCTAGGAGCCCCAAGGCTTCACTGTCCCTCCCAGGCCAAGCCCTCCCCATGCTGAGAAAGTTACTAGAACCTCGCTCTGCATGCTCACTCCAGGGCAGCTTCCAGAAGCCAGCTGTGAGTCAACAGGGTTGGGTTTGGCTCTCGACCCATCTGCTCAGTCACACTGACACACCAGAGCACCCAGGGCCCTTGAGGTTATCTGGCTGTCCACCCAACCACCCCCGCCAACTGGAACACACTCTGAGGTCTCCTCAGGCCCCTGGCGAATCACCATACTTGAAGGCGGCTACGAGGGCTAGCTCTGAATTGCAGTCTCCTTTATGACAGTTCTTTAATTATGAAGCCCTTTGAGAATCCATGAACACTGGATCTTCCAGCCCCAAAGCATACCAATTCACCAAGACGACTGTGCATCTAATTTCAGGAGACTCAAAGAGCTCCTAAAGCCCCATCTTGGAAACACAGGTTAAGAGCCTCTGCCTTATACCAAGTGAGGCCCCAGTATATACTGGGAGGTTGCCACTCTGTCAAAACCGTGCTTGCACACACACCCTAACAGTGAAGTGAGTGTGTCCTGAGGAACCCAGGACACTTTGTCCAGGATGAGGTGTGTCTTGCAGCATAATACATTCATGAAGTGAGGAAGCCTTGCAAGCAAACCACTTCTGGAGCTGCTAAGTTGCATTTTTAATAAAGAATAATTTCTGAGAAACTAGAGAAGTTCTCAAAGAAGGGACTTCAGGCATCAGGGAGGGCCGAGTGGGAAAAATCTCTGCATGTGGGCCCATTTGCCAGCACCCCTGAGAGCACATCATGTCGGGGATCCCTCGCACCAGCTGTGCAGGGTGCTGCTAGGGACCCGATTAAGAGTTGGCATTCAAGGACTGCTCGCAATGGCGAGGGCACCGGGCAAAGCACTCTGTCAATGCCTCTAGGGTCCCCTTTATTCAGCTGGAAACGTAAAGGCTGAGTTTTTGAAGAACTTGCCCCAAGTCAAGCAGGTTCATTCCCCGGAGGGCTTGAGGCCCTGTCTGCTGGTTTCCATGAGCCATCCGCATGGTCCCTTCCAGATCTCCTTGCAGCCCTCCCAGTTTCAAGCTCGCAGGCTTGCCCTGGATCTGCTCTGCCCACTTGCTGGGCTCCTCTTTTGCCTTCTGGGTGGACATCTGGCATCTGGGAGAACTCCAGAGGCCACTTTTGGGCTTTTGTTCTCAGAGCCTCTTGGGAGAAGGTTTAGGAAAATGCTCCAAAGCCTGATCACAACTGGACAGTTTGGGTCTGCTTCTTAAAACATATATGGGATTGGCACAGCTGCTTTCCCTCCATAATTTTGTTCTTAAAAAGATAAATATGTGGGTTACTGTCTCAGTGATAGAAGTGAATGGACGAGCCCTGGCATTTTGGAGCATTTTTCTGTTTTGCTTTTGTTTTGCTTTTGTTTTGCTTTGTTTTAAAGCACATCTCCCATCCTTTGATCCAGGGACCTGAACCTCCTGTTTGGGTGATAGAAAACACTAAACGAACTACGACTTGGCTTGGTCATCTGACAATAACGTAATTCAGCAATAAGGCATTTCCAATCTAAGCCTTGTTGAGCCAGTCAATTTCTCTCCTTTCTCTCCCCTCCTAGCCACCAGCCTCGTATATTAGGACCCTCCCAGGGCTTCCTGCTTTGCGTGTTAGAAAACCCAACCTCCCCCCGGGTTCCTCACATTTTTAAAAAATAGGTCTTAAGCCTCCTCTGTCCTTTGAGGAACTCTCTGCTTAAAGCCTTCCGCTTAGGATCATTCCAGTGTACACGTTGTGAATTTAAACCTATTGTGAATTTAATGTGGTCTAATGAGCTTTGCTTAGGAAAAAAGTGTTCTTGGGTCACAGAATCACATTCATTGCTGTCGCCAGCCAGCTTTTAATTACATGCTTTTGATTACCAGGGCAACGAGGAGAGAGACCGGGTCCTCTGGGTGACCTCATCGCCACCAATAGAAAAACAAGGAAAATAACAGGCATTCTATCTGAGATGGAGCATTACTTTTATCCAGTAGGACAGCACATTTGTAGAATGACTTTATCTTGATAATGTTGAGGTAACTGTTTCTTGATCAGAAGCCATTCTCTTTTTAGACTTTTAACTTCTTGAGAAGAGTCCTTTTCTTTGGAATTTTTTGCTCTGCCAACCGACACGCAAGCACAAACTCACATTCCACATGACCTAATGCACGACTTTCTGCTGAGTTAGGATTTTATTCTTCCTTAAGCTGATTGACAGAGAAATGTTTAATGTCTCGGGAAAGGAATGTGCAGCTTAGAAGCTCCAGGGATCAGGTGTAAGGCGAAGGCAGATTGTGATCTCCAGGGAAGGAAGAATTTCCCTGGAACACTGAAATCACAGCTGGCCAATCGGAAGGAATGAGTTTTGACAACAGAAGCAGTGGGGATCTCTGCATTGGGAGGAAAGGTAAATGGCCCAGTTGGCCAGAAGGTCGGCCATGGCTGGAAGTGAGAGCATCCAGGTGTCCCAGCAGGATGTCCCAGACCAGCAGGGCTCCGCCCACATTTCTGTGCCTTTGCCACCTCAGCACACATTGGCCCTGCAGGCAGCTGTAGGCCAGAGAACCTGTATTTCTTTGTCTGGGGCTTTCTCTGAGGAGTGAAGCCTGCTTTGCTCACCCATGAAACAGGCCCAAAGGGCCAGGAGATTAATACCCCTTGGGAGTGAATCCAGTGACCCACTGAAGTTAGTGTAGGTATCAGAGAGCTCTGCTTCCTAAAGCTATACATAGCCACTATGTAAAACAAGAATTTTTATTTATTTATTCATTTTTTGGTTATTTCTCATGAATCTGGAGGTAAGAAATTCAGGCAGGACACAGGTGGGCAGTCTTCAGGTCTACACTGGGTCACTTGCTGAGTTGCCTTCTTGAGAGCAGTGAGGCCCAGGAAGGTCCCCTTCACGTGTGTGGCTCTCGGGTCCTCCTCAAAGTGGCCTCTTTCTCTTCACACCATGTCTCACTATTCAGTGGATGAACCTAGATTGTTTCCAGAATGGCAGCCAGCTTCCTTAGCGAGTGTGGAAGTGGAGGTTTCTGGGTCTCCTTCTGACTCAGGACCTGCTCAACTGTACCTCTGTCACCTTCTATTGGTAAAAGCAAGTCACCAGCCAGGCCTGTCTGAGGGAGAAGAAAAACAGACCCCGTCTCCCCTTGTGAGGAAGGGCAGGCCTGTTCCTCCAGGGAGGGAAGATCATCTTCCACAGGGTGTGGGTGTGACCCCTCCGGGGTCAGAGCGGGAGGTCGCCAGGTGGGAAGTAACCAGAAGGTAACTAGAAGGTAACCTGGAGGTAACCAGGCAGCCTGGGTGAGTGTGGGGGCTGGCAGGCTTCTCCTTTCCTAGCTCAATACCTCACTCCCTTGATCATGGGTCCTGAGAGCACCGCCCCAATTAGCCACTTGAGCTCGATGACTTTTCTCAGGGTCTGTTTCCGGGGAAGCTCAAACCTAAAAGCCAATGATGGAGAATATTGATGGCATAAAAACATCAAGGACACCTTTTCCTCTTGAAAGCTGTGAGAGGGAATGGGGGGCAGATGAGAGACCCTTAGAGCGATTTGTTCTTTCCCCCAGTTTTACTTTCTCAGGATAAATTCAGCAAAAAGAGGTGAGGATTTTAAAAGAAGCAACGTGACCTATGTCTCCTTTTCTCCCATTGACAGCATTCCGGGAACCAGAACGTTGGCACCATCCTCTCCACTCTGGGCTTTGGAAACAGGGCATCATGAGTTGTTCTCCACTAAGAGGCTGTGAAGAGTCACTACAAATCCTGTTCTCATCCCTCTTTGTGTTAAAAAATGAGTCTCCTGTCCAGAGCACCATGTCTAGTAACTTAGTAACTCAGTTGATGCTGATGACGGGAGCTCGTTTTATTGTTTTAATCTCAGCACTGGAAAATGTAACTAAGATTCAACTGCACTAGGTTGAAGAAACTGTTGTTTTTTTCACATTTGAACAAACCTGTGAACTTCAACCCCGAGAAAACTAGTTCTGAGTGGATTGGGATGTTAGCACCCAGGGACTTTGGTTAGCTCTCAGCAGTGTTTTCAGTGTCAAGAGCCAAGTCCCTGCCATAGTACACGGTCAATAAATATTTGTTCAATAAATAACTCCCCGTATTTTGAGGGGGGTGGTTAATGATAAGGATAATACTTTCATGGTTCCCTTACCACCGCTACCCGCATCCTTTTACCCATAATATAGCAGGGAATAAAGGTATGTTAGGGATAGGAATGATTATTTCCTACACTGGTGGAGGACTTACAGTGTAGAAAAAAATTAACACCTATGTTATTGAGATACAGGAAGTAAACTGTTAAATAATATAATAAGATTTAGAAGTTAAAGAAAGGAAGGAAGGAAGAAAGGAAGAAAGAAGAAAAAATGTTTTCAAAGATCATGCACAGCTAATACAAGTCTAAAAGGAAAGTTATGTCCCTCCATTGATGAATAGATGCATATTTTCTGTGATTTTGAACTTTTGGGATTCTACTCTGTATAGTGAATTCACTAGGCTTTCATAGCGGAAGCATAATTGTTGGGCTGAATGTGCACAGCAGAAAAAACTAGAAGTAATACACGCAGAGAAAGTGTCTGTGGTCTTGAAAAGCCCAAGATGATCCATATTTCTGTCTAGTAGTTTAAACCCAAGACAAGGGCACCTGGGTTGCTCAGCGGTTGAGTGTCTGCCTTTGGCTCAGGGCGTGATCCCGGGGTCCTGGGAGGGAATCCCCAGTCGGGCTCCTCGCAGGGAGCCTGCTGCTCCCTCTGCCTGTGTCTCTGCCTCTCTCTCTCTCTCTGTGTCTCTCATGAATAAATAAATAAAATCCTTTAAAAAAATCCATTTTATACTTTAAAAAGTATATATACTTTAAAACACAGTCTTGGCTATACCTACCTGCCATGGTAGTTCCCCAACAGGCTTAGCCAGGTAACACCCCAAAGAGTCGGCCAAGGTCAGGCAACCTCATTAAGTATCTTTATCCCAGTCTCGGGATATTCTATTTTCTGATCATGGAACCTATGATGAGTCACTCCTGGGTGATAAATCGCTGTTTTGTTGACCCTCATCCAGAGATGCCATCACACCCACAAAAAGAAATGAATATTTAAAGGAATTTCAGGTTCTAGCTGATAGGATGAGCCAGGGAGGGATTCTTTGGGAAAGAGAACTGCTTGACAGCCATTCAGGTGGATATGGGCTCAGCTTATCCGTAAGACCATTACACCCCCGCACAGGACATTCCCTTAGTGCTTCAGCCATGCATTCGGGCGTATCTCTGTGGTCTGAAAAGAGAGAACATGGACTTCCCAAAGGATTTGCCTCTGTGATTTTTCTGAGGGTGCTCGCTCCCACAGTACTTTCTACACAACGAACCTGCCAAGGCATCTTAGGGAAAGTATGAACGCCTGAAAGAGCTCGGCTGCAGACTTTGCCAATAACCACAGCATACAGACACATTTCACATTTCTTCTTTGGAAATCCCGAGGCAAAAATATTCTTCTTCCTTCCTTTGGGTTCTATGAAATATTCTATTTGACTTCCTCTCCAGCAAGCTGTCTCCCTCACACTTTTCGATTCACCTCTCACAGTCTTTTTCTTCCAGAAAGCTTTTCCTTGGCTAAGATAAATTCTCCTGCATCGTGTGAAACCATGCTCATTACCCAACCTTGCCCTCCTCAGGTGGCAGGTATTATTTCTCTCGCAAACGTGGCCCAAGTGTCCCCAGTGTGATCTGCTTGCAAGTTGCTTTTGTGCTTGTCTATTTAATTTCCATTTCAAGTCCACGAATTACTATTATTTTCTTAATGGTGCAGGGTGCACATTGCTACTCTCGATAAATTGTAAATTAATGTTTTTGCTATCAGACGTGATTATTATGCAATTCACCTACTATCATCATTATTGTCTCTGAACGGAGGTGTAATCATAAGGACCCTTTCAAATTCCTTGGTCTCATTTGTACTCACACGTAGTTTCTTATCATGCTCCTTTCTTTTTAAGTAGCTTTATTGTTTTTTTGGAAAATTGCTGAATGTTCATTGTAAAAACTCAAGCAATGTGGAGAAGTACAATGAAGAAAGTAAAAATTACCCTAGATCTTATCATTCAGAGAAAATTACTGTTAAAATTTCAATGAACATTCTTGCAGGCGTTTCCCTATTTTATATGCACATGTAGATATTGTAGATATATGCGTGTCGTTTTACGTAAATGCAGAATAACTATTCATACTGTTCTATAAACTTCCTTTGTAGTCAGTATTGGACATCATTTCATGTTAGGACATTTGTGAATAGTCATCATAATTTTTAATAGTTTCCAAGTATCATTAGACACATGGCCTATACACAATCCTTTGCGAGGAACATTTATGTTGTTTCAACAGTTTTTACTAATCTAAACAATGCTATAGGGAAGAAGCTTGTGAATATGACATTTTGCACTTGTATTAGCCGCTTGGATTAGGTTCCTAGAAGTGTAAATTGCTGGGTCAAAGGGCACTTATCAACATTAAGTCTTGATACCTATTTTGATTCAATTGACGATTGGTTGTAATCAATCTTCATACCAAAAATATGTGATAGTTTTTTTAATCATGTCCTTTCTCATTACATCTTCATTGTGCCCAAGAATATTTTAGTGTGTGCGTTGGGGGTGGGGTGGAGGCGCTGCTAATTACCAAGCTGAGTGAGCAATAAATGAGTAGCAGTCTTTAGACATTGTTTTTCTTGTCAGCAGTGGGGAGGTTATCACCTCCCTTCTCTTGTCACTATTCTGCTCCTTTGTTTTCATCATCTGAACAAGATGATTTCACTGAATTATCACACACAAGGATTTTATGACAGTCAATTTATATGAGCACCTGAACCCATTATACAGCATAATTCATATTTGATATAAAGTGACAGTTGCTAGCAGCTTGCATTGACATTCCTTTAGAGAAGACAATTGCTCAACAGGAATCGTTCTGAATCAATTAATCGAGCCACAGCTCAGCTGTAATGCTGTGACATTCTGACACCAGGAGAAAGGAGCTACTTGGGCATTCTGTGCTGAATCTTTGCCCACGCAAGTTTTACACTGTTGAGCTCGTTAAGGTCATTAGATCCTTGACAGGAATCTTACCCATCTAACACCCCCCTCTCTGGCCTCCTGCAGCGGATTTGATTTTTGTTTGCTAAAGTGGGTGTAGTGAATGTAAAAAAGTAAAATAAAAAAATATATGTATGTATCTACATACATACATATATATGTATTTCTGTGATAGGAATGTAATTGGCTGAGGATATAGTTATTCACAAAAAATATGAAATCTATTTCTGGTGTGATTATGACCTTGGAAAATTAGAATATCTTAATGACCTATAAAATCTGCCTTAAGAGTCTCAGATAATTGGAGTTTGAAAATGTGTATAGAAGGAGAGATATTTTGAAAATGATGATAGGGATTATAGCAAAGGAGATAGACCAGGATCTCTGGTTCAGTAGATTTTGTCTCCTCTTATGTTGTTCTCAGACCTGATGTCTTCTTAATAATTAGACTTGCCTCTGCAGTCTTGACAATAATCTTTGCTATGGTCTTTGGCTAGCTAACTCACACCCATGGAGTATGAACATCTGGGTCCCACCCTCAGAGATTCCAGATGCATGGTTCTGGAGTGTGCCTGAGGCAACAGCATTTTAAAAAGCTAACACAAAGTTAAAATTAACTATCGATTTAGATAAAGAAAGACATTCCAAATGAATGATTAGGTGCAAAGCTTATTTGAAATCCCTTCAGTGTTCTCTATATCTCATTCAACTTCAACCAGTTAAAATCCCATTACCGTAATTACTTATATCACTTTTACATTTAAAAGGAGTATATTACCCATACATGAGGAGAAAAGATTTCAGAATAGAACACTATTACATAGGTCATTTTCCTCTTGCCTCTGCTGAGGGGATAAATCTAGGGTAAGAGTCCTCAAACTTGACTCTGCATATGAATCACCTGGGGAATATCTTAAACATGAGATTACGAGGCCAAATTCCTAGGGATTATGGTTTCAAGGCCCAGAGAGAGTCCAGTAAACTGTTTTTGTCACATGCAGCCCAGTGATTCTGATGCCAAGGGGATCCTGAAACATACTCTGCAAACACTGTCCTGGAGGTTTCTAGACCTATCGCAAACTGGATCACTCCTCCCCGCCACCAGCCAACTTTCTGAAAACTTGGTAATAACAACTCAAGAAACATGAGGAGGACTTTAACACTCTTCCTTTTGTTTTCAGCAAACAGACTCATACATAAATTCTCATCTATAATTAGTAGCCTTCAGGTAACTGCCCAAAGGAAAAATTATATATAAAGAAAGAAAAAAAATCACAGACAGCTCAAATTTTGAAAGGGTAAAGGACATAAGTATAAAGGAAACAATACAAATAAATATGGTACATGTACCTTCATTAGAAGAGATAACCAGGAAAGAGAAAATAAACTTTGTATAACAAGAGATAGGACTTACAATAAATAAAGGTGTCCTGTTCCTCAAACCCCAGAAAATAGAAAACTGGCATTTATTTCTGTTGACATTTTGAAACACGAAATGTGCGCAGAATAATGAGATGTAGTCAAAGGAGAGAGGTTTATAGAATCCCTGCATATTCCCCATTCCCTAAAACCTCTCAGTTTTCAACTTGTTTCCAGAAGGCAATTCAAAATAATGTATCATCCTAATTTATTTTCAATAAATCAGCCCATTCTTATGGATTTCTTCATCCACTTTTAACCATCTTTGGGCCCTCTGTCTTCATCCCATCTGCATTACTTCTCAGGTTTTAAATTTTTCCTCTGGCTAATGAGTTTTAGGATTTTGTTGATTCTATTACGTGTTCTAAGAATGATTTGGAGAGACTTAGAGAAAATGTAATTGTTTATACCTATTGATGCATTAAAATAGAACAAGACAAAAACAAATGTAAGTGATTTAGTGAAATAAAAATGCAGATCAGGAAGTAAAATCAAATGAAAGGAGAGGTCATTCTACAATAGATGGGCCAGTTCTACAAAGATTGGCACAGTTTTGAGAAGACCATAGAGGTTACTCTGAACTTTCTAGAAGCTAACACAGAGAAGAGATGTGATTATTTACTTGATACATAAAATACTTACAGGGTTAAGACTCGGCTTTTCCTGGTTCTACGTCCCCAAAGAATTTCTTCCCCTGTGTCTTTGGCAAAAAAAAAAAAAAAAAAAAAAAAAAAAAAAAAAGCCTGCGTCACAGTCAACGCAGTCTTTGGTTAGACCAAGAAAGTTATGTCCAACACCAAATTTCATAGATTTTCTCCTCAAGATGCACCTACATGCAAGTAGGTGTCATGAACTCAAAAATGAGTCTATTAAAGAGTTCTATGATGCTAAACAAGAAGACAGGAAGGAATGAAGTTCAGCTTCCTGATGATCTATCTTCACCCTGGAGAAAGTCCATGTAGGACAGGAGGAACTGTATATTCTTCACACAACCCCTATAAATATTACTGCACTTTCCGAACTTTTTTTTTTTTTAAAGATTTTATTTATTTATTCACGAGAGACACACAGAGAGAGACAGAGACATAGGTGAGGGAGAAGCAGGCTCCCTGCAGGGGACCTGGAGTGGGACTCAGTCTCAAGATCCTGGATCACACCCTGAGCCAAAGGCAGATGCTCAACCACTGAGCCACCCAGGTGCCCCTCTTCCTGAACTTTTGATAACATTGAGTAGCAGTCATTTTGAGGTTAGCTATGTTGTTAAACTCCTCATAAAAGTCCTGGAATATCTTGCTTATTAAATATAGGCAATGGACTTTAAAAGATCACCTCACTGGGGTTTGGATTGGTATCTTTTATGAGCTGTCAGAAGCCCATACGAAAGCTAACTACCTTTAGCCTACCCTACCTCTATGAGCCAAAATAGCCCTGAAAAATATTTTGGAGGTGAAGTCTTTTCCTTTTGAAATGAGCTTTTTGACAAACTTAAAATAAGTTTTTCTTATGCAATTCATGGACTTTAAACTCAGTTTACAGACCTTATTCTCTTTATAAGTCTATCAAATTTTATTAGCAACTTTGAAGGGATTTTTGAATTCAGTTTGGTTATGTTTCCAGATTTAGTTACAATATTTAAGCATTCAGACACTTCAAGTTGCATTTATAAATTTGACATGTTTAAGTTTGTTGTAAAGTATATGTATATGTATTTCAATTGCCCTGACAACAACAAAATTTTTCTGAGCGCTTAACTCTTAAACATCATATAATTTCCAATACTAAACTAAACTTAGTGATACTTTAGTTTAAAATCATAAGGCTTTCTTATTTACCTAACTACCTATTTTAAGTTGGAGTTTCAAGGTTGTCATTTAATTAGGTCAGATTCTCTTAGACATCACATCAGTGTGAAATACAAAGTACGATGGAGTATTTTTCAATCTGGAAATGCTAACACTATAATTTTGATCACTTAAAACTTTATATGCTTTTTCCTCAAGCTTAAAAGATTCATATACTCTAAAGAAGACAAGTACAATCCTGGTTAGATGAAATTATTTTTGTTAAACATTCTGGCCAGATGTTTACTGCAAAGCTACTCCCCATACTCATTTTTCCTCCCAACATATTATAAAAATTTTCAAATACAGTGTAGAACTAAAAGACTTGTACAATGAGCATTCATATACCCATCAAGATTCTACTATTAACATTTTACTATACTTGTTTTATCTTATATTTATCTTTTACCCATGTCTCTATCCATCAACCATTCCATTTTTGTATTGGTAAATTTTAAGGTAAATTGTAGACATCGATGGACTTCCCCTCATTGCTTCAGCAGGTGTAACATTAGTTAGAATCAATACCCCTGCAGTTTCTTCTTTTGATGTGACATTTCTAATCAGTCAAATGCACAAATTTTAAGTGTATAATCACTAAATCTTGACAAATGATTACACTTGTATAATCAAAACTGTTATTAAGATATAAAATGTTACCACAGCCTTGAAAGTTTCCTGGTGCCATGGCACAGTCAATCTCTGCTTCCACTTGCCGAGACAACCACACATCTGTCTTTTTTCCACCCTAGAGTAGCTACCCCTTTTCTAGAACTTTATATTAGTGAAATTTTCCAGCATGTACTATTTTACAGAAAGCATCTTTCATCCAAGATAATGCTTTTGTGATGCATCCCTATTATTGCACATCTCAGTAGTTTGTTTCTTTTTATTGCTGAGCATGCATGTATCATTATGTACATGCACCAGTTTATGGATTCACTTGTAGATGGATCCTGGACTATTTCCAGGCTTTGGCTATTATGAACAAAGTTGTTGGAAACATTCTTTTATAGGTCTTTTTGTTGATTATTGAGTCCTCTTTAAGATTTACTATGTCATGGTATGCAAAGCTTAAAAAGATATTGGTTTTCTAAATACTTATTACATAATATGTATGAACTTCGATAAGCACCCAACTTCTATCCAGGTTGACTAGTTTTTGCATTTCCTTCACTTGTATGATATGTTGATGTATTTTCCTTTAATTCTAAAAATATCTGAACTTGATAGAATACTACTTTAACTAAAATGTAATCTGTGTTTGATTTAAGAGAATCTTGAGTTCTCTCATATTCTTAAGATTTTACAATTCATAGGGGTATTCAAAATGAAATCCATTGGCTTTATGTGACCTGGATGTCATACCCAACAATCTGTTAATGAAAATAAATATACTTCTGAGAAAAGAAATATTCTAATTTTGAAAAAGGTAAAAATGCTACCTATTTTCACTTGGTCATAGAAGATTTTTATGTTAAAGACTGCTGTTAATCTGTTAGTATCTGTTTTTCCTTTGTTTCTCAATAATAGAACTCCTAATTCTTAGCTGAGCAAGGTCCATCCAGAACAAAAATTCCATTTCCCAACCTTTTATGTATTGAGGTGTTTTAAGGTGATTAAATTCCAATCAATAGGATACAAGCTAAAGTGTTGTGTGCAACTCCAGTGAAGAGAGAGGAAATCCAAGCAGAATCAGCTAGTCCAGCTGAGTGGAGGAGGCAGAGATCAGGGTTCCAGAAAGCTGAGGTGGCTGGAATTTGTGAATCAGAATACCCGAGAGGGAACTGCACACATAGGAGAGTTCTGTGGAGCATTGTACTGGAGTCATTTGCTGATTGAGTTCTGCCCCTATGCCTCAATGGTGGCCACACTACATGAGGCTGAGAAAAAAGCCACTAGGAAACAGTTAACAGATTATTTCTGGAGGTCATCACACAGGGATGGGAATAATGTGCATTTTCACCAGCCAGAATGTAGAGATCTCATAATGCAAGGAGTGTCTGCTAGAGTCCTCAGTCTTGATTTGGTAGAGTGACTAAATTAGCCAAGTAAAGCTGCCTCCAAGACCTGACTCAAAAGAAAAAAATCTAACTCAAAAGCTTAAAGGAGTCTAAATGGATAAAACTGATGAAAATAACCTAACAATATGCCAGAACAAAGTGCAGAAATCTTTAAAGAAATAAAACAAAATCTAGGACTCAAAAATGTAAAAAAAAAAAAAAAGGAAAAATCCAAAATACCTAACATTCAACCACACTCTACTAGGCATGCAATGAAATAGGAAAATATGATCCATAGCCAAGAACAAATATTAATCAATGAAAGCATTCCAAGAAATGATAGAGATGATGGAATTATCAGATAAATATTGTAAAAGAAGTATAATAAATAATTAAATATGGGATGCCTGCGTGGCTCAGTGGTTGAGCATCTGCCTTTGGCTCAGGACATGATTCTGGGATGCCGGGATCAAGTCCCACATCAGGCTCATGGGGAGCCTACTTCTCCCCTGTGTCTCTGCCTCTCTCTCCGTGTCTCTCATGAATAAATAAAATAAAATCTTTAAAAAATAATTAAATGTTATGAATATTCTCAAAGATTTAAAGAAAGG
Organism: Canis lupus familiaris; assembly: GCF_011100685.1. Taxonomy (NCBI): domain Eukaryota; kingdom Metazoa; phylum Chordata; class Mammalia; order Carnivora; family Canidae; genus Canis; species Canis lupus. The sequence continues at coordinate 12,763,710 of NC_049256.1, read as the reverse complement.
CATGAAAATAATGAGACGAGAAATAGAAAAATACAAAGAAGACCCAAACAGAACTTCTAGATATAAAAAACTACTTTTCATAAAATAAAATGCAGTACTTTTATGAAAGCCATGATCAAATATACACTGGAGAGTATTAAACTATGTGTTCCTCCTAAAAATTCAGTGAGTTTGAAGACATAACTATAGAAACTATCCACACTGAAGGAGAGAAAGAAAAAAAGGTTTTTAAGAAAAGTTTTATTTATTTCTTTACAGAGAGAGAGAGAAAGAGAGAGAGCATGAATGGGGGAGGGGCCGAGGGGGAGAGAGAGAGAAGGAGTCTCAAGCAGACTCCCTGCTGAGCATGGAGCCTGATGCAGGGCTCAATCTCACAACCCTGAGATCATGACTTGAGCTGAAATCAAGAGTTGGATGCTTAACTGACTGAGCCACCAGACGCCCCAAGAAAAAAAATTTGAAAAAAAATGAACAGGGATGCCTGGGTGGCTCAGCAGTTAAGTGTCTGCCTTCAATTCAGGGCATGATCCTGGAGTCCCAGGATTGAGTCCCACATCAGGCTCCCTATGAGGAGCCTGCTTCTCCCTCTGCCTACATCTCTGCCTCACTCTCTGTGTGTCTCTCATGAATAAATAAATAAAATCTTTAAAAATTAATAATAAAAAAAAAAGAACAGAAGCGTAGTGCCTTGTGAAAAAACATCAAACAGTCTATCATGTGTATATGGGTCCCTGGAGAAGCAAAACCACAGGGAGAAAAAGAGTAAACATTTTTGAACAAATAACTGAAAAACATTACAAATTTGATAAAAAGTATAAATCTATAGATACAAAAATTAAACAAAAGCTTAAGTAGAATAAGCCTAAAAATAGTCACATCAAGCACATCATATACATTTATCAAAAAACAGTGATAATGAGAAAAGTCATTAAAGCAGCCAGAAAAAAACAAAGACACATTATGTGCAGAGGAACAAAGATAAGAATGACAACTGAATTTCCATCAAACAACGTAAGCCAGAAAATGGAGCAACATTTTTAAAGAATTGAAAAACACAAGCGAAAATCTATCAGTGTCGAAATTTATAGCCAGTAGAAAGCAAGCTGAGAAGCTACTTCCCCTATCCAGCAATCCACCTGCAGATCAGAGGTATCACTGCAAAGAAATGTGCCTCTGTCTCTGCCTCTAGCTCCACAGCAGAAGTGTAGAGATTTTGCTCAGGGAGGGTCAGACCATAAGAATAGATAAGCTGCACAGCTCTCATTAAGCAAACTGACTTTATCCATAATAGAACATAAGGAGGTTCAAGCGTAAGGGCATGGTTGAAATCAACACAGATTTTGGTGGTAAGCAATTAAGAGGAGGATGGTAGCTTCATGATCACAGCAACCCAAGCCACGGACCAGCCAGAAATTTAACAGAGAGGATGGAGAAAGAAAGACATAAGAGAAGAGCCCTCTTGGGGTCAGAACAAGAGTCAGTGCCTGGGCTTCAATATCCCTCCTGATAAAAGGCCTGAATGTGAACAAATTTGTGACCCAAAATATTGGAACTATAAAGCAATTAGCCAGAAGTTAGTAGAGGCTAATTGCTGTTGTGATATGAAGAGAGGCAGACAAACCAGAAGCTTAACAGAGACGTCAAGGAAAAGACACACTCAAAAAGGGAGCCCTGCTAAAACCACTGTCATCCCCCATGACTGTATGCATGCCCAAGGCAATTTGCTCTGAGAAATTGCAGGAGAAATACACTTCATTAAAATGGTCTAGTCCAATCACTAGATACATAAGAAAATAAAACGAGAAAAGCCCTGGGAGTGGGATGGTATCCACAGTTGCTGAAATATAGGGTCTAAACTGTCCAATTTTTGAAAAAAAAAATACAAGACATGCAAAGAAAGAGAAAAAGTGTCACCCATACAGGGAGTAGAAAGCAGAAAACAGAAACTGCCTTTGAAAGGGTCCAGATGTCAAAAACTTCAAAACAGTTATTATAAATACAAAGAACTAAGAAAACCATGCTTACCCAAGTGAAAGAAAGCATGATAACAACATCTCAGCACATAGAGAGTAAAAATAGGAGGATAGGAATTATTAAAAAACAACAATATAAATTCTGGAGTTAAAAAGTGGGATAGCCAAAATGAAAAAATCCATTAATTATTATTGATGGTTAAAACAGGAGAAAAGGGAATAGAACTTCATAGAAATAACATTTCTATATCTCATAGAATTATCTTAGTATAAATCTCAAGTTAATTCTAATAAGTTAAAATGTATGTTGTAAGCCTAGAGCAATCACTAAGAAAAAGTAAAAAAAAAATGTAGTGAAAGATTATGAAAAGAATCAAAATGATACACTAAAAAGTAATGCAAAAACAAAGGATAGAGGCATAAAATATGAAAAATATAGAAAACAAAAAGTAAGAGGGCAGATATAAATACCAGAACAAAATGTAAGTATCAACAATGATATTAAATGTGAATGGAAAAAAAAAAAAAAAAGAAAGAAAAAATGTGAATGGGCTAAACAATCCATTAAAAAATAGAGATTTTTCAGACTGGATTGGGAAAAATCCCCAGCATCCAACTATTTGGTGTATTCAGGAGACACATGTTAGGTTCAAAGATACAAATAGGCTGAAAGTAAAAGGATATAAAAAGATGTATCACACAAATAGCAACCATAAAAGAACTGGAGAAGCTATATAATCAGACAACATTGACTTTAAGACAACTTATGTTACTAGAGATAATGGGGGCATTTTATAATGATTAAAAGCTTGGCCTATCATGAAGATAAGATAACTACAAATATATACGCCTCTACCAACAGGACCACAAAATACATTAAGCAAAACCTGACAGAATTGAAGGAAGAGTCAATAATGGTTGGAGACTTTAATCCCCTACTTTCAATAATTGATAGAACAACTGGGCACAAGGCCAACAATAAAATTGAAGTCTTGGAACAGTACTATAAATAAATGAGGTCTAAGAGATCACCCGACAACAGCATAGTACTGTTGGAATACACATAGACTATTTTCCAGGATAGCTCATTGCTGATGGGAATTTAAAATAGTGAAGCAAATTTGGAAACAGCCAGGAAATCCTTCAAGTGGTTAAGCATGGGGTTACAAGTTACCATATATGACCATATGTGACCCGGCAATTCCACTCCTATGCATGTACCCAAAATACATGTATATTCAGAAACTTGCACATAAATGCTCATAGAAACTTTGTGCATGTTAGCCAGAAAATGAAAAGAATCCAAATGTCCAAATGACTGATGAATGGATAAATAGGATTTAGTCTGTCCATAGAATGGAATATTATTTGGCGGAAAACAAACAGAAGAAGATGGATCAACCTTGAAAACATTTATGCTAAGTGAAAGAAGCCAGTCACAAAAGACCACATGCTGTATGATTTCATTCATATGAAATGTCCAGAATAGGCAAATCTATTCCCCTCGACTGGTCAGTCATTTGACGAGGTATTAGCTAAAGAGATATAAAGGAGTTTCTTGTGAAGGACTTCATTCTGAAATAAAAGATAAAACTTCTTCAGAAGAAAGACGTTTTCTTCTGTTCTTTTTTTTTTCCCCCTGCCTTAACTTTTTATGTGATACCTGAAACTATAGCAGTCATCTTTTAACCATGAGGCATGAAGCATGGGAATGAAAGCCAACCCACTAGAGATAGAGGAGGAAAGGTGTAGAAAGAACTTGGTCCTTGATAGCCTCAATGAACAACTGAGCCAGAGCTCATGACCATCTCCATCTTACATCTCGTTTTTTTTTTTTTTTTTTTTTTTAACATTTTCTTTATTTATTCATGAGAGACACAAAGGGTGAGGCAGAGACACAGGCAGAGGGAGAAGCAGGCTCACTGCAAGGAGCCTAATGTGGGACTCGATCCTGGGACTCTGGGATCACGCCCTGAGCCACAGGCAGATGCTCAACCACTGAGCCACCCAGGTGTCCGCATCCTACGTCTTGTTATATGGAACCATCATTATGCTGTTTTTTTTCCTGTTAGTGGAAGACAAATGCATTCCCAACTGATAAGAAAAGAGAAGGCAAAGGTTTCCATAAGGGAATGGGTAAGAACATTATTTCTTGAAAGTTTTCATTAACCATAGAAAACGGAAACTAATATTTCCTCAATATTGACTTCATACAAGAGATTTTCACGTATGTATACTTTGTTTAATCTTCACAACAATATCATAGGGCGGTTACAATTATCTTCCATTCATAGATGAGGAAAGTCCATAGAGATAAATAACTTGTAGAAAATAATAGCAAGGAGCAGAGAGGAATTCGAACACTAGTTTGACCCTAATGGCTATGCTATTTATATTCTTGTACGCTGCTACTTGTGCTGCTGCCATGTTTTGTGCGTACAACCATGTCTCATCGCTACCTTGTTCATCTCTCAATATTAATTGGTCTTTTCTATCAGGATTCTTTCCTCCCTTCACTTTCCTTTCCTTTAGACAACCCTCTCCAAATTTCTGCCCCATTTTTAATCAGTGTCTTAGCTGAGTCATATAAACTGGGTATTCATTACCTTAGCAACCAGCTCTACCACAGGATCAAATATAAGATCACTTCTGTTACAGAACTTTGAGTACAAAAATATTGGCTTCCAGCAGAAATTATTTTCTTAAAAGTTCAACATCCCTCCTAGAGGAGACTATTCCAAATTAAAATTTAAACAGAAAATGTGTTTTTTTTTTTTTACTTAAAGTTGTAAATTTGAAAGCAAATTTTATTTTGCTTCATAAAAAATTAATCTTTTTTGTTAGGCATAAGATAAACTCATAGATTTAGAAACTGTAACAGTAAACTAAAGAAAAAATTTACTTATATTTCCACCTCTAACAAATATTTTAAAATATTTTCTTCTAGTCTTTTTGCTATGTTATGCTTAAATTTGCATAGCTGTGATCTCACAATTTCCTTGCGTTTGTACAATTTTGAGTTCTACTTTTTAAATTGTTATATCACCAGTATGTTTATATATGGCAAGTTTGTTCAAGCTATCCATTCCTTCACTTTCTTTTTTAAGCTACCAAACACTTTCTAAATATTTAAGAATGAATGGTAGTCTTCAAAACGCTTCTTAAATAGGAATAATGCCATGATAGAGATTTTATGAATGCATATTTATATTTGCTTATTGACCACACCTGATAGACTCTTCCCTCTGCAACTTAGAGATCTTTAGCTGTCTTTTGTGTTAAACGGCCTTGTATATGGTATAAAGGAGAAAAGAGAATGTAAAACAGGAAAATGAAGATGGACAGAATATAAAAGAGACTGTGATTTTTCATGCAATAACTTTGAGTGCTCTTTACCACAATTGGACCCCAGGACAATTACAGGGAAATGGAGGAACCTCTTTTACTTATTGCTATAATGGCTTAGAAGGGACAATAGAAAGATGAGTCAGAAAATAATCCTTCTTAAAATATGAAGCTCCCTCCATTACCGCATAGCACGTAGTCATCATTTGGTCATGGTGCATGATGTTGAATAAGGAACATTAGGTATTCCTAACTGGTGTGACAAGACTTTGTGGAATTTTTTAGATTTATTTTTCAGAAGAAGATATTTTTATGCAAACTGGAAAAAGGATTGAATATGGATTGTGTTTGTATGTGGATGTGTATGCATGCCCATGGGGATTCCTACAGTAATTGATTTGAATGTTGTGTGTATAGGAATTGGTGACTGAGACCCTTCTCCCCTTTAGTATTCATATACAGATTATGGCCCACGATGAATGTTAATAACGTTGTAGTAGTTACCCATTTAGTTAACAACCATACATACATACCTGTGCATTTTCCCAGATACTCACCTATATATATTTAAATATAATTACACATATAGTTACATATGTATTAAATAATATGTGCTACATGTAATTCATGCTATTTCCATTATAGCACACTGATTTTTAAAAGTTAGTCACTGCTACCCTGTCACTGAATCAAGTTAATTAACATGCAGAAATTTGGGGATAGAAAGGATCTTGACTTACTCATGAATGGGGAAGTACTTGATGGGAATATAGAAATGATCTCGACTTACTCAGGAACAGGGAAGTATTTGCTGAATAAATTGAGTGAAGTAATAAACTCTAAAATAATAAAAATTATTTATTAAGCTGATTTTTAAAGCTTCATTCCTGTATCTTTGTACTTATAATTGCAAAATAATCTCCTGAATATCTGTAGACTCTGAGCAGATAGATAAGAGACAAGGGTAGAGAAAAGTTAATAAGAATAACTCATGGCTGCTCAGGGAGGAGCAGCTGGCAGAGAGTGTTCATCACATGATTATTATACTCAGAAGGTCCACATTCCTTGTCAGCATTCTCACTAAAAGGGCTCAATATAAAGCAGGAGGGATGGGGGATCCATGGGTGGCTCAGCAGTTTGGCACCTGCCTTCGGCCCAGGGCATGATCCCAGAGTCCCGGGATCGAGTCCCGCAGTTGGGCTCCCTGCATGGAACCTGCTTCTCCTTCTGCCTGTGTCTCTGTGTCTCTGTCTCTCTCTCTCTCTCTCTCTCATGAATAAATAAACAAAATCTTTAAAAATAAATAAATAAATAAAGCAGGAGGGAGAGAAGAAAAGGAGGGAAGTCCTCTGTGTCACACCATGATCTCCTAATGTCCTGTGAAAGGGATTCACCTGTTTCTGGTTGGCAATCCGATAGTTTTGCTTCAACTTTTTTCCCCACCTTCCACCTACCAACTTTCCCCTCAGAGCTCTGTACCTGCTTCTGCTTTCCAAGGTGGGTAATGGAACCCATACATCTGCATTGGTCCCTTATGGTGACTGTGATGGGTAGCTCACCTCGTGCCTCTCATTATCTGAATTTGAAACAACCCCCAACTTCTTCCTTCCTTCCTTGAATTCTCTCCACCTTTGATCACTCATCACGCCTTATTTTTTTAAATTTCCCTTGAGATTTCCTCTTTCACCCATGGATTGTTGAGCAGTGTGCTGTTTAGCTTATGGGTCTTAGATTTTTCCATTATCTTCTTATTGATTTAGTTGATTCCCTTATGCATAGAGAACATACTGCATGTGATTTCATGGCTTACCTGCCTCCTATTCACACCATTGGTGAAGGAGGGATTCCTACCCTAGGATTTAGGGGATAGCCAAACGCATGATACTGGACACTGGACGGATGAGAAGATGAAACTGACAGCAGTTTGTTAATCATATATACTCACAGCCTGGAAGGAGGAAAACATTGCACACCAAGCGGGGCTGCATGGGGGTTAAATTCAGGAACAGTGTAAACAACCAGTGGCTGTGGGAGGCAGGCTTTGTAGTATCAAGAGGATGAGGTGCTTGCCACAAAAGAATGTGATTGATTGAAAGTGATTGTTTGAATAATTCCGTGGCAGGCAAGGAACTGAAACCTGCTACTCAGGGATATGCAGAATTGCAGCTGTTCCCCTCGATAAGGAGGGTTGTTTGGCTGGGGGATCTTATCCACAATAACAGAGTAGGGAGGGGAACTTGTGGTCAGGCCGAATGAGGCTTTCTCGATTTCACCAGATGTCAAAGCAGAACATAAAATTGGACCGTAGTTTTAGGTCTGACACACCACATTTTGATCATTTCATATTTGTTGAGGCTTGTTTTATGGCTCAGGATATAGTCTATCATGATCCATGTTCCACAGACATTTGAAATGTGTATTCTGTTGTTATCAGGTGGAGTGTTTTATAGATGTCAATTAGATTTTGTTGGTTGATGGTATTGTGGAGTTCATCAGTATCTGCTGATTTTCTGTCTAGTTGTTTTATTTTTTGAGAAGTACTGAAGCCTCTACCTATAATTGTGGATTTTTTTCTTTCTCCTTTTAATTCTATCACTTTTTGCTTTACCTATTTTGCAGTTCTGCTGTTTGGTGCAGACACATTAAAGATTATTATGTCTTCTTGTTGGCTTGAAACTTTTATCATTATAAATATCCTTTTCTATCTCTGGAATATTTTTTTGTTCTACATTCTACTTTATATGACATGAATATAGCTACTTCTGCTTTTTAAAAATATTTATATGATGTATCTTTTTTTCCATCATTTTACTTTCAACGTGTCTAATACCAATACATTTGAAGTAACTTTCTGGCAGGTTGCATATACTTGGGTAAAGTTTTTATTCACTCTATCAGTCTCTGTCCTTTCATTGGTAGACTTTGACCATTTACATTTAATGTGATTGTTGGCATGCAAGGGTTTCAGTTTGGCATTTAAATTTTTGTTTTCTGTTTGTTTTCTCTGTTTTCATTTCTGTTTACTTTTTTCCTGGATTCCTCTGGGTTACTTGAACATTTTTTAAAAATTCATTTTATTTATAGTATTTATGAGTGTATCTCTATAAAACTTTTTAGTGCTTGTCCAAGGTACAACAGTACACATATAATACACATAACTGGCATCACCATTTTACCAGTTTGAGTGAAGTATAGAAATCTTATCTTCTTTTACATTCCTTTACCCAACCCTATATATAATTATCATAAATATTTCCTCCATGTATATTTAGAATTATATGAAACTGTGTCATATTTTTTTCTTTCAACCCTCAAACATGATTTAGAGGACTTAAGAGAAGAAAAGTCTAAAGTCTACTGCATTTGCCTGTGTTTTTGCTCACTGTTTTTTTCTTCTTTCCTGACATTCCGTGATTCATTCTTTTATTTGGTCTCTGTTCAAAGAGCTTCTTTTAGCCATTCTTTTAGGGTGAGTATGCTGGCAACAAATTCTTTAATTTTTCCTTAGCTGAGACTGTCTTAATTTCCCTTTCATTCCTTAAAATATTTTCTCTAGAGATAGGATTCTGTGTTGACAGTTCTTTACTTTCAGTGCTTGTGAAATGTGCCAATTCCTTCTGGCCTCCTCAGTTTATGGTGAGAAATGTATCATTCAAATTATGCTTCCCTTATAGGTAAGGAGTTATTCTCTTTTCTGGAGTCTGTAGGTTTATGTCTTTTGCAGAAGTTTGAAAGTTTGCAGCCATTATTTCCATGAGTATTTTTTCAGTCCCACCTCTTTTTCTTCTCTTTCTAGGATTCCAATAACACAAATGTTAGCTCTCCTGTAATAGCCCCACAGATCCTTGTTTTGCTCATTTTTTTCTCAGTGTATTTTCAGGTTTAAGATTGGGTGATTTCGTTTTCATCTTCAAGTGCACTGATTCTTTCTTATGCCCCCTCCATTAAGTTTTTCTCATTGGAGTTACTATATTTTCAGTTCTAAAAGTCTCCATTTTATATCCACTTTATGTCTCCCATTTCTTTGTTGGAATTTTCTATTTCTTTGCTGAGACTCGATTTTTTTCAATTGTTTTAATGTTCTTAATTCCATATTGTTGAGTTTTTATGATGGCTACTTGAAAATCTTTGTCAAATAATTTTCACATCTCTACCATTTTAGTGTTGGAATCTATTGATTGTATTATTTTTTCTTTCTTAAATTCAGCATGAGAGCTTTCTTGTTCTTGGTATGATGAGTGACTTCAGATTGAAACTGACATTTTGTGTATTATGATATTGGGATCTTATTTAAACCTTTTATTTTAGTGGGCTTTTTTTCTGACACCACTTTGGGAAGGGAGGAAGGTCTCCTTGTACCTGCAGGTGGGCATACAAGTCCAATTTTTCCACTCAGCCTATACTGACATGCAAGGGAAGAGACTTCTCATGATTGCTGGATTGATGAGAGTTCTGGATTCCACACATAACTTTTGGGTTAGGAGTGCCTCATTACTGCTCCCCATGAGATTTCCACTGCCACCCTGGAGGAGGGTGGTCTCATTAGTATTGGGTGATAGTAAAAGTCCTGACTCTTCACTGGGCTTCCTCTGATACCACCCAATGAAGAAAGTGGAAGAGTGTCTTGTTACTACAGGATGGGGTTGGAAGTCTAGGCTCCCCATATGGTCTACACTGATACCCCAAGGGTGTCACTCAGTACTGCCCATTGGGGATTAAAGTACTGGCTTCCTACTGAAACTTCTCTGCCGTCACCCTTGCAGGTTGTTGGAACATTTCATTATAGCTTGACAAAGATGGAAATCTAGGTTCTCAACTTAACCTTTGCTGGTGGGTATGGGGTGTGGCCACAGTTTTTGTTCCACTCTGTGGTATTTGGCTATAGTAGAGTGGTTTTTTCCTAAAAGTTTCCTATCTTGCTAGAGTGCCTCTTTTCTGATCGTTTGCCTTAAGAGATTAGAATTTTGGGGAGGCTTTAAAAAAACTACTCAGTGACATTTCTGGGTTGTTGGCTTTTGGGACACATATGTCAAATAGAAAACCTAGGGAACTTACCACCATGCCATTTCTCAGATCTTGAGCTCCCAGCTAGTGTGCCTCTTCTCTCTATCTTTTAGGATCTCCTTATGTTTGTTTCATAAATAATGCCTAGGGTTTTTAGTTGTATTTAGTGGGAGGAAGAGAGAAAATTATGTCTGCTCTATCTTTTGTAAATGAAAGTGCCCCCAGCAAGTCTTTTTGATTCTACTACCTAATTACAGGAAATCTCTGACGTTTCATGAGCATTTGTATGAATGAGTTCTGGTTCTTGAATACATAATTATAACACAGCATGCTACAAAATATACCTCATATTTTAATGTTTTGAAGTATTATGTATTATGCATATCTGTATTATATACAAAATACCATAAAATGTAGTATATGTTATTATTTATTACATATATAAAATAATAATAGTAATACAAAATGCACTATTGTGGAAGGTATGAAAAGAAGTTACTGGGAGGTGTCCTGCCATGGAAAGCATGATGTCTGAGGGCCGCAGCTGATTCTCTATGGATCCACCACCACATTTTAACCAAGGTCATGCTCCTTGTGGGCTGTTCCCAGCCATCTATTGAAGACAGGGGAAATACTCATGCAGACACATTCTTGTGATACTTCGGACTCTTTTGATCTATGACATTGACTCAAAGATAGCCTGACTGAACCTTTCTTGGAACTTGAATTCTAATTCTAAAACTCTTCCTACTCAGTTTGCCTTTCTTTTCTCTCACCTCCTCAGTTGTGTACAGTGTTTGAAGACTCTGTCTACCCTAGTTCTCTTTTCCTTTCTTCTTCACAGGCATTTCCCTTGTTCACTCTGGCACTTTTCTTTTTCTTTTTCTTTTTTTTTTTGGAGAACCCAAGTGTTTTATATATCTAGATCTAAATCTATAACCTAAATCTAGATATAAGTATAGAAATAGATGTTTTCTACCTACATAATGCTGTATAATACATAACACTGGGTAGGGAGCCTGGGTGGCTCAGTTAAGTGTCTACCTTCAGCTCAGGTCATGATCCCAGAGTCCTGGGATCGAGCCCCATGTGGGCTCCCTGCTCAGTGGGGAAACCTTTTTTTCCCTCTGCCCCCTCCCCCACTCATGTGCGCTCTCTCTCTCTCTCAAATAAATAAATTTTTTAAAAAATACATAGCACTATGTATAAAAGTACATGTGTTTTGCAGGACAATTGGATAATCACCAAGTATTATTGATACAGCAGTTTTGGAGGGGGTAGCAGAGGCAATGTGGCTCACCCATAGCCCAGCAGCTATTTCTCATATATCACCCCAGAGCATGGTCCAAATTCATGCCCCCACAATATTACAAATTCTCATGTCATCAACTTCACAGCTAATTGTAATTTTTGAAACAACAAAGGTCTATACAGCATTGCCCAGTAGTAAATACATCTTTTACCTTCAATGTCCAGTAAACTAGCCACTAGCCACTTATTGAGCACTTGATATATGGCTAGCATGTCTAATAGAAATTTCAGTATTATATCAATTTTAATGATTTAAATTTGAACTTAAATAACCACATGTGGCTTAAGCTACCATTTGAATAGTGTAGGCTATAGTGTTTCACAGATACTTATCCTGCCTCCTTCCCTATGATCACTGACTGAGGTCAGGCCTTCATCCTCATGAGCCTCGACTATTCAACGATAGCTTTGTAAATCGTGTCCACGTTTCTCCTCTCCTAATGCTCACTTAACTTCTCAGTTGCCAGTATGGCATTTGTTCTAAAACACAAAATCATGTCACTTCCCTAATACAAAAACATCCCTGAGGCAAGGGATTGTGACTTACTCAATTGCTTAATTTTGTGCCTTTTTGCTACCCCTGGGACTGTACATACCTGGCAGCTGTTATGCCTGATAAATGGCTATTGGGAGAAAAATGAACATATTTTAACAGCAGGGCATTCTGCTTGCCTTACATTACCTTAATGTGGGGTATTTAGGGACATGTGGCAAAATAATGAAGGTGTATTTTCAGAAAGTGATCTAAAACATTCCCTCACCCTCACCTGCCCCCAGTTTTCTCACTCTCGCCCCCAAATGCACAATCTTTATGAAACTTATTACATTCTGGTGAGTAGACCATCTCCTCGAGCATCCACTAACTGTTATCAACACAATGGTGAGAGGGAAGAAACAAATTTCTGGACCTCTCCCAAAGTGACCCACTGTGAAACATCACTGGGGTTAAAAGCTAAAAAATGAGATTCTCAAGAAGGAAAAATCACACTTATGAAACATTAGATGCCATTTTTCAACCCAGTGAATCATTTCATTAACAAATCCATTGTTTTCTTAGTAAAGCTTTTTCCTTTCTTCATAAGGCAAAACAAGACTAGAAGGAAAACTGTCAATAGCAAAGCTTATTTAATTCAGATGTGAGCTTTGTCATAAAAAATATTTTGAGTATTAGCAGTATTCCTGTGTCGTAGGGACAAACACACACACATAACCAGCTTTTGTATTCAACGTCTGTTTGAATACAGCAGGTTCTCAGATGCATGCAAGCATTTTTCTTCCCTCCTCCCCTCCAGCAGCCTCCCGTCTTCATGCCATCAGTGGATCTTTACACCAGACAACACTCCCTCCCTCTGATCACAGTCTTCTCTATGGGAGATGCACTTGGTTTCTCAGCTCAGTGAACTCTCCCTGTTTCAGGGAGAAAGATTTAATTGCAGGGTTTCACATTTTCAAAGAAAATGTTTAGACTGGGAGGGATCAGCCATATTAGAGAAATGTGGTTTGTTCAAAATAAGTGGCATAAATCCTCTGCCTTTTGCTGGCAGAAAACTCAGGAAGAAACTCTGGCTATTATGGAAATAATCCGTATTTGATTACTTTTTTCCCCCCCAAACAAGTGCTTGATTCCCTTGGAATCCAGTTGTTAGGCTTGTTGCATGGTCAAATAAATCTGCAATGGCATATGTGGTTCCCGTGCATGTGATAAGATAATCCCGTAACTTACTTGCTGTAAGGTTGGCTCCTAAATATTTTTGCACACAGCCATAACATTTAATTATTTTGCAACTTGAAGTTATGACTCTGACTACTCTAAATCCTTTGCCTTGCTTTATCATTAGTGACAAAGTTGTACTGTTTTAATTCAGCTCAGGCCTGAGAGATGACATGATGATGATGATGATGCTTGACCCCTTCTTGCCTAGAGGCTAAAGATGTCACTTGTCTAATAACACTGACTATAAATTGCAGGGAGTCAGATTCCCCCCTGAGGTGGCCTGTGTACAGGGGACACCCCACACAAAGTGGCTAGAAACACCACCATCTATAATTATACAGCAGGCCTTCACCTTCCATTCTGGTACATCAACATGTGCGTGTCACTAGCTTTATGCTCCAGTTCAAAGCACAGAATTTCCCCACTTGGGTCTCCTACCCTCCTTTAATTTCAGGTTGAGGCTGCACAGCAAAGCTCCTGTCCTCTGCCTCCTTTAAATAAAGCCTAACGGAAGTTCCCTTCCTCCTCTGTTATAAACCGGATGTGCTTATTGGCAGGCTGAAGCATGTAATACAGCCATGTATACATTTATTTCCGATGCAAATGTCTTTACTTAGCACATTTTGAGGAGAGCAAACTGTTGCATAAGGCAGATTAATGATTTCCTTGTCAATGGGACAGTGATGTAGAAAGTTTGTAATAAAGGGCGGATGCATAAAATCTCTGCATCCTTGAAAAAAGCCAGATACAAGAGTCATACTGTCTGATTCCATTAGTACAGAGTTCAAAACAAGGAGAAAGAACTCCAGGCGGTGTTGGAAGTCGGATTAGTGGTTCCTCCTGAGGGGCTGGGCTGGGAGAGGGCATGAGAAGGGCTGCTGGGTGCTGAGTGTCCTGTTTCTGGATCTGAATTATAGTCCTGGGGGTGTGGTGACTTTGTGACAAGTGTATGGAGCTGTATACACTTACCATATGTACACTCTCTGTTTTGATGACATACTTTAACCAGAGCTTCACATTTACACTAAAATTAGGCTGCAGAGGTTCACCATACAGGTCATCAGAATAGCATTTGAGGGTTTGCATCGAAGAGGGCCTAGGTTCAGAGCACAGGATTCTATTGCTGTTTTACTTCCATGTCTCATGACTACTAAACGCCAAAATGCGACACTCTCAGTGACCCATCACAGTACTTTTTCTGAGAACGTGAGCTGATAGCTTGTTTTCCTGGCACACGAGCATGAATAAAAACTGCAATGAATTCTCTAAAAAGTACTCTCTAGCTTAGATAGCTCCAGGAATACATAAGGGCCTCCGCCTACCAAGAGAACTGTTTTAAAGAGTGCTTCCAGCCACCCCCAACCCAACTGCTGTCAAACAGTCGAGCTGAAGGGGAAAAACCCACGAGCAGGAAGTCACAAAGCATGGGTAATGATATTTACTCAGAGCCGGATTCACATCCTACTTAACTCCACGGGAATTCTCAACAGTTGGTCTTGACGACTCCAGCAATTCTGAGGCTCATTAACCTATTTGCAGGTGCTCTGCTTTCTGAGCTGCCTGTGTTCCGAGAAGAAAAAAAAAAAAACAACAAAAAACATCCTCCAAACTCTGACACAGCCTGCCCCCTCAGTTCAGAGGTAATCATGACGTTGTTCAGGCCTCTTAGATGGGAAATGAAAGCTTTGGGTGATTCTGAAGTGGTGAGTTTTAAAATGAGTAATCCCATCAAGCGTTTGGTGTGAACCTCACTATGACTGGAGAGAAACATGGTGTGTAATTCGTCTTCTTGAGTGGTTGGGTAAGCCCTTCTAGGCTGTACTAAATGGGTTAGGCTGTGCTAAAAATGTCCAGATTTCTAGACCATTTAGAATAGACAAAAGAGAACTGGAGCATTTCCTCACGTCCTTCCTTTATTTCTTTGGACACATGTCTGTATTTTTCTGCTGAATTGCAAAGTAGGAGCCCTGAGTTATATTGTTCTGCCCAATCGGGCTAAGCCCTGGGGACCCAGGCAACTCTTGTTCAGTGGCTTCTCTTATGGGTTGTCTTTGAGAACCACATTATTCTCAAAATGAAAGGACTGCAAAAATATTTTGCTGGGTGCACTCCTTTTTGAGACATTTTAGGATTTGCAAATTGCTCTAAACCCCTTTTTCTATAAAAGAAGCCTTGAGGTCACCCTTCCTAGTAGGGTCTCTGCTATACAAGAGCTTTGTTATAACAAGGTCTTTCCCAGGATTCACAGGAATGAACTCCTTGGACAGAGGCCAAGACGAGCCTGCCTTAAACTAACATCTATGCTGCCCAGAGTAGGATTGGAAGCAGACTCTTGGATATTAATCGCCATTCTGTTCTATTTCCAAATATGTCCTTTCTGAGAATTGCCTTACAAATAACCCCTCTCTCAGGATTATTGAAGAGCTAACTGTTTTGATATCGTAAAGTCGGAAGCTTACCCGAAAAATGTATGGGTAGAAGTTTGGAGCATCCAGGACAAAATCATTGGGTCATATTTTTTGTGGGCTTGGAGGGAGAATGGTCAGCCATTCTGTCTTTTCTGGGGGGAAAGATGCATTCTATCTAATAGCAGAGCAAGGATTGGGGCACCGGTTTGCTGAGTTCTATTCTGACACCAACTTCAGACCCCACCTTGCTGCATACTTACTGTTGCAAAACCAACTCCCATTGATCTTCTGGAAGCTGGGGTAAATGATTGACAGATCCTGCGCCATCACAGCATCAGAGGTTAACTCCAGTGACACGTATGAAGGTAGCATTGCACTGTCTTGGCATTTTTCTGACGCTGTTCTGCAAAGATTCCTTATTGGATCAACAGAAACATTGAGAAGCTAGGAGGCTAATTTTCTGCTGTTATGCCTTCATGCTGGCCTCTTAGGACTACTTTCTTTATGTGATACTGACCCTACGTCCAGAACAATAACTTTTAATGTATTTAGCAGCACCAATTAAAGCAGAGGAGATGGAGAAATGTTTCTCTCACCAAGAGAGATAGCTTTTGTTTTGCTCTAGAAGACAGTCTGAAATAGATTTCATCCGCTTTGCACTTTAAGGGGTATAATTTGAGTTTGACGGTACGAATAGAGCTTCCATTAGGAAGGGTAAAGTTCAAGGTCTGTGCTGAGGAGAAAATAACTGTGTATCTAGCAGGATGGCCTTGCTTAGAAAGACGAGAGAAATGACATATATGATGTTGTGACTGAAGGCCCAAGGAATATAATAACTGACACTCCCTACCTACACCACCCAAAGACCCATGTGGCTGAGTGAATCAGCATTCCTGTCTACTGAGCTCACTGCCTCCTCTGTGGCCATAAATAGAACTTTTGGGTCTTTGGCACTTGTAATATAGACTAGTTATTATCCATTTATTGGATCCATTGACTATGTGGACCTATCTGAAGTAGCTGTACTCAGTTAGATAAAAAAATAAATTAATACTGCCTTCAGATGAAATAACTTTTGTTTGGAGCTAAAACAAAACCTTTAGGTCACCTCAACATAAAAAAAAGCCTTTATAAAGACCTGTAAATAGAGTATAATCTGACCCCAGTGATCTCCCCTCACATTCTTCCTTGTCCTGGCAATCATAGCGCCCTTATGGGTCCTTAAATACTCCAGGTACGTCCCTTCCCATGGGTTCTAGTTGCCCCTGTTGCTGCCTCTACATGGAATATCCCTCACAACCCCCGTACTTATCTGGCTCATTTTTTTCACTTCCTTTAATTCTTTGCTCAAATGTAACCTCAGTGAGGACTTCTCTGCCCACCAATTTCAAATCACAGAACCTCCTCCAGCAATTCCACTTCCCCCATTCCTACTGAAAATGGGATTGCACTCATCTCTACAATGTGCTCTAATTTTTCTCCAGAGCATATTCCATATTCTAAAACAATATAAAACTTAATCACTATGTCTACTTTAAATTGCTTACCTTTTCCCCACTAGAATTTGAAGCTATCAGAAAAGCAGAGATGGTTGTTCGTTTTGTCCACTGCTGAGTCTGCAGGAAGTAGAATGGTGCCCTACACAGAGCCATTGCTCAGTAAATATTCATCGAATGAATGATTAAGCCAATGGTTCAATCTGCTGGAGCACTGGAGAGGAATTTGGTATATAGAAAACTAAGCAATAAAAAAGTGAGTTTATCACTATCATTGCCTGAAAAAGGAAACATAATCTCGGCTCAGAAATTAACCATATTTGTATAGTCAAAACAATGTAAGTGTTGAGCATTGATTAGATAAACATTTTATCTTTATTGGGAATGAGACAGGAGGAAGAGGTGATGTTGACATAAGAGAGCTAATCCTGAGCTACTATAATAGAAAGTTAATAAATAATTCTAAAATTGGTAAATGGAGAAATCTCAAAGAAAGTATGTTATTTAGCAATATGAATGTAAATACCAGAGATGCAATGAAAAAGTTGAAAGTGTTGTTGGGGTTTGGGGAAGAGTGATGTTCATTATAAACATATTACTATCTGAGTGTGTTTATGTTGCCTTGATAAACATAAAATGTCATAAAAAAGAAATATTTTCTGTAAGCACCTTTTACAGAAAGTACTATATTTCTCCCCAAATCCTTTTAAGCTTTTCTCCTTGAAGAATACTTTTGGATGATCTTATTTATTTTATGAAATATAAAATTAGATATCATGAAGTATCAAAATAACGAGATTTGTAAAACTTATTGAATTATTTTAAGTACATTTCAGAGAGACTGGTTAAATATTCTCAAAGTGGGCTGGATGTTTAGATTTTTAAAATAATGCATTTATGGAGAAAAGTTTCAATTTGCTATTATTAGCAGAGGTGCAGGTTGACATCTAAGGAAAGGAAAAATATGTTGAGGAAAATCAAATATATGAGTTTGGAAAATGTAAGGATTGCCTTTTGGCTGAAATTTACAATGTCATTTAGGCCAGTCAGTTACTCATATTAGATATACTTGCATACCTCCTGGGTGAACTTTATTTAAAACAAAATGAGCAATAGCAATAATGAAAGTCACTAAATACTCACAAATATATGTATAAACATAAATATAAATAAATTATAAATTATATATGTATATAAATTCTTTTTCTAGTTCTATACATTCTTAGAATCAATATTCTAATCTAGAATCAATGTTCCAACCTAAACTATTAATCTCAAGCATAGATGACTAAGGCTCAGATTCCCTCATTCAAAAGATGTCCTCATGCACCATGAGAAGACCTTGAGAGAGTCATCCACAATGTCTGATTACCTGCAAGTGCACTTTGGAAGTGCTCTCAGAATGATGAGCCATCTAACAAATAGCATATTCTATCAACGGAATCATTTATATGATTTCTGAGGCCATGATAGTGCCCTTCAAAGAAATATTATATATTTACCTATTTATAATTATCCCAATATGTGTATGTTAAGATAGTTTGATTTCTTTCTAAATATTAGGGTAAACACACATACATGTGTGCATATATAGATACATAGGTATAGATATGTGGATGTGATGATAAAGATATTAGGATACACACACATGTATAGAGTACCTAAGTATATTCCTTTTAGTTATTACCTAAGTAATAGATTGGCATGAGATATGACAGCTTTTAATTCAATCAGCCTGTGAACATAATTCATAGAGGTACATAGCAGGGAATATAAATTATTTAAGAGAATAAATTATTTATGATGATTTCAATAGATAGTTGCACTTTGTTATAAAATAACATTTACATTACATTTACATTTACATTACATGTAAAAATTTTATTTTTTTTATCTTAAAAGGTATGATGAGGTCTTTCTAACATAGCTGTGTGCTTATTCCTAGGATAGCAGTCACTGCCTGGTATTGTAATTGACTGCTTTCTCAGTGCTCAACTCATAGTGGTCATCCAATTTGGGAAAAAGAAGGAAAAAAGGAAGAAAGGAAGGGGGTGAGGGGGAGAGGAAGAAGGAAGGAAGGATGGAAGGAAGGAAGGAAGGAAGGAAGGAAGGAAGGAAGGAAAAGAACAAAAGAAAGAAAGAAGAAGAAAGAAAAAAGAAGAAAGAAAGAAAGAAAGAAAGAAAAAAAGAAAGAAAGAAAAAAAGAAAGAAAGAAAGATGGAAGAAGAAAGAAACCAGGAAAGATTTTCAGAATGGACAGTTTGGGTATCTTATTAAATATGAGATGATAGTCCCATGGCTAACCTGAAACAGAAAGCTATTACAAAATTCTGCTACTTTTGAGTAGAAGATTGTCCAGGCTGTGTTGTTAGTTTATCCCATGTGAGAAACACATTTTGTTCTTCTGGAGACTTACAAACTGACCTTTGCCTCAAACAGAAAGTGCACAGCGAATCAAATTAGAATGATCCAAGGATGGCCACTGAAACAACCTCTAAGAGGACTAATGAAAAGTCCTAGATGGACATCCTGAAGTCTGACTTCAATTTAATGGGGCACAAATTGATGCCCACTGGGGCATCAGGCAGACAAATCTGGTGTAGAATGAGCATGGCTCATTGAAAAGGGATTGCTGAGCGCACTGCCCACTTTTTAGGTATGTGCTTGTGTGAGTGTTCCTACTTAACATTACTGAGTTAGATGATAGACAGGAAAAGCCAGGAGTGACCCAGTCTGGGATGTCACACATACAAGTTACTTTTACTCCAAATTGGATGAGTGAGAAAGTCCTCCAAAGTCTTTCAGGAATTGAGGAGATGATGGCCATTTTCACAGACCAAAGGTCGCATATCTTGGGGCTCAAAGGCCAGTTTGGCAGTGATGAGGACCCAGCCGAGTCCCTTGCATACAAAAGTCAGGAACTTGGCAGAGCGTCCATGTGAGAGCAGAGGAAAGCAACAGTGATTTCCATGTAAGCAATCGAAGCCCCAGGTATTTCCATGTATCTTCCCATGGTCTGGATGTTATACCAGAAGGACCCTTTCTGTGATGGCCAAGAGGACTGAGCACTTGGCCAGTGTTGAGGAGTGGGAGTACTGGGAAGAAGCTTCTTTTGAAAATTGGATTGTCAAGGTCAGTTTACAAAGTGAAGATGGGGGAGCTGTAGAGATAAGGGGACATTACTCTGCCTTTTAAGGCTCGTCAATTTGTTCGGTTTGTTTTTCCACACAGGATGAGTAGGATGCAGACCCTTCTATAGTAGTAGAGAAGCTAAACCAGATGCCCCTGGCTTAAAATATCAATTCTTCTTGATAGTTCTCTTGCTTTGTACTTGGCCCAGCTAGCTGGCTTCTGGGAAATGGACCATGCAGTTCTCCCTCCTATTAACAGAAGGTCCTCTTTCTGTTGTACAGTCCTCAACTCTTTAAGATGTATGATGGTACCCCATTAGAGTACAGGCCAAACTCCATTACAGCAAATTCTCAGAGAACGTCCTAGAGTTTGGTTGCATTGAATATTGCTTGGAATAAGAGTGCCATCAACAGAAGATCAAGAATCTTATTATGATGATGATATCTATTGTAATGTTATTTGACCTGTATTAGTGGTGGTGATTAGGCGGAGAAAACCTTAAAGATGATTTTTTTATGCCATCATTTATTGAACCTGGCTAGATTTAGCTTTATACTTCCTGCATCTGGGACTGGCACTTTGGCTTTGGGTCGGATTTTCTTCCCAGTTTCTCAGGCACTGGCTCCATGCTATAGTGTTTGGGTTGCAAATATTGCAAGGGAATGCTTTAACACAAACAAAATGTCTCACCGATTAAATGTCAGAAAGTAGTTTGCTTTCTGAAACCCAGAGAGAGGAGCCAGAGGCCTGGGCTCTATGCCCAGCACTTCCATTGACATTCAAGGTGACCTTGGAGGGGGTGGTGAATTAACTGTTTCCTAGCTGGTGGCTGTGACACTGGGGGGCATTGCAAACATATCCCTGATGTTGATAAGTTCTTTGCAGATTTTTGACACATGATTGCATGAATTCTTCTCCATCTTTTGGACTTTTCTGTCCACTAGTCTATATGAGCATATGAGGCCCTCTGGGAAAAGTGTTAACAAGGAGTGCCAGATATTAGGCAGTTCTAGTGTTAATGGCATCAGTGATAGCCACCTCTGAGAAGGAAAAACAGTGAATGAACATATACAATGCTTTTTCTTGTAAATATCACTTTCAACCAATTTGCAAGAAAATCTATTTTTCCTGTAAAATAAGCCAAACAAACCTACTGGTAGCACATAAGAAGTACCATTTCTCCATCTCCTAGTATCATGTAGTGGATTGAGGAAGAATTTGGACTGCAGTCAGATTCCCTGCATACCCTTACTTTGGCAATTTACTTAACTTCCCTGTGCCTCAGTTTCCTCTCTGGTAAAGCTGTACCCACAGAATGGGCTCACTGTGAGGACGAATTAGTTCATATGTCTAAAGTTCATACATTCCATGCTTGGAACCATGCCCGGGTCTTAGCAAGCACTTGATAAATGCAAACTCATATTGTTGTCATTAATGTGATTGGCCCTAGGACAGAGGACATGCTGTTAAATTTAGAAACTTGATTTAGAAAATTTGAATTGGTTGTCCAAGGTGGAAGGAGCAAGAAAATCAGTTACAAAAAGAAAGGTGTTGCTTCGAGTCAGGAGAAGGTGGGAGGAGGCAAGAGATCTTGGTCAGTCAGTGGAGCAGGAATCGATTCAGTTAGATGGCCTCGGAGAGTCGTATGGGCAGTGTCAAACATGTCACGATATTACCTAATTCTGTACTCAAGACAGTAAGGGTCTCCTGCTGTACTAAAGAAGACCAGGACCAGGAGAAAAGATTTAATTCAGACCAGTTGCATATGGTGGCTGAGAGACATTTTGTTATGCTAAACAATTCATATTATTTTAAATTTATTTTAGTTGTAGAGGAGCCTGGGTACTTTATTTATGCTGGCAATTAGATGGATATTGAAAGACACAATTATGAATAGTTTTTAGAAAAACGTTTAATAAATTTTAAAACTCAATTAAAAAAATTTTTTATTTAATAATTAGTTGTTGATAATCATTTCTATTTAATTTTATCATACATGTTGTTTTCATAAATCATAGCTTCTATTTTCCTTTTCTTTTTTCTTTTTTTAAGATTTCATTTATTTATGCATGAGAGACAGACAGAAGCAGAGACATAGGAAGAGGGAGAAGCAGGCTCCATGCAGGGAGCCCGATGTGGAGCTCCATCCCAGGACTCCAGGATCATGCCTTGAGCCAAAGGCAGATGCTCAACCACTAAGCCACCCAGGCATCCCTCTATTTTTCTTTTAATTTGAATAGTTAATCGAAAATAATTTAGAAAAAAATAACTTTAAAATGTATGAAAATAATTTTTTAAAATAATTTTAATTGAAACATTTATTTCTATTTGCTTTTAGATAAAAATATATTCATAGTTTGCATATAATTGCCTGCAATTACATTTTTAATCCTTTGGCTTAGTCTTGGGCATAAATCAAATTATATAAAATTTTATTAGTGTCTGCTGAAATGAAGGCAAGAAAAAGAAAATATATAGAACATATATATATATATAATAATGCATGAAATACATATGTCTTTAGTGCTCTTCCAAGCATTTACCAACCTATCTACAGGATACCAACACATTCATAAAAATCTGAATTTCACTTTCTTTGATATTTCTTTTGATATTTTAGGTAAAAATTTTAGTCATCTAAAAACCATAGTTTAAAAAAATAAAAATAAAAATAAAAACCATAGTTTTGCATATCTTCTTTTGCTTTGTCATTTGCATATATATTTGTTAAGGTATGATGCTAGTATTATTGGTTCTTACTATTTGTGATAGTTTTATAAAGTCCACTAGATCACTGAATCAGCAAATACTGAATCTTGTTCTTGGGGAAATAGATGGGTAGGTTCCTGCGATCCTCTGGTCACAACACTTCTGTCAACCAAACAACATATAATCTTGTTTTACATGTGTTTCTGTTGAAGAACACCTTATTTAATGTATGTTGTTGATTCATTAACATTGAACTATGGCCAACAGCACTAAGACTCATGCCTGAAAGAAGCTCTTCAAAATATGTTTTTTTAAGACACATCATAGCTCTCTTGTACTTAGGAGCACTAGACAGCACCTCAGCATGATGCCTGGAAGCCATGTTAAACAATGAAATTGCCAACAAAAAGCACAAAAATGTGAAAAACATGGCTCTAAGAAGACTGAGAAAAGGACACTTGTCCTTTGAGAGCTGAAACAAGATGGCAGAGAATCACCTTGTTCAGTCTCAGCTAGAAATATGCATGTCAGGCAACTCAAATTTCTTGCCTCTCTATTCATGTCCACAAATGACATGAAAGCACTGAAAGCATTGATTTGGGGTTACAAATAAATTTTAGATGGTAGGCAAATTAGCAAATACATAATATGGAAATAAAGATGATTGGATGGACACATTTTATAGCTTGATATATAACTTTAAATATTTAGTCATACTGTATATAAACTTCTGTTTGTAGCACCATTGCTACCATGTGCTTCCGTCTTTAGCACCATTGATGTAAGGAATGGGACTGAATTCACAGAAACTTTCTAGGTAGGGAGCTACAGAAAAAGGCGGGGTGAAAGTGCTCAGTGTGTAGGGAAGGTACCTCCTGTGATGATCCTGGTAAGACCTTTTACATGTTGCTACTACATAATAACAAATGGCTAAATATCAAGATTCAGCAACTGGAACACAAAATTCATTTCTGAAGTTGCATATTTTGGTATATTTGATAAATTTAGATAAACATCATAAAAGAGATCATTCATTTTGGAATAGAACTTTTAAAAAGACATTAATTTAAATGCTAATGAAAACCTGCTGCAACCAATGCTCTAATAGAAGAAGTTCAAAAAGAACTAAAAATTCACTTTGCTGTTTTTCTGGACTCCATCATAAATTTCAATATTAAATGAATGTGTCTCTTGGCACCCGTAAAATTAAAAAAAAAGTGTTTTGTACTCAAAGCAGAGTAATATATATTAGTTGCTGCATTTCAGACAACTGTGAACAGTTTTGTGGCACTGGATGAGATGAAATAATTCTGGATACATGAAATGGACATAAGAGCTTAGGCAAAGATAACAAGAACCAGGCAACTCTTCAGGAATGGTTTCCAAAGGTGACCCCAGAGAGCCCCAATTTCTCAGATGATAGCAGTGAAGAAAGGGAATTATAAATCAACTGGATGTTTAGAGGCTAGAGAGTATCATAACCATGCTAACTATGAATGAGCGTGCGTGTGTATGTGTGCATGAGAGAGAGGTGGAGAGAGAGTAAATGAGAGACTGATAGAGGAGGGTCGACACAGGTTGATGACTGGACAGATGTGATGTTTTTTTAAAAAAAAGTCATGTGTAGTCCAATTTGTCTATTTATGACTTGTTGCTGTGCTTTCAGTGTCATATCCAAGAAAAGGAAACAGTCAAAAGATTTGAAAGACAACCTACAAAGTAGGAGAAAATATTTGCAAATTTTGAAACATCTGAGAGTTAACATTCAGAACATGTAAAGAACTCTACAACTCTACAACATCAACAAAATACCTTAATTAAAAATTGGATAAAGAACTTGAATAGACATTTCTCCAGATAGTCAAATGATCAACAAGCATATAGAAAGATGTTTTGCATCACTAATCATTAGAGAGGTGCAAATCAAAACCACAATGATATATCACCCCACACCCATGAGGAAGACTTTAAAAAAAAAAAAACACGGAAAATGACAAATGTGGGAGAGGATATGGAAACATTGGAATCCTTGTGTTCTGTTGGTGGGAATGCAAAATGGTGCAGCCATTGTGGAAAACAGCATGGAAGTTGTTCAACAAAATGAAACACAGAATTACCATATAACCCAGCAATCTCACTTCTGGGTATATGCCTAAAAGAATTGAAAGTAGGACCTTGAAGAGAAATTTACATACCCATTTTCCTTGCAGCAGTATTTATAATAACCAAGAGGTGGAAATGACTTGAATGTCCATTGATGCCTAAATGGATAAACAAAATGTGATATATACACACAATGGAATACTATTCAGCCTTAAGAAAGAAGGAAATCCTTCTACAAAATGGATGAACCTTGAGAACATTATGCTAAGTGAAATAATCCAGTAACAGAAAGACAAATACTGTCTGATTCCATGGTTTTTAAATATCAAAAGTGATATCATACAGAAGAGGGATTATATTTATGTTTTCTGGATCCTGAAAATAAAAACAGGACAAATGGGTGGATATAATTGAGACAAATTTCTGCTCAATAATAAGGAAGTACTTTCTGGCCAATGGAGATGTTGACCAGTGGAATGGGTACCACAATAGTAGGGTATCCCACTACAAGGGAATTGTTCAGGGTAGCTCTGGATAAGGATGCATATAGGTAAAATTTGGAACTTTACTCTGCCTTTCAGCTTCCCTGCCATGGGAGGTACCTGCACAAGGGAAGACAGCAAGATAAAATGAGGGATCTATCTGTTAATGGTCAAGCAAGGACCCCATCATATCCAAGGTGGGATTTGCTCTGACAAGTAATCTTGGAGCATGAAGCATACATGAAGTATCAGCTGTCCCCCTCCTCACCTTCCCCCCAGACACGTGGTTGAAACAGCAGGGCAAGCACAGGGCATTTCATTAACCAGCTCCATGAGGATCAGAGTTGAAAGCACTTCTCTGGAGGCCAGAACCTGCAAATCTATAAATCAAAGTGAGGGAAATATCACTATTTAGTATTCTGGTGTGTGGATGTTTAATCAATCCACTATTGATCAAAATGTTCTGAAAATATTGAAACAAAATGAAGTAATATTTGCATATAGAAAAAAAATCAAATTACGGAAGTGATCCAAGAGGAAACTTTAGGCTTTTCATAGAATGTGTTTCTGAAAAAGAATTTTCATAGAATGTGTTTATTGATCTTATTAGGTCATTAGGGAATATGTAGTTCAAAAGGTATACTTTATGTAGTGTCTCTCCTAGCCTACCGCCTGACTCTACAGGGGGATATATCTCTCTGTTGTGGTCAATATTCAGAACATAAAATTTACCATTTTAACCATTATAAGCATACAGCTCAATGATATTAAGTGCATTCAGGTTTTTGTAGAACCATCACCACCATCCATCTCTAGGACTTTTTTCATCATCCCCAACTGAAAGTCTGTATCCATTAAATAATAACTTCCCCTGTGCCCCTCTCCCCAGCTCTAGCAACCTCCATTCTACTTTCTCCCTCTATGAATTTGACTACCCTAGGAATCTCGTATAAGTGGAATCACACCATACTTGTCCCTTTGTGTCTAGCTTATTTCACTTAGCATAGTGTTTTCATTTACCCATGTTGTAGCATGTATGTGTCAGAATTTCATCTATTTTTAAGACTGAGTAATGTTCCATGATATGTATATCTTCACATTTTGTTTATCCATATCCATCAATGGACATTTGGATTATTTCCACCTTTTGGCTATTATGAATGATGCTGGTATTAACCTTTGTGCACAAATACCTGTTCATGCAGAACCCGGCTGGCTCAGTCAGTAGACAATGCAACTCTTGATCTTGGGGTCATGAGTTTGAACGCCATGTCGATACAGAGATTACTTAAAAAATAAATTTTAAAAAATCAAATATCTGTTCAAGTTCTTGCTTTTAATTCTTTTTTTAAAAAACTTTAAAAATGTTTATTTATTTATTTTTTTAAGAAAATATTTTATTTATTTATGCATGAGAGACACAGAGAGAGTGAGAGGCAGAGACACAGGCAGAGGGAGAAGCAGCTCCATGCAGGGAGCCTGACTTGGGTCTCGATCCCAAGTCATGCCCTAGGCTGAAGGCAGGTGCTAAACTGCTGAGCCACCCAGGGATCCCCAATTTTATTTATTTTATAGAGCATAAGCAGGGGGAGGGGCAGAAGGAAAGGGAGAAGCAGGCTCCCCACTGAGCAGGGAGCCCGAGCCAGGGTTTGATCCCAGGACCCTGGGATCATGACCTGAGCTGAAGACAAGTGCTTAACTAACTCAGCCACCCAAGTGCCCTTGTTTTTAATCCTTTTTAGATATATACCCAGAAGTGGAATTGCTAAATCATATGGTAATTTCATGTTTAAATGTTTGAGGAATGTACACAGCCACTTTTATTGTTTTCTTTATGCTTTTAGCCATTCCTTATGCAGATAGAGCAAAACCCAAAATGTGTACACATTTCTCCTTTTCTTATACAAAAGACAGAATATTGGGTTGATATACTACTAATATTTTCTAAAGATATTTCCATATCAAGAGAACATCTTTTTTCTTTTTTTTTTCCATATTTCTCTTTTGTTAGCTGCATAACAGTCCATCTAATGGCTGTGATATAGTTTATTTAACCAGTGTTTCACTAAATGATATTGTTTTACTCTTTTGCTATAGAAAAAAATATCAGAATTAAACAAAAAAAAACAACTTGTAGGGATGCCTGGGTGGCTGAGTTGGTTAAGTGTCTGCCTTTTGCTCAGATCATGATCCTGGAGGCCTGGGATCAAGCCCCATGTGGGGCTCCCTGCTTAGCAGGTGAGCCTGCTTCTCCCTCCACTTCTCACCCCACTTGCTCAAATAAATAAATAAATAAATAAAATCTTTTTAAAATACCTTGTAAACATACATTTAAATATGAGGTGTATGTGTAGGGTAGAGTCCTAGAATTTTATTACTGGATCAAAGACTATGTATATTTTTAATTTTGGAAGATATTGACAAATCACTCCCCTAGGGGATGTGCACATTTCCACTCCTCACTGGCAAGAACACATTTCTGCCATTTCAGATATTCACCACAGATTTTGGATTTTTGCTAATTTGCTAGATGAAACCTGGTAACACATCGTTTTAAATTTCATTTCTCTTATTTGTAGTGAGGCTAAGCAGCCGTTCATGATTAAAGGCTACCTGTTTTTGTTTTTCTGTGAACTTCCTGTTAATATCCTCTGCCCAGTTTTCTACTTTTTACCATCTGCTTTCTTACTACCATCTACTTAGGAGTAGATTAGCTGTTCCTCGTGAAATGAGTCAGAAATATTTGTCCTACTTTGTAATTTGTCTTGTGACTTTGCTTATGAAGTTTTGCCCTGAGAAAATACTGATTTTTATATAGTTAAAATTGTTTCTTGTGTGTGTGTGCATTTGTGCCTGGTTTTTGAGTCATCCTTGGAAAGGGCTTCTGAGTTCCAAGGTTATAAAAGGTATTGTCTGTGTTGTCTTTTAGTACTTTAACTGCTACTTTTGATTTTTTTTTTTTTTTTTTTTTTTTTTTTTTTTTTTTTAAAGATTTTATTTATTTATTCATGATAGTCACAGAGAGAGAGAGAGAGGCAGAGACACAGGCAGAGGGAGAAGCAGGCTCCATGCACCGGGAGCCCGATGTGGGATTCGATCCCGGGTCTCCAGGATCGCGCCCTGGGCCAAAGGCAGGCGCCAAACCGCTGCGCCACCCAGGGATCCCTACTTTTGATTTTTTAAGAACCATTTACTCAAGTCTTTTTGGAGTTATCTGTAAGGCAGCGAGAAGTATGGATCCTCTTTTATGTCATTCCAGATGGCTACGCAGTTGTCCCTAAAACATCCATTACAAAGTCTTCCTCAGGACCCCTAGATGATTCAGGGGTTGAGCATCTGCCTCTGGTTGGGGTCGTGGAGTCCCAGGATCAAATTCCACATCGGGGTCCCTGCAAGGAGCCTGCTTCCCTCTCTGCCTGTGTCTCTGCCTCTCTCTGGGTCTCTCATAAATAAATAAATAAAATCTTAAAAAAATAAAAAAGTCTTCTTCTATCCCAGGGTGGGCCTGGCTGGCTCAGTCAGTAGAGCATACACCTCCTGATCTCAGAGTCAAGTTCAAGCCCCGTGTTGAGGGTAGAGCCTACTCAAAACAAAAACAAAAATAAAACAAAAAAGAGAAAGTCTTCTCTTACTCCATTCTTTTGAGATACCATCTTTCCTATGTACTAATTTTATGATATATTTTGGACTATGTATAAGTATTTGTTCTATCTATTTCATCTGTTTGTATTCATGCCACACTCCCATGCTATTTTAATTATTAAAGTTTTATAGTGTAATTCAATATTTTGCATGAATAACTGCTCTTTATCAGAATTTTCCTGGATAGCTGGTATTTTTATTTGGATCATGTTACATTTATAAATTAAGTTTGGTGGAATCGACATCTTCATGATATTGAGTCTTGGTAAGTCATTAAGTCTTCCCATTTACTTGTTTTTCACTTTTGCACCCATGAGGAATAATTTGGAATTTTTCTCATAAAGGTTATACATATTTCTCATTAAGTTTCTTCTTGGTAATTTATCTTCTGCAATTTTTATATATATTGCATTTTTACATTTTATTGTGACTATTGGTTTCTGATATGTTCTACTAATTATTGAGCCAATTTATTGTTTGCAATAGTTTTTCAGAAGGCTCTCTGGTGTTTTATAATTACATAAACATGACATCTACAAATTGTGACAGTTTTTCTACCTCCTTTCCAATTCTTACCTCTAGTTTATTTTATTAAATTGCATTGCTTAATGCCTCCAACTATTAACAGCAATAGTGATAATGGGAATCTGTATCAAGTTCTGTAGTTCTGTACTTCTTAAATTATCTATTTTAGATAGTATCTAATGATTCCTATTACAAAAAATTTAAGACTTTTGCTGAAATACACTATCTTGCTCACCTGCACTATTGATTGCTCACCTGTCTTTTGATTAAGCATGTAATCTTTTATTTTTGAAGTTTATAACATTTAAATTCAAACAGTAATCTTTAATTAAGGCTTATATGCCTTGCTCCTAGATGCTTATTCTAAAAGAGTATCTAATTATTTTGATTATGTAAATGTTATTCATAAAGGGATCCATGAAAAAGTAACATGATCTTGTGCCACTAATCTTTGGTGCTCCAAAGAGAATGTCCAACTGACATCTATTTGATTCTTTTAAATTTGTTTGCAGTCTTTTTCATCTCTTCTAAGTCAAACTTCATTCTTATTCTTTCTGATGCATTTTGTTACTATATTTTGAAAATCCCTTTATTTCTGGAGCAACCCTCAGATAGTATTTTCATATAGATTGTTGAGTAGTGTACTTTTTGCATCATTGAAAATCAGGAAATGCTTTTATTTTACCCTGTGCTTTACCAATTATTTGGCTGGGTATAAAATTCAAGAATGAAAGTCAATTTCCATCAGAATGAAGGCTTAACTCAGTAGAGTCTACTGTTGCTAATGTAAAGTCTGAAACCAATTTGCTTTTAATCTCTTGGCATATGGTCAGTTTTCCTCCTCTCTTGGGAAGTTTTTAGAATTTCTTTGGAATTTTAGCATTTCATTAATTTGGGTCCAGGAGTGGTGGTTCTTTTCTTGTGTTTTTTTCCCTACCATCTGTCTATGTTAACCCTCAGCAGTTATTTTCAATATGAAGACTTCTAACTTCTTTTTAACTTGCAACAACTCTGTAAAGTATGATTATTGTTTCCAGTTTACAAATAAAGTTTAGAGAGAGAAAGATAATCTGCCTCATGCATCGCCTGGTTTCTCCACTTTCTTACACTTATAGTGACTTGAAATACATCTGACAATCTTAATTAAGATTATTCATGTTACAAAGTATAAAGTACTTTGATTTTAGATTTAGAAAGTTGAATCATTGCTACCTTGAAATTTTGATGTTATGACACTGGTAATTAAAAAAAAACTGATAAGTTCATATTTGCAAGTTCTGTATACTGTAAAAAAAAAAAAAAAGAAAGAAAAATACTAGAATAGTTACATCACTATGGACGGCTCCCCTCCCCCCAGACTATACCTCAAACAAATGACTTCTTTCATGGTACCCTAAAGGTGAGAAGAAAGTACAAGTAGTGGAAATAAGATTTGCTGGAGGAAGCAATAGTAGGATTTGGGGTTCATTCTCTAATCAAAACTGTCTTGGTGGAGAGAAAAGGTAGGCTAAAATCTATGTTATATATAACAAGAAATCATAGAATAATAAACTGAATAAGAATAATAAACTGATAGAGGCAAGAGCATGTGCTCTCTACATGTGACAGATCTTCAAGAATTTATGAGTCACAATGTTTTAAAGCCAGGGAGTTCCCTAAGGTCATGTTGCAAATCAGTGTTGGAATAAATAATAAGTATTATTTTTTTTAAAAAAGATAAGTTTTTTTCCCATTCTATCATATTAAGACATATTTTCTTGCCTCTGTTCTTAATAGGCAATCAGGAAAGTTGCCATGACTAACAAGGAAAGCACCAAATTCCCTTAAATACTGAACTTCTTAAGCCATAAGTAATATAAACTAATCTCCCACTCCAACTGGTGGTAAGTGGTCTTGATGAGACCACTTTATTGTTTAGACACATAAAGAAGGGTGGTTGGGTGCAGTGGACTCCCCCTTATCTATGGAGTGCCTGAAACCGCAGGTAGTACTGAACCCTATGTGTGCTATGCTTTTTCGTGTACATATGAAGTTTAGTTTATCAATTAAACTAGAATGAAGGGCAGCCCTGGTGGCTCAGTGGTTCAGCACCGTCTTCAGCCCAGGGTGTGATCCTGGAGACCTGGGATCAAGTCCCACGTCAGGCTCCCTGCATGGAGCCTGCTTCACCCTCTGCCTGTGTCTCTGCCTCTCTCTCTCTCTCTCTCTCTCATGAATAAATAAAATCTTTAAAAAAATAAAAATAAACTAGGATGAAGTTTAACTTATAAATTAGGCACAGTAAGTGATGAGCAACAATAACTAATATAAAATAGAACAATTATAACAATATACCATAATAAAAGTCATGTGAATGTGGTCTCTGTGTTGCTCACAAAATATCTTATTGTACTATACTCACCCTTCTTCTTGTGATGATATGAGAGGATAAAGGCCTTCCCTGGTGAGATGAAGTAGGGGGAAATGACATGGGCCTTGAGATGTAGCCCTCGGCTACTAATGACTTTCTGCCAGTGCTCAGAATGATCATCAGCTCCTGGATCCTAGTTGATGGTGGGTAACTGAAACCATAGGAAACTGTGGATATGGGGGGCCACTGTACTCAGGACAAAAGAATCATAATTCCAAAGGCCACTTGCAGCTGTCCTGGTATATCTTGGGCACATCTCTATTGGATGGAATAAAATACAGTGTTGTGATACCCAACCAAGCTACTCTATACCAGAGTCTCTCAGCCTTGGCACCTGCTGACATTTGGGGCCAGATAATTTTTTGCTGTAAGAGGTTGTCCTGGACATTGTAGGATGCTTTGCAACAACCCTTGCTTTTACATACTAGGAGCCAGTTGTGAGAACCACAAATGTGTTTCAGGCATTTCCAAAAGCCCTCTGGTGGGTGGGTGGGAAATCACCTCCCCCCTACCCCCATTGAATACCACTGACCTACACTGATCCGATAGAAATTTTTTTTTAGTAAATAACCCTAGAAAATACATAACAGGTTTTCTGAAATACATTCTGCTTTTCACACTGGAGTTTTTGAACATTATGTGTTAAAACATAAACATTTCAGGCTCTGGAAAAAAGGCAAAGAATCTTTATATAAATAGAGTGAACCCTTGGGATCATCAGATAGCAATACTGAAATATACAAAATAAAATTCTGTGTGGGCACGAGAAATAGTTTTCTGAGCAGATTATTAATCTCAGCCTCGAGTTACCAATGGCACAAACACAGCAACTTATCTCTCTGCGCATGCCTTCATGCTACATAATGTCTGAGCATGATTGAAAAAATATATTCTTACTTTGGAAATAGAACAACTATTTGTAAAGATGATTCAGTCAGCAGGATGCTCTAGTTGGCACTCCCTAAATTCTATTTTTGCTGAGAGGAGCTGCTGCCTTAAAAAAGAGACATTGAAACTTAGAATACGTTAAACCACTTTTGCTGCACATTTTTGCCTGGATAAATTTGCTTAATGGTCATAACTTATGCCCTGACAGATAATCTTGTGCCAAATGTTTGGAAGGTGAATGAAGGCATTACTTAGTCTAACTAGGAGGCTAAAATAGAACAATTTCCAGAAAAGCATTTTCAGTTTTTGACTGTTGCCTAACACTCTTTCCTACTTCTGTTTACTGTATTGACAGTGGAATGTTGCTTAAGCTGCCTATAAAAGGAATTTTCTGTTACTTTAACCTTGACCCAATCTATCTTTCCTGGGGGAGGAGGAAAGAAGGAGGAGAGGGGGTCAGATAAGGATGGCAGGGGGTGGGAAGGGAGCAGTGATGAAGAGTGATAAAATGCAAACGTTTCTAGTGAAAGACAGGGAATCTTTAAGTGAAAATGGCTTAGACACATATAAATAAGTGGGCATATGTACACATATACACACACATACTATATATACATATGTAATATATGCACCTATTATATATTACAAATTACAAATCTATTTGGTAAATACACACACACACATATACACACGTATATCTGATTTCTCTTCTTTTTAAGATTTTATTTATTTGAGAGAGAGAGAGAGAGAGAGAGAGCACAGGCGAAGTAAGGGGCAGAGGGAGAAGCCAACTTTTTGCTGAGCAAGGAGCCCAACGTGGGGCTCAATCCCAAGACCTTGGGATCATGACCTGAGCCAAAAGCAGATGCTTAACCAACTGAATCACCCAGGTGCCCCATGTATTTGGTTCCTTCAACAACATCTAGTCCTGAAAAACTGCCATTACAGAGCCCGATAGAAGATGGATGCTATTTAGTCTGTGGGGTGATGGGATTGTTTTATTACTTAGTGCAACAATAGCACTTCTATATAATGCCATGTGCTAAATCAGCCCCAATCAATCCATCAGTTAGCCAGTTGCCTCCAAGCGCTTGGAGTTCTGCTGTAGGATAAGGCTCCGGAGCTTTCTGAAGGAGCACGTGTCCAAAGGTTTCACTGGAAGAAAGTGTATTAACTTAAGACCCATGATTAAAAGTTCCTTCTTTGGTCAGCATATGTGAATATTTAGAGACTCTTATTTAGGGAGAAGATGAACACAGGATATATATATTAACCAAGAGAGTGAAGAAACACAAAAAGCACCTTTTTAATAGCAGGGCCAAGAAGATGAGAAGCAAAGGAAGGGAGAAAGCCAGCACAAAATGAAAGGAGGGTGTGCCCAAAAGAAGAAGTTCAAGGCTTTGATAAAATCCAAAGAACCCATTTTCAGGCATCTGCCTGGCCTAATCTGTTAGAAAGAGAAAGGGCATTCTTTTCTTTCTCCTGGCTCAAAAAATACAAAATTCAAAAGGAGACTGGAAATGAAGAAGCAGCAAAGGTTATGTTGCTTCTTTCATAACAGACAAAGTAGCTTCAAATGAGGCCCCATGAAGAAAAAAGGAGAACCATTCCTAAAAATAAATAAATGATGTTTCCTTGAGATGCTTTTGCACCAAGGAAAACAAATAAAGGAAATGGGGTGTTAGGTATTGGTCTTTCAAACTCCAGCAGTTTGAGAACCCTCTCTCTCCCAGAGTGGTGTGGGGGTGGGGCGGGGGGAGGGCTTTGCCTTCAGCTTTCAATCTTGCTCCCTCCCCTCCACCCCCATTCCTCATTGCTGACAGGGCAATAGAGGCAATAGAAAGAATTTGGTTCCCTCTGCAAAGCCCCACTCAGATGCATCTGTTTTAAGTACCTCTAATATTCAGAGTGTGAAATATTGACAACAAATACATGATGGAAAGGATGTCAAATGTTCTTTAAACCAAAATGTGCTATGTAAAGCAGAGTTATTAATATCAGTGATAATAATAATACCACCTTAGGATCTGGTAATCCAACATGTAAATCTACCGCTATTGGTAGTGGGAAACATTTCTGCAGGAAACCCAAAGGTGTAGCACATTTTTTGGGTGCTCGGGTTTTGGGTGATTTTCATTTACACAGTCATTTATTTGCTATGCTCTAAACCCTCCCAAAGCTTAGTGGTATAAAGCAACAAGCATATGTTAGCTAACAATTCTGAAACAGGAATTTCGAATGGGCTCAGCAGACCAGTTCTGCCAACATTGTCTGAGCTCACTTATTCACCTTTGGTCAGTGGGCAGATCATCTAGGGGCTGCTTGGCCCAGGATGGCCATAATACAGAATTGACTACTGGGTGCTGACTGTCACCTAGCACGAGAAAAACTATTGGCTCTAGTGTCTTCAACAAGGTAGCCTACGCTGATGGCAGCTTTAGGATTCCTAGGTGCAGCAGTGGAGAGACTCTGATATGCAAGCTCTTTTCAAGCTTCAGCTTTAGTCAAAAGAAGTCATATAGCCAAGCCCAGATTCAAGGGGATAAGCCATAAACTCTTCACGGGAGATGCTACCAACTTATACTGCAAAGGAGTATGCATACGGGAATGGGAGAAGTTTGGGGCCATTAAAAAAAAAAATCTTACCATACATGGCTACTGGTAAATTTTTTAAATGGAGATCAGGAGGCACATTAGAAGTTCATTCAAACCAATCTCCCGTCAAAAGATCAAATCAACAACATATGATAAGTGGATTTCCAATCATTGCTGTGATTATTATAACCCCCCTTGCGTATAACGAAATGTGATTGCATCCCTGTATTGGTCTCAGCTCTACCTGTGAGACCAGACACAGACTAAGCAAGGTCTCACTTTCATGTGGCAGCCCTTCTGATGTGTTACGATGGCTGCCTGGGCCATCCCTTCTATGGGCTGTTCATCCCAGACGCTTTTCTGTTGTTTTTTTCATATATGGTTACATCACCTTAAGTATTCCACTTGCTCTTCTCCACCTCTACCCAACTTGAACATCTGATGTCAACCTGAGTTGAAGACAATATTCTAGGTGTGATCCACCAGCATACTGAGAAGGGCCGAGGGGAGGGGGGTGGTGGTGGAGACTATCCTTTCCTTCATTCTATATTCTTTATTTCCTTAAGGAAGGCTTAGATCACTCTGTTAACTCAGATTGTATAAGCAGCCATGAGTCTCCCAAACCTAGACACAGATTGTGGAAGAAGATACAGATCCTTATATTCTTGTTAAATTTAATTTTTACAATATTGATCCTGTGTTTCCTATTGGTGAGTCCTCTCAGGATCTTTATATTTGCTTACAAAGTATTTTGACGTTAGGGAGATCATCCAAGAATTCAAGCCAATGTGCTTTCTGGATCTTCATTCAAGTGTTGGATAAACTATTGAATGGGACAGGGTTGAGGACAAAATTCTGTAGCAGATCACTATTAACCTACTTTCATTTACAATTAACTGGCATCAAGATAACTGGTCTAATGGTACAACCATCTTGCTTTTATGTGTCTACCTCACTACAGGATGGAGCAGCGGACACTTTGTCAAATTCATCACTAAAATGTGGTAAAGTGGTGCCTTATCTTATTCTTCTCATTCACCAGACAAATTAACCTGCCCAACAAGAAGTGAGATTAGTGCAGTTTCTGGTGAAAACCACTTCCTTTTATGAAATCTTCACAAGATATCCCTAATTATAATTATTTCTGAAATTGACCTTAGTCTAAGCAATCAATATTTAAAACTCTGATACTTATGTCCTCTGATTTCCTGGTATTTTTTTTTTTCTATGCTCTATCGGTCATTCCCCAAGGAACACTGGAGATGGGTTCCAATTATTCTTTGGATAATAATAATTGGTAAACTCTTTCTCCATCGCCTGGGACATTATTCACCTAAGCCAGCAGACCAGCTTATTGCTCATTAGACCACTGTATGTGCCTTTTGCTTAGCTCAAATATCAAAACCCTCACACAAATCCATTCCTCTACCTAACATGTGCTTATTAAATACCTACTATGTGTTGGACACTGGAGTCTTTAGCCATAAGGCCATTTTGAATGAGCATGCCTAGAAATAAAGCCAAATAATTATTTTTTATGCTATGCTTTGCAATTTGAAATTCTTCTGCACACAGTGGAGATCTGACGACTAGTTTAAAGTAGGAAGATGCTATAAATAAATCGGTAGGTTAAGTAGATCTCTCTAGAAGACAATTAGAATATGATGTAAGGGTACAAGTGAGGAGACCCCTACAGTACCCTAAGGGGCATGTAGTGAAAAGCTGAATTAAGAAAATGGCAGTGGGGACAAAACTGAGACATCCATTTAGTGATGGGATACATTTAGAAATGGGAAGATCCTAGCAATTGATTAAAGGATTGGGAGTGAGAAACAAGATTCTAAGGTAACTGTCCTTAGTTAACCATCCTCAATTAATTGGACAGATAGTTGTACATTTACTGAGAATGGGGATAAGTTATAGATTGTGTGTTACTATTTCCAGGCTCACATGTATTTTATTAAATTGAAATTATTCTGGGAATATCCTAGGTGGTCACAATCATTTCTTATTTCTCCCTTTTTTTCTTAATATTTGGTGTCTATCGTGATTGCATAGTCATGGAAAATATAGTAGAATATCCTGAAACTGTTGAACAGTTAGCCTTCATTAGTATCTCATGTGGTTGATTTATCTTAATATGTTTCTTAGATATTTTAAATTTTCACCTGACCACATTTCACCTTCTTCACTGTAGCTACTAAGAATTCACTTTCTCTTAAAGTTCCCATCATGTTCATTTTGCCAGTAAATTTCTCTAAATCAAAAAAAATTTTTTTTGATTACCTCCTCCCTTACCTTCTAGGACATGAAATGATCAATAGTCAGTCTAGAATTTCTCAGATGCTCTGCTATTTGCTGAATGAGATTTAGAGCTGGTGTGTTGATGCTTAAAATTCATCACCCCTTGCTTATGCTTCTTGCTTTTGTGTCAATTTTATGATTTGTTTCAAAAGTACAGTATTGAAAAAAAGTACAGTATCCATTTCCTATATCTGGCCAGGGAGTCTGTACAATACAATCCTACCACTTATGCATCTGAGGGAGACATTGGATCAGACTCGTAGAATTTCAAGCCTTGAAAGAATTGGAGAGCCCACCTAATGCTCCCTTTATAGATAAGAAAATATGAATCCAGAGAGATTATGTGATTTGTGTAAGGTTGCACAACTGGTTAGTTAGGGGCAGAGCCAGGGCTAGAACATATGTCTTCTGACGCTTAGCCAAGATTTGTATTATGTTTTTCCCTTGGCAGGAAGTCAGACACTAGTACTCCAGTAAAGAATTTAGGGTATTCTACTTTCAGCACTGCAGGAGCCCAATGACACACTAAGAATATAACTTAGAAATATATGTGTGATGCTGTGAATACATCCTTATATAGTAATAGGTAGACCCTTAGGCACTGATGTGACTTTAGCTACGTGCTTCAGGCTCAAGAGCCCATAGCTCTGGCATCCTCAATCCAACAATTTCCTTACTTCTGGGGGGTTGCGCTGACCACTATAGAGATCTCTGTGAAAACCCAAGGCAGCATCAAGAGCTGTGTCCACTGACTGCAACACTAATCATGTGTTTCCTTTTGCATTGTTTTATCTGGTTCAGTAGTAAATCTAAAAGAAGGTGGCACACAACCAAGCCCAAGTTATTATTCTTGTTCATCTCTAAACTTGAACCACCCTTTGTGGTCATGTCTATTTCAAGGAAATTCTAGAAAGTCCCCTTTTACTGTGGCTCCCTAGAAACAGGGTACCCACAATAGCTAGCAAAAATAGATAGGTAGATGATAGATACATAGATAACAGGTATATAGATGATAGATAGATAGATAGATAGATAGATAGATAGATAGATAGATGATAGATAGATAAACTCCAACCAGAAGGGTATGCTACTCAGAGGCATCACATAGAAGCTTCTGGCAGCGCTCTTTGTAGAAGCCATTGAGCCCTGAGTGAAGGAGAATGACTCATTAAGATGAACCATGTGCCATGCTCCAGCAATTGTTCCCAAGGAGGGAAAAAAAAATCCATCTGGATGATACCAGCCCACCTGCTTGAAGGCAGTATTGTTATTGACTCGGAAGTCTGAGTCAGCCATGTTATTCAAGATCTTGGCCCCTGAAGGCCAAGAAATAATGTGAGGATCCAGCATCAGAATGTGGTGCTAGGAATCATACAGATTGTCCTCTGTTGAGGCTCCTTCCCTCTGGGACATTGGAGTGTTCTTGTGGGACCAGGGAATAGTATGGATGTGATGGCACTTGTGCATGCTCCCTCTAGAATAGACAGCAGCCACTGAACTCCCATTCTCTTAATTTGATTTCAGTAGAGCAACTGAAAAGAAACACCTGGTCTCTTTTATAGGGAAAATTATCTAGATTTGGGAAGGGAAAAATGTGATGCCTTCATCATTTAGTAGAGGCAGCCATCTGAAAAGTGATAGTAGAAGTTGGGAGCTAGAATTCTCTAATCTTATTTCCTGCTCTGCTATTGGCTCATTGTCTCTTCAGAGGTTCTTTGACAAGGACAGTCACAGATATGGGGACAGATACTCAGTTGCCTGCTCCACTGATAACGGGTTGCAATATAATATTGTTTCTTCTTAAAATGAACACATCATTTTTTCATGTTGAAGAGGAGAGATGTTTATATCAGTTGCCTTTCTGTCTCACAAAGATTTTAGTTCTTTCAAAAGACATAATATGACAACATCATGCCCAATGCTAATTTATTACTTTAAGATCCCTTTGATCTCTAAAGAGCAATGGGCCACCTCAGGTTTACCAGTTGGCTGGCCCAGGTGTAATATGCCCACATAGCCGGAATCTGAAAGTATCATTTTTCTTTCATCCTTTCTTAATAGAACTAGTCCTGCCAGTCAAATTCTTTGAGACCATGAAGACAATGTGCCCATAGATCACATAAGGGTAACATGAATATTGATTTAAAGCATCCACAGAAATGTGGGGTAGAAGGATAATTTTCTATCACATTGTCAATTTGGGTCTTAGTTCTTCTCATCCTGTGGTCTGTGGCATATTTTAGATTCTAGTGAGATAATATTTCCAGGTTCCTAGGAAATGAACTTGAGCTCAAGTGACCAGACCTTTCTTTGTTCACGTTGAGCTTGAACTTTCCCCTCAAAATAATCTGATTACATTATCTCAGTGTCAAATGCTTCTATTGGCTAGTTGATGCCAACCACCTATTTATAAAGTGGCAGATATCTCTCAAGCCTAGTGACATTGGTCGGGACACCTGTTCTCATCCAATTCCAATCAGCTGTGTCCAGAGTAAACACAATAACTGATTTTACTTTCCGAGCCAAGCTTCCTGTGTGAGTCAGAGCTACTATGACAAGATAAACGATTTATGGCCATTTTCTTTTTTCTTAGAAGGGGGTTGGGTCATTGCAGGCACGTAAAACTTCATGAACTCACCCATAGTACATCCACTATCCTTGCACCCCATGGGATCACTCCCACCACTCAAGTCCAGCCACTATTTAGAATCACCTAAGCCCAGACTCCAGAAGTCATTTGTATTACTACAAAGTCTACTGTCACTACACACTTTGAAAAGAAGGTCATCAAAGGACTTACCTGTTACAGCACCCCTCTGAAGTTCATCAGAGAAAGTTTCAGATGGCCTTGTGATTTCCCAGATGAAAGGGATCACAGAAGTGCAAATTATTGCCATTAAATGAGAAAGAAGAACATTGGAAGATCAAGTGTAGTTTGATGGGGGGTGGGCGTGGAGCGGGGAATTAAAACTAAGAACAAAGGAAAGGAAATTAAATCCAGGGCCTGTTCTTTAAAAGGTTGGATTCTGAGTTTTGATCTTGGAAAAAGAAAAAAGTTTTCAAGGAAAAGTTGTTTCCAACTCTGTCCATCTTCTAGGCTTTTCTGTCTCCCACTTACTGCAGGATTTTGAGGGAAGGAGGGATTTGCTGGTGGTAAAGTGATCATTAGATTTAATATCTTAAACTAACAGTTTGTCTATATAAAATGATGGCAGGCTACAAACCTGTCACCAACATCTAGATCAGTGCAAACAAAGAGGAGAAAGAAATGACTTGCGGAAGTATAATAAAACAACACAACAAATTTATTATTGTTACTTGGTTACTCTTTTACTATTCATCTCCCTGGTAAAGATAAAATGTTCCATTTCAAGTAGAAAGTATCAGGCCTCGGAAGGAGCATTCATAATTGAATTCTTTCAAGAATTAATATGTGGCTCTCCCTCTTCTCTTCCGCCTCTCTGGGGAATTCGAGGAGAGCTGTTGTCAGCCAGATTGACAGTTATCCATTAAGGTAGCAACGGTTTAGACTGCAGGGTGTGCTTGCTAGATTGTTAGAGTCTGTGCCCTCATTAAGAAAAATCGAGACCATTTCCCACAAACATTTGCCTAAAAAGAAAAAAAAAGAATAATAAAAAAAAATTCAACACTAGTCTTAACAAATGGGAGAAAACCGTGGTGATCAGAACACAGAGTTGCAGGGCTGAAGACCAGTTTCCCTGCCTCGATTTCCTGGATAGTAATAGAGACAATGTCATCTGCCCTGGGTTTCTCAAAGGCACAGAGGGATTAAATAAGGCAAAAGATGTGATGATTTTCTGGAAAACTTTAACTGATATCCAATGCAGAAAGATACACGGCCACAATACTTCCGTATCTGTATGATTATAATCTACAAGGAAGAAACCCATTCTGGATGGTGGAATCACAGCAAGCAGCTCCTGCCTTAGGCAGAGTGGGAATTCCTAAGGCATTGGTTAGGTACAGCTTCCTGTAGGATCAGTAGAGAGAACCACTCTGCTCTGCTCTGTCCCACCAAACACAAATATGGCAATGCCTTTATTTGTCCTCCACCGTGACTCTTTTGTCCCTGACTCTCCTTAGAACTTTCTTATCTCATGATTCTTCAAAGCAATTTGAGATGCTGTGCGAATGATTTCATATGTCATTACCTACCCTGGTTTTTTTGCATTTGAACATGACACAACGTCTTAATCCATAGGAATGACTTCAGTGGAACAGATCTAGGGTTCCTCTTCATTCGTTCATCACTGTGTTCTTCAATCACTGATCCAACAAATATTTATGGAGTGTTGACTGAGTGCCAGGCAGTGTGCAGAAACTGGAAATGCAGCTGAGAAGAAGAAGAATATGCTGTGGGCCCTCATTAAACTGACTGGGGAATAGACATCCTAATAGAGATGAGGGCTTTCAAGGCAGCCTGGGGTGCTGTGGGAAGCTTCTAGGTCTAGGGACAGGCTTCCTGGGAGACTCCAGGAGCAGTTTGTAGGTTTTGATGCCTATGACTTGGGTGAGTCGTGTCATCATCTATGAATAGGGCCAATTCTGTCCAGACGAAACTAGTTGGTAAAGGAGTAAAAAGTATTAGATTTGAAGTCAAATGCCCTAAGTTGAGCCTCAGATCTGCTTAACCAATTATGTTTTTCTGGAGAATTCATTCAACTTTTCTGAGCTCTAGCTTTTTTCTCTGCTAAACAAAACAAAATAAAACAAAACCCCGAGGAAGAAGAGGTGAGTTTTGTGGTCCTTATCAGTTTTTTGCTTTTATATCTAATTGTATTTTGAATACCTAAATAAACCGTTTCAAGTCGAAGGTCCAAAATGCAGTTCTCCTTGAATATTTCATTGCTCGCCATTTCTTTCAGTGGAACTATTTCTTGGCCTCTGGTCACTGCTGCATGTATGACTTTCTTGGAAATCTCATATAAAGGCCTTGCTCAAGTGAATGCTAACCATGTGTTCTCTGTTGCCGTCATCCCACAGGCCCTGAAGAATGGGCTGATAACCAATCTGGGATGCTTGACAGAGCCCAGCCCTCCCCATCAGATGTCTTATCATATCAGGATTGGAATGCCTAGGTCCATTGCACATCACAAACTTAATGAACCTCACCAAGTGGGGTAATGGGAAAGATTAAAGGAAACAATAATTCTAAAATAGATACGTACACTTCGTCATGTAAGCTTTCCTTGTTATGCAGCTTTAAAAAAGATGACCCTCATAGAGCCAAATCAAAATGACAACTTCTCTCAGGCATATCATTATAAAAAATGAAAGGCACTTTAGAAGTCATTTGATCCATGCTTATACTTCAGAAATGAGGAAATTGAGGCTCAGATAGGATAAAATGTTTTGGCCAAGAACCCACAGCTGCCTGGAAGCAGCCCAAGACCAGAATTCAAATTTTCTGATTCCCAAGCTCTGGAATTCTCTCTTTCCTTCACCTTGCTATCATCCCCAGATTTGTCTTTAAGCTGTTCATACTCTAAAGTGACCCCAGTGTCTCTTATAGTCTGTCCTGGTTCCTCGTTTCTGCAGAGGAAAGATGATTTCCCTTTTCATCCTTAAATTTACTACCACGTCTTTAGATCACTCATCACTCACTGTGTGGGTGCCTCCCTCACTGGAGGGCCTCTGCTTCTGATCTCTGGAAATCCCATTTCCTTCACTGTCTTCCTCATGGCCTAACAGTATCCTTGCTCCAACCAAATACATCCAGGTTCAACACAAAGCAAGAATGCTGAGGAACCAGTTAGGGGAGTTGTTTTCTTACCACACATTGTTATTTTTGTGTTTTTATGAGCCTCTTGAGATTTGAATGGCATCTCTGTGGAACAAATGAAAGAGCCTTCGGTGGAGCCAGAGGCCAGACGGTGCCCGGAGCCAAGTCGATAAGGCCCTTGGTTGAACTGGAGCCTGGGGCAAACCCTTTCACAGTTTCCCTGCATTTAGGAGGGCATGCACAAGGACCGGAGGAGAAGGTGACCAGTCCAGCAGCCCTGAGTTCCAGCTCCAGCTTTCGCCTCCAATGGTGCACAGCACAACCGCAGGAGGGACTGTGAATGCTGTGCCACTCTTTCTTTCTCGTGTACGGGAGACAGATTCTAATTAAAATGATTTCTGGAAATTCATCCTCATTTTCTCTGACAGAGAGGAAATGTGGGAATTTTTGGCATTCCCTTAAAGACAAGCAGCATATACTTGGCACACATATTATGGGGAAAAACTCAATAAGTGATGAGAACAAGATAAATAGATGATCATATTG
Source organism: Canis lupus familiaris (assembly GCF_011100685.1). Taxonomy (NCBI): domain Eukaryota; kingdom Metazoa; phylum Chordata; class Mammalia; order Carnivora; family Canidae; genus Canis; species Canis lupus. Next base: position 12,719,380 of record NC_049256.1, on the reverse strand, counting down.
ATTTATACAGACCAAGAACTGTTTCAAAGCCATAATCTCTGCACACAGACACACACACATACAAACCTGCTTTCAGGAGTTGCTAACCAATCAATATGCATTTATTAACTATCTATGTGAGCAGCACTGCATGAGTAGCTTTCTTTGACATCTGAATTACAAAATTAAAGTGAATTTATAGGTAGAAAAATGTGGCCTCATCCAAGCAGAAAGCCCTAAAGTATGCTACACATGCTCTGACACAATGTTTGCAAAGGCCAGGTCACCCACCTGTTGGTTATTTTAAGAAGGGGAATTCTGGTGGCAGCTGGGACCCTGCCATAAATAACATGCGCACCCGTGTTCTCACGTTGAGCACTTCTTGTCACATCTTTCCAAGGGGCCTTGATTTAGAAGGTATCTCAGGTGACCATTCTCTCCAGAGCCATAGAAAAATGGCTTTCTTCTCCGCAGCTCCTTCCATTTGCAAGCTGCCTATTGGCTTCAAGAGACTTTCTACTGTTGAAGGGTCAGAAGAAGAGCAAATGCACGAGAATAATCACTGTCACCCTCTGAAGCCATTTACATCAGCTCCATCAAACAAGCCCACTCACATTGCAAAATCGTCCAATAGCGCCTCATTACCATTAATTTTAACCTCAAATATCCCAATCTTAGTATTTGAAGGTCTGCCAAAGCTGCCAGCCTCCCCATGATTATGCTCCCTGCCAACTGCAGCTGCACTGGTTCCTCCCTGATTACAACAGACTCTTTACTTGATCCACTGGTTGTTCTCCCAGAATGGTGGCTTTCCCATTGCAGAGAAGAGCTCACCATCCCCTTTCTTGCCAATATGCCCCCCTATCATGCAAAGTGGAAGAAACTTCATCTTGGATATACATCCTATGCCCATGTGAGGTGTGTCTATACACATATGTGCTTTCTATGCCATGGCCATTTGTAGGTAGGCTCACCTGCCCAGTGTTAAAAGAAATGCAAGTCATCCCAAAGCATGACATAAACAAATTTCATCCTCAAGACTGGCATTAAAACAATACAAAAAAAGCACCCATAACCAAGTGAGAGCTTGAATCGCTGCCTTCAGAGGTCTTGGTCAGCAAGAAAGATTCAGAAGGTAGCTCAAGTATCTTTTATTTTGTTGATTTTTGAGAGATAATTAACATTATGTAACATAATGTGTAACATTATGTTAGTTTCAGGTAAACAGTGCGATGATTTGATATTTGTATTATTACAAAATGATCACCACAGTGTCTGGTTAGCATTCATTACCATACAGTTACACATTTTTTTTCCTGTAATGAAAATTTTTGAGATCTGATTTCTTAGCAGCTTCCAAACATACAGTGTAGTGTTATTAGCTATAGTCTGCATGCTGTGTATCACATCCCCATGGCTTAATTATTTTATAACTGGAAGTTTGTGTGTTTTGAGCACCTTCAATCATTTTGCTTACTTCCTACCTCCTGCAATCAACAATCACTGCTTTTGATCTGAGTTCAGGTTTTTTTTTTTTCTTTTTTTGGTTTTTAGATTCTACACATAAGTGAGATCGAATGACACTTGTTTTTTTCTGTCTGACTTACTTCACTTAGCATAATGTCCTCTATTTTGTTTATCTCTTGATTAGAGTCAGAAAATTCTTGTTGCTGGAGCCCTTTAAAAAAATGTTAGCATGCAACATTTTGGGAGCTTTGATTGGCAATGTTTCCTTCAAAAGGGACATTTGCAGACAAGAAGACCAAACCATAGACAGAAATGCCTTTATATATAAGCTCAAGCACTTAATGTATACCCCACCTCTGTGAATAATGTTTAACCACTATGTCTCAAATCCTCATGAAGAATCATATCATCTTGAAAATATGCTAGTACAAGGTCTTGTCCCTAGAAGGTACTCAGTAAATGCTTGTTGAAGTAGGCATGGGAGATTTAGCTCATCAGAAATCAACATAGCTGATTTTAATGGTAACCCTTTACTTATGATATGACTTCCCAACCAAAAATATAAATTCAACCCCACCTTGTAGAATCTCTTTTACGGATTTTAAGACCTTAGCCACTTTCAGGATCAGCCTTTTCTTAAATTGCTTTTCTTTTATGCTGAATATGCAGTTACGACTTTAAAAGATAACTAAACATATTCAGACAAACATGCTACTTGGCATTATAAGAAGAGAGTTATGTTCATGGAAGTATTGTTCCTCCTAAAAGGGTGCAAGGGAGGATTTTTTTGATAATTGTTTGGTTAACGTATGGTGAGAGAGATGGATTAACATTGATTTCACATCACAGAAACACGTATACTGGCGAACTGGTGTCCTACTTCCTTTTTTTCTAGGGGTAGACAACTCATTTCCAAAATTTGTTTTAAGTAGTATTATTCAACAATTACATTCCTTATTTTTAGGCAGATTTTTTTTATGTTCTTTATTTTTCAATTAGTTTAAATGAAGTGAATCTACTCCTCAAGTAGGAGATGAACGTCCATCAGTTAATAAGAATGATTAGTGTCCATTTAGTTTGAGAATTTATGAGGTGATCGACCAAGAATCCCATGAAAATATATGCCATTGAGCACCATGTCTCCTGTTGTTCTTCCAAATATCTCTTTTAGACATTTGCATGTATGTTAATGGGCTTGTATATGCCACTTGCTGAAGTGGAGAGCTCCCAAGGAGTGTTTGGCTTTGAGCAATTAGGGGAGGAGGAATATAAAAACCATTTTCAATTTGGCTGCATCCATTTGTGCTGAATAGCTACTATGTGAGTATTGCAGACCCACCAAGGACAGAGGAGGTGTTGGGGACTGTGACCACATCCTTCTATGACCTCCTGCCACATGCAGAATGTTGGATAGGTGAAGAGGACCTCTGAGACACTTCCCCCTTTGTGTCAGCCTCACCTGACCTCGGAGTAGAGGTCCTTGTCCTTGTGTCTGCCTGGATGACAGAGATCACCAATGGGACCAGGGCACAGATAACTCAACTCAATGCAATTAAAAAGTCAGTTTACTGATGTGTCCAGATGCCCAGTTCACACTTCCACACCACTGATTCTACCGAACTACATAGTGGACAGTGTCTTTCTTGTCTGGGATGGTATCCCTAGCACCCAGGAGAATGCCTACTACAGAATAGGTATTCAGGACCCAGATTTCAACAGGATGAATTTCATGAGCTATTGGGGTAGGAGGAAAGAAACTCCAGTATCTTATTTCCAGAACTGCTAAAGTTCACAGCTGTCAGGCCCTTAAGCTGCGGGGTCAGCCATGGCAGGGCAGCTGGTAGAGGCTGCAGTATTCACCCTGGCTTATGTTTAATCTTTGGTCATTCCCTCTAAACCTACTTCTGAAAGGAGCCCCTTCAGTGGCTTTGGTAGATACCAATGTAGTTCGAACTGCCCAGTTTTCTGCTAAAGCTAGCTTTCCTTTGCTAATGCTGGACTGTAGCTTGGTTTGGATTGATGTCTGTGCCTACTGTGATAACATAGTAAAATGTGTGCTCACGTTTTTCATATTAACAATCCTTGGGACTCACTTAAGAGTTCACTATTCTGTGACTTGCTAAAGGTAGTTGATTTCCCTCTCTCTACTACGTTTGTGGTGAATAGGAGATATTTGCTCATTCACATCATTCAAGCCAGTCTTAAGACTCATTTTTTGATAGTATGTGAAGTTATACTATTAGTATAAATCCTGAAAAAAAAAAAAGTCAAGATGGTGTCTGTAATATCATATAAAAGTCTGTGTGAAGAATTTATATGAGAAATACTATGGGGAATCTACTTTGTAGTTAAAACAGAAACTATTAAACATAGAAATCAGAGAACTATTCACTGTGTGTCTACATACTAAGTAGCCAGTTATCTTTGGCCAATCAGCCAGTCTTTCTGTAACTCAGGGTTGTTGCAAAGGTGACTAATAATTCAATCATCCTTCTGGTTAGTAGACTCCCTCTGCCCACCTCGGAGCTTTGCTCTGAAGAGATGCCATTGTTCTGGGTCCCAAAAGGGCTCTATGAAGACAAGGACATGTCTGTCCTGTTGATTCGTGGGCACATGGTGCCTTGCACAATGCCTGGCCCAAAGAGATGGAAGGGATATTTGTTGAATCAACTAATGAATGCTTAAGGTATTCAATACGCCTGATGAATCTTCCCGTATCCTAGAGAAGAGTTATAGAGTTTGTTCTTTTCAAACAAACAAGCTTGTTATAGATTCTGTGGGAAGAAAAAAAAATGTTGGACCAGCAGTGTTTTTGTTCCCCCTGTATATAAGAAAAAAAAAAAAAAGAAAGAAAGAAAGAAAGAAAGAAAGAAAGAAAGAAAGAAGCAGTGTAAATAGGCAAATATAGATGCCAAACATGACTAAACAACTTTCAATTGTTTTTAATTTAATTCAATCAAATTATTTCTCCTTTTGAAAATTGAATGCTTCTTACTCACCTGGAAGTCACTTTCAACACTTGAGAAGAAGTGACTGGATTGACAGAAAGAATCTTAGAGAAACGCATATGGAAATTAAATAATTGAACACCGTCATATCAAAATGACTTAAAGCAAGAAAGAGTCTATTCTTTTCCACACCGTGTTCATTTACTATTCTCATTGACTGAAGTGTGGCATACAGCAAATATCAGCTGCATGTCACAGGCTTCATTTTCCCCCACACTGACCTTGGATTAACCCCTCACCTCTCACTCTACAGCTAATTAAATCCAGCGACAGTTCAGTGAGACATTCTTTGGTGAGATGTTTAGTGAGGGTCTTAAATTCCTTCATATTTGTCCCAACCGCTATGCCTACCTCCCCAAAGTACATCTGCTTTAGTGTCACAATATTTTGTCAGAAACTACAGGACTGCCATGGCAACATCATAAACCCATCCCTCGCCCAGATCTTCAAGGAGTTTATAAAAATCCAGCTGTAAAAATTGGCCATAAACCGAATGAGCTGGTTGTTTTATGTGGGTTAGTTAACCTTTCTCTTTTCTTTCTCCACCACTCCCCCTCCAAAACCACTCATTTAAAAATATTTGCAAAGTAATTTAACGTTTATTTAGCCATCAAAGGGGAAATGGGAGTTGAGCTCAGGTTGACTTGCCTGACTACTATATCACTCTCTAAGGTCAAAATTGTCACTTTTTTTTTCTTCCTTTTTTGCCATCTGGGTGAGCTCAGCTAAAATCAGAAGTTCATTTTTCATTCCTCCTCATTTCCTCTTGCTTGGACATCTTCACTTCCCTGAGTGCTTTTTGAATTGAGGGAGAGCCCCCTATATAGGAGAAATGCATAGGCACACACAGGTGAGGGGACAGGCATGGTGGGGGACAGGTCCCTCCAAAGGCTAATCTCCATTTTACTAGAACCACTTAACTCCACTTGAAACAGAGTGAAGTTATTCCTTTTATTTTTTCCTCCAAAGACAAGTTACATAAGTCTTCTCTTTCTCTATTATTCCTCGTGGTTAAAGGGCTTTTCTTTTTCTTTTATTTTCACTGGTTTTAGGCAAAAGTCCCATTTATTCCTTATTCTAAAGTTGTAGATAATGTTGGGTGAGGTTACATCACTCACAGTGAATGGAGTTGACATGAGGGAGCACTGATCTCTTCAAAGAAATGGAGAATTTGAGAATATTCTATTAAAAAATAATTTATTTTTATTTATTAAGATTTATTTATTTATTTTGAGAGAGAGGAGAGAGATAGCACATGAGCATGGGGGAGGAGCAGATGTAAAAAATCTCAAGCAGACTTCCTGCCAAGCTTGGAGCTTGACTCAGGGCTTGATCTTACAACCCTGAGATCATGACCTGAGCCAAAATCAAGAGTTCGAGGCTCAACTGACTGAGCCATGCAGGTGTTCCTTCCTTTTTTTTTTTTTTTTTTTTTAAATAAAATTAACCTTGTTAGGCAAGAAGGGAGAAACAAAAACAACCTAGAAACAGTCAATCAGTATCCCCTGGATCTACTTTGATATACAACTTTTGAGAGAATATAAATAACTCAAGTACACATATGTTAATTATATGACATTTCCTAAATTAGATGCCCTAGAGTGAAATTCGGTTGGAGGTTTCAACAGGATTATCCCTGAGGGGAATTCATCTCAGGACAAACATAGACTACATGTAGTTCCATAGATCCTGGTGAATGGAGCTTAAATAGTCAGAGTTGCCTATCTTGGTCAAATGTGGGGTTTGGTTGCCTCAAGGCAAACATGCCTGGAGGGTGTTCTGAGGTTGGCCAGCTAAGATGTGTGTGGCCAAGGAGTGATTCTTAGAGGAGCAAACAGCCTGACCCTGGCAAGATAATGACACTGGTGGGCTCAGGGAGCTTGTCTTTGGGACCTTCCCATCTTCCTTTATCCTTACCTGTCTCCTTCACTTATTCACACAATACTATATATCTAGTACTCAGGGCATTTGTTCATTATGAACAATTTGGATTTTCTTTTTTCATTTCTAGTTAGTAATAATAATTTATTATCTCAGGGATGTATAATCACATCTAAAATCTAGAGAGCTGTAGTATCCTGAAACTGTCCACCATAGCCCAGCACATGAAATACCCCAGCTCAGACTAAAAAAATCCCCCTCTTCCATACTAGCAGTGTATGGTAACAGCAGCAGAGTCCTTAATCATAAAATGACAGAGTCGCAGAATATTTGCAATGTAGATGGTTATCAGTCAACTTTTAAAAATTATTTTCACGCGCCCTGCAGCTTGGAATTCCCCCCCTCTCCCCATCACCTTGATGTCAGGAGAAGCTATACATGTGGGTCCTCTGTAACGGTCACACAAGTTCATCTGAGATTACCCTGGAAATTCCCTCCTATGGGTGTTATGGTACAATGGAATGAGAGGTGATTTTACACATTAAATATGTTTCTATACAGCAATCATTCTGAAGAGGAAAAAAGAAAAAAAAAACACTGTATTTTTCTCAATGCCTATTATACTCTAGGCAGGGGCAATTGCATGGGGAGGCCAAGGCAACATTACTGGTCTACAGATAAAACACTGAGTTTTCTGTATATTAGTGGGATGGAGCCACCTGGAAAGATAAGCTGACATAGAAAGTGAGTATAGAGTGAGAAGGAAAGGAGTTGAAGTCAAAATCTCAAGGAACTCCAACATTTCATCATTAGGGAGTGAAAGATAGGTTTGAAAATGGGACTTTGAGAAGTGGTCAGAAGAACAGGGGACAAACCAGGAGTGGGTAGGAGGTATAGAAAACCAGAGAAGAAAGGATTTTTAGAAGATAAGTATGGGGGCGCCCTGGGTGGCGCAGCGGTTTAGTGCCTGCCTTTGGCCCAGGGCGCGATCCTGGAGATCCGGGATCGAATCCCACGTCGGGCTCCCGGTGCATGGAGCCTGCTTCTCCCTCTGCCTGTGTCTCTGCCTCTCTCTCTCTCACTGTGTGCCTATCATAAATAAATAAAAATTAAAAAAAAAGAAGGTAAGTATGGATAATATTCTTGAATCCTCATAGTAAGTCAAGTAAAATAAGCAAAAGGAGAAAATTACTTAACGTATTATGAGTTATGTCCCCCCAAATATGTATGTTGAAACCCCAATGCCCTATATAACTGTTTTTAGATGTAAGACCTTCAAAGAGGTAATTAAAGTTAAATGAGGTCTTTGGGATAGGCCCTAATGCAGTATGACTGGTGTCCTAAGAAGAAGCAGAGACAATAGGGATACACACACACACACACACACACACACACACACACACTCACAGGGGAAAGACCATTGAAGGCATAGGGAGAGGGCAGTCATCTACGAACTGAGAGAGATCTCATGGGAAACGAATCCTGTCAGCCCTGTGATCTTGGGCTTCCAGCCTTCAGAACTGGAAGAAAATAAATTTCTGTTGTTTAAGTCACTTAGTCTACAGTATTTTGTGATGGCTGCCCCAGTACACTATTATAAGCAACAAGGGATCAAAGATAACCTATGTTAAAGTTATTTTGGGAAGTGATGACAGTAGAAAACCAGATTGGAGTTCGATGGGGAATGAACATAAGGCAAGTCAATAAACAGTGACAGGGAACATTACTAACTCTTTCACAGAATTTGAATATGAAGAGAAAGCAAAAGAGTGCTGTGCTGGGAAAAATGCAGGGTCTCGGGATTATGATTAAACTTGAAAATTAACAAATAATGAATGAGATCATCTATGCAAAAGCCACCTTAAAAAACAAAATATCTCTCAGATTTAGCAGATTTAGAATTTGATCATAACATTACAAATAATACAAATGACAACGAATCAATATTATCATTTATTGCTCAGCTAATATAACCCAAGTTGCAAGCATCTTGCTTTATATATTTTATTTTATCTTCATAGCATAGTGTCTGGGACCCACTCAGTAGTCAATACCTGTTTATTGATAAAATACTGAATATTTACTGAATGAATGACACTGTAAATTTATATTTTTATTATTATCCCCACTTATGCCCAGTTTATATAGGAGGAAATTGAGACTCACTAATTTAAATAACTTACCCAAGGTTTATGTAGCTCTACAGCCTCATTCATAATGCAGACACATTTAAAGAAATAATGTGTTAACTAAAGGAAAATATCCTAAGTGAAAATAAAAAATGGAAGGCTAGCAAGGCCAAACCAAGTGCACTTTTGTATTGCTGCTCAGGGCAGGGGACAGAAGGTCATGGCACTATTAGCCTTGGAGAGCCCAAGCAACTCTTGGAAAAAGGTGTAGGAGGTTTTAGGTATCTAGTGATCAAGGTCATTCCAACATTCACTCCCACCTGAGATGTGAGGAGCAAACCATAGGTCTTGTAGACCTCGGTAAGAACCCCTAGGAAGATGGGAAGTTATTGGAGAGTTTGAAGCAGAGGAATTTTATCACCTCATATGTTGGTCTGCTAGGGCTGCCATAACAAATCATCACAGACTGGGGGACTTCCCAGTTCTGGAAGTCAGACGTGCAAGATCAAGGTATTAGTAGGGCTGATCTCTCTTGAGACTTCTCTCTTTGGCTTGTAGATGGCTGTTTCCTCCCTGTGACCTCACATGATCTTCTCTTATGTGTCTGTGTCCTAACCTCCTCTTCTCATAAGGACTCCAGTTGTATTGGGTTAGCGCTCATCTTTACTGACCTCATTTTAACTTACTTACTTCTTTAAAGATCCTATCTTCAAATATAGTCACTTTATGAGGTACTGTAGGGTAGGGCTCCAACATAGGAATTTGGGGGTACAAATCAGTTCATAACATCTTGCTTAGATTTTTAAAAAAGATTTTACTTATTTACTTATTTATTTAGAGCACACATTAGTGGGGGGAGGGGAGGACGGAGATAGGGAGCCAGAATCTCAAGCAGATTCCGCTGAGCACAGAACCCAACTCAGAACTTGATTCCAGCACTCTGAGATCATGATCTGAGCCCGAATCAAGAGTCCATCGCTCAACCAACTGAATCACCTAGGTGCTCCACCTTGCTTAGAATTTTAACACAATCACTAGGCTGCTATGATGAGAACATATTTCAGGGCTTTAGGGATTCATGAGTATACAAAGGGAAAAAAAAATAGGAGTCTTTTGCAACAATTCAGGTGGCTCGATCCAAGGTGACAAGATGGTCACGGTGGTAATAAGAGTTTTCACTTGGGCAATATTTTAAAAGTTGAGCCAAAAGAGATTGCTTCTGAATTAGCATAGACTATAAAAGAGAAATACAAGAATAATCCCAAGGTTTGGGGCCTGAATAGCTGAAAGAATGGAGTTGCCATTACCAGAGATGAATAGATTATGGGGCAAGTTTACTGGAATGGGAGGATTAGGAATTCTATTTAGGACATATTAGGTTCAAGATGCCTATCAGACATACAAACACAGACATCTAGTGGGTACTTGAGCCCAATTCTGAAAATTGGAGTAGAGGTGTGGGCTGCAGGTATAAATTTTGAGTCATATATAGATGATATTAAAACACAAGATAATTCATGAAATTGCTGAGGAGTGGGTGGGTACAGAGAGAAAAATAAAAGGCCAAGGGTTGGGCTCTGCAGCACTGCAATGATAAGGTGTCAAATGCATGAGGAAGAACCAGCAAAGGAGACTAAGAATGAGTAGCTAGGGAGGTTAGAGGAAACCCAGGAAAGAATGATGCTTGGAAACCAGGTGATGATGTTGTTTCCAGAGAAAAACAGTGTTTGCCAAATGCTAGTTCTATAAGATGGGAACCATTAGACTTAGCAACATGGAGGTCACCAGTTACCTTAAATATAAATTTACTTAATGTGAATCAGTTCTTAAGAAACTAATGAACTCTCAGGAACTGAAAAGTCGAGTTTATGGAACAAACTGTCGGGGGAACAATGCCAAGAAAAACACATCCTTCATGGTCTGCCTCCATGTTTAGCTGCCCTCTCTAGGTAATCTGCTGCCTCTTTGCAGATCAAATCACAATGACCTCTTTGTGTCTCAATGATAAGGCTGAAAATGAAGTCAACATAACTTGGTCTTTGAGTCTCGGTAGACTTCAAGATTTTGTTTCTGATGCCATTAAACGCTACCACAATGCTTGGGATGTCATAGATAACCAGTAATTATCAAAAGAATGGATTAAAAATGAATGTTATTGGGTAAGTAGATATCAGCCAAAAAAAAAAAAAAATGGTTTTCTTCCACTATTCTGTATGAGTCCAGATCCTGCAAGAAAGAGACTCCAAGATGAAATTAGCCATGAAAGAGATTTATTAGGGGAACTGCCTTTGCAAGAAAGATAGGAAACGGGGCCATTAGACCTTAAAGAAGACAGGATGGTTGAGTGGAAGTATCTTACACTGCAGCTCAGTGAAGAAAGTGTTGGCAAAGCTGATGGGAAACCCTGAAGCTGTGCAAGCCACTCAAGGGAATCCTTGTCATACAGGAAAGAAGACAGTCATTGGCTGGAGGCATGACCTTGACTTAAATGTGGTGGTATTTTTTCGAAGTGTAATTACTGGAGCTCTTGGTCAATCATACCACCTGCAGTCAAGATCTGAGAGGAACTTTTAATAGCCACATTACCTCCCATGTAGCTGCTTACTCAACATTTTATGTAAATGATTGAGTGTAACTAAGAGTACCAAAGGAAATCTGGAAAACTATCTTTCTCAGAGTCTCTAGTTAATTGCCTGAATATCCATAATATGACTTAGTTAAATAAACCAACCAATAATTGAATTTGAATAACAAACCATAATTCAGGCAACTTAAATTGGTAGAAGATGAGTCTTTTGTCATAAATTATCACTATCTGATAAAATGATTTCACAATTTTTCACAGGCAAGATAAATGAAAAAGATAAAGAACACTGTCTCCATTCTGGTTCCCATTTACCCCTTTCGTTACTAGCCTTGAATCAGCCCAGACTCCTGCTTGTCTCCTCCTCTACTGTTTTCTCTCTCTCTCTCCCCACCAAAACAAATTTCTGTCAAAGTTACTCCTCAGATTGCTGCTTAGCATCTCTACCAGAAAGCCAAACAAAACCAAGCCTTCAATCTGTTTTTCAAAGGAAACCTTCCATCCCTGAATGCACACTTGTGTTTTTTGTAAAAATGGGATGCAACAATCACATACTAAGAACATGATTTTGCAAGATGGGTATTGATGAGTCAAAAATTAATGATTTTTTTCATAAAGGAAAGTCTGAAAGAAAACATGTGGATGGCTTTTCTCAACACCGTGAGCCAAGACTTTTGTAATATGTTCATTTTCGGAGGAAGTAAACTGAGTCACAAGATGATGAGTGATTTTATCTTTATGTTTCTTTGTGAATCATACCACAGCCAGAAATCTGATGTTCTGTTCATGCACCACACAGGACCATTACATTGAGCTGGCACTGCTTCTGTAGGCTGAGCACATCAATATCTGAGAATCATGCATTATGTATACATGAGAGGAGAAATAACTGGACTTTTGAAACTGAATATTGATTCTTCAGTGCTCTGTCCATAATAGACATACCATTTCATTTGAACAAAGCAATTTTTGTTTTCAGTATTGCAGAGGAAAATAAAATAATAGCCACAGGACAGATTTTCCTGCTTCCCAGTATATTAGCTTAACTTAATGAGAAGTTTTGTTTTTAATTTCCCAGTGACCATGTTAGTCTCCACTTTTGTCATTCTTTGCAGTAATATTTATGTATTAGGGATTTAAAGTTGGGGGTGAGGGACGCCTGGGTGGCTCAGTGATTGAGTGCCTGCCTTCGGCTCAGGGCATAACCCCCAGGTCCTGGGATCGAGTCCTGCATTGGGCTCCCTGTATGGAGCCTGCTTCTCCCTCTGCCTGTGTCTCTGCCTCTCTCTGTGTCTCTAATGAATAAATAAATAAAAATCTTTAAAATAAATAAATAGAAAGAAAGAAGAAGAAGAAAGAGAGAAAGAAGAAAGAAAGAAAGAAAGAAGAAAGAAAGAAAGAAAGAAAGAAAGAAAGAAAGAAAGAAAGAAAGAAAGAAAAAAGGAAAGAAAGAAGAAAGAAAAGGAAAGAAAGAAAGTTGGGTAAGTGGAAGAGGTTCAAAGATCAGGGGGAAATGGAGTTTCTCCCTTTTTTTTCAGGGTGAAGAACACCAGAAATTCATCAATAATATAGTATCTTCTCTAACTGTCCTTTTTCTTCTGGGATCGAACACAGCTCATCTGGCCCTATCCATGCTGCACTGATTCCAGCATCTTCTGCTGTTTCTGAAGACCAAACAAAAAAAATCTATAGAACCTCACTCACCTTACCTAAAGCATCCATTCACTGGGAGGTTTAATTATCCCACGCAAAGAGGTTGAGCAATTTAGAGGAATTAAAAGGGTATTCACAGGTCTCGGAAAGACCATTCCTGTTTTGGAGATGCAAGGTTATAGACTCACAATCCTAGGAAGGTCCCGAAGATATGTCACCTACTAATTTGTTCAAAACAGAAATGGGAAGAACACAGCTTGGGGAAAGCAATGGGATGTTTCTCCATAGCCCTTGCAGCTTGGGGAAAACTGCTGCTCTGACTTGTGTAATGAGATGTAATACAATGTTCTTGCAAAGACTTAGTATGAAACTACCACACAGGGATATATCAATTTTATTTCCTAAAATAAATTACTATTCTTTAAGTGTGATGTTCGGCCAGGAGAACTAATGAATTCTGGTTCCCATCTTTATTTAGTTTGGCCATATTTACTGGAATCCTATGGAATTAAACTTGGACTTCCTGTAACAATGAAAATCTGTATAATCTCTGGTTTGGTTTGCAAAGACCTCAGAAAGACAGATTACGCAAGTTTTGTTCCAGAAAGTTCTTTCCCTATTCCCCCCCCCCCTTTTTTTTTTCTTCTCTTCACTACTCTTATTCCCTTAAAAGTTTTGTTTGTTCATCTACTTTTTCAAAAAATATATATCTGTGTATCTTGATTATGGAGCTTCTCCACCAACCTTCGAGGCTGCAATAATCATTGGTGTCTTATACTTTACTCAAAGATCTTTTATCCCAGACTTAAATAGCCTGAAAAAAATTTTAAATTTATTTACATAATAAATTATTTGGATGTATGTCTTCGGCAAGGCACACACTGAATGCTCTGGAGAAGGTCTGCAGTTGACATAGATCCAGAATCTTCCTAGGGTAGTGGCACATGGCCCCAAAGCATGCAGGATGCCCCTTCCTGTGCTTGCTTCAGTTTGGTGCACTTTTATGTTTGTTTAGTATGTTGCTACCAATGTAGAGAAAGAAAGCATGAGATGAAGGCTGCCTCTGCCCTGTTTTTTGGTCCTTCTTTTATTCATTTCTCTTTTTTAGAAGAAAATTTTCCCTAGAAATCCTCCAATGCTTTTCCCTAGTATTTTCACTAGCCGAGATTTGGTTCTAAGACCATTGCTAAGGCTATCACTAATAAAAGGATGGGATTGTTATCTTTGGCTTAGACTAGCCATTTCAGATGGAGTAGATATTGGGGAGTCAACCAGAAAAGCTACAGCAGGCATATAAACAAATCATAAAGTTCAAGATGGAGAGTGTTGAACCATAAAAGAAACACAACTAAAGTGTTTTGGGTGTTAAACCTGGAGAAACTTATTTCCAGCTGGGGATTAAGAAATAACTGACTTTGGAATTGCAGACTGTAATCATGCACAGGAAGATGAAAAAAAAAAAAAGATTTTGTAATTTGCCAGCAAAGAAATGGCAATGGGAAGGAAGGAGACATGTGCAGAGTTACAAGTTACATTTGGCCCAGATAAAGGCCTCTGAAAGTGTATTGGTTAGCTTTTGCTGTGATAACAAATACCTCCCATGCCTCAGAGGTTCGCTGTCACAATTATTTTTGTGCTGCTCATCGATCTGCTGGTCTCCCGCAGCTCTGTTTGCTCCTATACCAAGTGTCTTTTTATTCTAGGGGTCCAGGCTAAAGGAGTACTCTTTATCTGGGGTACATTCCTCTCGTGGCACAGAGTAGAACCCCACACCAATGGTGGAGTTTCCAGTGGTCTGGCCAATGTTGAGGTGTTCCTTTTGAGGTAAAAGCAAAGTTGCATCATCTTGCACCCCCTACCACTAAGAAAGAAGCACAAAGGCTGGTGGTACTCTTCAGATTTTAGAGGCAGCACGTTTCAGTTAAGTATGCTAGTCTACTTGACCTACCATGTTCTCTTTAAGCCAGTTTTGCGAGGCTTGAGAGCAAGAAAAGGATGGGCAACAGGTCCAGGCTACCACATAAGCTGCTCTACATCTTGTGTGCTTTAACCTAGCAAATCAGAGGGAAATCACGGCTTCTCTGCAGTGCAGAGGTCTTGGGAGCAGTTGTAGTGACACGAAGTTGGCAAAGAGAAATGAGATTGGGAAGACAGACGGGGACTCATGGAAAGCCTTAAATGATATACCAAGAAAAAAAGGCAATAGGGAGTCATTTACAGTTTTAGGTAGAGGGGTGGCACAGTCAGAGATTTACTCTGAACCTCATTCAAGTCCTTTGTAGGTAGAAATCTCACACAGGTAGACCCAACAGAGTCACCACACTTACCCCTTAACTGTGTTCCTCTGTTCCTGGCACTAAAATATATCCTTTAATTTAATATTTTAATCTTTAAATCTTAAATCCTTTTAATCTGTTATATATAATCCTTTATATGTTATCCTTGTGAGGGAGCATTTTTCATCCCTATTTTTAAGATAAGGAAACTGAGACTCAAGGAGGTTAAGGAATTTGCTCAACTTCCCCCAGCTGTGAAGAGATAGGAGCTAGGACCTCAGCAGGTTTCCCCGATTCTGGCATGCAAACACCCACTATGTTAAACTGCCTCTCCCTATGAAGGAAGATGAAAAGATAGGAGCCCTATAGCCAGAGCGGGGCATACAATCTGAGGGAATGAGATCTCTCTGCATTTATTCATTTCTTCATTCAATAACTAGGGGCTGGCATTGGGCAATACAGAGGAGAATTGAAGGGCATGATTTTGGCATGCCTTAAAAAACTGTGGACCTTCATTCATTCATTCATTCATTCATTCATTTATAAGTAGGCTCCATGCCCAGTGTGGAGCATAACATGGGGCTTAAACTCACGACCCTGAGATCAAGACTTGAGCTGAGATCAAAAGTGGGACGCTTAACTGACTAAGCTACCCAGGGGCCCCAAATTATGGATTTTTAAATGTTGTATTTACAGTAGGTCCTAGTGAATTAAACCCAACTCTAATTGCTGGTTTAAATGCCATCTTCTCCATTATAGTCTGAACTCCAAGAGGGGAGAACTAGGTGTGTTTTGTAGCTCCGGTGTCTGGCATGTAGTGATTGCTCAGTAAAGACTTGATGAGTAAGTGTTGAAGTGACTAAGTGATGGCTGAATGAACAGGTACCACATGGAATTTACTAGTAGCGATACCAAGCTGGCAAAGGGAAATGAGATTGGAAAGACAGATTAAGACCTATGGAGAGCCTTACAAAATCAGCTGGTAGGCTTTCTCTTGCTGATGAGACTGTTCGTTTAAGCCCAGAGCACGCATGCTCCCTCACATACCCTTCCAGTTAAGAGCTAGTAGCCTCAGCACTCTCCTACAGGCTCAGTTCCACTTCCTGCTCATCTCTTGCCACAAGGTATAGTGTCTAAAAAAGACTCCCCATTCATCATGTTATTCTCCCAGTGACACACCTCCAAAGATCCTCCATTTGACTCCAAAGTTTAGCCTTGCATCAAAGTTCCATTGAGACTGTCTTCAGTCCATCTTGACAGCTTGCTTTCCAACTCTTACCACAAGCTCCTCAACCCAGCCCCCTAGACCCTACCTTCCATCCATGCAAAACTATTTGCAATTTCATAAATACTCCGGTTTCTCCTCCATTTCTCCACTGGGACTCCAACTAACTTTTCAAGATATAGGGGCTCAAAAGTTGCCTTCACCATCACACCTCCTTCAGAATTAGTCCCACCTTCTGCCGAGATCAATGATGCTTGGTTTGTAACACTGCCGTAGCTCTTCCCATGCTGCATTCTGATGATTTCCGTGTCCAGCTCTCCCCAGACAGAGAGAGCTCAGCGGTGAGGCTTTATTTATTTCTGCATGGGTGGTTCTTAAAGAGGTGGTTAGCAATTCATAGGTATTCAGAGAGTTGTGGTTGGGTGAATGAGTCTACCAAAGAGCCACTGGGAGGCTTCCACTGGGCCTTGAAGCTTTGATCCAGGTTTCTTTGCCTGAGTGGTCATTCTGGTTGCAGACCCTTCCTTGCTCTGTGTCTGCCACAGCAAGCAAAGGGAGAACTTTCCACCAATGTCAGTGCTACACAGGTCATGTCTTTTCAGTCACAAAATCATCCTCTGCTTGTGGCAGTGTCCTGGGTTGGTGTGTTCATGACTCTGGAAGGTCCCAGTAAATGTTCCTCTGGAAGAGAGTAAGAGGTTTAAATCTGAAATGCTAAT
This sequence comes from Canis lupus familiaris, assembly GCF_011100685.1. Classification (NCBI taxonomy): domain Eukaryota; kingdom Metazoa; phylum Chordata; class Mammalia; order Carnivora; family Canidae; genus Canis; species Canis lupus. Next base: position 12,702,459 of record NC_049256.1, on the reverse strand, counting down.
CTTTGGACCAGCCAGACCGATTTCAACCTGGTTTTATTGCTCTAATTTGTATTGTAGTGAAGGCAAATTTATGAAAAGAGAAACACACAGTTGATGATTTTGTGAAACTGTTGGTTTGTGTGACTTTTCATCAAGGCATGTTCTCAAAAGGGCACAAGTGTAATGTTACTCTTTTTTTTTTTAAGCCCAATAATGTTGAGGATATGACCAGACCTGTTCCCTTTCAGTTGAGAAATATTCCCCTCGCCTTTGTGGCAAGTATGAGGATGACAGCAAACTTTCATCTTCCCTGACGAGATAACTCAGACATTTTCCTCAGGGAAAGGCGATTGATCATTTGGTTCTGCTCAAGGATAACATGGAGTGTATAAAAGCACTCACAGGGCTCCATTCTTTATAGTCGCTTCCTTTGAAAACAGATGAGGACACACGGGATGTTCTTCATTAGACAAGGAGCCCACTTGTGATTTTTATTTCTAAAGGCTCTTAAGTACTGGGAGGCATGACAAGAGGCCATTTCTGCTCTATAATGCAGACCAAAAGAGCTCTCCTCAGCCCCCCAAACATGCCCCTCACCTAACTACTCTGGCCAACATTCATTTCTCTACTCTCTGAACTCTTAAAAGCTTTTTCTGCCTGCAGCTTATTGTAGAACGTTTATTATAGATTATATTGGGTCATGTGTTCTCCTCTTATGTTTCTTATTGTTTCAGGTAGATTTGGAACTTCTGAAGGGCAGGGGGCTCACCATACTCTCCTTTAGTAACCCTTACAGTGCCTTACACAATGCTCAGTACATAAATCATGCTCAACCAGTAATGTGATTGACATATTCCTGAACACATAGTGTAACGAGGACGTGTGAGAGAAAATTAATTATGTCTTTTTTTAAGGCAACCTCACATGTAGCCATCACCAATTTATAACTGAATATTATTTCTTTTAGCAATATTTTCAGCAATAGAATTGAAACAGCATCACAGTGTTTGAGCTTGAGCATGATACAGAGGAATTCTGTGTGCCATTATGTTGTCATACCTTAAAAATAACAATGGAGAAGCACAGAGACACATGGGAAGGCATTCCAAGAGTAAAGCGATTGTATCATTATTTTAGGAAAAACAATTAACATACTAGAATTCTTTATTCAGACTACAGAGAGGTTTATAATACAATTAAAACTTACAGAATCATGAAGATAAAAATAGAGTGACCACAGAATTACTTACTAAATCCTGTTATTCTACCACCTAAAGACACTTGGCAAACAGGCTTGAAGAATCCCTTGTTTAGTGATCATATCACAAAAGATGTAAAGAGATCATAAGATTGCAATCAATTGATGGTGAACAGAGTTACAATTATGTTACTAAGGAAATCAGGAACACTTGGGGTTCTACAAGTTGACCATCACTTCCTATAAATATCTTACTTGATGGTCTTTTCAGATGCATAATACTGAGGGAATGGCCATATTGAGCTGCTCTGTTGTCATACATCTCAAATTGTTATTTACAATCTGAAATTATTTTTCATTTCCCTTGATTCCTACAACATTTTATCTGCATCAACAATTTAATCTGTATACTTCCTGCCTTTTATTACAATTGTGTACATATCATTTATCCTACTAGATTTAGAGGTTCTTAACGGAAATAGTAATAAGGATGATGGTGATGATGATAAAATCTAACATTTATTATGCTCTTACTGTGTGCCATTCTTTAGTGGGCAAACTGATTCACATTTGTTTAGTCACCTTGCATATTTATCTTTCTGTGTCCATTAGGCCTAATAGCATTTGGAATAAAATTATCTGTGAAATCAACAAATGGTAAGCAAGTTCAGTGATTTATTTTCCCTTTGAGTAAACTGGGAACATGGGCACATTTGATTGAGATCCAAATACATGACTGTTTTTTGCTCTCTATAATTTTTCAGAAGCCTCTCTTATCAGGCAGGGAGGGTCCGCTCCTTCTGATGGCATAATTCCCTTCCAGTCCCTAGTGCAGTGGTAACCACCTAATAGGTTCTCAGAAAATCCCCCTTGACAGCACCAACTATGAAAAGCAATGATAATAAAGCAATGATGATATGCATAAGCAATGCTGATAGCTTGGCGACCTCACTGTAGGTTATATACAATTAACATGCTACCATTTCACATTTGCAATGGAATCAACATACATTGTCCCATAAATATCATGAGGTCTAGGAAATATATATATATATTTCCCATGTTCCAGATAAGCTCTGTAAAGCATTTGAGAGTTCCCTGTGTGTTTCTACCTAATTTGTCTACATCTCTGAAAGTGGGTGGGTTCTAAAATGCCTGGGCTTGAAACCTTTGAGTACCATGAAAATAGTAAAAGAGAAACTGCAAGTGTTATTCTTAAACCCTAAAAGGTTTAAAAATAAGTTGCAAACATCCTCAAGAAACTCCCACTCTTGGGGAAATTATTAACTTGTGAGTAATGTGAAGACATTCTTAATAGATTCCCAGTTACATATCCCATGGTCTTCATTGTTTACTCTTTAATTACAGTGGACTCCCAAGTGCATGGAATGGCCCAACAAAAATAATTCCTCTTCTTACTCCCCTTTCTGGCATTTTCCAGGGGGTACAGTGTCCCGAGGGAACTTACTCTGGGCCAGTGGAGGTTGGGAGAAGAAGGGCCAGGGGATGTAGAAGTAGACAGCCATGGCAACTTTGGGTTCCCTCACTATTCTGCAGTGATCTGTCTTTGCAACAGTCTGTGGCATTTGCCCCAAAAAGAAATCTTGATCTTACAGAGTTTTCTCTTTTTCTAATTAGGGGAATCTTAGATCCTGGCATTCAGAGTTTGCCTGTTTCTTTCTGGTGGTGGGCAGTAAGTCAAAATGGCTGAATTCCCAAGCTTTCTGGATCTATGTGAAAGTTCTCAGCCTCTACCCAAGCCTTTTTCACTGCCAAGTGGTGTGATAAAACTTGTGAGAACAGGTTTTCCTTGCGAGGTAGCTGATGCATCTGCATCTACTTCTGGCACAAAACCAAAGTGAAAAAGGACTTGGAGAAACCTTACAGAACATCACAAGGGGCTTAATATGAATTTACTTTGGGAGTTTAATGATTGTTCCAGGGGATATAATTTTTGTTTGACCTTTATTCAAGCACTCCCTATCATAGCACTCACACTTAGCTACAACCCAGCTTAAGTAGCCAGGACCTAATTAAAGGCCACTTTTATTTGGATGAATTATAAGACTTTCCCTGTCCAACATGATCAGCATGCGGCCTAAGAGGTCTTTTTCAACAATGAAACTTCAGTATAATAGAGTCTTAGACCTGTAATTAGTGTCAGAGATTTCAAAGGTCTTTGACATGACATCACTTTTGATGCTAGGAGAAAATTGTTCCATCTATCCAATAAATTCATTGATTCTAATATCGCAGTAAAAATAACACTTTCTACTTTCCATCCTTCCCCTTTAATAAGAAATAGAATCAAAAGGGAAATAGGCATCTTTGGCTTTTCTTTAGAAATCATGAGGGAGACCTGTTGTATTCTGTAGGGGCTGAGGTCTCAGCCTCTGATACTGTCACCATGATCAATTTTAAATTTCGTTTAGTCCTCCACTAAGAACAAAGGAAGCAGTTATGGGGACAGTTCTATGAAAGCTAAACAGCTATGAAAAACCCATAGCTGTTTAGTACATGCTTGGTGGAGAGTCCAAGCAAACCTCAAGATCACTAACCAATGTAAACATAAAATGCTTTCTTGATCATCTTGTTGAACTCTTAAAACAATATCTTGGGGAAGATGTTGTTATTTCTCATTTTATAGATGAAAAATCAGAATTTTAGTGAGATTAAGTCACTTGCACAAAGTCAGGTAGAAGGTGGATTGAACCCATGTCTTTTGACTCATTGACGATGGAGTAAATTCACCACATCCTTGCTATTCAAAGTATGTCCCATGAACCAGCAGCATCAGCATCCCCTGAGAGTTTGCTAGAAATGGAGAATCTCAGGCACTGAATTTGCATTTTACCCAGATCTCAAGTAATTTGTATGTGCATTAAAATACAAGAAGTACTGCTACCCAACATAACTGTTTCCAGACGAAGGGAAGTTCAGTTGAGGCTCCAAATCCAGAGTGACCTAAGGAGGTAGACGTGTTCCTGAGAGGAATATTATGCAAGCTCACTGTAATTTTGTATAATTTATTTGTAGTTAATCCCCAAACTTAAATCCCTTCAGCCTTTCCAAGTCTAGTGATACAGAATCTCAGCCTCTATGGGGAAGATGGATCTTTGCTCAATACTCTCTTAGAGGAGGAAAGACATTGTTTTCATGTGAATCTTTTTGAAGATCCCTAAATGAAAAAAACACTCATTGCTCCTTTTAATGTTGGGAGTCCTAGCTAATATGGCTTTTTTGAAAGCCTATGTAGTTTAAATACTATTTGTGGTATTCGCAGATAAGCAATATTGATTTTTGTTTGAACAAAAGATAACTGGTAGCGGTAGAGGTTGGGCAAGCGTTGAGAAGAAGAAGATTGCAAAGACCCCTGAGGGAGTAGGGAAGAAAGCTGCCTCTGACCTCATTCACCTGCCAATAAGCATCCTTTACCAAAGAGAGCTGAATAGGCCACTCAGGGCCTGTCTTTAAGATGTCTCTATCTAAATAAAAACACTTCTGTATTCTTTTCACCTTCTATTCTTCCCAATTTCCCTTAAGAGTGGTCAGGAAACCAAATGGCATGATTTCAGATATTGGGATACCCCATAACCTGCTACTACCTGCCATCCTATGCGAAGAATTTCATGAATCAATGTTTTTGCTCAAGAAATACACATTTATATTCTAGAAATATCAGGGTGGTTGATGAAGAGCCGTAGGTTGTACTGCACATATGTGATGATTTGGGGAAAAGATTTCAGTGCTGAAGCTTAATCTCTTTGTTTGGGGCATTGGGACTCAGAAATTCAGACCCTTCATGACAAAATGACCCCTTTTTCTACCTCCCTTTTTGGGTGTCCTAGGTCCAAGAGAAACACACCGTATTGGACATGTTTGATTCTCCTCTTTCTGCACAGGCTGCCCACATCTGGGATGCAAGGCATGATCCAGGCTGCTTAGATAACTCTGTATTGTTAGAGGACAAATGTGTGACAATTTTTAGCATCATCTTTCTCACACTGTGGATGTTTCATTTGATCAATTGTACATGAGTTTGAGCCCCATGTATGTTATTTCATCTTTTTCTGTTCTAGAAACAAATATAGTACCTCTAACCACAATCTGTCTAGACACTAGTCCAACTTGGCCTCTAAGAATCCAAATCCAATGTGCCCTACTCCATTGTTCAAAATCCACCCCAACCGTTGAATTCTCCATTATAAATCTCTAGGTATTCTTTTCTTCAATGTTAACCTAAAGATGAACTCTCTCTTATGTCTTTTGATTTCCAGTTCTGTTTCTGGGATCAGTGACCTCAGCATTTACACAGGGATGATTATTTTGTTCTAACAAATCTATACTCCAAACAGCATCTTTGTATTGGAAAATTAACCTTCAATTCAACATAAAAGCATTTGTTGAATAAGAAGTCTATTAGGCAATCAATGAAGAACATTTAGTTTTTTACAGGAAACTGATACGATTTGGTCTGTATTTCAGAGAGCTTGTTCTTGAAGCAGTGTGAAGAGCAGAGCAAAAATGATTAAAGAAACAGGTTTCTCTCTTTTTCAAGATTTTATTTATTCATGAAAGACAAAAAGAGGCAGAGACATAGGCAGAGGAAGCAGGCTCCTCGCTGGGAGCCTGATGCAGAACCCAATCCCCAGACCCGGGATCACGCCCTGAGCGGAAGGCAGACACTTGACTGCTGAGCCACCCAGGCATCCCAAGAAATGGGTTTCAACTTCAGAATGAATGACACTTTTCTCCCTACCCAAACTGTGAGATTTACTAGAAATTGAAATTGCCATATAAGTAGTAAATATTAAAACATTATATAAATGCAATATATAAGAATAGTTTTTTTTTTACATCAGTTCACACATACACACACAAACACACACACAAACACACACACACACAATCTGGGATGGGGGGAAGAGCTCTTAAAGGACCTATTTTGGTTATCCATTACTGAGTGACAAACTACCCCAATACTTAGTGGGTGACAAAGATTTTTTGTTACTTCCCACAATTTGGGCATTTCTCCTTTGCATGATATTGCAGGGGTTCTGGGACAGCTCGACAGTTCAAAATGGCCTCCGCCACATGGCTGGTAGCTATCTGGTAGATCAGCTGGGAGCTTCAGTTCTTTTCCATGTGAGCCAGTCCACATGTCCGCTTGGGCTTCCTACAAATATGGTGGTTGAATTCCAAGGAAGAACCTTCCAAAAAGTAAAAGCAAGGTTAAGACTTCACCTTGGAGGTACACAGTGTAATTCTGCAGCATTATATTAGTCAAGAGAAGCCACTGGGCCATCCTAGATGCAAGGGGGAAGGGTTGGGGAAGGAAATAGTCTCCACCTGTTGATGACAGAATGGCAAGATAGTAGTTCAAAAGATCTATAGAATGTTTTAGACACCTTTGAAAATGAAGTACACTACTGTGATGAGTACTGGGTGTTGTATGGAAGTGCTGAATCATTATATTATATGCCTGCCTGAGACTAATATTACACTGTATGTTAACTAAATGGAACTTAAATTTTAAAAAAATTAAGAAGAAGATTAAAAAATGTAATTTATGATGAAGTTTTTTAAAAGTCCTCTTGCATGGCACTTGAATTGTTCAAAGTGGCAGGAAAAACATTATATCACTTTAAGAAAATAAAGGATAGGATATCTGAGATTTTGAAAGCCCTCTTGTATAGAGGTGTATTCCTATTCAGTGGGTTCGATATATTCCTAATCAGCGTACAGGGTGGAGAAGGGCCAGAGTTCATTTTCACTACCTGAATGAAAGTATTAGTTGGCACAAATGAATGGGGCATCTCAAGTGCATTAACCTAGAGTAGTACATTTTGTGTGCTCCTCCCTGCTAGCAAGAGACTGTCATTGTGGGCTGCACAGGGAGAAAGAGCCAGTCCTTGCCCACCAGCACGTGCCTGCAAGACTTGCATACTTAGGTGTATTCTTGAAATGGGGAATCCCATTAGGATGGAGCACCCAAAAGTCTACCTAGCCATCTACTTCTGAGAGTCCTGGGAAGTTTGGCTAAACCTATCAAGAGCTTCATGGGAACAAATTAACAAATCATTGCTTGATTTACTACAGTGCTTTAAAAATAAACAGTTGGTAGAACCTGGGCTAGGATAAGAGACAGACCACTCTTCTGGGGGCACAAGTCACAGTAGCATGGCCCAATTAAAATGGAGGCTCTCTAGGGAGTGCAGAAGGTTTGGAAGGAGCAGGCAACATCTTGAGCATGTTATCCAGACCTGTGGCTCCCAATTGCCTGGCCCCTTGTTATAACAGCTTAGTGTGGGATCAGAAGCTTTATTAGATGACCTTGACCAGGACAGAGAGAACTTTTTCAAGTCCCATGTTGCAATGAACTCTGGCAAGAACTGGGCACTCTGTAAAATAAACTGGTGGTTTTATCAGAGTAAGAGACAGTAATGTGATTTGTCTGTTGGCATGATACAAAACTTACTTGTTTTATCTTATGAAGACAAGGTTGAGTTCCAGCTTCCTTAGAAGTAGCAATACCAATAGCAAGTATTTAACCAGTGTCGAGCAGGTAATTGCATGGTTGGAACAGACAAGTTCACTGGATTTCCAAGTCTCCCCATCTGCCCTCCACTCCCACCTTACACACACATGCCTACGGTTTGAATTGCCTTCAAAGACCCAAGAGACTATAAGCTGCTCCAGAGTCAGAGACATTTCAGGCCAAAGCTTACTACATATTTCCTAAATCAAAACTGCACAGGCTGCATTCATTCAATCTACTACTTGAGAACAGTTGCTTTCCATAGCTAGACACTCAGCAGTTGTAAGTAAGAAACAGGGCTCAAGTGGAAAATATTTGTATAGGGAACAAAAGCAAATGGTGTTGTGTTTGCCAACGACATCTTGGAGAACCAGTGGGTAGTAAAAGAGGGAAAACAAAGAAGCCTGATATTATAATATGCCTTTCTTTCAAGCACACACATACACAAAACCAAAATAAGGCAAGCCCCTTTAAGGGGGAACGTTTCTGGCAGAAATAATTACTCTATACTTATTGCTGTTGGAGTTGTGGCCCAACAGGGGAATAAAAAGGACAAGGCAATGAAGTAGAGCTGCAAGGGGGACCAATGGGCATTGAGTCATTTACAAAGGGCTCAGTTTGTTCTACCTGGAGAAAGGAGTGTATATTTTTAAAATATCACATTTAATTAACACTTGAAGAGAGGAACCTAACGGCTCTCACAGTGATTCTAGGCAGCTTTTGTATGAAACAGATGAAGGGGAAAAAACCTGATTAGGCACTGGCCTTAAGCACAGTTTCCTTGGATTTCCTTTTTCTTCTTTACCATATAATAACATGGCTGAAAATTAGTTCTGACAGCTAATCAGGGTGAGTGGCTCTTTCTTTTCCTGGAGTGGTTAACAAGTACTGTGCATTGTGCCAACACACCATACTACTGAATGGGTGTGGGAAGGAAAGAACTGATTAGTTATTTCATTGCAGCCAGCTCTGTGCCTCCCTACAGTCGAATCAGAGGGATCCTGTGGTTACTGGGGTCTGGTATGTGTCTGAGGGCAGTCTGGGAATGTCAGAATTCAGTTCTGCTAATATGGTGGCTCTCTTCCTCTTTCCCACTGGTCCTCATGCACCCCAACCCCCATCTGTCTCCAACGTCTTTCACTAGTCATTACTTCTGTTTCTGATGGCGTATTGGCGATTGGTACTATTAAGATGGAGTGTTGGACTCTATGTAAGCTGTTGAATGATAAAGCAAGAAGTAACTAAAGACAGAGGAACAAAATCAAATCCTGGCTGGCTCAGAATGAAACAAGTATTCGAGTGTAAAGGTCAGATGTGAAGTAAGATCACCCCAGGTGAGCAAGCAGATGCTTCCCTCGCAAAGGGGTGTCTTTGACTTGGTTGAAGGGAGTTTGCCTCACCAAGAGTTTTGTTTTTCCAGCTTGGAATGTAAAAGGACGATCGTGGCTCAAAGGCCTGCAAGGGAATGGAATGGAAGTAAAGAGCTTTAAGATACTCAGATGAAAGCTCTGCAAAGGGGTACAATGATTGCCCCCACCAATTAAAAATAATAGCTACAGCAAAAGTGGCCAAAGGGGTGGTATCTGGGCCAAACACAGCCCACGGATTCCATGACACCTGCCCTGGAGCAGATCTCATTTGAAATCCTGAAGAGTATCCCTGAAACTACAGTTTCTGACATGTCCCCTTCCTAGGGGAAGGAACCAAGGGAACGGGTTCTGGGTTTAATGGGCAACATGACAAGCCAAGACCTGAACTGTGGTATCTCTGACTAAGTTGAGAGTAGCCATGTCCACATCAACGAGCTGGGGTGCTTGGTCATGCCCTGCTGAGCTCTTGGCTAGGCTTCTGGAAGGTCTTCCTTTTAGGTCATCCTTTGAAGGAGGAGTGGGCACTCATATTTTCCAGGCCATTTTTCTTTGGCCTTTTGGAAGGAAGTACCCCTGAAACAAGAGTGAATCTTTCTTAGCACAAATGTCCTGGCATTTCAGGGCTCTGTTTTGCTGTGTCCATGTTAGAAGATAAAAGAAAAAAGGAAAAAACAAAACAAAACAAAACAAAAAAACCCAAGTCTTCAAAATTGCTTTAAAAATGCATTGGCTGTATTTTGGTTGGATGGACACTTGTCCTGTTTTTTTTTTTTATTGTGTTCAAACATATATAACAGAAAACTTATATTTTATTCATTTTAATAATGTACAATTCAGTGGCATCAAGTACAATCATAATGTTGTGCAACCACCATGACTATCTAGTTCCAGTACTTTGTCATCACCCTAACAGGAACTTGTCCCCATTAGCAGTCACTCCTCATTCTCACCTTCTCCACTCCTGGCAACCACTCATCTGCTTTTTGTCTCCATGGATTTGCTTCTCCTGGATCTTTCACATAAATGGAATCATGCAATATGTGGTCTTTTGTGTGTGGCTTCTCTCGCTTAGTATATTGTTCTCAAGGTTCAACCATGTTGTAGCACATCTCAGTACTTCATTCCTTTTATGGGTGAATAATATTCCATTGCATGGATAGACCCCATTGGGTTACCCATTCATCAGGTGATAGACGTTGGGTTCTTCCCACCTTTTGCATATTGTGAATAGTGCTACTGTAAACATTTGTGTGCAAGATTTTGTTTGGATGTATTTTTTCAGTTCCTTTGAGTACATGTCAACAGAGGAATTGTAGGTCATATGACAGTTCTATGTTTTCCTTTGTCAAGGACTGCTCACCTGTTTTCCATAGAGGCTGCACCATTTTGCATTCCCACCAGCAATGTATAAAGGTTTCAATTTCTCCACATTTTCACCAACACTTGCTATTTTTCTGTATACTTATTGCCATCCTAGTGGCTATGAAGCGATATCTTGCTGTGGCTTTGATTTGCATTTTCCTAATGTGACTAAGGATGGAGAACATCTTTTCATGTGCTTATTGGCCATTTGTATATCTTCTTTGGGGAAATCACCGTTCAAGGCCTTTGCTTATTTTTTTAAATTTTATTCATTTATTTATTTATTTGAGAAAGAGAGAGAGCACATGAGTAGGGGGAAGGGCAGAGGCAGAGGGAGAAAGGGGTTCCCTGAGAGCCCAATGTGTGGCTCGATCCCAGGACCCTGGGATCATGACTTGAGTGGAAGGCAGACAGATGCTCAGCTGACTGAGCCACCCAGGAGCTCCTTTGCTTATCTTTAAATTGAATTGCTTTTGCTTTTGTGTTATTGACTTGTAAGGGTTCTTGAAATATTCTGAATATTAGACTCTTACCAATTTGTGATTTACAAGTATTTTCTCCCATTCTGTGAATTGCCTATTTACTCTCTTGACTGTCCTTTAAAGAAAAAAGATTTTATTATTTATTCAGCAGAGACAGAGAGACAGAGGCAGAGACATAGGCAGAGGGAAAAGCAGGCTCTCTGCGGGGAGCTCGATGTGGGACTCGAACTCAGGACTCCAGGATCACGACCTGAGTCAAAGGCAGATGCTCAACCACTGAGCCACCCAAGTGCCCCAACTGTCTTATTTTTAAAGAAAAGATACCACACTAAGCATTTAGATGCTTTGGGGAAAGGAGTACCAAATAGGATAGCAATAACCTTAACATTTCTGACCTAAGGGAAGTCTCCTTGCTGTCATTTTTTTTTTCTTTCATGTGCTCTGGTAGGTAGCCCTCATCCCAAAGTCTCCCTGAAATAATTACAGCCACAATTAGCTGTGTAAAGATTCCATGTTTTAGATGTGGTGCTGGATGCCTCAACTGCATTTTCCTCTATCCTTGCGGCTAGTGTGCAACATAAGAGTTATTAACTCCATTTTACAGATGAGGGAAAGTAAGGTGCAGATATGTTAATGAATGACTGAAGGTCCCCAGGCTTGCAAGCAGCAGAGACAGGATCCAAACCCAGGCCCGACAGACCTCTGCCTACTTACCTACAGGTTCGTTAAATTTTGTTCTGGGAAGATTTGGGGCCTCCAATGTGGGTGTTTCTGGGGTCAAGCTCACTAGAATCAGGAGAATCAGTAGCAGGGTTGGGTTCCAGGGGCCAGCACCCACTCCTAACAGAGCAACTCTCCTTTGATCTTCTTTATAATTTGGGGCTCAAGTGTAGGACTTAAAAAAAAAAAAAGAGGCTTCCAGTGCTTTAAAAAATGTTTGAAAACCACTGTTAGTTCATGCTGCTTCATGGAAGAAAATCCCAAAGTTCTTATAACTTCTTGTAATATAGAAGTTTGAAGAAAAGTCAGTTCTAAATGCGGAGCTGCTGTTTGGCGGGTATGAGGTTTCAGTTATGCTAAGTGAGTAGTTCCAGAGATTTGCTGTATCGCAAAGGGCCTATAGTTAACAATATGGTATTGCACAGCATAATTTTAATATGGTATTAAAATTTGTTAAGAAAGTAGATCCCACGATAAATGTTTTTACCACACACACACACACACACAGCCACTAAAAAAGCCTAAGGAACATGAGAAAACTTGGGGGGAACATGGGTAAGTCTATTACACTGATTGCAGTAAGGGTGTCACAAATTCTTGTGTGTGTTCAAACTCACCCAACTGTATATATTAAATATGTGCAGTTTGTTGTATATCAATTATACTTTAATCAAGCTATTTTGCTTTTAGATTTTATTTATTTATTTGAGAGAGAGAAAGCACAAGCAGAGGGAGGGACAGAGGGAGAAGTAGGCTCCCCACTGAGCAGGGAGCCTGACATGGGGCTTGATCTCAGGACCCTGGGATCATAACCTGAGCCGAACGCAGATGCTTCACTGACTGAGCCACCCAGGTGCTCCCCCAATTTAGCTCTTTTTTAAAAGGAAAACCAGTTCTTAGCTTTACTGATAGAAACCTGTTGTGTTATATTTGCACCCCACCCCCTCCACACACACACTCACATGCACTCCCTCCGTCGTGCTATTCCTGCACATTCCATTCCAGGTGGGCGATGCTAGCTCTGGAGAGAGTTGCCTCTGAAGTCCTACTCACAATACAAGAAAGAAAGAAAGAAAGAAAGAAAGAAAGAAAGAAAGAAAGAAAGAAAGAAAGAAAGAAAGAAGCTTTTGCCAGCAACCACACCCACACTACTTCCTGGCAACCAAGACTGTCACCACTCATCAGTCAGGTATGCGGCCGGCTCACCTTTGATGGCATCCTCGAAGCCAAACAGCCTCAGAGACTCTCCAAACCAAAGACACCTATCTGTTCTTTTATTTTTCAATCAGCAACATGAGTTACCATCAATCCTCAAGGGAGTCCTTGGCTCTTCATCATCCATCCCTAGTCTCACGATGGTCGTATTCAGGAAGAGAGCCGTTGTGCCAAAAACACACGGATCTGAAGCCAAATCATAAGAAAAATAGCTTGCAGGTGATTGTCTTCCCAGGCTGATAACTAGCTTGGAGGAAGAGGTGGCTGTGTGGCCGGGGACGGGATCACGAGGCTGCTCATGCCCACTTGCACTTCTGATCACCTAGACAGAGCTGGGTGCTACTCTGGGCCTGGAAATCCCCTGTGCACCAAGGTTAGGTTTGGTCACCAGCTCTGCGTTCTGCTTCTTGGAAGACTCCAGTAGCCCCCAGGGGAGTTGTCCCACATTAGAGTCGGCATCCCATGGTCATCACTCCGTGGAGATGCAGACCTCCAGAGATGGTGAGGGGACTCATCGTGACTGGGCGGGGACCGGGTTTGTACAGCTCCTAAGAACTGCATGCATCTTGGGTTTCTGAAACTTTACTTTGGGGGCCAATAAATTGTTGCCAAGGTATCTGCTCAATCACAGTTCTGGTGTGGAACCACGGAAAGAGGTTTAATGCTACTGAGTGCTTTGGTCAGAGACAGGGAAGGGGTAAGGGGAGAATTTCCTGCATATTAGAGAAATTGAGATCCAAAAGTAGAACGCCTTTTCATCTTCCAGTTGGGGGGTTTCTCCAACTTACATATCTTGTTCCCTTTTGTTTTCAAAATGTACTCAACTGAGTATTCATTATCAAACTCCTATGGGGTGAATGTGCTTCCTGGCCCCCTTAGGTGTTGACCATGAGCACTTCGGCCCAAGCAACCTGAGAACAGAAACTGTGGAGCAAGCAGGTGTCAGCAGGATGTGTCTTCCAAAATGGCAAAAGACCTTCCCCACTTCCAAACCCTTTTCCCCTGATGACTTGCCCAGGTACCACTCTGATGTAGCCAAAACTGTTCTAAACTTTAAACCACTGAAATCACTCACAGGTTCAGCCAATCAATATGGTGCCATTGCTGCCAGAAGGCCCCTGGTAAAGTACACACGGTGTCGCAGGCTCCGCTGCAGAGTGACCCAAAAAGGGGTTCCCCCCCACACCACGTGAACCCAATGAGGTACAGATTAGAGCAAGGCCAGGTTCGATCTGCTGCTTGCTGCTTTGGTGCACACACCCATGCTGGGCTGTGCCCGACTCACTTATCCAGGTAGGAGGCGGCAGTGGGTCTCCAGGCTCCAGCCACAGGAATACAGTGAGTCATCCTGGAAACACGACATGCCCTGAGGTTGAGAAGGGGCCTCTTTGTCTCCATCCTTGTTCCTTTCAAAGCAGAGCAGATGACCTCTCATTTATTGTCTTCTTTACAATCAGGAAAAATTCTTCCTATATCCCGAGGAAGAATCAATGAAGAGCCATCTGTTATAGCCTGGCCTGTCTTGCTTCCCAGTGTCCCAGGTGTTTATACAGTGTAGTATCTAGGTTTTTGTGACAAAATTTCTAGGTGGCAGTGACAGGATAGAGAGAAAAGGTACCCCACTACACGCACACGCACACACGCAAGCTGATGGTGAATCACTGACCACTGTGTTGTGCCCTTCAGTCAAGCCCAACAGTTATCTCTACTCTCTATTTAACCAGATATGAGATTAGTTGATAGGCCTTTGGGAAATGGAAAGCCACCTGAAGACATACAAGAGAGAGGAGATGAGATTTGGTGGGGTAGCCTGGAGTCCCTGGAAGGAAGGCAGTACAATGAGGTGCTGACGTAAACCCTCTAGATCTAGAGATGGTGTGGCCTTCGAGTTAGATCTTCCTATTGAACCCAGCTAGCAAATCTCAGGGATCCTGGGTCAGAAAACCCATGGGTTGATGTAGAATGATCTCCGGAATACTTTTCTCTTGGGACTGACAAGATTTCAAAGAGCAAGAAATAGCAAATTTATGCTTAAGGATATGTCTTATATGAAATGAAAAAAAAAAAAAAAGCCCTCCTTGGTCTGAAATATAGATTGTAGGCAGCATTTCAAAATAATCACAGGACCCAATTGAACACAATGGGTTAGATATACAAAATATGGTTAGTACATGCATACTTTTTATTTTTCAAATTGTAGCATGCCAAATTAATTTCTATAACAAATGGAGAAAGAAATTGGATTTTCTGACTAATTATGCTTATTGATTTTTCAAAGTCATGCCTTAAAACAAAGAAAAATGGTGAAGGCTTAAAATTGCAATAGGACTATATGAAGAACCTATATTTGAAATAATGTATTATTTCTATTTTGACAATACCTATCATTCTTCTTATCAATGAGCAGATCAAGGCTCCTACCTTCAGGACACAGTGCCCTGTGCTTATGCTGGGATATAGACAGTTCTAGATGTATTTAGGATTCAAGGAATAGGCTCCCTTACCTAGGATCAACTTGCTGGAGCTTAAGAAGTTTCTATGAAGCAGAGGTGCCTGAGTGATGCAATCGGTTGAGCTTCCAACTCTTGATTTCTGTTCAGGTCATGAATTCAGGGTCATAGGAACAAGTCAGTTGAGCTCTGCATTGGCTCTGCACTGAACATGGTGTCTGCTTAAGATTCTTTCTCTCCCTCTCATGTCATCCCCTTGCTTATGCACTTATTTTCTCACTCAAAAAAAATAAAATAAAGAGGTTTCTAGGAAGTAAATTATCCATGTTCTTTCACCCTCCCAATTATATAAATCATCTGTGGCGAATAGCAAAACGTATAGTTGGAGGTCATGTGATGCTTGATGCTTTTTTTTTGATGCCCCAGTAACAATTTTACCTTGGGACCAAGAGTCATACCTGATCTAAGTCTCATTGTTAACCATGAACCAAGACATCCGATTTAAACAATTGTTTTTGTTTTTATTTTGTCAGGAGGGAAAATGGCACAGTTGTTAATGAGACAGGAATTCAAAAATAATATATATACACCTCTTTCGAGGTATAAGACTGAAAAGGCGCAATTTCTAACAGATTGTTTAGCTTATTGAAAATACACATTTTCAAGAGAAGACAGAGAAAAGGAAACCGCATTCCAAGAGTTTCACTTCATATGTCAAAAACCTGGTGACACATCTACACCCCTACCCACAGCCCCATGCCCTCCATTTCCCCATCCTCTGACAAAGGTCATGCTTCTGAGCAGTGCTCACCCTGTAATCAAGCTGAGATGGTTTTACCCAATACTGCAATTGCCTTGGTGGCTCCCTATTCCCACTCCACCTTATTAGACAACACAGATACATACATCTCTGTCACTGCAGAAGGTTCTGTTGAATAGTGCTGAGCTAGAGGATATTTCCTGCAATTACCTAGAACTAACATCTTTTAAAGCAGCACCCTAGTCATCACCAGTTGGCCGGGCAAACATGTGATGGGCCTGCCATCTCAGTGAGCACACAGAGTGTGCTGGTTCAGCAAAGCCACAGCGAACACTTTTGTTTCCAGAGTTCACATTTCCTGATGCATCAGGCTTCTGGAGCTGTGCCCTCACTCTTCCTAGATCCCACAAATTTATAAACAGTGTTGGCAGTCAATGGAAAATAGGGACATGGCATAAGAAACATTGCACCTGACAGCAAGAAAAGACAATCTGACCCCTTTTAAATTGTGTCCAAAAGGCATGAGGTCACATTAATTTTGTTCCCATGTGTAGATTTCCCCTGATGCACAGCATAGCAGAGAAGATGACTGGATCTAACTGAGTTAGAGTTGAGGGAGGACATGCTGGAGGAAGAGTACTTTTGGAAAGTGCAGCTTTATGTCAATTGCATGCCTACCACAAGCATCAGATGGATGCAGCAACGGGGCTTCTCTTCTTATAAAGGTGGCCAAGATCATGGAGAAGACAGCCATTTGCCCCCAGGGGCAGAGGCAAGTTAGAAACAGAAACAAACTACCTGTCGATTTGATGATTCACTGCTGAAAGATCTAATTGTGAACACAGGGATTTACTCATTTTATAAAATGTTAGTGAGCACCTCCTATGGTCTCTACTCTTGAGTCATCCACGGTCTAGTGGAGGAATTTAATATGTACACTGATTCTTAAAGTATAATGTAATAAATGATTATTTGTGAAGTCAGTGGTGAGGATGATGATGATGATTAATGTTTACTGAGACCTGTTCAAGTGGCAAGCACTTTTCTAAGTGCTTTACATGAAAGAGTACAAACATAGATGCTGGAAGGATCCCTAGGTGAAAATATAACACACTATTTTTCAAAATTTCTGGGAAATTTAACATAGAAACAAAGCAAAACTTTCATAAGTTATTTGGAAAGAGAACAGTAGAGCAGTTTAGATAATGGTTTTTATTTTTTTCAAATAACTTTTTATTTTGGAATTATTTAACATTTATGGAATAGTTGCAAAGAAAGTATCTGGAGCCCCCAGATGATAGTGGGTTTCTGACTCAAATAGGAATGACTTTAAGTCCTAATTCTGCTATTTGTTATCATGTCCTTAGACAAGTTATTTAGCCACCCATATACTTAGATGTGGCTTCTCGAATTATAAAATGGCATGATAATACTTGCTTTAGAGGTCTGGAGGAAAGAAAAAATTATAGCATACCTGTGAAATGCTTGGTACCCGCTTGGGCCACTGATGTGCATAATAAACATTAGCACTTACTATTATTTATATGGTTGCTATATTTGTTTTAAGAAACTAATGAAAATCATATGTTACAATAATTTTAAATGTCCAATGTCTAGCAATTATAGTTTTAGCTTTCCAAAGGATAAGTTCTACGTCCTTCCTTATCTTTCTCCTTTCCTTAGGCAGTTGAAGGCACTCTTAATTCTAACCTCCACCCAGGCTCAGTCCACACCAGGTTAAATGGATCCACCATCTTCATGTCTCACATTGTCAGGAAGCTCTTCCCACCTAAAAAAAAAAAAAAAAAATGGAGGGAAGATGGAATGGGTGTACTCATTGCCTTAGACAGTTCAGATTGCTGTTAACAAAAATACCAGGTGGCTTAACCAACAGACATGTATTTCTCACAGTTCTGGAGCTGGAAGTCCAAGATCATGGTGCCAGCAGATCCAGTGTCTGGTTAGAGCTGACTTCCTGGTTTCCAGAAGGTGATCTTCTCATTGTCTCTTCACCTGACAGGGAGCAGAGAAAGGAAAAAATTCTCTCCAGTCTCTTCTTTTATAAGAGCTCCAATTCCATCATAAGGGCTCTATCCTCATGACTTAATTATCTTTCAAAGGCTCCCATATGGGGCAGCCTGGGTGGCTCAGTGGTTTAAGCATTGCTTTCAGTCCAGGGTCTGATCCTGGAGGCCCAGGATTGAGTCCCAGGTCAGGGTCCCTGCATGGAGCCTGCTTCTCCCTCTGCCTGTGTCTCTGCCTCTCTCTCTGTGTCTCTCATGGATAAATAAATTAAATCTTAAAAACAAACAAACAAAGGCTCCCATCTCTGAATACCATCGCCTTTGGGATTGGGGTTTCAATATGTGAATTTTGGCGTTGAGTCCATAGCACCCATCCAGGATGAGAGGCTGGAATGTCCTTTTGTGGTCTGTTCAAAGGAAGCTCACTGAGGAGGCTCACAAAGCACTCTCTCAGGAACTCTGGGCATGGATACCAGACTCTCTTCTGTGTGGGGCTGGTGAAGGATCCATAATTCAGCTTCCCAGGGTCACCCTGCTGAGCTGGGAATGAGGTGGAAGGGCAGAGAACTGGGGGGGCTAAGCAGTGTCTCCTCTTTCCTTCCCTGTCTGTGAACTCTGAGGTACCTAGGGCCATTTCTCTACCTCCCAAACACAGACAACTCCCAGGACTCCCCCCACAGGCCTCTGTGTGGCTTATTAGGGTTATGCACGTTGACCTTCATCATTAACCAATAGTCCTACTTCCTGATTTCTTTAGAAAAAA
Source organism: Canis lupus familiaris (assembly GCF_011100685.1). Classification (NCBI taxonomy): domain Eukaryota; kingdom Metazoa; phylum Chordata; class Mammalia; order Carnivora; family Canidae; genus Canis; species Canis lupus. The sequence continues at coordinate 12,683,598 of NC_049256.1, read as the reverse complement.
ATATTTCTTTCTAGTTAATATCTGGGCTATGCATTCAAAATCTGTTTTCTCAACCTTCAAAATTTAGTAAACAGTCAGGCACACTTGAATTGTTTCTATATTTCTCTCTGCTACCAGGAGATATTTCTTGCACAGGGGCCATGCTAATCTTCTCTGCATTATTCCAATTTTAGTATTTGTGCTGCCAAGGGGAGTGCTAGAAGACAATTTGATTATCACTTAGCACTCCCCTTGATTAAAACAAAGACACCAGCTCAATACTGTTTGCTTTTCCTCCTACCCTCCCTTGCCCACACAAACCTGCCCCTTCCCCAACACATGTGCATTCGCAATCTCTCTCTCTGTTTCTCTCTCAGAGCGAGAGGTAGTGATAATTCACAAACATTGGACTTTAGGTCAATTTCAGTTGCTCTTTTCAATTCCTAACAAACTTAGCAGGGGCATTGGGAAATTATAGGTCATTACAGTCTGAATGGAAAGCCCCAGGTCAAGGGTAACAACTTCTCTTTAGTTTAAAAATTAATGTTGCCCTTAAGAGAATTTTGAAATACGTTTGAAAATCATTCCCATCAAAGTTTTTTGGAAAGAATTCAGGCTGCTTGCAAAGGAGGGCCTGTTGATTAATTCAGCACCTCTATCATGCCACTCCCATAAAATATGCAGCAAAAGTTGTTATTACAAATGTACTTCCTGGTGGTAAGGTCCTTGTGGTCCAGATGGGCATTCTGATCAGGTGGTGGCTGTGAGCACAGGCACTTTGCAAGTACTTTCTATGATAAGGCCTAATGCTTATTGAGTACTTACCACCTTATAGGCTCTATCCTCAGAACTTTGCAAAGACTGTTTCATTTCACTTGCACGGCAGCACTATGAATTGTCCACTATTATTAACCCTACTTTATAGCTGAAGAAACTGAGACACAGAAAGTTTCGTTAACTTGTTCATGGGCATACAGGTGGGAAGAAACCAGGATTTGAAGTAGGGCACACTAATTTTGATGCTCACACTCTTGGCCACCGTACGAAGATATTATGCCACACTTTGCTTTGGAGGCCACACTTCTTTAGAAGCCAACCTTTGACTGCAGGCAGGCAGGCAGCCTCACCAAAATAACAGAAAGCAAATTGAGAGCCATTGAAATCATCCAGCAGCTTGCAGACATTTCCTCTGTCATCCTCTTCCTCGTAACGTCCCCACAATGATGTCTCCGATGGCAGACAACAGGACAATAGCAGTGCCAGGACGAAGGGGTGGATTTTTCTCTTTGGCCCTGGATCCCAGGGCTTCTAGACCCAGTACATTCTCTCTGAGCTCCTGAGCCAGTCTTCACCTTCAAAGTTATAGCCAGATCAATGGAACCAGAGATGCTCACACTAACGCCACTAATGAGCCAAAAAACTATGTAAAAACTCTTTTTATATTACTACTATGATGGGGGAGAAGATCATTACACCTTCAGTGAAGTAATTATTGTTTCCAAAAACATGTAAAAAAAAGTTAGCTTCCCAGCACTTCAAGTAAGTTCATTGGCAAGGAGGCCTTATGGTTTGAGGACAGCCTTGAAGACAAGTGGCTATGTTTCATTTATTCCCTATTAGGACTTTCCCAAATCCTTTTATCAAGATTCCTTCTGATTCTTGGAAAATGGACAGAGAAAGGAAATCGGTAGAATATCATGGACAAAAGTTTAGACCTCTTTAAGACAAGTACACAAAGAAAGGGCTGGTGTCAAAGAAGACGGCCAGAAGGAGACATTTCCTCCAATCAGCTGAGAACCAGCTCTACTTCTGTCTCCAGGAGCTCACAGTCCATAAAACATTCTTATCCAGAGCAGGCCATGTTTCAAAGAAATCTACTTTTATTGAAGGTAAGAGAGAGAAGCTAAGTTTATTTTGCATTGGTGTGTGATTTATTTTGGATGCCAATACATAATTGGATTAACTTTCAGTAGCCCCAAATGTCACGAACATTCTGGAGGAGAATGGTGGAAATTGCTTAGTGATCATAGAGGCACCTCCACCAACGGGATAATGTGAAGCAATTCCAGTTGAATAATTAATTTGTAATAATTTAGACTTCTTGGCATGTAGAAAATGCCAAGGAGGCCAACAGATTTGACCTTAAACTTCAGCTAATCTGGTAAACAAGTATTCTGTGAGGTTTCATTTAATTTTCATACAATTTGAGAATGGCATTTCTATTCAGAGGGCAGCTGAGTAAATGATTAGCCGAAACAACTCCTTTTGGTCAAATGACTCAACTCTGCAATAAGCAATCTGGCAGTTTTGTTCTTTTCTTTTCTTTTCTTTTCTTTTCTTTTCTTTTCTTTTCTTTTCTTTCCTTCCCTTCCCTTCCCTTCCCTTCCCTTCCCTTCCCTTCCCTTCCCTTTCCTTTCCTTTCCTTTCCTTTCCTTTCCTTTCCTTTCCTTTCCTTTCCTTTCCTTTCCTTTTTTAAAGTTAGTTTTTTTTTTTTTTTTTTTTAAAAAGCATGGCAACCTTTCCCTCACTTTTATGAAACACTGCCCTATGTTTCCAGGCAGAAAAGCAAAAACTTTCAAAAGGTCATGTGATGTCATCTCAGTCATGTAGAAATAAGAAAACCAACTAACAAGCAAAAAGGATGTATCTGATAACAATCTTTGGCAGCATGTCTTAAAGCAGAAAATATAAATATGCATACATATATATGTAATGCTAAGAGGATTTCACCTTGAAACTTCATAGCTGTAATTCCATAATAAAGACCACTTGTTTGTTTGGAGCTAGATTATCCTTAGAGCTGGGTTTTACAAGAAATCAGATCCTGTTTCATTATAGGAGGCATTGTCAGTATATCATCCCTGAATACAAGTTTGAACAGATGTAGTAAGAGGCAAATAAAGCCTTTTCCTCATCCCAGGCCAGAGGAGTTAGTGCACACAAACACAGACTGGGATCCTGAAGTTCGTGCATAAGACTTTGGGGGAGAATATATCCTCCTCCTACAGGATCATGACCTGTCCCACACAGGGAACATTGAATTCTTCTGACTTCTGTCAAGCAATACTCCTCAACTGGGGGTGATATTCTCCCCAAGGGGCTTTTGGAAATGTCTGGAGATATTTTCATCCTTCTGGGAGCTCCAGGTCCACTGGATAAAGAAAGCACATCAAAGAGGCACTACAAACTCTGAAGAAATTAATTTATTACTGGAACCATAGCTTACAAAAGTCAAGCCAGGACCTGAGTGCTAAACCTAAACAGAGTGATTGATTAAAATGAAAGATTTAAATAAGACTCAGAGACTCTTAAGATAATAACCAAAATATCTAAGATACAAAAGAAAAAAAAAATCACTGGCCACACCAAAAACCAGGAAAAGCAGAACTTGAATGAAAAAAATGGTCATCAAGTGACACCAACAACAGAGATGAAACAGATACTGGAATTATCTGACAAGGATCCTATAGAGTTATTGTAAAAATGCTTTAACGAATTTGCAATTCTCCTAAAAAATGAAAAATAGAAAATATCAACAAGGAAATAGAAATTAATAAAAAGAACCAAGATGAAATTATAAACCTGAAAGACACAATAACAGAATTTTTTTAAAAATCACACACACCTCATTGGATGAGCTCAATAATAAAGTGGTGATAACAGAGGATATAATTGATGAACTTAGAATGTACTCAATATGAAAAACAGAAAACAGACTAGAAAAAGTATAAACAGAGCCTCAGGGAACTGTAACAAAATCCCCAAATTTATATCATGGGAGTCCCAGAAGGAGAATGGAAAGAAGAGTTGGAATGAAAGAGTATATTCAAAAAGAATAATGGCTGAAAATTTCTCAAGTTTGGTGAAAGACATTTAAGAAATTGAACAATCTCCAAAGATGATAAGTCCAAAAACATCGATGCCACAGCACATCATAATTACACTTCTGAAAACTAGAGACAAGATCATCAAAACAACTAGAGAGAAACAACACATCAACCATAAGGAACATAAATTCAAATAAAAACAGATTTCTCATCTGAAATCATGAAGGCCAGAGGGAAGTTGCACATTTTTCAAGTGCCGAAAGACAAAAACTGTCAACGGTAAATTCTATATCTTACAAAAGTCTTCAAGAATGAAAGGGCAATAAAGACATTCTCAGATGAAGGAAAACTTAATGAATCTTGCTGCTAGCAGAATTGTCTTTAAAAAATGGCTAAGGGAAATATAGTTTACCCTTGCAAAATACCAGTTTAAACTTCCTAAATCAGCTTAAATGTGGATTTTTTTTTTAAAGAGTTGACAGCAAAAGCCACAAAGTGTTTATTTGCAACTGTGTACCTGAGTCTCTACAGGATCAGATCAAAGAGGACTGATGCAGAGGCCCCACCTGCTGCCCTCTGAGTACCCAGGAAGGCCTAACAAGGGTATCAGCAGCTCCTGGGGATTTCAGGACCAGGGAGATCTGCAGGTTTCCCTGTGTGCCAACAGGATGGTTGGGTTGAGTGCTTTGTACTGGCAGGAGGGAGGCTAGGCTAAACAAAGGAACAGCCCAGAGGGCAGGCACCACATTGTATAGGAAGTCTGAGCCCTTGATGCCTCTGCCCCTTATCTTCCATGAACTAGTCTCTGAAAGCTGCAGGGGCAGCTGGGAGCTTCAGACCCCTGCTGGGCTGGCCATAGATCTCCCGCCATGTGCTGCCCTGGCTCTATGGCCTCCTGGAACCTCGGGAACTCGTGAGTAGCCACAACTGCCAATGGCTACGGGCTGGTGGTCTACTTCTGGGTAGATGGGGCAACTGTAGTTGTAGTACACTGTAGTGTACTTCCAGACCTCTGTTGCCACCTGTGGGCCCAACAACAGCTGATTCTACCAAGCTAAGGCCAGCAGGCAGAGGAATGTCACCATTGTGGGCCAGGCCCAGCCTCACTGCTGCCCCTTTGGCTGGCCCAGCCTACCTATACACAGAATTTTTTCAACAACTATATAACTAGTACTATAAATGCATTTTCTCTTCCTTATGATGTTCTTAACATGTTTTCTCTAGCTTGCTTTATTGTAAGAACACCACATATAAGACATATATAGAATACTTGTTAGTTGACAGTTATGTTGTTGGTAAGGCTTCCAGTCAATAGTCAGTTATTAGTAGTTAAGCTTTTGGAGTGTCAAACACTACATGCAGACTATACAGGGGATTGCTGTTTCTAACTTCAGCATTGTTCAAGGATCAACTGTACTTCACGATGAAAGGTAATGATAACAGAAGGAAACTCGAAACATTGGAAAGGATGAAAGAACAATGTAAGGAGCAAAAGTATAGTACACACAATAGACTAACTCTTCTCATGAGCTTTCCAAATTGTATTTAATGAGTAGAACAAAAATTACACCATCTGATGCTTATGATATTTAAAAGAGGGAAAAGCAAAGAGACTAAAGTGGAAGCCAGGAGCCCACACTTCATTTCAAATGGTAAAATGTTAATGCCAATAGACTCTAGGAAGTCACGTGCATATACTGGCATTCCCAGAGCAACCACTAAGAAAACTACACAAACAGATACACTCAAAACCACTATAATTCAATCAAGATAGAACACTAAAATGTGTTCAAACTAATACATTGGAAGGCAAGAAAGGAGGAACAGAGGTACAAGAAATAGAGGAGACAAAGAATAACAAATAATTACATAGTAGACAACTACCTTAAATGTAAATGGTCTAAATATACCAATTAAAGGACAGAGATTGAAAAAAAAAAAAAAGAAAGAGAAATTGGCATAGTGAGTTAAAAAAATAAAAACAACCCCCACAACCCATCAATGTTGTTTACAAGAAACTTATTTTAATTTCAACAAAATAGATCAGCAACAAAAGGCTTAAGAAATATGTCCTATGTTAGTATCAATTTACGAAAAGAAGGAATTGTAATATTAATATTTACAAGAAATTCACTTTAATTTCAACAAAATAGATCAGTAACAAAAGGATTAAAAAATATGCTATGTTAGTATCAATTTAAAAAAAGAAGGAATTGTAATATTAATATTAGGTGAGGTAGACTTTATCTGAACAAAAAAAACTTACTAGAAGCATAAAAAGATATTACATAATGATAAAAGGATTACTCACCAGTGGGACATAGCAGTCCTAAAGATGTATGCACCAAACAATAGTCTCAGATACACACAGAAAAATTTGATAGAGCTGTAAAGAGAAATACTTGAATCCATAATTATTATTGGGGGTGTCAATACCTTCGTTCAGCAAATGATATAATTATTAGATAGAAAACCAGCAAATCAAAGAGTGGTTTATGTATTTAACTGTACATGAATCCTACATATTTCTATACAGACTGCCAAAATAAAATAACCAGAGCTTAACTGCTGATCTTAGGGTGAAGTACCCACGAGAGCAGAAATTCACATGAGAATTTCAAAAGATTGAAACTAGAATGTACTGCTGGTCAGCACTGAGTGTGTTTCTTAATTGTGCCGATTAATTCAGGGTGTAAAAATCTGTTGAAAATATCTGAGTTCTCTTATGAGAAACTGAGCATGTCTGATTAACACGGTATTTGCAAAAAATGTGAAATCTGACTCAGAGGCTGAAAAGGCCATTTCTAGGAAGATGTTTTCTCTTTAATAACTTCATCAGACCTCATATAATCAAGTGACAAGCTAATTCAAGCAAGAAAAAAATCACCTGAAAATTCTAGAACTTGGGTACAAAACAAAAACAACTCAAGAAAGAGTGAGAGCTCGCTGGCCTGATTAAGAGCGTTGTATTCTAGTCACTGCTCCCCCACTAATAGCTCTGTGATTTGGGGTAAGTCCTTTAACTCCTCTGAGCTTTAATTTTCTTCTCTGAAAGATGAAGAGGTTGAATTAACTGACCTCAAACGGTTCTTTCCCGCTTTGAACTTCTACAACAATGTGTCAATTTCATGCTTGTAAACAGGAAGAGTTCTTTGGCCTCTCCACTAAAAATGGATCTTCAAAAAACTGCCAAAGGACAACTTTGCTCCTCTGAGTGAATCTGAGAAGATCAGCACTGAACACTGTATTCCTGTGAAAACCAACCCCAAGAGCAAAGAGCAAGGCAGGTTTGAATGAGGTTTCCTGGTGCAACAGACAAAGTGGTGGGCCAGGAAAGTTCTCAAAGAAGATAGATGCCTCTGCCTTTTAGAGTTGGCTTGGTTTGGTGGCTGGAAACCCACCCATGTTCTCACCAAAGAGATTTCAGAAGGGGCCTTCCATGAATGTTCTGGTTTTTAAAAAGCAGAGTAGTCACAGTGACCTCTGAGAAAAGCAAATGTTCTGAGGTGTGTCATCAATAACCCAATGGGTGAAACGCTTCATTCTAACTCATAGCTGCATGTACAACAAATGGACAAAGGCTCGTAGGGATGCAAAAGCCACTGAAAATAAGAGCCTATTTCCCCTGAACCTTGACTCCAATTGGATGTCACACACACATTTAATTATTTCCAGAATCACTTACCTTTTACTGAGGAGAGGTCCTTTAAAAGTCACTGAGGTATACTGGGTCAGAAGCAGCAGGGGTTTTAGGGAAATGAAAACAGCTCTGAGTGACAAGGATGGTAATTATCAGGAAACCCAAGGATTAGAGAGCTCCCTAGTTCGATATTAAGAATACCATAATACCAAAATTGATCCTTGCCAACAGATCTTTACCAACATCTGGTATTTACCTGCAACCATGAATAGTTCTGAGGTTCCAGAGGTGTATCAGACTCCCTAGGAGGAGCTCACCTAGGAGGAGATACACCAGTTAGCATTCCAGCTGGAAAAGTTAGCCCATTCAGATGGAAATTTAATGATGGGACTATTTACTGAAGTATGGGCAAAGTTAAGAGAACCTATAAAGTATGTGGACGTACACCAGCTTTAAAGGGAATGAGCCAATTTGGCTCTGTGCAAGAGGCTAAGTAGAATGCAGCTAAGTCCTGCTGACCTATCTTGAAGCTTAAAATGATTGGGATTTATTGGCTAGTTGTTTGTTTAGCACCAGCAACTGGAGGGGCCTCTCTTTTGAGCCAAAATGAAACCATACGTATCAACTTTTTCAACATAACCTCAAGAATTCTGAGCTCTGCCATCATTTCCTTCACACCACTGTGCTACCTGTAGCTAACACCACAGAGCATCTTTCAACACCTTCTGCTCTAGTTGGCTCCATGGTATGTGTGGGGGTTGGCTTGGGGCTTCCCTCTAGTGTCTTCGGAGGCCAGGTTTGGTAAATGCTCCTTTAGCTCAGTAGATGTCCTGGCTTTAGGAAGCAAGATAATCACCACTGTAGGTACCCCAAGTCCCATTTCACACTCGAGGTGACTAATGCCCCAATGAGGCTGATGGCTGATCATCCCACAGTAAACTAGAGCCCAGGTTGAGCCCCTGCTTTTTGTACTTCTTCATTTTGTGACTGGCCTAGGAATGGGTTATAATCTCTACTAGACAAAACCATTGTTCATGCTGGTGGTCATGGCTACTTTACACAGTGAGATCACATTAATCCTTATCTTCTCCTACATGGCATCAGGGGTTTCTGATGATTCACTCAATGCATTTATCTTGAAGTCAATCTCCTGAATAGTTAGAATGACAGAAAATGTGCAAGATAATTTAGGTTCCATTAATAGGTTATACATACCTCTATTATAGTACTTATCACATTGTGCTATGATTTTTTAGTTTAGATTTCTGTCTCTGCCATTTGACTATGAGTTCCTCCAAGGCCTGGGTTATGCCTTACTCATCTTAGTATTCCAGCTTCTCACCAGAAACCAGCAACTGAACACTTTGATTAGATAGTAAGATTTTCATGAATGAGCTGGCTTTATAATAAGGCTCAGTAGACAAGTATGTCTGGTATATACATATTTGTCCATTTGACAGACATTTATTAAGTTTTTATTGTGTGTTCAGCACTATGCTAAGCTCTAAGAATCCAAAAACACCATCTCTGAGCCCAGGGAGATGAGAGTTCATGAAAGAGATTCAATTTGAATTACTATGGACTAAACGTTTTGTTTCTCCAAAATTTATATCTTAACCCTTAAAATGATGGTGTTATGGTGTTAGGAGATGGGATCCGAAGGAGGTGATTGAACTACAAAGGTGGAGCCCTCATTAATGGAACTATTGCCCTTACATGGGAGTCCTCAGAGGGATCTTTCATCCCTTTCCACAGGTGAAGATGTAGCAAGAAGATGACCATCAATGAATGAACCGGGAAGCTCTCAGCAGACATTGAATCTGCTAGTGCCTTTACCTTGGACTTCCCAGACTCCAGAACTGTGAGAAATAAGTTTTTGTTGTTTATAAGCTACCCAGCCTATGGTATTTTTGTCATAGCACCCGGAATGGACTAAGACATTAATAATCAGCATGAAACATGCAGAGATGCACAGGGTATTAAGGAAGACTAGAAGGGAGTTTTTTAACATGGCTTGGTTGAGATGTTCAGAGAAGAGTTTCTAGAGAAGGAAACTGCTAAGCTGCATTTTAGAGGATGGTTATCAGATATCCAATCAAAGACATGTTGAGAGGAGGCCATCACGGAGAGGAGGTAGTAGGAGCAAAAGCACTGGCGCATGACTTAGCCAGGTGTGGTTGGAGGAACATCAAAATGCTCTCCTGTACATGATATTGATACATTAAAGGGCTGGAGAGGGATATGGTTAGACTGGCTTTTTGGATAGACTCACTTCCTCATCTAGGGAAGAATGGAATTAGGGATAAGACTAGAATCCAGGAAACCAGTTGGAAGACAGCACCAACTGGGAAGAGATTGGGAAGACTTGAACTAGGGTAGCTGTAAACAAAATAGCAAGAGGAGGATTGACATGAGTTTGATTTGGGAGATGAAGTTGGCAGGATTTGGGCAGTGCGGGATACAGAGGAGACAAAGAAGGCTCCCCGGCTGGACAAGGGGGCCAACCCCCCAAGACAGAGGATGGAGACAAGAAGTTAGATTTGGGGCAAGCTAGTGAATTCATTTTAGACATCTTGAGTTTAAAGTGCATCTGACTCATTCAGGAAATATGCAACAAGTAGTCAAAGATACGTTTGAAGCTTTGTGGGGATGGAGAGAGGGCTGGGAATACAGATATAAAATTTGTGATTATAGACTGGAAAGTCGTGGCAGAAACCGTGATAGTGGGCAGCATCACTAGGGTAAGTATATAGGGAGAAGGGCAGAGGCCCGGAGTAGCTCCCTGGGAAACACAAACACATAACGTGCTGGGAGAGAAGGAGGAGCTCTCAAAAAAGATCGGGAAGGATGGTTAGAGCTTGTTGGGAGTATTGGGAGGACAGCTCTGTTTACAAGAGACCACTCCAGGTCTCGCGCTATTATCCTCCACAGAAACTACCTTAATTATGAATTAACACCTAATTACATTGTTATTTAATGTCCATCTCCCTAACTAGAATAAAACCTCCATGAGGACAGGGATTGGCTATTGCTCTCTCTCTCTTTTATTCCTCAGGGAATCCACAGAACCTCATAAGTACTCCTCAATTAGCAGTTCCTCAATAATTATTTGTGAAATTAAAGGTTAGTGTTCTAAACTCCCAGAAGGTAGAGAGTTTCCAAGAACATTACTTTTAAGAGTCAAGTTATCTGTTCAATTCAAAATGTGAAATATGGTTATTTTATATTTTTAGTGTTTCCTGTAAAAAAAAAAAAGTGTATTTCTGTCAGTTTTTTATTAAGTTAGGAAACAATTATCTTCTTCTCCTGAATATGACATGAGGCCTCCAGATACTAGAAGAGTGGAGAAAGGCAGGCTAATAGCAGATTTAGTATGTATTAGTTTGTAATATTTTGCAGCTAAGTGGTGACACTATCTTTATTCCACAAAGCTCCACCTGGTCTCAGAGCAGGAGACAGATGGCCAAAGTACTTCATGAAAATTTATCAGTTATTCAACTAGAGATACAAATTGTGGTGTGAACATGGTCACAAGGTAGAATTTTCTTTAGACAACATTTCTCTGGAAATTTTTATGAGAAAATACATTGAATTAAATACAGACAGATAGATAGATATAATATGTTATTCATTAAAATGGTAACAAGTGGATTCCAATGTCAAACACTGAACAACTTACAAATAAATTTAAATAGTTGTATCAATATTTTTTTGAGGGGAGAGGAGAGAGAGGGACAAAAGGAATCTTAGATAGGCTTCACACCCAGCACCAGAGCCTGATGTGGGGCCCACTCTCAAGACCTGAAATGAAATCAAGAGTTGGACACTTAACCCACTGAGCCACCCAGATGCCCCAACTGTATCAATATTTATGAAAGGTTTCATCTATGGGCATTGAGATTAATGCAGGAAAAAAAAAAATCCAGGTGTTAAAAGGCCAGGTTTCCAGGCCAGCATTGAGATTAATGCAGGAAAAAAAAAATCCAGGTGTTAAAAGGCCAGTTTCCAGGTTGGGTATACATGTTCCAGATATTTGAGTCTTTGTCTGCCTGTCTTTTCTCACTTTTGCCCCAAATCCTTACCCATCTGCAGAATTCTGCTTGAGATTTTTGTAAAAAGGTATCAAACCCCTAATCTATAATGATGTGTACCCTGAAAACACCGCAGGAAACATAGCACAATAACCTATATGTGCACCAAGTTTCAAAACAGATCTGATTCTTTCCTGAGAGAATTTTCCCATGGCAGAGATAGAGGAATAAAAGAGGGTCAGCAGAAAGTGGAGAGACATCACAAAGGCAGTCTGAGGGCATGCAGAGCAAACATTGCTTCGTTATGGTCAGTGCACACTGAAGCTCTGTCTCTTACTACTTTTTGAGCATCCTTTTAACAGCCCCATTTGAAAATGAGGTTCATAATAGTACTTACTTTGTATGGGTGTCTAGAGTGTTAAATGAGCTAATATTGTAAAGCACTTAGAGCAAGGCCTGTCACATAATATGCCCTGTCAAAGCATGAACTGCTGTATTTGTAATTTTAACCTAGGCCATGGAATTGTGTACAGTTTTATGTCACCATTTGCCAGATCATCCCTCCCCTTGGGAACACTTACAATGATGACCCTCTACTGCTGGCTGAGGTTTGCTTTCCCCACCCCTGCCACCATATAGAATTCTTGATGTCTGGGGTCTGATACTCTTAGGAGGTGGGTTTGCTTTTGTTTTGCCCTCCGTGTGTATGTAGCCTGTAATTCTTTCTCCAACTACTGGTTAGCCTTGATTAAATCATCGAACAGCATCAGCTCCAGACTTACATAACAACATTGGGAGCTTTCCCTTGGGGCTTTGCTCAGAACCCTCTGAATCAGTTGCCCAGGGAAACAAGCTGGTGATGTCACAAGGCATCATCACTTCTAGCACTCTCTCAGGTGCCTTCTGCCGAGCCTGAGCAGGGCCAGGTTCTGCAAACTCTGCCCAGCCTAAGCACGTTTTCTTACTCTCTGAGGCAATGCAGAGACCCTCACTCTCTCCCAGCAATGTCTAAACTCAGGTATGTCGGGGTCATGGCTACATACTTCTTCCTATGCTTTGGCCACAGACCTCTTGCTATGCTTCTTCCTTCTCAGGGCACAGAAACACCCATATAAATGATCTGGGGCAGCCCTAGGTAACCTTTGGTTCTCTAGGGTATAGAGAAAAAACTGAAAAAAAAAGAAAAAAAGTGTTGGGGCTGCTCCCTGGAGGAGCAGTTTGCTGCAGATTATATAGGGCCTATAGGGCCCTAGAGACCTCAGGAGCAAGATTATAATATCCTTTCCCTTTCTACTCACCTCCCTTTGTACCATAAATGTGCCCATAATCTCTCATCTCCTTCTATCAACCTGACCCTCATCTCTCAAGAAGTATTATTCCAACTTCCTTGTTCTGCCCAGATAAAAAGGAATGAAAAGAGGATATGGCCCTGACAGTATTGATTAGAGTTTATTGCTGTTTCACAATAAGGCCCCTTAACCCCCACCCCAGGCAAGCAGTGCAAAGTACAGATTTTACCTTCTCCCCTGCCCCTCTTCAAAGCCTAAAACACTGAAACTTATGCAGATCTGGGGATTACTTGTCATTATCTAAATGAAGGTATCTGAAAACCAACAGTAATCCTGCCTCCCAAGATTATCAGGGAGGGAGCCTATGAGAGAAGCAAAATTCGGTCTTGCGGGAACTCCTAATCCCAGAGGGGGTGTTTTACAGCTCTCGGGCATGCCTTATTCAACTTCAGCTGTGACCCACACAAGGAAGGACGCCAGAGGAAAGCTACCTGAGTCATCCATGGCTCCCTGGTCAGAGCTAGCCATGACGAGGACTTGTACCTGCATATACCATTTCCTTGTTCTGAGCTGGTATATTTTTCTCAATTATTACATCTCACAGCAAGGAGGGGACCAGCAGAAATCCAAAATCTTTCTAAATGGTGGACACTGGAAGTACTTGACATTCCTAAATCTGGTAAGTCCATATGACCGCACCAGGAAGCAAGCTCTTAGTCTCTAGTATCAGCGTTTTTACACATATCACCTTTGACTTTTGGTAAATACAAAATTTCATCCTTTGTCTTCCTTCTTCATTGTCTTTGGGTTTTGGCTTTCTTTTTGACTTGACAATTGGCTCCGAGAAATCCAATTCAGAGGTTTTTGGTAGCTATGTTTTGTGCTAATTGTTAAACACTCTTTGAAAAGAGTCATATCTTGGAGCTCTTCTCAGATGAGCTCAAATGGAAAGACTAAATTAATGGTTTCACCATGGGATTGACTACAAACACAAGCGAGAATTTGAACTTTGCTTGGGGAAATCTGTGAGGGAAGGCAGGGTGGCGTATGTTGCGTGGGAAGCACAATTTCCAATGGGGGAACGATGCCATTTTTCAGCACAGACTAACAGATTTATCTAAGAAAAGCAAACACATTTTGCCATGTTCAGATCCCACTTCAATTTTTTATAGGCTCAGGCTCCATCTTAAAGGATGAATCACCCAACCAAATGGCAAATACACATTTTCAACAATTTACCAACCAATCCTATGACTTGATTCCTTCTTGTCTCTCTAGCCCAGCTGACCACATTCTGATGAATGAAGTGTGAATGAATGGGAGAAAAATAGGTTTTTAGAAAATGTTTTGGGAATATGTAAAAATATTAAAGTTAAAAATTAAAAATAGTACCTCCTCTGGGGATGCTAATTAATGTTTGAGATTTTTTTTTTTAAACTAAGACCTAGGGTGCCATAAAAACCTCTGATTTCAGAAACCGGGCAAAATATTCCAATCCTTTGGAATTACAATCCTAAGCAGAGGTTATGCATGATCAGAAAAATTGACACTCTGAAGTGCTAAGGAGAAAAAATTCAGAAGGTTCAAATCCAAGCAACCTGGAGGTTCTGCTTTCTTCTCTCTGGCCTTTTGCTGGCTTTTGATTTTGGCCTGAAAGCTTCAAGCTTGGGCAGCTCTAGTGTCCTTGAAATTATCAAGGTGACTGCTTCTTTCAATCACGGGATTTTATGAAACAAACACACAAATAGAAAACCACAAAGAAATGCTTTTGTGGAGCTTGAATAATGTAGTAAAAACCTCAGCTTTGTCTATCTATTGGCTTTATATTTAAAAAGTCAATGAAAAGGCAGAGTGCCAATAGCCAGGACTGCTGATGGAATCTAATCCAAATTCCAGTATGGATGTCCCACCTCACAGTAAGCGTGGCTGAGAACAGACTTACCACCTACTCCCACGAACTGGCTCCCTGACTTTCTCATTCTCAGTTCCATGCCCCAGAGCCCTCATATTTCCAAGAATGGAAAAAGCCATTTATCTTGTCAAAGACTATTCTTTCCGAACATTAATCTCTTTTTCTCTTCCCTGGTGAATCAGCTACCAAATCCTATGTTTTGTTTTGTTTTGTTTTTTCTCCCTTAGGTTCATTTTTCTTCAGTCTTACTATCCCATATGACAGGCAATTATTAATTTGTACCTGGGTAATGAGATGATCTCTATATCGCCCTCTTGTTAACCATATATCCCTTTATCTCTCAGGTTTCAGATTAATCTTCCCAAAGTACTGGGTTGGATTTGGTTTTGTTATAAACATCAGGAGCTTGCTTGCCCAGGATGGTTCTGCTATTCAAGAAGCCACAGTGGCTTTCTCCTACCTTATAGAAGTAATTGCACACTCCTGACTTAAGAGCTCACATGTCCACTCAGCCCTCAGGCCCTATTCTTCCCAGAAAAGATGGTCTCTTCCTCAGGAAGGCCTGTGTTTTCTCCAGCAGCCGTCTCTAGGCTTCTTGCCATCACCTCCCTACCCATGTTCATGCCATCTTTGGATGGAAGACCTTCTTGCCTCTCCACTGCCTTGCCATGGACCATCTGAAATCCCATGTTTTCCTTAGAATCTCTGCTGACCAACTCCAACCCACTTTTATTTTTCCTTTCCCTGAGTTTTTACAGCATCTCTCAGTCTCTGCTTATTTACGTAATTTATGTATAGTATTATTTTCTCATTTCCACCCACAAGTGAGTCTTAACATGTAAATGGCTCTAAAGCAGGAGTTTTGTCTCCTGACATTCTATGATTCTTCATTGTAGTTGCCCTAGTAGCTGGCGAGGAGGACCCCCAGAAGAAAAACTGAGCAACTTGGTAGGTTGACTGCACTTGACCTTCAGTGTTTTCTGCCTTCTTGAGCACTATTATCTCTTCTGACATCTTTTGGCTCTTGAAACAAACAGAAAGGGACTCACCTGTGGCTGTTTCCTTTCCTGGCTGTTAGGTGTCATCTTGAAAGTATGACTTAATGCAAAGTTTTCTAGTTGGTGAAGATGGGTTGACTGTGTTTCAGGGGATCAATTTAAAGATAGATTTCAGGGCACCTGGGTGACTCAGACAGTTAAGCATCTGTCTTCAACTCAAGTTATGACCCTCAGGGTCCTGGGATTGAGCCCTGAGCGGGGCTTCCTGTTCAGTGGGGGGTCTGCTTCTCCCTTTCCCTCCCCAAACTGTGCTCTCTCTCTCTTCTCAAATGAATAAATAAAATCTTTAAAAAGTATATAGATTCCAAATATGATACTTAAGGTGAGATTCTGGGCCTTAACATTTCTTGCTCTTGAGGTATCATGGGTTGATTTAATGGTTCTGTTTCCTAATGATTAAGTCCATAACTTGCTGTAATACTAGTAAGTGTATTTAAACTTGTTGAAGTCAGTACCCTGACCTGCTTTCCAGGAAATTTACCACCCTATCTTTCAACAGCTTTAATTTTTATTTGGCTGAATATCAGTTATGCCTCATTTCAAGAGCACAACTCACCTTAGTGCAGATCAACATTCTGATCATCCCCATTTTCCTCCTGAAGCTTCATAGGGCTTTCAAAGGGAAGGCACACAGCATTGGTGGCAGGGGGTAGAGTGGGAAGGGTGCCACTGAGATTTGGTCACAGTGGCCAGTGCCTGCCTAGTGCCTGAGAAGAGTAAAGAAAAGTGAGGGAGAAGTGAGTTTGAGCCTAATGAGGGAATATGTCAACCCCAGGGAAGAGGCAGTCAATTCTCTGTTGGGAGGGAGATGCTGTGTAGCCCCATGGTTATAAGCATGAGCTCTAGGGTTATGAGTCTCTGGGATGGCATCTCAGCTCTACCATCTCCAGGGGCTCTGATCCTGGGCTAGGTACTTCATGTTTCCAAATCTGCCAAATAGAAATAAAAGCAGTCATCACAAAATGGCCATAAGGATGCATGACTCAACATGCAGGAAGCTCTCAGAATGCTACACACACTGGATGATGAAGAGAGAAGATAGGGAGGTGGTGGTGAGCTTCTAGTCATCTCACCTTTGACTGGAGGTCATGCAGAGGACAAAGTGATTTAGTGGGATATCAGTTGGTGGGTCATGGATCCAGGCAAGGGTCACCCACCCAGCTCACTGCTGGTTATCTCCTTCTGCAGGGTGCATGTTCCAGCTTCCCAGCCAGCAGTTGGCCACTGTGGAGCCACTGTTAGCTGTGCAGGTACAGGCTGCAGGCACTGGGGCAGTCTTGGGAGTAGAGTTGGCAGGCTCAAGCAGAGAAGAGTGAGTCGTGCCGAATGGGGAACCCCCTGAAGCTGGGTGTGGAGACATGGCAGTGCTGTGGACATCCTCAGGTTGCTCCTGTCAGCTCAGGCTTCCAGTGCCTGAGACTTCCACAAATATTGTGTCCCCTCCTATCAACTCCATTTCCATCCAGGGACTGCCCCTGACCTCAGGGTACATAAACTGGGAGGTGGAGGTTGGAGGGGACTTTTAGCTACAATTGAGCTTGTTGGCTTTATGCAGGTTGTCGGGTTTTCCTCTTTTTAAAATAAAGTTCCTCCTGAAACGTTGTGCCACATAACTGGGATCTCCAAGGGAGATTCTAGGTGGGCCCCTCCCCCCTTAACCGACAGAGACATGACCTTACCCTCCATTTTTCATGAAGTTGTCCAAGCCTCCTGCATCTCTGACCTCATTTTCTTCAGGCTGTCACCCTGACAACAGCAACTTCATCACATAGGTCCTTAGAGATGGCAGAGCAGGGCCAGGGAAAGAGAAATCCTTCAGGACCCTCCATTGGCCCAAACTCCAAATGCAGCTCAAGAATAATGAGAAGAGGATCCATTTATGTTACAGGACTCACTTGAGGCCAACCTTTAATTTCCATCATCAGGTTAATACATTACTCTGTGGAACCCTTAAGCTCAACAGAGTCAGAAACACACTTAACTGTCTATTCACAAAAAATGCTTAAGCCCACGGTTTTCAGCTCTCAGTTGGCTGAAAGGATGAGAACTGATGGCAGGAAATTGTCACCACCAGCACCCAAAATAAAATAACTAACTTACTGAACCCACGATGTTTTGGTAGGCTCTTCACGCACCATATAGAGCTCGGTGATTGAAAACTCAGCCTTTGGAGCCAGGCTGCTGGGGATGAGGGGAGGGGGGATTCCTGGTTCTGCCGTTCACTTGCTGTGTGATCGTGAGTTACCTAACATCTCTGAGCCTCAGTATCTTCATATGGAGTGGATCCTGGGATGGGGCCCCCAGAATCCCCAATGTCCCCAGCATCAAGGTATTCATGCCCCACTTCCTGGGAGGAGTGTTGGCTGCTGATGACTCATAGCTGAGGTCCTGTCCCAGAAATGCCCTTAGCAGAAGGGAGCTGTCTCGACAAGGCTTGGGGCTCTCCTTGGGTTGGCTTCATCCAATGACTAGTTGATTTGGAGTAGAAAGGCTGGGCTCTAGGACAATTCTGAAGAGCCAGCTCAGCTCTAGAGCTCCTTTGGGGACCAGCTGATTCCATGCAACTGCATTATCTTTCATCTTTTCCTGCTGCTCAGTCCTGCTCCCACCTCCTCCTTCCCTCTCTCTCACAGTTGTTTCAAGAGTACGCCTCAGTGAACACTCTACAGGCAGATCTAAGAATCTGGTTCTGTTTCCCAAGGAACCTGACCTACATGATGTAAAATAGTAAACATACAGAAAAGGCTCTTCCTCCTCTTTATCCTCTCTTCTTCCGAATAAAAACATGTGAGAACAGAGTCTGCCCTGGCCTGTACTATGTGTAATAGTTTCCGAGTTTCTGGCACCTTAACAGGCACCCTGTGAATGTTGATTGCATGAATAAATGACCAGAACATGGGTCTACCTGGTCTGAAGCACTTTTTAGGGAACCCCATCCCACATGTAAGGGAGTCTCCCCACAGCCATCCTGCTGTTACTCTGAGGCCAGTCATCAGCAGCTATGCAGCCCTGGATGAGCATTCTTAGAATTCTTCTTCCAACCTGTCTTTCAGTGTTAGTGGTTTCTTTTTTTCCCCCTCCTCTTCATGCCAGTTTATATTCTTCATATCATTTCTTCTATGTTTTTTTTTATCTCAATTTCTTATGTAAGCTAAATGCACATAAATGATGCTTGAAACAGTCTATTATATATAGTGCAGATCTATTTTAGCAAAGGTCTCCTCTACCTGTCCCCAAATACCAATACCCTCATCATCGCAGCAGTTATTTAAAATACCCACCACAATTGGTCTCCGTTTGCTGTTTTATTCTGGAGTCATCTCCCACTGCAAGTCTTGCATCATTTTGAAGGCAAGACCTAAGAAAGTCCCAGCCTGTTCGAGTCAGGCACAGAGCTGGGCTGGGCGTTGGATGACTTGACTCATCCAATAAGATCTGTAATGTCTTGTTCAGGAAACTTGTGGAATCTCCCTCTCTGGAATTATTTTTTAAATAGAAGAAATTCTCATTCCATGAGATAGTTGAAGAAGGTTCTGGCTTACAGGCAAAGAAATTAACACGATGACTTAGAAAGGCGAAGTTTCCATAATTTCAAGATTTTTGTGAATTTGTGATGACACGTGAATGTAAAAACAAAATTTCCTTTAGCGATGGTTTCTTAAATTGCACTACTTATAAAAAATGTAATTCAGCCTTCCCAGGTGGTAAATTTGTTAGCTAGCAGCAAACACGGAAGCCAGCTAACAAACTTAGACCAGCAGCATTTCAGAAAAAGGCATAAAGAAAAAACAAACTTAGAAAAGAATTGGTAGGAGATAAATCACAGAGCAGTAGCTCTGAAATAAACCCTAATCGAGAGGATAGCATTAGCTCTGCTCTCCTGGGCAGCCAAAATAGTTGAAAAATGTAAATGACAGTCATTTTGTAAGATTCTTAAAAGAAGGCTGGTTGTTGCTATCTTAATGCTCTACTGTGTTGGTCTGCTCTTACTGCCATAGCAAAGCACTACAGACTGGATGGCTTAACAGAAATTTATTTTCTCATAGTTCCAGAGGCTAAAAGTCCAAGATCAAGGAATCAGTAGGGTCAGTTTCTGTTGAGGCCCCCTCCTTGGCTTGCAGACGGCCACCTTCCTCTCCTCACGTCTTCACATGGTCCTGCTTCACTCGTCGTGTTGTCTATGTCCTAGTTTCTTCTTCAGAGAAAGACCCCAATCATATTGGATTAGGACCCACCCTTACTGACCTCATTTTAGCTTTTTTACTTCTTTAAAGACCCTATCTCCAACCACACACACTGAGGGTTATAAACTCCAACATAAGAATTGGGAGGGGGGTGTGGGGGACCCAGTTCAGTCTCTGATAGCTACCATTTTCTCCCTTGGCTGTCCTTTCTGTGCTTGTTTTTATAGACATTTCATTGTATTGTCCCGAGGGAATGAGCAGACCCTGTCACATTGGGTGAGCTGATACCAGCCTGTCCTTGAGGCCCTCCAAGAAGGCTCCCCATTGATTGAGCTCATAGCACCTCCCTCTCCTTGCCCTCCAGCTCTGCTGCACAGCTCCTCTCTGCCCTAGTTCTGGCTTATTTATTTCTCTTGGCAACACCCTAGCGCCTCCCTCCTGAGCTCCTTTGTGAGGGCTCCACAAATATTCCTTGTTGATACAGATGATGGCATGTCAATGCACATTGAGATCAGTGGGGACAAGATGCACACAGTTGGCATATACGTGTGAGGGGGTGGGGATGGGGGCGGGGCTGGAGGGCTGGAGGGCTGGGCAGGGAGAGGTGTCGGCAAGTTTGAGGCATGGGGAAAAGTTGTATTGATGAAGGGGGAGCCGGGGAGGCTCTGAGTAATGTGTTCTCCCCTAATCCAATTTCCACATTTTTGACTGGGAGAAGTCAGAGAAAGTTAGGATGAGCTTGATTCATGGTGACTCTGGGACGCTCTTGCTAAGGAAAGCAGTCACATGGACTTCACATGCTGGGTGGAGGCGGCCTCTCCCCAAAGACAGAAACCCTGGCAGGCTCTCAGTGCTCAGTACGTGATTAATTGCTATGTTGATAGAAGAGTGCAGGCCTCTTCGCTGGGGCCTAGGCCCCATGCCTGTCCTTCCTAACTAAAGCAGCTGCCTGCTGTGGCCTGAACAGCTGGAAGTGAAACCTGGGGTGAGAGGAGAGCTGCTCCAGTTGGGGCAGGGGTTGGGGGAGTGGTGGGAGGAGGCCACTTCCTCTATCATCCATGTGCAAAAGACTGCTCCAAATTCTGCAGCCTGGGGGCCGAATGTCAAAAGTTGATGACGAGTATTGGGGTGGCCACCTCTTCATGTCAAAACTGTTGCCCACCCCTCTCTGGAACCACCCTTCTGACTCAAAGCTTCTTCCTCCCTTCAGGGACCATGAGGCTCTCGTACCTTTCTCAGTTTGCTACCATCTGATCATTCTTTGCTACCTTGCTGCCCCCTTTGCCCCCTCATGACCCTTAGTTGAGGGGTCTTGCCCCTCACTTTCCACCTCTCTCTCTTTCTCTCTCTCTCTCTTTCTCCAAGCTCATCCCATCAGAAAGGTTCCCTCCCTGGATCTCCACTCTCTTGGGAAGGCCAGATCCAAATGTCCAAATGGAAGCTCCTCTAGGTAAGTGGCTTTCCACCCTAGCTGTCTCAATTAGCAGCACCTGGGAGGATTTTTAAAAATTCTGAAGTCCAGGCCACACCCCCAGGAAATTAGAGTCTCTGGGGGCATAGGTTGAAAATTGGACATCAGTATTTTTCAAAGTCATTTTTAAGTCTCCCACCTGGAGATACTTGTCTTTCTTCCAACCGCCCACAGTGCTTTATCTGAATTGTTCTTAGAAACCCGACTTTTTTTTTAAAGTCTGACTCAAGAACCAGACTGGGTTTCAAATCCCCATTCACCAACCATGAGACTTGAGGCAAGTTTGTTCATGTCTCTGTGCCTCAGTTTTCTTATCTGTAAAGTGGGTTGTGAGAGAGCATGATAATAGGACTTACCTAAGGTTATTATGAGAAATTAAAAACCTAGATCAGTGCCTGGCACATAACAAGAAATCAATGAAAGTCCGTTATCATAGCTTTGAGTAGTCAGTAGGAATTTTCAGTGATAAATTTATGTCTAATCCAGTGAGTGATTCCAGAACTTTAGCATATATAAGGATCACCTGGAGAGTTTGTTAATAAGTTCCTGGACTCTGCTCCCAAAGATTCTGATCCTATAGTTGAGTGGGGCTGAGGTCTTGTATTTCTCACAAGTTTTGGGGTGACACTGGTGCTGCTGGTCTGAGGACCCAGCCGGGCATGTCACTGACCTAATTCACCTCTGGATCCTCCCTCACCCACCCTCTCAGGCTAGAGTGGCAGACGGCTAACTCTGCTAGAACTTTTTTTTCTGGGAGTCCAGACCTCAGAGGTCATTTCTCAACAGCCAACTTGATCCATCATGAAAGCAATGCCGTAGGTTCCAGAACTCATACACTTAGAGTCCTGACTGCCCCTTTTGTACCAACCCAGAGCTTTCAAGAAATAGGATGAGATCTAATGCAAGCACAGTTTAAAACCAACCCTAATTCTATATTGTGACCTACGAAGCTTTCAATCAGAAGCCATAGGTTTGTGCAAAAGAGTAAGAATGGGCAAAGTTTGCCTTTATCTGGTCTTACTTCCCGGAAAAAGGCCTTACTTCTCTTTTTCCTCACCTCAAGGATCTCATGGTACTTAGTGATGAACAGAGCCCCTGGCTTGCCCTATCCCTGTGGGTTTAAATCACTCCCTTTGCCAGATTTTCTTTGCAAGGGCTTCAGGTACCCTGTTTCAATCAAAGAAGGACATTGGCTTCTCCCTCAGGTAAGCAAGACACCATTTTGTGCATCTCCCTCGAGAGCACAGAGCTCCTTTGTGGTGCTCTCGACCCTGATTCCGGCTTCTTTAATGAGATTGCAGCACCGGGCATTTAACATTTTTTTTTTTTTCTTCCTGGGAAGATGTCAGAACATGTCCACCATTGTGTCTGGCTCTTTGCCCTTGTCTTGTTTATTTGGTTTTGCCCACCTCCGTGCAGCTAAGGTATCTATCTCATTACATTCTCCTTTTAAGCTGACTCTTTATTTTGTTTCCATTTTAGCTTGAGTCCATTACACTAAATACTGTACACATTATTATCCCCTAAACGACTTTACTCAATCAGTTTTAGTGAGCAAGGTCAGGGCCCACTGAGCTGGAAGACCAGCCCTTAAATTGGATCTCAACCAACACAGCCAACAGCCCCCTCCTTCTCAAATCAACATTGCTCCCAGAGGGATGGAGCTTTACGTCAGTGAAGAATGTATTAATTAAAGCAAATGAAAATGCCCTCATTTGTTGTAATGAATTTAGCTCTTGCAGGCCATTTTCTTCGGGGTCGCCTGCATGGAAGATGTGCTAAAAAGAATTAAGGGAGAGAAAGACATTAAGTTCATGACCACCTTCAGAGACCTGCTTTTTACCACGCTGGCTTTTCCAATCTCCACAGTAAGTCACAAAGATGTGTTAGTAATAGAATACACTTGTCCATTTAAATGAACAACACTTCTCCTGGGTAGCAAGGCTGTTCAGGTGCTGATTATTGGGAACCTGAGCAACTGCATTTGCATGAATGTCTTGTCTGAGGACCGCACCATGTTGCCCAGTGTCATCAAGAAATAAGGCTCATTACTGACCAGAATTATCACTGCCTTTTTATCTTTGTAAACATTTGATTCGAGATCCTTATGGATGTCTAATGGGGAAGTTTGAAGGATCTTTCTTAATCAAGCTACAACTAAGATAGCCTTGGCTCCATCAGAGTCTTGGGAATGCAGGGTGCTGGGGAGACAGATGAGTCATTTTTCCTTTTATACATCTTCTTTTACTTGCTACAATGAGCATATGTTACTTCTACAAGTGGAAACCATAAAAAAGGGCGGCGGGGGGGGGTATGAGAACTTCAGAGTTGGCTCATGGAAAAGACAATTGGGGAGAGAGCAAGACAGTCTGTCCAAAATATCTAGTGTGGGGTGCACAGCGAGTGCCTCATTCATTTTGTTGAATGAATGGACACTGGAAAGAAGCACGACATCTGCCAGCGACAGAAAGTGGATTTGCTGATACTGCCCACGTCTCGATGACATTGCTCCTGTTTTCATTCATTGGTTAGAATGGAAACAAATTGGGATGAAGCCTGTCGGCTGCCCAGCACTGCCTATGCTTAGAAATGACTGCCTCCCTCTGCCTGTCCTTGTCCTGCACCCTATAGTATTGAAACTTCAAACCTAAGTGCAAAATGAAACTGCCCAAACACTGACAAGTTCTCAGATAACAGAGCAAGTCCTGGCATTCCAGTTGTACTTCGCAGGATACCTCTCCCTCCACCCCCATAAATCTAAAGGCCCGGTTTTTAGCCACAATGGAGTTTGTTCATTTTTTTAAGGCTTAGAAATTGAGCCTTTGGAATTTAAGAAGATAGGAAAATTAGAAAATTAATGGTGATTTTTCTCCCCACCTTTACATTGACTTTGTAACACAGAGGACAGACACTTTGACAAGACAGCCAAGGGGCATGAGCAGATGAGGATCCTTCCAAAGCTCTGAGCAAGGGGGAGATACAACTCTCATTAACTAGCTTCTGATTATCCTGGGAGCTTGTCTCTTCTGCCCTCCCCCAGTGTCCCTGTGTCTCCTTGCCATGCCTACTTAGAGGGTAGGCAAGGAAGTGTAAGACTCAAACCACCCCAATGTGGCTGATCTCAGTACTCCCGGTGAAAGCTTAGACTAGAGAGGTCATTGGTTAAAATAAAATGACTTAATGGTCTGTGAATCCTGTTTATCTATATCCTCCCTGTCTGCCACAAGGACAAATAATTGATTCCCAATTCTCTGGAATCCCCAGAGAGTGGACATAGCAATTAATTCAATAGTCAGGAAGGTTGTCTTCATTTTACATTTCTATGATGTGTCTATAGGATATCTTTAAAACTGATTGTATCTATTTTTATTTTGCCACGTTTCCTTGGTTAACTTAGAAAGTTCTATGGAAAACAAACTTAATGACGCTATTTTTGTATTTTATTTTCCAGTTTGTATTTTTGTCATTCTGGATCCTCTTTCTTTATGATCGAGAGCTTGTTTACCCTAAGGCCCTAGATGGTATCTTTCCAGTATGGCTGAATCATGCAATGGTGAGTAAAGGGCAAATTCAGTAACTGAACAGAGATGGCATCAGCTTCTGTACTGAGAACTCCAAAATGCTTTATTTACATTTCCAAACTTCTCATTCCCCAGCATCCTGTTCACTCCTCCCTCTCAATCCCATCACTGTTTATTTAAAGAGTACTCTAAGAGGATGCCAGGGTGGCTCAGTCAGTTGAGCATCTGACTCCTGATTTTGGCTAAGGTCATGATCTAAGGGTCGTGAGATCGAGTTCCATGTTGGGAAATCTGCTTGAGATTCTCTCTCTCCTTGTCTCTCCCCACTTGCCCCCACTCGTTTGCACTCTCTCTAAATAAATAAAATCTTAAAAAAAAAAAAAAGGAGCACAGTGAGGATACAAAATGAACAAAAACAGCTATTATAATTGGAGTCACTGCAAGTAGAGGTGATGTCCAGGCAACATTTATTGTAAGTTGCTTCTAAAGTCATTGAAAAACACCCAATAGTAAGGACAGGCAACTTCTTGTCAGCTGTAGTCTTCAGTGAATAACATATAATAAAATTCTGATCTAGGGATCCCTGGGTGGCGCAGCAGTTTGGCGCCTGCCTTTGGCCCAGGGCGCGATCCTGGAGACCTGGGATCGAATCCCATGTCGGGCTCCCTGCATGGAGCCTGCTTCTCCCTCTGCCTGTGTCTCTGCCTCTCTCTCTCTCTCTCTCTCTCTCTGTGACTATCATGAATAAATAAATAAAATCTTTAAAAAAAGTAAATAAAATAAAATTCTGATCTAGGAAAGAAGTCAAGCCACCTTTAAAAAAAATCCATCCCAACACCCAAAGAACATCTCCTAGCTTATCAGCAGCAATTTAGCTAATACATTTCTAAGACCATTCATCACAAATGCACTCATTCTTTATCTGTCTCTATGGATTTATTCCCATTTGGTTTTTTATTCACATGTTTATTTTTGAGGGGTTGAAGAGTAAACAAAACCTGTTCTGAGAGATTCAGGTCCCTGGTATCTGAATGCCAGTAACAATGAGCTGGACAAGCAGTGCTGGCACACGGGTGGCCCTGTTTTGGATGAAAAAGGAGGTCTGAGTCATTGGCACTGCATATATGCAGGAGTCATTCAAAGTCCTAGCTCAGCTTCTCAATATTTACAAGTGCATTTTCACACTAGTCTGGAGTTCAGAAGGTCTTGGATTCTGCAAAGCAAATGACATTTAAAAAAACAGGGGACATCACAAGAAAGAAAATGAAACTCACATGATTACCAATTTGGAAAAGAAACTCCACTAAGTCTACACCCCCTCATGTGCCCTGCCTCCAGAAAAACGTACCTTCATTTTATTTATTTATTATTTATTTATTATTTATCTATTTATTTTTGTACTTTCACTTGAAATATGTACTCAGTGAGATACTGATTATTGACAAAGATAGCCAAGTTCTGATCTAACTCAGAGTTCAGGACCAAAAACTATAAGTCCCTCCTCTCAGGGACCCCTCCCACCACCTTCTTTTGCTCAGACCACCTCCTCACTTTCCCAAATTCCCATTAACATTAATCTGAGACACACATGTAGGGAATATTCCTGCTTTTCAATGGCACTAATTGCTGTGCTAAGCTTGCTCCTCAAACACGAGCTCATTTAATTCACACAAGTTTATTTAGAGGACAACCATATCCTCCTTTTTATAATTAGAAAAAAATAAAATGCTCAGAGAGGTTCAGTGATTTGCCTGGGGCTACCAAGCTCATAAACGGGACAGTTGGATTGAAATCCAAGTCTAACTCACTCTTCGTTGCTTTTTGTTACAATAAGTGCAAAATTTGTAGTTTGATCTGGTTTCATAATTCACCAGGCAATCAAAAAGAATGTCACTCTGCTTGATTAACATAGCAAAGTGAGAATTCTCACTTAAAAAAAAGAAATCCAGAATCCCCATCTGTATGGTAATAAGCCAAAACTTGGCTTAAGAAAATGAAGTGATTTGGGACAAGTGACTGAACTAGATGTTACTAAGATGTTACTAAGGCAGAGCGTAGGAAGTGTCTTCTATTTGGATCCAAACACCTATATCGAACACCTTTTTCTTGGCTTTGTGAGCTCTTGTAGGAGTTTTCTTATAACCATTACAAGCTTCCTACCTCTCTAGGGTTCCATTTTCCACATAGAAGTTAAGTTGGATTTCTTTCAAACAGTTGTAATAGTGATGCCCAGCATTTGTGACCTTGCTAAACAGCCATATGGATTTTTGGTAATTTTGGAAGCAGATAATTGGACAATGTACATCATATCTGTGAACTAATTAGCAAGGCAGATATTGTACAACGAGGGTCTTAAGATATTTTTGTGCCTTCACCATCTGAGGGTTTCTGTTGACTCTGCTCCTTGTCCCATGGTCAACCAAGTAAATCCTTTAGAGAGAAAGGGCCAGAGTCGATGGGGGAGTGACACTGGTGACAAAGAGGAGAGGAGGAAGCAAACTCCCACGGGTCAGACGCAGACTCTTCTGTGTTTCTGTTCATTTAATTGGAGAAACTCCCAACAGAGCCATTATGGAAAAATGTCAGCATCACCAAAACTGGCATTGGGTGCCTGGTAACATGGTCACCTCTAAATTTCCATGCTTCCTTTTGTTCTGCTCCAAACCCAGCATCTTCAAGACTGCATCCCATCCCTCTTTCCCAGATTGCATCCCTTACTCTGCACATTTTCTGTGCTTCCTATTAAATCCCTCTGGTCTGTTGCCTCAAGGCTAATTTCTTGGATACCAGTATGAAAGAATATGGAAATAGCTACTACTGAGTCAGTTTGTCAACTCTACATTCTAATACTGTCCTTTCATGACAACCCAAAGGAGTGAATACCTGGAAACTACCACTGTGGCAGGCAAAGTGATGATGGGCAGTCAGGCAGGACATTTCATGCTAGTTGCCTCTGTTTGTGGCTGGCCCTGCTCTAAGAGGAATCCCCTCCTTTTTTCTTCCATAATATAAGGATTATTCCTGTCTATAGCCAGTGTCGCACTTGCCTAAAAGATTCTTTCATTTTACAACAGTACTTATGTTTGCTATTCTAGCCTTAGATTTGGAATATCTTTCCTGTTGCCATTTGTGATGTTGGCCTGGGTTTTATGAGTAGTATTTGTCAAATTAAGAAGTAACACTCTCCTCTTTGACACAGTGTGGTTCTAAAACCTTCATGATTCATCAGGTCTTTGGAACTCTCCCAGCCTGATCCTTCTAGCTCATTGGAGACTCATTATTGAATTAGGGACATTCAAAGTTGACTGTCATCTCTAATGGACATTTTTCTACCCTTGCTTTTTTTTTTCAAACCAAATAGTAACATCAGTGAGATATTTGCATTCACCATTACAGGCTGCCATTGACTGGTGCCCTAAGAACTCCCATGAGAGCCAGGCTGCCTTATTTAAAGTAGATCAACCTGCCTCTTTCATTGCTAAGCAGTTCTCCAGTCTTCATGAACGAAGGGGAAGAACAGCAAAGTATTTCTCCAGGTTTTGCCAGGAAAACATTAACTCCCCAGGTATTAACTAAATGACTACTAAACATAGAACCAGAGCAGACAGATTTAAATAGCAGGAAGAGGACTCGGTAACTGAGGAAACCATCAGATCCTAACCCGAAGGGAGCTAGGGAACTTATTCCTCTGGAAATCAACCTAAATTGCTCAGGTTGCCCCCAAGGAGAGTTGAGATAGATCAGAGAACCCCCTCAGCCCCTCTACTTTTGAAAATAGTATAGTTATTGAGAACATGTGTGCAAGCACTTTATAAAGTATCAAGGATGGCGTATATATGTTATCATCATATAAAACTCTCAATCCATGGTCACAGAATATTAGACCTGAAAAGCCTTCAATGATATTAATGGAAATATTTTCCAAATAACCTGCTCTTAAAAGACAGGCCTTACCTTGACTCTTTAAAGTGGAGCAAGTGCCAGATACGGCTTCTTAGTTATTTCATGCATTGTCATTTATTTATTCATTTGAAAAAATAATTAAGTACCAACTGTGTGTGTAGCACCATGATCAATATTTGGCAAGGATTTTGGCTTCTAGCACCCTTAAATCTGGTTGAGCCTAGTATGCACACACAAAGTGAAATAATAAAATAACAATACTAATATACTACATTGCTATACAAGGTGTTATGCTGCAGTGCGTGATTGTTGCCAAATGAATGATGTGAACAGGAGGAGGGCTTCTATGCCCCCTGTGTCCTGGCCTGGCTGTGATTGACACGTTGTTCATGACTGAAGGCAATCCAGAAGGCCTTTGGGCCCTCCCAAAGGAGTCAAAACGTCAAAATGGGCCCTCCCAAAGGAGTCAAAATGTCGAGAGAGTGAAACTCTACCCCTTTCAGTTCCTTACTCATTCATTGCATGCAAGATGTTGTCTCTCCCTAAATTCAGACCCAATATCAGATTTTTCTCTCCTACCCATAAGCCTGCTGTGACATAGTTGGACTGCTAAGTAGAGGTAGGAGAATTCTGATGAGTAAGAAGATCATCTGTGGGCACGTCAGTACCAAAGGGACAGCCTTTGTTGTTACAAATTATCACCTTACCCCCTATGCCTTCCTGATTCCCCATCCCAGCCATCCCTTTGAGCTGGGAAGATCGACCATCTAGACATCTATTGGTAGCTCAATGTTTTTCAGCCTTTGGGAATAAATCTTTTTGTGAATCAGGAAATCCATGAATTTATAGATTCAATTTACGTGACTTGGGTTAAGATCTTCTGACATAACTGAGCATATACTTGAAGAGAGGACCCCCAGATGATTTTAATGCTCAGTTCAAATCCAAAAGACAAAATCAAGAATTACTTATTTTTCAAAAGCCATTTTGATATACATAGAGCTGTTTTCATCTCTATGGAGAGATAAGAGAAACATCTATGGAGTGATAAGAGAAATGATTGACTCTCCTTGGGGGCAACTTGAACAATCTAGGTTGGTTTTCTAACCTCAAGAAGATTAAACTAGAGATATTTTACATCATCCACACATATATATATTCCCACCCAGCCTTTTAACATACTAAAAACAGAGGTTGTATTTTGCAGTATCTTTGAGAGAACATATGAGGCAGTAAAAAAATACAACCCCCCCCCCCGCCCGTTATTATTTCCCAGAAAGTCCTCATCCAAAAAAAAAAAAAAGAGGGACCTAGTCAAGATTCCCATGGGAGACTCTGCCTCCCATCCACCTCTGTTTCTTTAGGACATAAGACACCAGCTGATATATGTCCTGCTGATAGAGCGCCCCAGCCCATTTCACACATAGAGTGGTAAGTGAGATCCGTTGGAGGATACTTGAACTCAATTCAAAGTTGACAAAAACCATGTAGCTCTTAAACAGTAAGATAGTTGGAAATAAGCTCTCCTCAAAAAATACCTTTGTAAACCATACCTTGATTGACACCATTCTTATCAAATGTTATCTTAGTCAGATAAGCCGGATGACAACTGGAATGTAGCAATCACTTGAAGGAATATTTATTTGGTTTTTAAGTTTTGGGATGAATCTGGTTTAGAGAAAGTGAAGGCTGGCGAGGAAGTCAGATGATATAGGGAGCCTGCATAATATTATTATCTCTATTTTTATATAATATATAACCAGCTAATATATGTATAATAATATATAATATATATTATATATAATAATAATAATAAGCAAGACATTTAACTGTAGCATGAGGCAGTGCCTTCTGTGTACCAGGCCCTCTTCTAGGCACTAAGGATGCAAAAACAAACAAACCAAATAAATCTGTTCTTGTGGAGAATGTATACATCCTAGTAGAGAAGATGAGGAGAAAATAAGCAATAAATGAATAAAGAATTAATGATGTCAGGTAGTGAAGGTACTAAAACTAAAACTAAAGCAAGGTGAGCGGACAGCATGGTGTGTGTGTGTGTGTGTGTGTGTGTGTGTAGACTTGTGGGTCTATACGGTATAAGGCAATCAGAGTAGTTGAGGGGATGTCTCTATGTTAAGCTGATATTTTCAGAGAGGTTTGCATAAAGTGAGGGAGGCAGCCACAGGAAATTTTGTTCTGCTTGGACATGTTTGAGATACTTATTAGACAACAAACTCAAGGTGCAGAAGAGGCAAAGTGTACATATAAGCATAGGGGAAATTTCCAGGCTGGTGCCATAAACTTGGTTGTCTTCATTATAATAATTCTTTTTCAAGTTAAATAAGACCACCTAAGGAATAAGTAAGACTGGAAAAGATACCCCCAGGACAAAGCCTTAAAAATGGAAAACATTCCATTTCCTGTATCTGGAAGGGAGAGCAGGAGCATTGTCACCAAGGAGATTGAGGAGGAGGTGCCCATGAGTTAGGAGGAAGCCCAGTACCCTTTGTCTCCCAGAAGTCAAGCATACAAATGTTTCAAGAAAGAGGAAGTATTGCATGTCAAAAGCTACTGAGAGGTCAAGTATGATGACATTGTAAGATGACTTGAGTTAGAATTTTCCATTGACTTTAGTGATATTGAACTCTCCAGTGACTTGCACAAGGGCAGTTTGATGGAGTGGTGGCAAGAGGAGGCAGAGCCTTGGTAATGCTGTATGCATTAGTTTCCTATTGCTGCTTAACAAAGTAACATACACCTAAAGGCTTAGAACAACACGAATTTATTATTGTATAATTCTGGAGGTCAGAAGATCAAAATGGGTCTTCTGGGATAAGATCAAGACATCAGTAGAGCTGCATTCTTTCTGGAGACTCCAGAGAAGAA
This sequence comes from Canis lupus familiaris, assembly GCF_011100685.1. NCBI lineage: Eukaryota > Metazoa > Chordata > Mammalia > Carnivora > Canidae > Canis > Canis lupus. The sequence continues at coordinate 12,651,897 of NC_049256.1, read as the reverse complement.
TTGGTTTCCTTATATTTCCCACCTATGATCTGCCTACCTTCCTTGATTCAGGCCTCTTCCTCCTTCTTCAAATCTGTTGTATCATTACATTCTAAAATCTTCTCTGGCAATTTTCTACTCTAAGCTAGATTCATGTCAGAAGGAAAATATGACCACCAACAGACCAGAAAATGATATTGGGAAATAACTCATTCTGTGCCTCTGGTAGAGATATACCAGTTAAGTCCATGAATGGCGGGTTTGGTGGTGTACCACAGAAAAGATCCTTTTCCCGAGCATTGTTCCTGAGGTCCTGAGCAAGAATGAAAAAAATGTAGTCATTGACCATACCTGATATTTCCTTGGATTTTTTTTTCAAGTTTAATCACTGTAGTGTTACTTATGGGTTGTCCTCTTGTTTTAAAGCATTTCTAGCTCTCTCTTTATTTATTCTATTCACTTCCTAATCTGAAGTGGATTAGGCTTTCCAAGGGCATTCACCTAGAAAACACTGAGAAGTTGAATGCTTAAGTCTCAGCAGTGAAATCAGAACCTAAGCCAGGATGAGGGAGCAGAGTTAGCTTAGGAAGGACGATAAAGCCCTCTTGCCCCTCAGGAAGTCTTAAGGTAAACAGGAGATCATGGGTAATGAACAACCAAAAGATTACCAGTCCATACACAGTTTTATGTAACTAGAACCAAGCAATCACAGTGCCCACTTTCTTCATCTCTTAAGAGCAGAAGCCAGAATGGCCAAAGTTTACTATATTTTTTTTTTTTAATTCCTGATTCAGAGAACTTTGATTTGTGTGAAGAGTGGCTTGCTTTCACAATTCCATTATCTGGTGGTTCTCTATCAATAGGCTGCTTTCTAAATAGAAGAATACCCATTAGAAAATACTTCCTAATTTCAAAATTAAGATCAAAGTTTTTTTTTTTTCTATGATAAGAACTTATTAGGAATTTGAATAATTAGAGGCACCTGGGTTGCTCTGTGGTTGAGTGTCTGCCCTTGGCTCAGGTCATGATCTTGGGGTCTTGGGGTCTTGGGATCAAGTCCCGCGTCAGGCTCCCTGCAGGGAGCCTGCTACTCCCTCTGCCTAGGTCTCTGCCTCTTTCTCTGTGTTTCTCATGAATAAATAAGTAAATTTTTTTTAAAAAGGAACTTGGATAATTAAAATTATTCCATGCCCTTGAGGATGTGCTGGTGGGGTCTCCCCTTCTGTGTGACGTAACTAATCCTCACTTCCACAGCAACTATGTGCAATCCCATCAATGAGAAGAATGACTTTATGTTACAGAATAACCAGGATGGAGAAACTCATGACAGAACCTAAAGCCCTCTGAAATACCAAGAGAAAGGAAAAAATAGCTAAGTGGGTAGGAAAGAGCTAACATCCCATGATCTCAGAACAGAAGTGAAAATGTCCAAGAGCAAGCCCAGGAAGGAGAGCCTTCTTTTTGAGTTTCCAAGGAACATCTGCCAGTTTACAGTCAGCAAGGGAAAGCCCCACGATATTTCTGGCTGCCTTGGAGGCTGTGGAACTCCATCCTCACCTGGAGCAGGGAGCTGCTGATGGGTTTTCCACCAGCACCCACCCCCTTTCCTGGTCTCTGCAGTCCCTTGTGGCTAACTGGAAATTTGGGTGTGTGTAAGTCCTCCATCTCTCTCTCACTGCCAGGTCCTTGCATTACTGGGCAGTGGAATATTTCTGCAGGGTACTGTCTAGTTCCCCAGATGGTGACTCCACTTCCCACAAACCACACACCCATCATCGCATGGATTCCCAGTTCTCAGACTCTCTCTGTCTTGAGGTTTGCCTTCTCAGCCCTGCCCTTGCATCCCCCCCTCTCACAATCTGATGGGCATATCCATGTATATAGGTGCTTGCTTTGCCAACTAATTCCTAAATCTTGCTGACTCTGTCCCTCTATCAGTAGCCTTACTTATCTTTTCTCACCTTCATGTGCTCACAAGATTCAACCATTTTCTCTAACATTTCACCCAAGAGTAAAGCTAAGGAGGAGCGAGCATATGGGGACACGAAAGAGCTCTTTCCCTGGGGAGCCCATGAGCACTGAGCCGCGTGAGACGGCTGCTGGTCTGTGGGAGTGTGAGTAAAGGCTTTGCTTAAAGTGGGGATCCTGCTTTTGTGCTCAGCGATTCATGAACATGGAGTGTATACTTGTAGCCTTTTTTTTTAATTAAATCCTCTTTTTTAAATTTATTCATTTGAGATTTTTATTTATTCATTTGAGAAAGAGAGCATGAGTAAGGGGGAAGGCCAGAGAGAGAGGAAGAAGCAGACTCCCCACTGAGCAGGGAGCCTAATGCAGGGCTCTATCCCAGGACCCTGGGATCATGACCTGAGCCAAAGGCAGATGCTCAACCAACTGATCCACCCAGGCACCCCAGATCCTGTTGCCATGCTCTTGTGCTTTTGAGGGAGGGATTACTTAGGAAGTCTGAATAGAAGCAAAGCATTATTGCTGGGTGTCCAGTTCATGTCTGTCATGTGCTTTGTGTCTGGGGGCAGATGATGTATGATACACACATAACCCCCACTTTAATGGACTGTATAGTCTGGTGAAGGGGACAGATATTAACAATTTCCCAAATTAATGCATAAGAACAAACTAAGTATTCTAGAAGAAAGACCAACAGGAGTGCCTCATGTGGATTTGTGGGTCAGAAAAAGGGCTCTCTGCAGATGAATAGCTGCTAGCAAGTAGGGACAGGGCAAAAAGGAGTTCAGGCAGAGGTAAACACATATGTGAGCTCCTGGGGTGGGAAAGAAGTCAGTGCACTGGAGGAAGGAAAAGCAAGGGAGAAGTGCCAACTAGGTGGGAGAGAGGCTGGTGGGGTTGTGAGAGCTTGGAGTCCCGTGGAGGCCAGGCTGAGGATTGTGGATCCTGTTTTTCTTGCCATCATGGTAAGGCTTTGCAGAGTCATTACCAGGGTGTGATATGATCCACTTTGCATCAGGAGAGGCCCACTCTGGCTGCCATCTGCAGAACATTGTGCAGGTGGTGAGACCATCTAGGATGTAGGCATCTGGGTGGGAATCCTGGTGCTTGAGCCAGGGAGGTAGGTGTGGAGATGGCATATATGGAGGGACTGTAGGAGTATTTTGGAGGTAGAATTTACAGCCTTGCTGATGGATTAAAGGGTAAGGCAAAGGAAAGAATCTGAGATCACCACCTTGATACTTAGCATGAGAAACTGGGTGAATTTGCGTAGACAGGGAAGACTTTTGGAGAGAGTGGGGAGGGCAAAGGGAGAAGGAGAGAGACTCTTAAGCAGACTCCCTGCTGAGCGGGGAGCCCAACCAGGGGCTGGATCCCATAACCCTGGGATCATGACCTGAGCTGAAATCAAGAGTTGAATGCTTAACCAATGGAGCCACCCTGGCTTTCCTGGCTACAGCCTATCTTTAGGGAGACAACCTGGTGTAGTTGTGATATGGGTCATGTGCCCTTAACACATGGTTAAGAATTTAGCAAATATGGGCTTTCTTGCCCTTTTCTGTGCCTGTGGGGCTTTCTGTATTCTGCTTAGCACCCAACAGTGGCCCTTCTAAATTCCAATGGCTGGTCTATCTGTAATTGGGCACATGCACGCACATGCAGCAGTCTTAGAGTCCACCATCCAACAACCTTGGGGGTTACATTTTCAGTCCTGACCAGGAAAGTTTAAAATCACCAGATGTGCCACATGGATCATTTATTACACAATTTCCCTACACAGTGGCATCCCAATACTGATCCTCACACTGGGAGACTTTCCCAGGTCCCCAAAAAGTCTCTGGTCCTACAATATGAGCCATTGCTTATCTTCATGGACCCTTCTTCTGTGAGCACATCAGAATTAAAAATAAGACATTCTTGAGGGACAGAATCTTTAAAAATTGCTTTTGGTCATTTTTGTTATTGTTGTAGCTTCTTTCTAAATAAAAACCAAGATGCAGATAAGAGACATGATTCCAGGCCTGCAGAAACAGATTGGTTAGCACTGATGCCAATGTGAGGCTCAGTTCACCATTGCATGAATACTCTGCTCTTACTGTTGGTTTTCTAGATCTGACCCTTCATGGTACACTGCTGTTGGGCAACTTAAGTCCCAATCCAAGGTGACAAATGTGAATGTCTGAAGGGGCTGGGCGGGTAAGGGAACTGAGGGAAGCAGGTGGTCAGAAGAGACCTCGCAGAGATTCTGGGCTTCGCTAGATTTCACTTTAATTTTCTCATCTTTGAAAACAGAGCAGTTCTTAAGCACAAGGACAGTGAGAAAGGAGAAAATCCTCTCAGTGCTGTGGAAATGTAGGGAGTAGTCTTATATGGTCTAAAGGGGTAGCTGTCACTAAAAACAAAAACAAAAACCAAAAAAAAACCTCACGAAACAAAAACAAACAAACCCAAGTTGGAAATCCTTTTAAAAAAAATGATATCTCCATATTTAAAAGTACAGGCTCACAGTTTTTAGGACTCTGCTAAGACAGGCAATATATTTGTGGACCAGATATGGTTTGTAGGGTCTGCTCTATGATTAGTTGAATATACTTTCCTTTTAATCAGATTGTTTTTCTTACTGATCATGAATGCCTTTCTCACTTATAATGGAGAATATTAGAAAACACAGCAAGCTTCTTATTCCACTGATTTCTGCCCACGTAAGACTACCTTAATTAAATCCGGGAGTGAGGGCTGGGCAGGTGGATTGGGCCCTGTGAGTCTGTAAGACACACACATGTGTGAGGAGCTAGAGTTACCAAAATGTGGGAACAACTTAGACTTCTGAAAGCTTTTCATTCATGCTTCGGTGCCATTTTTTCACATATTCCCATCGTTAAAGTATATCTTTTTTGTCAATTGTCTAAGAGTTTGTGTACCCTAAGGACACCCTATTTTTTGCATAATTAGAGAGAGACAGTGACTTCTCTCATTTGTGGATTTTTGCACATTTGGACCTTCCTTTCCAGTTGTGAATATATTCACAGTCTTTGAATAGAGGAAACAACTGAAAATACCATGGACGCCATTAAAAACACTCCATTAACATAAAAATCTATAGGCATGTTGGCCTGCACCCTATCTCTCCACTCAAAGAATCAGCTGTCTAATTATGAATGTTTAAAAACAGGATGAAAACCTGATGTTAGATAAGTGGCAAGAGGGCGTGGCCATTGCTTGAAAATGCTGTTTTTTTGCTATTGTCTTAGGACATATGACTAATAGACAATTATATAGTGATATAGTTCCCCTTTTCACCCATTTCATTCATAAATATTCTTTTATTCATTTTTATTCAATGTGCATTTATAGCAATGATTGGCAGAGATACTAAAATACTTAACCTATCAAATAGTATTTAATAAAAGTCTTTTGTCTACCATCAGCCCAGGGAGGTTAGTATAAAGCTTATATGTGGGAACATTTTAATTAATATGCATAGTTTTACTGACATATTTTAAAATACTTTGCTAACCTAATAATGTCAGAGTTAGTAGCATTAAAATATCATGATGATCACAGAAATTGTAAGCCTGACACAAAAGGTGCTTAAGAAACATTTGTCAAATGATATTTGACAACTGGGATATGAGTTGCACATCCAGGGAGAATGGGACTTAATGTTTGTGGGTTGGTTTTTTGTTGTTGTTGTTTTGTTTTTCGTTTTTTTGTTTTTTTGTTTTTTGAGATGGTGACTTTTAGAGCATGACGCAGATAATCTGAGACATCTTCAAGTTCAGGTCATTGGGAAATGGATCATCTGGGGAAGCATTTGCTATCTTCACATCTGTTAAGTTGCTTTTTTTGCTGAAAAGTTGTAAGGGATAAAGTATTAGGAAAAAAGGGTGCTGGATTGATCCTCAAAGGTCAGTTTAGGGTGAATGGAAGCAAAATATCTTTGCTCTGTGTCTAAGTTGCAAAAATGATTGATCTCAGATGTTTCCTACAAGTTAATTTTTGATTTTGTGAAAAGAATTACCTTTAAGTACTAGAAAAATTTTGGCCCCGTTTCTGCCATTGTCTTATTGTGTGATTCTGGGAAAGTCAATAAACCTCTCTGGGTATTGGGTTCCTTAAAATAGGTGTGTTTAGTGGGTGCCTAGGTCTGTTGAGCTCCTGAATTTTGATTTTGGCTCAGGTCATGATCTCAGAGTTATGAACTAAAGCTCCACATCCAGCTCTGCACACAGTGCGGAGTCTACTTGAGACTCTCCCTCTCCCTCCTATGCTCTTGTGTCCTCTCTCTTGCTTTCTCTCAAATAAATAAATAAATCTACTTTTAAAAGACGGTTCTATGGTCTACTCTAGCTCTGTCTCATCCCTTTCTCTGATACTCCTTAAAAAAAAAAAAGGTGTTTCCTATTCTTCTCGGTGACTCTATTAGGAACAAAGAAAGTAATGTATGTGCAATGTGAAGCTTTCAGTGATACATAAGGACCCATGCCAAATAGTTGTCCACTTGGAATCACCATTACTCCTTTCCTATCCTCCTCTGCATAGCAAGGGATAAGCCCAGAACCACACACACAGCTCCTAGAATCCCTTTCTCAGCATGGTTCCAGGTGAGAGTCAGCCAATGAGGGGCACTCTCATGAGTTGTGCAAGAGAACAAACCATTATTCTCTAGTGGCAGTTGAAAACGGCTGGGTGGGAAAATAGACACAAGGTTAGCTATAGCTGCTGGACGAGCACCTAGGAATCACAAACTTTGTACTATCAGCAGCTGGAACCAATGGTGGCAGCTTCCAGAGACTTAGGAGAATTGCCACAGCCTCTTAGCCAGTTCCCTTAAATCACCCTTTCTAGCAAAGTTTCTCTGACTCTTTACTGATCCACCCTTTCCAACAATTGCCTATGCCTCTAAGACCTTCCTCTTGGGAATCCCTCAATGGGCTTCTGTGCTCCTGCCGGGATCCTGGCTAATACACGATCATATGATTCCCACTTCCTTCCAAATCATGCTCACACCCTTTACATGAGAAAGTTATCCATCCAAAGGAAACCAAGTCTTGAGTGCCTTTTGTTTCTGGCCGTAGAATGAAACGGTAGCCCAAAACAAACACTACAAAACACCTAAAATGTTGAATAAAATATTTTTTTTAAAGATTTTTAAATGTCTGATTCACTGACAAGAAAGTAATGGGAAGTCCCCAAAGCTAAAATAAGACAAAAGAAGAGCTAACAAAAAGAGGGAGGTAGGGGCCGTATTTGAAGACAGAGTCACTGATCATTTCCTAGAATTTTTGAAAAATTAACCCTTAGAGGCGAGAAGTACCAAAAATTGCCACACAGGACAAAAGGCAGATATCTAGCCCCTTGTGTGACACTGAAGACACCTTACACATGAAGAAGATGCTAGAAGCAGCCAGATTAACAAGATGGATTTCCCAAATAGCAACCACTGTTAGACCACCGATAGCTGATTTCTCATTAGCAACAAAGAAGGTGGGAGACGGTGAAGTAACAGCTTCAAGCCTTGAAGAAAAAACCTGCCAGCCTATTTACTCCCTGAAAGTATCTTCTGGAACAGAGAGAAGGCAAAGACATTTTCAGACACAGGGAAACAAATTTTATCACCCACAGACCCTCAGGAATGGGAAAGGCGCAAGGGTATGCTTCAGGAAGAAGGAAAATGATCTCAGAAGGGAGGTCGGAGATACCCAAAGCAAACGGCAAGCAATTTGTTCGACTTCTGGTGATTTAAAAAAAGAATGAGTTAAAATGCTAGATGAAAATAGAATGTAAATTGGGAGAAGGACGTTGGAATGAAGGCTTGGATTGCGGAGAGGGGAAGGACTAGAGATAATGACTTCTATTATATGCTACCAAATTAAATGAGCACGTTATAATGTCTAAAATAGCCACATGGAAATGGAGTGCATGGCTTCTGCATCAGTAGAAGAAGAAAAGCTGTGAAGAGGAGAAAAAAAAAAAAACTACACTGATGAGAATTTGAATCCATGGTCAGGTGCTCTTCCGAAGCATAGAGAAATGCGTGAGCACAGGACTCCTCGTGGGATGGCGCGTTATATGGTGGACAGGACTTTGTGCACGATTAAGTGACCCCCACCCCGCCGCCTCCCCCTCCCTGAAAGCATTTCTACTGCTCTTGAAGGCCCAAATCTCTACATGATGCAACTAACCCCTAATTGAATTATTCCAGTTAATCCTGTAGTCAGATGTGGGGAATGGGGAGGCAACACGGGAAGGTCAGGATGCATTTGAGGGGAATAAAATATTCCTTTGAAATGACTGGGCATAAGCAAAGAGAGAGAATGAAGGATTCAGCTCCAGTTTGTTCATGCCTTCATCGGGGCCCAGAGCCTTAGGGCTTATTCCACAGGCTGCTCTTTAATAATACTAAATTGCGATTATAGATGAGGTTGGTGGAGGATTCTCCTTTCTAATCCAGGCAGGTGTCCCTGGAGGAGAGGCCCTTAGACATTCCTGTCAATTAAGGAAAGGCTCTTGATCATAAAGTGATCCCTCGAGGTGACCAAATTGTCTGCCTTCTATGCTGAGCAGTGTGACAATGAAGCACAAATGTGTGTTTCTTTATATTCTGGTGCACGCTGTTTAGTTTTTGTATAAGTCATGCTCAGGGCTAGGTTTTTACATTCTCAGGATTGCTCGATTTACCTTCCCATTAACATCAATGGAGTTCCACAAAGACCTACAGAAGAATCCAGACCACTTCACCAGGGGAGGGGTGAAATGCAAGTCCCGTTTGCAAACTGGGATATGTCCTACTGAGCGATTTAACCAAAACCCAAAGCCCCAGCTTTCCTCTGAGCCTCCGTTAGCTGTGAATGCCCCCATCTGAAGACTTTGCCAACCTACGTGCTGCTTCTTCCCCTCCCGCCAATTTCCTAATCCCTTCGATTCTTGTAAATCAGAGTGGTGCATCTTGTCCTTTGCGGAGGTAGGATGGCAGCCTGCTGCTTGGCCACTTTCCTGAGACCTATACTCTGGCTTCCGGTCTTTCAGAACAACCACTCTATGAGAGGATGAAAGGAAGGAGCATCCCTTCTCCCTACCACCCGAAACAAAGACAAACCTCAAGCTATGGTTTCACTTTACTGAGCCCTGCCCTGATATTTAACCAGGATTGTGGGGGTGATGGTGGGGTTGGCTAATTAGGAGTTTCTTCTAGGCAAACAAGCCACATGAAAGAGAAGCAGGTAAGCCTCTCTGAATGGAGCAGAGCCCAAGAGCATTGCCCCAGACCCATAACAAGCATCATCTATGCTTATTCTGCTCATTTCTCTTCTTCTGGTCACCAACTATCTCCGTGTTGTCAAACCCAGGGCTCTTGCTTTTGCCCCAACTTACTCACTTCTCAGCAGGTGTTTGGCACAGTGGACTTCTCCCTCCTTGAAACTCAGCTTTTTTGGCTTGGTTGATACGACATGAACTAGCTCTCTGCTGTGACCTCTACCTGCCCTGTACATGATCGTGTTCTTCCAGGCGGGCCCTGGGCCATCCTCCTGCCAGTACTCTTTCCCTAGGAAAACATCCATCTCCACCCATGTGCCCAGTGTCTAGCCCAGCCCTCCTTTGAGTTCCTGACTTGCATCTCTGATGGCCTGCCTTACACAGCTGTTACAGACGTATCCATAGGCGTGTCACAGACACGTCTGGGTCAACGTGTCCTGAGAAGTGAACATGTTATACTCACTGCCGAATCTGGTCTGGGCTCCTCTCTCTCAGAAAATGGAGCCACCATCCTCCCAATTGCTCAAGACAAACGAGCAATTGACCCTGCCACCTCCTTCCATCCCACCATCCTCATATCCAATCCATTAGCTAATTGTGCCCATTCTGCCTCCAAAATATTTAGCAAATCCGTTCACTTTCTAGCTCCACTGCCAACACCTTGGTGTCCCTATTCTCTTCTCATCTAAAGCACTCACTGCCTCCAAACTGGTCTTCCTGCTTCCATTCTCCACCTTCTATATATAACAGCAAAATAGATGGAAACTGATTGTTCCCTTCTAATACTCGTCACTGATTTTCTGTTCCACTTAGAATGATCCTCAAATCTCTTCCTGCGACCTATCATGTGTAATGAACTGGCCTCTGCTCTGAGCCTGTAACCCTTGTGGAGCTCTTTCCTATACTAGGACCTTTGCACATGCTCTGTCCTCTTTACTAGAAATGTTCTTCTGCTCTTTCACAGCTCACTCTTATCATTTAGGTCCCAGCTTAAAAATGACCTCTTCAGGAAGGCCTTCCCTGTCTACCCTACTTAAAGTATGCCCCCCTCCCTTTCCTTCAGCTGCAGATTGCTGTTTGTTTCCTTCATAACATATATCATGATTGGAATCTATGTGGTTTTTACTTGTTTATAGAAAATTCTTAAAAAAAAAAAAAAAGAAAGAAAGAAAATCCTGCTGACTAGACTATAAGATCTACAAGGTCAGGGATCACATGCCTTTACCTTTTTGGGGGAAGAGGCAGAGGGAGAGGGATCTTAAGCATCTCCATGCCCAGTGTGGAGCCCAACATGGAGCTCAATCTCACAACCCTGAGATCATGACCAGAGCTAAAATCAAGAGTCAGATGCTTAACCAACAGAGCCTCCCAGGTGCCCCTGTTTACCACTTAATTCTAGCACCTCTCACTGCACCTAGCATGAGGGAGGCCCTTAATAAAGACTATTGCATGGAAGAATGAATGAACTCTTCACTTCTTACTCTGGTAGCTTCTCTGTGCCCTTGACTGGTCCCAGAGTTCCCTCCTCAGGGGCGGAGTGGGGTGTGCTGATGCAGAAAGGAAGACTTTAGGAGACCTGCCTTTAGAGTCTGTGGCTGGCACTAAATGCTCTGAAACTGTGAGGTGTTCTTTTGTTCAGAAAACTATGAGTGAGAAAAATTCTAGAGGGGTTACTGATGCCTTGAAATATCCATGTGTGTTTGGTGGTTCTATTTGAGCCCCGATATACTACTGACTGACTTATGTTCAAAGAGATGCACAGAATCATGGTAATTGCATATCTTTTAGTAAAGGAAAGATACTGGGTTGTTTTGTTTTGTTTTGCTTTTTTCCCTAATCGGGACTATGGTTTGAAGGTGGCTGTTCTCTAGCAGCAACGTTTTCAGGCTTATACTTTTCCTCTGTTAACACCATTGTCAGATGGTAGATAACTGAGTATTCATGTAGCCAAAGGGCGTGCAAAAAAGCCATTGAATCAAGGAAGGAGATTGGCAGAGGCTGAAACTAAGAGGAATGAAGACATGACAATATTGGAAGTAACTAGATGAAGGAAAGGTGGTTGAAGAAAAAACAAAGAAAATCCATTGAAAACAGCCTCTTTCTATTCTGTGAAAATGTGGGAGAGGTCAATTCCCCACCCTCTTATTGCCGGGCTTGCTTGTTTGATAAGAGATCCAACCACTGGTTTCTGCTGACAAGCAGAGAGGCTAGTAATGGGGTACATTAGTATACATATGTGAAAAGTGAACCCACAAATGTAGAACCTCAATAGAAATAGAACAAGTTCTTTGGTGGCTGCCATGGAACCTAACATTTGAACATCTCAATAGTAATCAAGAGTCTTTTTATGTTGAAGACAGAATTTAAAAAAATAAAAAAAGCCTCATAAAGGCAGCGGGAGAGTTTAGTATTTCACTTCCCTTAATAGGAACAGATTTTACCAGTGAAAACTCAGATTTAAAGGCTAAACAAAATAAAAAAACCTTTGTGGGTTTTTATTGTTTTGTTTTGTTTTGTTTTTGTTTTTGTTTTTTTGGTCTGAGTTGGGAAACCAAAAAGTGCAGGATTATTTCAGAGGGTTATTCCAGAGAGTTCTCTTAGTATGAACTAGTTAGGAATAAAAGCTTGTGTATTTTGGGCAGCTCTCAAAACACATCTAGGAACCCATAAAAGCCACATTTTACTATCCAGTGGTAAGAAGGAATTTTGTGACCTTTTGAGAAATTTTGTTTTGTTTTTCCTAAGAAAACCGCGATAAGGAAGTGAAGCAAGTTTCTTGGCAATGGGGAGATTGCCTCAGTGCCACAGGCTTGTGTTCCCAGGGGTGTAGGGGGCTCTGAGCAAGCATACTACCATCAAGTTGTCCTGCATGTAGGTTCCCAAATTTTGCATTTAGAAAGTTGTTCTAATTTCCACCCACCCTTGGGGTTTATGGGACAGAGGGCAGGGGCAGCCGTGGAGATGACTCCATGCCAACTCTTCCCCAGTGCGCAGGGGCTCTAAGGTCCAAGTCCAAGATTACCATGAATAAAAGGCTAAAACCCAAAAGTACAAAGAACCAAACATGGGGGTCAACCTGCAAGGAAGAAAAAGCAATTTGGGAACACAAGAAATAAGCTCCTGGATCCTTATTGCAGCCTCTGGTCTCTGAAACCAGGGTGCATATCTTTTAGTAAAGGAAAGGTACTGGGTGGATGGGGCTCATGCCTTCTCAACACTTGACACATTCGACCATACTTATCAAAAAATTCCCTTTCCTTCTTTACCTTACTTCCAGAGTTTCTTTTCTTTCCCAGACTTTGTTTATTTGAGAGAGCGCACTACGGAGAGAGAGCAAGCACAAGTGGGGGCAGAGGGAGAGGGAGAAGCAAGTTCCCCACTAAGCAGGGAGCCTGACATGGGGCTCCATCCCAGGATCCTGGGATCAGGATCTGAGCTGAAAGGAGAGGCTTAACCAACTGAGCCACCCAGGCGTCCCCACCTCCATCCAGACTTTCTAACTGCTCCTTGTCAACTTTCTCTGCAAGATACTCTTCCTTTGCTAATTACTTAAATCAGGCATTCTTAACTGGAATTGATTTTGCTCACCAGGGGTTACTTGGCAATACCCAGGACGGTTTTGATTGTCACAAAGGATGTGGGTGGGTGCTCCTGGCATCAAGGGAGCAGAAGCCAAGGAGTAGCAGCTTAGTAGAAGTTGCTAACCACCTTCAATGCACAGGCAGCCCTCTACAAAGAAAAATTATCTATTCTTGCACTCGTGAAACCATTGAGAAACTCTGGCTTAACTACTGTTATTTAATAGTGTTTATTCCTGGATTTGTTATTTTTCTCCTACTCTTTTTGGATTATCTTATCTCCTGCCACTCAGAAAAGTTGTAGCTATACTCTAATGGCTCCCAAATCTCTGTCTCCAGTTAGATTTCTCTTCTGAGTACGAAACTCATATCAACCATTCTGTTGGACATCTTCGGTTTGATAATCCTTGGTTTTGTTTGTTTTGCTTTTTTAAAAAAAATTCTCAGCAAGAAAAAAAATGTCATTGAAAAATTAGTCTATGCTTTGCAATGATCTGTTTCTAATAAAAGGGGATTAAAAGGAATTTTTGTCTGCAAGAAAACAGAAAGAGGGACACATGGTGAGATAAGACAGTTTGGGATGCCGTAAGAGATGCTGAAGAGAAACCTTGTAGTCTTCTAGGTCAGAAAGATTTATACCCAGTGAGCCTCCCAAAAGAGAGAGGGAACAAAGACTTCCACTATAAACTCTGGGGGCTCCACTAGTGCACCTCATTTTGTTCAACACTTCCAAGAGAGTCTCCACGATATTGTTCTTTAGACCTCACCCAGCCCCAGTGTGACACTGCAGGGTTATACTAAATATATGTTGAAATTCATTAATATTTCTTTGAATTCAATATACTTCTTCTACTTTCCAACTGCCTGGATTGCAGAAACATCACTGCTTCTCATGGGCTATTTGATGGATATTGAATGAGGGCATTTCCCAAGCAAGCCTCTCCCCTTTCTTCTACCCCCATGCCCCATTTCCAACTGCCTCCTCCTCTGAGGGTAAGATCCCCGTTGCAGTGAGCTCATGTGTCCATCCTTGTCCACCTATAGATCCAATAAACCAACCAACTACTTGTGTTTGGGAAAGTCACCAGCGAGCAACTGCCACTCTTGCAGAACATCTGGCAAGTCCCTTTAGGAATACCCTGATAGGTCAGCAAGGGAGAGCCAGATGCAGGAAGGAGAAATTGTGGAAACTCGTCCATCATGGGATCAGTCATGTGGGGAGTTTGGAACTTTGCCCTGGAGTTTGTGCTCACAGGGTGCTTTCCTGAATCACTGTTATCTCCCAGGGAAACCAGCTGCCTACACATTGCATCCTTTATTGCCATCATGATATGATATCTGAGGGGAAGCGATGGTGCCCTGAGACACCGAGGCTCTTAAAGCAAGAGCAGATTCTCATGCTTCTGAAACTTTCTCTTTCTTGAAAAGAACAGTCTCCTTCCTCCAACTTGGAGCAGCTTTCTAGAGAGCTGCCCATCTGTCTATGTCTTAAAAACAAGTCTCCATGTGTGCTATCTGGAGCCAGCCACAGAAGCAGGGAGGAAGGGCGGATTACACACTGATACAGAGGAGGAGATACAAAGAAGGTCTGAACAGAACCTGGGGGATTTCCACCTGGCCTGATCTCCAAATGGAGGGCCATGGCCAGCAGATCCCAAGATGAACAAAGAAAAGCCTCTGCTGATTCCCTATGTTCTGACTTCCTGCAGGGCTGCTGGCACCTGGCTGGTGGTGACTCCCCTTCATTGAGTCTGCAGTTGACAGCCTGAGCTTGTTTCCCAGAGCCACATTTCCTCACAGGTTTCCCTGTGACCCACAGCATCCACTTTCAGCATTTGGGGGGCTCTTGATAGCCAGGGCAAAGGATAAAGGTGATCAGCCTAAAGAGGGATTGATGTGGTCCTGCGACCACAGACTCAGCATGGTACATGGTTGACAGGGTCAGTTGAATGCAACCTTCAGCCACTGGCTTCTTCCAGAATGCCAGACTGTCTTCTAAGGCTAGATGGTAGACTGCCTCTTCCTCTGCTGCCCGACTCCATTGTTTCACTGACTTGTTCACTGAGGCCAGAAATAGTAAGTGAGAAGAGTAGGTCGAGTGCTGTGTTGGGCAACTGGAGATGAAATGTGGATAGCTCTAAGCCTCCAGTTGGTTCTATCCTGTTCAGTCAGTATCTGGTGAATGCAAGCATGTGATGCTGTGATGCAGATGTGCAAGGAGAGGTTCAGCTGTGCCAGGGAAGGGCATCATCCTGAGGTTTCAGGATGGCTGCAAATGGTTCCTGGAGGTAAGGATATCTACGCTGAGCCCTGTAAGGTGTGAAGTTGGAGGAGGCTGATGAAGGGGAGGGACAAGTGTGTGATGTATCAGTGATGAGGGAGGGAACCGTGGGTGGAGGAGGAGTAATTAGGGGGTGAAGATGGGGTAAAGGCTGTAGGTAGGAGCAGCAGGGCATAGAAATAAGATGGGCGGGATCCCTGGGTGGCGCAGCGGTTTGGCGCCTGCCTTTGGCCCAGGGCGCGATCCTGGAGACCCGGGATCGAATCCCACATCAGGCTCCCGGTGCATGGAGCCTGCTTCTCCCTCTGCCTGTGTCTCTGCCTCTCTCTCTCTCTCTCTTTTTTTAAATAAAAAAAAAATTAAAAAAAAAAGAAATAAGATGGGCAAGGTGACCACATCATCAGGGGCTCTGTGGGCTGCATTAAGGACTTAACTCTACTGTGTAATACATAAGCTCAAATACAGAAAATCTGTCCAAAAGCATTTATCAAGCAGAGGAGGAGTTCTGAAAAAATAGATGAGAGCTTTACCCTCAAAGAGTTTATAATCTGATGAGACAAGGAGAAAAAGGTGACCACATAAAAATTAAATTGGCAACATAAAAAGTAAAACTGAACATAACTAAGCACTGAAACATCAAGTGCAGCCCCAAAGAGCTGTGGGAAGGTCAGGAGCGTGAGCATCTCATGCAAAGGCAGGATGTGACGTCAGTGTGGTATGGATGTGACGGGGCCCCAGAGGTTGCAGGAAGGGCTGGGCACTCCCTTCCCAGAGACAGCATGGTTTCCTTGGTGAAGCTTCTTATTTGCAGGGAGGGGCTGCCCAACTGTCTGAATTCCTCCAAGCATTTAGATCTCTGTGTCACCAACAGGGTATAATACCTCCACTCCAGGCTCTAAACCGAGAATAAAATACTGGCTGTTGTCTGACTCATAATGGGAAAGAAAACAAACAAAAAAACCCAACAGGGGGGAAATGGTATTTCTGGAGTCCATCTACTATTCTGATCATCAGAAGCCTACATAATTATACAATTATCTCCGTGCTGGAAGGATTTCCTTCTAGAGATTGCATTTTATTATTTTGCCTTCAGATTTTTATCAGTTTATGGAACCTAGATCTCTGAACTGTTGTTTTGGGGCCACCACCTACCAGTGGAAAATACTAGTGGAAAAACTTGATTTCCCCGAAACACAGACAAACAAACAAAAAAAAGGGATTGTGTTTATTCCATCATTCTTGTTACTTTGGCTGTCCGGAAACCTATTGCAAGTTTGAATCTCAATAACAGCAGCCCTCTGGTTGACTTATTTGCATTTCATTGTTTTTTATGGGTCCTTGACTTTCTTTTACATTTTCTCACGTTAATGTGTACTTTTTGGTTGTGAGGCATCTCAAAGGTGTGCAGGGCTGGTTGGGAGAGAAGAATTAAAGAGCTCAGTAAGTGGAAAACAGAAGGAATTCTAGCGAAGGGGACAGAATGAAAGACCAGGATAAGGAGGAGACTGATTTGAGTCAAAAGAGGGGGAGCCTGTTAAGACACAGTGGAAAATCAGAAGGAGAGATGAGATTAGGGAAGGAGTGTAGACAGTGGACCGAGGCAACAGGTAGCCACAGAAGATCCTTGAACAAGAGTAGCATCATACACTTGTTTTGGGAAGGTTTTAATTGTAGTGTTGAGTATGTACCAACGTAGGAGAAAGCTAGGGAGGTAATGCCAGGGGAGATCAAAAGCTGGGCAGCTATGGGAAGAATTGGAAGGGAAAAGTGAATCAAGTTTGGATATAAGACATGAAGGAATGAGGCATTGATTACAGCAGGTGTTTAGGGTATTATTATGGCCAGAGAGAATTAAACAAGAGGAAGGGATTTGGGTGCTTTGGAGAGGTATGGAGAGAGAGGAAGACAGAAAAAGGCAAATATATTCCTGGATTGTAGGGTCCTAAGATTCTTACCCTTAACTGGATCAAATATGAACACTCACTTCTTCACTAGACTGGATGCTGTCAAAGCCACCTAGCTTCCTGTTAGAAGAATACTGCTTTGAGATGTTGACCACACTGCATATTAACTCAAAGCACAACAATGTAGTAAGTAAGAAATCACTTAGAAATGCTCTTTAAAAAAAAATTAAAAAAAAACAAAAAGAAAAAAAAGAAACGCTCTTTAAAAGATCCACTAAGTTATCATTTAACCACCTGTTCAATTCACAGACCAGTTCATAAGTAACACCCTACTCTTCTTCCTCAGCCCAGTGGAGCATTTACTTCTCTTTCCAGGTCAGTTTATAAAGACTATTCACATTTCTCCCAACCTTTTGTTATGAAAATTTTCAGACCAAGTGCAGTTGAAAGAATTTTACAGTGATCACCTGGATTATCTGCAATTTAGATCCTACAATTCAGAGTTAACTGAATTTGTTTTATCTCCAATCTGTGCATCCTCCCATCCATGAACTCAACATCCATATTTTTGGTATATTTCAGAGTAAATTGCAAACTACTACTCCTCTATGGTAAATAAGATTATTGGTTTTTAACTTCTGTTTTCTGAATTTGTACAAAGCTGGGCTGTGCCAGCCTGCCTAGATAGACTGTAAAGATCAAAGGGAAGCCTGTGGCTCTTTCTGTGGGTGGCTTATCTTCCCAACCCCCCGCCCCAGGCATTTGAACATTGGCTCTTTAATTATAGTGGTGCCTAACCTGTGCACTTGAGTTTCTAGAAAGTGGGAAAGGGAATTCTTACAAATCTAATCATAGTGTCTTCTATACTCTTTGTATTTGAGGCTGAAAAGACTCCTGCAGGTAGTGTAGGTGGAAAAATTTATAGAAAAGAAAAGAGTGGTCCCCAGGCATATAAAAAATATAGCCTATGTCTACATTTCTGGATTTCCATGTATCAAATGGGCTTAAAGCAAAATTATAACTGTAGCAACAGAGGGGTCATAGAGAATACAGATTTTCTCTGCTTTTGGACACAAAATATTCCCAGGAAGACCTTCACTATTGTCCCAATCTGTCAGTTTTAGAGGCAGAAACTACAGTGGTGAGGAATGAGATACAAGTTTTTAGCTGGCAAAGGAATGGTAGTTATCAAAATCAGAGATGGTCTTATTGGGATTTACAAAACTTGGGATTTACAAAACAATTATTACTGTGTGTTTTTACCACATGTGGTTTTCGAGCTTATGGAACATGATCCAGCAGTGTAATGACAAGCCTGAGTATAAGAGCATTCTATTAAGGATTGTTTTGCCTCCTTTTTCATGTCTGTTGTATTTACATTTAAGTTTTAATTGATGTTTTGGCCTTGTGTTTGCCCCTGAAGAGATTTTGTAAAGGCTTTCATTTTTTAATACATAAAAAGGATTATATTCCAGGTATATTAAGTAAAAAATACCCTTAAAGTCCCCAGAAATGAGATCTTGCTGGTGTAATAAAACTTTATTTTGCAATATCTATCCATTAGCCCCACAAACAAACCAAAGACATTGTCTTAGAGACTTGGGGAAAAGGACCTCAGTTTGGAAAGCGTCAATGTAAGGAACTGATTCTCAGGTGTAAGCATGGCCTGAACAGAGAGGTGGAGACAAAGTTAGAGACGAACACAAAGTGGGTGATTATTATGCTAAGCTCATTTTGAGAAACAGCATCTGAAGGAGAAAGTCCTTGACCAGTCCGAGGAGGTCGAAGCTGGCTTTTTTATCTTGGTCTTCTCAAATCAACACAAGGGGTAGTCTGACAAGGAAATGAAATCAAGGAAAGAGGCAGAGATCATATTTTTAAATGTGATTATCTGATTTTTAAAATATGGAGCCTCCCTGAATTTCATTCACTGGAGAAAATTAAATGCTCTTGGTCCCTCCGGGGATCTTAGAGATAAGAGTGTGACCATCCTGGCTTACGGATTTAGTCTGGGGAGCCTGCCTGACGGTGATGGAAAACTGTTGGCTCCACGGGTTATCTCAGGGATTAAGGCTGGTCTCTTTCACAAGAGTCAGGCAAATGCATCCCGTGATACATTTAGCCTCCAACCAGGGAAGCTGTTTATAACAGCTACGTACCTACAGGCATGAGGTGAGTAAAAATAAGCACTTATTATGTTTCACGTTGTGACTCATGTAACCTTGTAGGAATGCTCTGCGGGCTGGTAACTTCCAGTACTTATGCACAAGGCTACTTTACATCCAGGGGATCTAAAGCACATTACTATACTAATATTTAAATCACTACTTCATACTTAGAGTTCCATCTCCAAGATATCCAGATGGGAAGTAGGCATTTATACCAAGGACAGGAGGAAGAAGCATAATTTAGTAGAAAAGGATGGGAAAAGAGCAACCCTGTCCTTTTAACCAATGCATCTGGAATGAGACACTTAAAGAAATTTCTACCAAAATGATGGCTAATTGACAAGGGAAGATAATTTGATTCCATCGTTTCCGTTCACACATACTATTGTTTCAGCCCATGATGTTTTGTTTACTCTGGAAGGAAATATTTTACCCCCTCTGAGATAATTAATTTTTGTCAGCTTCACTGTTTATAAGGGAAACTGAGAAACTGTTAATTGAAATACAGAATGAGTCACTGTTTTCAGTAATTTTTGGCAGCATTCTAATTTGTGTCAATCCCAGCCTAATTATTAGATTTTTTGGAAGCAGAAAGCATATTTGATATTTCTCTTACTGATCTTTTTCTTCCTTTTTTTTTTTTAATATGTGCTGCCTGACAAAGGTTATACAGTTGATATGAACATGAGGTAAAATACCAGTACATTTGAAATACCAGGAGGTTCATTTTGTCACGCTTGGCTCATCACGCTAGCCCAGTGTTTAGAAAGCTCTCAGACTGTGGTCTTCCTCCTACCCCCAGCCCGGATGAAAAAAATGCTGTTCTTTTGAAGACCTTTTAGCTAGTACTAAGCCACGGTATATGGCCCGTCACTAATGACATCACTGAAGTAAACTTCCCAGAAGCCATCAGGGAGAAGTCGTTTGGAAATCCAATTGAATGTCACTTGTAAAGGGCAGGCTTCTAGAAGAGGTGACCAGTCATGCATTCCTGAGTTATTTGTTGTAAAAGCATTAATCACTATGAACTCATTTGCTCCTAATGTGAACACCCTACATTATTCCACAGGAACTCTCTTCCCAATGATCATTAATGTAGAGATCTGAAGCTGCTGACAATGGGCAAGGTTAATAAAATCTGTTAGATCAATGGCCAGTGTAATGGGACTGTTAATGCTTCCTAACAGAAGTGGGATCTTCCTGGTAGCGTCAGAATGAAGGCAGGCAAAGAGGCAGCTGGCTGTGCTGGCCAAACAGCCCCACCTCTCACCACCTGAAGTGGCCTCTGGATGAAGAGCGCATTGATGTCAGCTGCAGCGTGTGGCCAGGCCTCTGAAGGGGCAGCTGTGGGCTGGGGAGGGAGCTACAGGGTGGCCACAGGGACGGCTCTGCTACCGTGCTCCAGCTACCTGCCTTCCTGCGTCCTAGCCCCTGGTGGTGCTATGGACATCCTAGGACTTCGCTTCACCCCACTCTATCTATCTACACTGGGCCACCAAGGAGATGAAGGAGGACAATCAGTGATAATGGTGACAATCATGGCTAATGCTCACTGGAAGTTCTCAGAGGTCAAGGACTAAGCCCTTTACATATTCTAATCTCAACCCTCGAGGCCCTACTCTCCATGACGTGAGGACGATTCTCCATTTTATAATGGAGGAAGCTGAAGTTCAAACAGATTCAGTAACTAGTACAAGGTCAGATTTGAAAGTGTGTGCCCTTAAGCACTATGCTCCTTTATTAGTGGGAGAGCCACAGAAACTGTAGCCTAATTTCAGACCAAAGAAAGGTACAGGGTGTAACCGTTGGCCTACACACCTTGCCACTTGTACATGCATCCTGTCGGTATGTTCAGGACCAATCTTGGAAAAGTCTGTGAAAACTATGGTTTGTCTTTAATGCTGTTCACTAAGCTTTGCTACTAAAATGTGGGTACCTGGGACCTGTAACAAGGGCAATTGCTTTGTGCCACCCACCTGCAGCCTTGTTGGGGCCCCAGGAGGCCTTCTCTGCCCAGCAGAATCCTATTATTAAAATTTGTTCCTTCTCATTACACCCCTGTCTCATAAAAACTTGTCACATTTCTCTAAGGGTCTTGATCTCCTGACTTCACCCTAGCTAGTTTAGGTAGAGTAAGAAGAAGCTATGGTCTCCTGGGGATGCCTCTGAGCACAATGCGAATAGGACTGACAGCAGAGGCCACCCAGAGCCAGCACCCAGGGCCCCAGCAACATAGCCGGGCATGGGAGCACAGTGTCATGGGCTCTGGAACATTCTGAACTCCCAGCGACTATTGTAACTGAGGTGCTGACATGGCTGCCTTGGGGCTCAGAAATGGAAACTGGATGGAGTTCACAGGTGGAGGCTAAAGATGCAAGAGGCTGCCAAGAGCAGAGGAAATTAGGGACTGGGATGAAAGAGGAATGGTAGCTATAAGCATAAAAAATATAAAATCCCAACACTATTAGATGTTCCCAGTCAGCAGTGTTCCCTGCTCACCCCACCCCCAGATCTTACGAATACACATCATAAGTGCTAGACTACATGGCAGAGGATAGAAATGCAGTCGTACTGAGTAAGAGAAATTAGCACGAGGAAAATGCAGGGACAGCATTGTGGAAGATTGGGTTGGCTGTGAAGAACGCGAATGATTAGAATACAGGGAGGGAAGACATTCCACAAAGAGCGTTGGGCATGAACAAAAGTGTGAGAGTGGGAACAAGTATGCTGAGTACAAAGGAGAATGAAGGAAACAGCCTAGTTCTAGTGGATGAGTGTGTGTAAGTGTGTACGTGTGGGTGTATAAGTGTGCATGCATGTGTGTTGGAAGAGGAGAGCAGAGGGCGTGGGGAATGGTGAGGGGTAGCCCATTGCAAAGGGCCTTGGTGGCCAGACAAAGGAGTTTGGGCCAACACAGTAGGCAATAGGGAGCCACTGTAGGCCCTTGGACATCTAGGGAGCATAGTCTAAGCTAAGTTAAGGGAAGTTTCATCTGGTAGCTGCATAAGAAAGTAGATTAGAGAGGAAAGAGAAAATTAGGGACATAGGCAGCTGGGGCAGCCTAACATTATGATTTATCATTTATCATTTTCTCTCCTCCAGCACACATCCATATTGCCCTTCTCACTGGTGGAGGTCATGCTCAGGCCACATTGCTATCCCCGGAAGAAGAAAGGCCTCACTGTGTTGGCTGGCGCCAGCATTATGTACATCACCAGGTAAGAATTGCAGACAGATAATCTACCCAGGCTCTTCCTTCAGGACTATGAGGGATGCCCCTGAAGAAGCATACTGTCTTATAGGAATGCCTTTATCTTGCTTTAGCAGAGATTTAACCATTACTAAATTTTTAGGTAGGAAAGATTCTTATTGTTTGATGTTGATGCTCATGGAAATATCACATGCACTAGAGTACACAGGCGTCCATGCTCAGGCAAGAAGTCATGCGTTCCTCTCTCCCCTTCATGAAGAAGTCGTCATTGCAAAGCTATGCTTATTACTTTCCCCAAGAGAATACTGATCATTGGTTTCATTTGCAATTAAAATGTTTGGATGTTTATAGCAGCAATATCCACAAGACCCAAACTATGGAAAGAGCCCAGATGTCCATCAATAGATGAATAAAGTTGTGATATATATATATATATACACACACACACACACATATATAGGTATATGTATATGTATGTGTATTTACACATACAGCCATCAAAAAGAATGAAATCTTGCCATTTGCAATGATGTGGTTGGATTTAGAGGGTATTATGCTAAACAAAATATGTCAATCAGAAAGACAATTATCATATGATCTCATGAAGATGTGGAATTTAAGAAACAAAACAGAGGATCATAGGGGAAGGGAGGGAAAAATAAAACAAGATGAAATCAGAGAGGGAGACCACTCATAAGAGACTCTTAATCAAAGGAAACGAACTGAGAGTTGCTGGA
Source organism: Canis lupus familiaris (assembly GCF_011100685.1). Taxonomy (NCBI): domain Eukaryota; kingdom Metazoa; phylum Chordata; class Mammalia; order Carnivora; family Canidae; genus Canis; species Canis lupus. The sequence continues at coordinate 12,628,814 of NC_049256.1, read as the reverse complement.
GGGGAGTGGGGAGGATGGGTGATGGACATTGAGGTAGGCACATGAGCTTGGGTAATGAGCACGGGTATTCTATAAGACTGCTAAATCACTGACCTCTACCTCTGAAATTAATAATAATTATATGTTAATTATTTGAATTTGAAGTTTTAAAAAATAAAATGGGAAAAAAATTAAAAAAGAAAAAAAGTAAAATGTTGGGGTGGATGAATAATCTGAAGCACCCAAATATATTCCATCTAAAAAAGCATTTGTCAGGTTGATCAGGCTAGGTCTGGCCCATCCTGTCTGCTTGTATTGTTATGGGCTCATTTGCATCAACATTTGGCACAAGAGCTCCTATAGGGCATCTGGGCAATTGCCTGGGGGCTTGCAGAACAGCCTAGTCAGAGGCATGAGAGGTAATTCAAGTAGCTGGCCTAGATTTCATTATTCAGCCACGTGGTGACACCAGTACTCAGAGTGCCGCTCAGTGGTCTGTAATCAAGGGAAAAGGTGTGGCCTTCCACCTGATGATTGGAAACCCCCCTCTCGATTCTGGCGCCTTCTCATCCACTACCATGCCCTTGTTCTACTGATAAGGGCATGCCAAGCATAATACCTACAGATGGAAGCTAATCATGATATTGCTTCTCCAGTCTAGATTTACATAAACTGTTCACATCTGACAATCTGGGTAATCCCCCAACCCCTCCCTATGTGGGGGAAGTTTAATTTAGGATAGGACTCTGCTAGAAATGGGAGCCAGAAACAGAACACAATCCAAAGTACTGGGGCTCTCGCCATGCTTGTTTCATTGGCTTTCACCATCTTCTGTTTCAAAGCCTATAAGCTTTGTGCCCAGAACTCAGTTGATAGCTCTTCCCTTGTGTTTTCTCCATCTCCTGCAACGTATGCACCTCCCACCCTTCTGCGCCTCTCCTTTCCCGAGTGCCCAAATCTTTCTTGCTTCTCCTCTCTTGAATAAAGAAAGTACTTACTTGCTCCGTAAATCTACCCCAAGACTGTTCTCCAGTCTTGGGCCTTTGCATTGTAACAAAGGATAACTTTTAGAGAGCAGGCGATAGTTAGGAACCTTCTGGCAGTTGATGCCTGGAGCACAGTGTTGAGAAGGATTCTGAGACCCTACCAAAAAAGAATTTTGTCATCCATCGGCAATTATCTGCCAATAGTGTAAGAATGGAGAGTGGTAAGATACATGCCATATATTTGCCATATTTGGCTTAACCCAAAGCAATAAATCCCTAAAGATAGAATATCTGGAACTTGGGGTTGGGTAAGAGTGTGTATACATCAAGATATCTTGTTGTTGTTGTTATGCATGGAACAGATGCAGGGTAGCGTCATGCTGAGTATGCATATGAATTTCCATGCTTTTGTTTTTTTGTGTGGACTTGCATCTGATTTGGTCTTCTCTGAGTGTAACTTTTGGAGTTAGTACATTAAGTAGCATTTTTTTGGTCTGTTAACTTTTTCTGCCTAACAATTTGGCAGTTGGTCATCTGTCACATCTGACTCGTGCTCTTTTATATTCAGAGACCAAGAGGGTAAAAGACCACCAAAAGCCACTGGCATTTTGGGGAGAAATCATGGTGGCCATAAAGATGAAAAGAAGCCATCAAGAGGGCTTAGCTTGTTGGTGCCTGGGCATGCGATCTGACAATGCGGGAAACGGGGGTTGGAGAAAGGAGGTGTAATGAGATGGGGGTCTGTTATGAGTGCATCCTGTGTCCATTCAGTTATTCATCAGCTCCAGGCACTGTGCAAAGCGACTGAGTTTATAGTGATGTGCAAGGCACCACGCTGCCTCTAGGGACTGTCTGAAGAGAAGAGGGTGCCCAAACTAAGGGACGAGAGAGGGAGGGGGAAACGCAGGGTGCTATGGGTGCCCAGGAGGGATGTTGGGAGCTAGCTCCTGAAGGAAATTGATGTCTAAGTTGAGACCCAAAGAATGAGAAGGAATAAGTCAAAAGAGATGTGAAAAAGACCACCAGACAGAAGGAACAACATCTGCATAGGGCTGGAGTTGCTGAGAGGAGGGCTGAATTGGAGGACAGGGAAAAGCCAGATCATCAATTCACATCAGCGAGTCTGGACTTTGAAACTGAGGGCTTCTCTGTGGGAAAGTTTTAGGAGGAGGAGTGAAATGATGTGGCTTATGTAAGAAAGATGATTGGAAAGATGACTCTGGATGAAGTGCAGTAATTGCAGAACAAGACCTGGAGGCCTATTGGTGGCATTTGTGCTAACTCGGGAGAATTGACAGTCTCAGCCAATCTGTAATTGGAATGAGAGAGGGTGAGTGGTGGTGGAGGTGACTTGGAGGTCATCCAGCGCTGGAGGCCCAAAGCCTCAGCAGAATAAACGACACACCCAAGGTCATATGGCTAGGGAAGATCAGAGCGGGACTTACACTCGGGGCTCCTATCTCCGAGTACAATTCACTTCCCATGATATCCACACGGCCGGGTATTTGTTCAGCTCCCCGTTTGTGCAAAACACATCTGTGAAATGTGGGGGTAGGGGGGTAGAGTGGAGGTGGGGTGCAGGGAGAAGCATGCAAAAATGCTTAACCTCATTTCTATGGTCAAACTTCTGTGATGTCATGGTTCCCAGTTCTGTGCTTGGATTGGATGTTAAAGTGATACAATGGAGCGAGGGTAGAGAGAGGACAGAGACCAGTCACCAGCAGGCATGTGACTGGGTGGGCCCCAGCAGGGAGCCAAAGTGGTTTGGGATTTGGACTTTCTTGTCATTGATGAAGCACTAAATCAACATTTGGCCCATTGGGCTCCATTTTTACTAGAAGGAGGCAACTAGATTGATGTGCTGCCCTACACACCGAAGCTCCCCTGCTTCTGCCCGTCATTCCTGGCTGGGGGATCTCACACTCTGCTGCCTGCTGCCTCAACCCTTACGCAAGGCTCTGGGGCCCATGAGCCCTCACAGCCACAGATGGCCAGCAATGAAGTTCCACCAACCATGCATATCCATGGAGATGTTTTAGGGAAGTGGCCATGGGCCAGCTGTTAGGCATGCCAGTTTGGATGGTCAAATAGGGAAACAGCCTCGCAGGAATGAGGTAAAGAATATGGGCCAAGGCCAGAGTGAGCGTGAGAAACAAACATGAGTCAGAGAAAAAGGCAATAACTCTGAGCTGGAGAAGCACTGCCCTGCCGAAACCACGTTACATCGACCCAAAAATAGCCAAGACCGTGGGGACTGCCTCTAATGTGACACTTGATTTTTGTGATTTTTCAGATTGCAAAATTGGAGGGCTGGCCCATAAGTTGGAAAATAAAGCTTCGCAAAGTAGTAATAACTGTAAATCTTTCATTTCCTTTGGAAAGCATTACTCACCTATAAATGCAGTAGCTTGCTCCTTGCTCCCTTCTCTCTCACCCCTAAATACCTCACCTAGCTCTCTTTGAGGTCATGGTGAGGATCAGGAAAACAGAAATATTCCTACAGCTGGCTCTGATTCACTCTTTCATGGAACAAATATTTCCCCTAACGCAGGGCTGGTCCTGCTGGGAAAAGCCAAATTATATAAGGCCAAGCCCCTGCCTATGAGGGGGCTTTGTACTTAATAAGGGGGGGGGGGGATGAGCCACATGCTATAAAAACACAAGACGGGAAGGGATGACATTTAGCCAATACAAGAAACTGCGGGAACACAGAGGAGGAAGCGGTTATGTCTGGCTGGGTGGTGTGGGAAGGCCTCAGGAAAGGTGCATGTTGGATCCTGATCCTGGAGGACTGGCGGATTGCAGGGGCAAAAGGGAGAGAAAGTGAACAACAACATGGTCCCACGGCCAAAAGAGCACAGATCATGGTAGAGCAATGGTCGGCACCTCCCTAGAGCCTGACCTGCTGGTGACAGAGGCTAAGGGGAAGTGGCCTTACCACTGCCCACCCCCTGAGGCTCAGGACAGCAGGCTAGAGGCTAGACACGGTGTAGACAATGTGAGGTTTGGTTGTCACTATTTGTTTCTACAGCATGGAGGGGAAGTGGGAGCTGTTAGTAAGGTGGCTAGAGAATTCTGCTGTAAAAAGGCTGCCTTGACAGTGGTGTTTAAAACGCATCAGAACAGCAAAATGTGGGAAGCAAAATAGAATAAAATAACACACAAATAGAAATCAGTTGGAATATTCTTACCAAGGAGTTTAATCCCCATGTCCTATTCTTCGTCCACAGTTATGTCATAGCTCTGGTGTCAGCCGGTGTCTGGATACTCAGAGCACCCTTTCCCTGGTTACATGTGGGCAGAACCCTCTTTTCTAAGAGCGCTCTTCTCTAAGCATGTGAGTGCTCACACCTGCCACGTTGACACCTATGCAGACCGAGAGGTCACAAGACCTAGATACCTAGCCTCCTGTGCCCAGTGCCTTCACCAGGCTCTGCTTTCAGGTCAGCTTGGCACCCCCATTGCCGACCCACCCTGCTACTGGCTGCTAATGCCCTGTGTCAGTAGAGCACTGCTAACAGCCACTGAAACAGTCCTAGCTCTTGCTCTCAGTAGACCAGAAGTCTGCAGGTGCCATAGGTGTCTCTGCTAGTGTGTAAGGTATTGCATACCGAGGACAAGCATCATGCAGACATGCAGCTATAACCCAGCAGTAAGGGAGATATTTGTAAAGTTGCTCCTGAAGCACAGTTCCCATGAGGCAAGAGCGATCGTTCCTTTCTTCTATACTATGCTCACTCAGGTGAGCTCCGACATCGAAGCTGCCTGGGCCCTCAGGTGTAGCAATCCACTAAATTTATACAGCCATTGACATACACACTCACCTGTGTACTATACATATAGATATCTTACCTCTAGGATACATTAAAAATTGCCAGAGGGATACACGAAGCTGAGTTCCCAGATCAGCCCCTACTTCCACTGGTGCATTATGGTGAGTTCCTGTCCAGAGCCCCTGTTACTTTTTCCTGGGCATAAATACAACCTTGGTCTGGGGCTGTCTGGATGCATCATAGTTGCACAACCTTGATTCTTGAGATCAGAATTCCAGCCCCCCCAAAAAAAAAAAAAAAAAAAGAATTCCAGCCCCATTTTCCACAGTACATCTTAACCCCCAGGTAAATTAATATGTGAAATAAATGTGAAGATCACACACACACACACACACACACACACACTCACACACTCTTATTATCAGCACTTGGAATCCAGGGCCAGCCAGGATGCAGACAGGTAGCAGGTGAAAATGGGGGAGCCAGAGAGGACATGGCCATTTGCTGTCCTAATGATTCCTGAGCAAACCTCAGCTCTCTCTCAACCAGAATGCCTGTTGGAGAAATTAGCAGCAAGACCAACCTACAGAATGATACCGTGGGTGTCAGGACAGAGGGCAGCCCTGAGACACATTGTGGAGGGAACAGAACAGGTTTTGTGGAGTCATTGGCATGCCATGAGCAAAGGAGAAGGAAAAATCAAGGAAAATTCTATGAATTTTTGGCTGTTGGACTGGGAAGATGGTGGGTGCACTAATAGAAGCAGAAGCATACTTTCAGGGTATAAGTAAAAGATTGCATTTAAAATCCCATATCTGGGTCCTATTCTGGTTTAATTGGTTTAGGATAAGTCCTAAAGTCCTTTTAAGGTCCCCAAGGCAATTCTAATCTTCAGCCAAGGTTGGGAACCACTTGCCTAGAGGAACTTCTGTTTGGACATTCAGACCGGGCCCTCTCCCAAGAGAGGTGGGACAGTGGAGATCCAGAGAGGGAACCCTCCTGGTGGGATGAGATTACTGAAGAGATAGAGGCAGGGGAAGCTGGGAGAGACAGAGAGGGAGAGGGGGGAGGGGAGGGAGGAGGAGGGAAAGAGGAAGAGAGAGAGGGGAGGAAGAAGAGACAAGAGACGGAAGGGGGAGGAGGGAAGAGAGAAAGGGTGGGGAGAAGGGTGGAGCCAGGGAGACAAGGAGAGGGGGAGAGGTAGAAAGTGAATGAGGAGGTAATGCCCTCGCCCAAGGGGCTGAGGGGGCAAGGGGAGCAGCCAGGTAGCAAAGAATGATCAGATGGTAGCAAACCGAGAAGGTACAGGAGTCCTTTTTGTAGCTTAAGGCTGGCAGGTGTCTTCAATGTGCCATTGCTCACATGTGTGACTGGGAGCTATTTGCAGAGAAGAGTACAAAGCCTGAGAGGGCAGGTGAGCAGAGGGGTGACATGGGAGTGCCTTGCAAAGGCAACAATAGGCTCCTCCGTCCCTACCTTAAGGAATCGCCAGGTCCCAGCTGTTGTCAGGGACATTTTCCTTGTAGAAAATCTGCTAACTTGTTGCATTTCTTGACAAAATGTGAATCCAGGTTGTCCCTGTCTTCTGGCCTCCGATGCAACTGTGACCATCTGACATGCTTCTGTAGGAAGTCGGCCTGAAAATATGGGACCAGAGAGTCCTTTAGTTCTATTTTTCTGCTGGGCAAGGGAAAGAGAGCGTGAGTGTTAGCACTTTAAGAATTACATGCAGAAAGCCCATAAAACCCCTCGTTATCGACTCGTCCCTAACCCATAGACTTCCACTGCTATTGTACTGATGAGACAAGAAAATATGGATTTTATGATTACCGCTGGATGCTGCAAGATTTACGATGAGAAAATTATAAAAGATTAATTTCTAGCTGCCAGTCTATACCTGCCCAGCCTAACTCACACAGATTCACATGGCAGATGGCTCTAGGACACATAATATTGCTCTCAGAACTGAGGAAAAGAAGTATTGGTCTCTTCAAAGTAATAATGAAGTGAGCAATAGATTAACTAGAATTTGGAAGATCATGGATCCATCTGAGTTTCAGAGGCTGCAGTGTTCTTGGTGGATCAGGCAACTGAGAGCTTTCTGCAGCAGCCACAGGGAACTGCAGCTAAAGGGAACTATGGGTGCTAGTAGAACCGCCACAAAGAGCCATTCATTTAAAGATCTAAAGAAATTGGGACGCCTGGGTGACTCAGTGGCTGAGCATCCACCTTTGGCTCAGGGCGTGATCCCCAGGTCCCGGGATCGAGTCCCACATCGGGCTCTCTGCAAGGAGCCTGCTTCTCCTCCCTCTGCCTGTGTCTCTGCCTTTCTCTGTGTGTCTCTCATGAATAAATAAATAAATAAAATCTTTAAAAAAAAAAAAAGAAAAAATACCTAAAGAACTTGCCATCTTCCCAGCACTTGGGAAACAGATGTGCATAATAGATATGATCCCTGCCCCATTCCAGGCTACTGAGGAAGACAGTCAAATAAGCAACAAAGGAAAGTTCATGGTAAAGGAAGTAAGTGGCACAAGAACCTAACCGAGTGAGTGTTACAGGATCTTTGGGAATTCTTTTCTAGAGAAATGGACTTTTAAGTTGAGACTTGAATTGTAAGTAAGGTTCAGCTAGGCACAGAGCAAGGAGAAGCGTGTCTCAGGGAGTGAAAAGGTCAGAGGTGTTCCAAGCAGAGACAACAACATGAGTGAAGACCCAGAGCTGCAGAGCTTGGTTCGTTTAAGAAACAGAAAAGGATCCAGTATGGATAGGCTGTAGACCTGAAGACTGACAGGTGGGCAGGGAAGACCAGGTAGGCTGGGTAAAGGAGTTTGGGTATTCTCCTAAGGGGGTTGGTGCAGATTCCCTGGAGGCAGAGGAGTGCCATGAGCAGATTTCTCTTTGGGAAAGATTACTGGAGTACTGGCAGCCTGTGGTATGGAAAGTGGATTGAAGGGTGCAAGAAAGCCCAGCAAGTAGACAATTATAGAAACTCTTCCAGATGAAGGGGCCTGGAATGGAGTACAGTGGACATTTAGATGTGGTTTCATGGGATCTGACATGGGGCTGGGAAGAGCTGATATTGACTAAGAAGACAGTGACAAATTCCATTTTGGCCTCCATCTTCCCTTCCTTCCTTCCTTCCTTCCTTCCTTCCTTCCTTCCTTCTTTCCTACCTTCCTCCTTCACTCCTTTCCCTCCTCCTCCTCCTTCTCTCTCCCTCTGCCCTCCTCCTCTCAACATAAATTTCAGCAAGCCATAAAGAAGTGATCCCACCTGAGTATAAGCATCTCCTCACCCAGGCCTCTCACTGACTGCCCTGCACGAAACAATTGCACTCTTGCCTGATAGCATATTTGTGTTTTCATTACTTTTCCGCTGACAGTTAACACACCTATAACTTTCTTTGCACTTTCTCTGTGAAGCTACAGACTTCGTTAACTTACCTCAGGAACTTTCCTTTGCGGAACCTTATGCTGAAAGAAACAAAAATGAAGTAAATAAAGAGAAACTTTCCAGGCCTCTAGGGGAATGTCCTTATTTGCAGACTATCTTATATAAATGTGCATGGAAACCAGGAAGCCCTAATTTCTAGTATACAAAGTCAACAAAGTGAACTAATTAAAACAATCTGTTTGGAGTGCATTCAGGTCTCCTTGTTGACCCCAAATTCCTCGCCCCAGCTCCCTGGGGATTTACTTTCTGTCCCGTATACCTTTCCGGGCTTGTCATGAGAAGCAGCCATACAGGAAAGAAGTGCTGTGGATACCCTTCTCACGTACATGCCCATGTGATGCACGCGTCACAGGATCCCAATGTTGGTTTAGTAATGATAATGTGGGGCAGGAAAATTCCCACCCAAAATGTGTTTCTTTGGCATGAGATCTATTTTAGGCTGATTATTTTTAAGGAACAGAAGGCTCAGGAAAAAACTTTGACCTTCCCCCAACTGCCCGAAAGAATTTAGATAGAGGGTCTGCTCCAAGAAGGAAGATATCACCATAGATAAGCACAGTGGAAAATGAACGAGGTGAGGCAAAGTCTGTTTAAAGTTATTTATTTATTTATTTATTTATTTATTTATTTATTTATTTATTTATTTAGAGTGTGGTGGGGGGACGAACAGAGGAAGAGAGAGAGAGAGAGTAAGAATCTCAAGCAGACTCCACACCTAGCATGGAGCCCAATGCACGGCTGGATCTCACGACTCTGAGATCATGACCGGAGCCGAAATCAAGAGGCAGATGCTTTACTGACTGAGCCACCCAGGTGCCCCAAATATCTGTACGCACTAAATAGTAAATCCCCATTCCCTCCTTCCCATAAGCCCTGGCAGCCACCATGCTACTTTCTGTCTCTGAATTTGGTGACTCTAGGTACTTCAGATGGGTGGAATCACACAGTATTTGTTCTTTTGTGACGGGCTAATTTCATTTAAAAGAATATCCTCAAGGTTCATTCATGTTGTGGTGTGGGTCAGAATTTCCTTCTTTTTTAAAGTTTAATAGTATTCCATTGCATATCTATTCCACATTTTATGTTCCTGTTCATCCTTAGATGGCCACTTGGGTGCTTCCATGTATTAGCTATAGAGAATAATGCACCTATCAACACTCTCTTAGAGTTCTTGCTTTCAATTCTTTTGAGAATATATATATAGGGAAGTAGAATTACTAGATAATATGGTCATTCTGTGAATTAAACTAAAAAATTATTTTTTTTGAGTAACTGTCACACTTTTCTATAGCAGTTAAGCTGTTTTACATACCTACCAACAGTGCATAAGGGTTCCAATTCCCCCACAACCTCTCCAACACATAATATTTTCTAGATAGTAGCCATCCTAATGGGTTTGAAGTTATCTCTCATAGTTCTTTTTTTAATTTATATATTCATGAGAGACACAGAGAGAGAGAGGCAGAGACATAGGCAGAGGAAGAAGCAGGCTCCATGCAGGGAGCCTGACATGGGACTCGATCCCGGGTCTCCAGGATCACACCCTGGGCTGAAGGCGACATTAAACTGCTGAGCCACCTGGGCTGCCCTATCTCTCATAGTTTTGATTTGCATTTGCCTAATGGTTAGTGATGTTGTGTATCTTCACATGTTAGCCATTAGTATATATCTTCTTTGGAAATAGGTCTATTAAATATTTTGCCCATTTTTAATTGGGTTGTTTAGTTTTTTATTGCTGTTGTTGAGTTGGGGATGTTCTTTGTATATTATGGATATTAATCCTCTATCAGGCATATGACTAAAAACATTTTTTCCCATTCCATAGGTTTCCTTTGCAACTGATTGATTGTGCTTTCTGATGTACAGAGATGGCCACTTAAATTTCATACCATAGGTGCCCCCCTTACCTCACCCTAGTCCTGAGCTTCATATTAGTCCTTGTCTCTTCCACAAGCATTTGACAAATCTGAAGTATTTAAAACAACCAAGAGTACACTTGGGTTTCTGAAAGTTTAATTAAGCTCAGAATTTTATTCTTCTGTCTGAACTCTTTTGATAACCAGAGGTATCCAAATTTGAATGTTGTTTCTGAAGTATGACCTGGCATATCTTAATTGTTATAAGAGGTAGGGAGCTTCAACGGAAGGTTGCTAGGAGCCCCCTGTGCCGTGCCTAAGAAGAGAGAAGCTTTAGAACTCTTATTAAATGATCACAATGGACCAGGCACAGTGGACCAGGCATTTTACATGTGTTAACAACTCCCTTAATCCTGATGACAGCTTTATAATATGTATGCTGTTTGCACCCCCACTTTTCATATGATGATAAGGGACAGAGGGGCTGAATAAATTGCTGAAGGTAAGACAGCTAATAGGTGGTAGAACTAGGATTTGGATCATAGAAGGCTGCTTCCAGATTCTGTCCTCTTAACCAATTTTAAACTGTAGTTGATATATCATCTTCCCCATATTTAATTTTAAAAGTTATTTCAGATTTTGGCATCTTCCAGTGCGGTTGGTTTCCAGCATACTGCATTTGCAGGCTCTGCTTAGACATCGTGGCTCCTCTCCTAGCATTTCTTTTCCTTCTCTTGGCTTCCAGAACTGACTTCTATTCTATCCTCACATGAGCAGGATCTGAGCCTCCTGTAAATCCATCCTTTCCTCCTGAACACTCTATCCACAGCTCTATTCATGAACTGAAATCAGGGCTAACAGCCAAACCCCTCCTACCTCTAAAAAGCATATTGTAATGGAGCAATAATGCTCCATCTCTGTCTCTCCTACCCCACAGACTCAGAGGGCTAATTAAAAGCTGCACCTGACTCTTAGGTACAGAAAAGCAAACCCCACTTGTCTGGCTAAGAGCCAGCAAATGATGCCCTCTTAGCAGGTTCAATGTCTCAGCAGGTCATACCTCTCAGAGCAAGGAAGAACTCATGTCCTCACATACTCTCTTTGGCTGATGATCTGTTTGATGTTCTCCCATAGTCTTTTACCAACATTGAATTTTAATAGATTAGGTAAAATCACAAAGCCCTGCTTATGAAATAGGAGGTCTCTTTGAATCAAGTCTATTCATCCAGAAAAGAATCACTTTTGTAGGTTTGTGGAGCACCTCAGCTGTTGACAAATGATCCCCATGGCTTCTTTTTATCTACTTTGGGCTCCAGAACCCCATTGATCTTGAGGATAAAATGGCTCCACCACCAACCCACCCCTGTCATCCTAATTATTGTGACTTGTCATTTTCTGCAGGGTCCTATGGATCTACTCTGACACGGGTACGTGGGTGTATCCTGTGTTTGCCAAACTCAGCCCGGTGGGTCTAACAGCCTTCTTCTCTCTCAGCTACATCTTTAGTGCTGGCATCTATCTACTTGGAGAGAAACTCAACCACTGGAAATGGGGTCAGTTTATTTCTCTTTTACCTACAGACACATTCCTTCCTTACACTTTCTCCACTCCTCCTGGAAACAGGAGAAACCAGTCCAAAAGCAGAAGGCAGTGATGCTTGATGCCTTTGTCCAAAGGATTCAGTCAGACAGGTCCTACCAAAGTAGCAAAGTGAAGGCCTGGGGGAAGTTTGAATTTTCTCAAAGGACCCCTTCAAATTATGTCCCCACCTCCCCCAACCAATACCTCATTTAATTTCAAGGCTAAAAATAATCTTGTTTAGAGAGCTCAGGACCCAGAGAGCAAGGTGTCATCATCCCCAGCATGAAAAAAATGAACTCAGGGTCTTCTTCCCTTAAGTGAGGGACTGAGGGATACAAGCTGCTAGTGTCAAAGTTTCCTTTTTCGAAGGATAGGATCCAGATGAACCGCTTCATTCTTCCAACCTCAGCTATGCCTTCCCAGATGGTCTCCTATCCTTCTCCCATTAGGTTGCTTCTAGCCCATAGTAAAACATTCACCAGATAAATTCACATCCTATACTTGAGATAAGAATTGTCATTTAAACAGGGTCTTGGGCAAAGTGAATATGTCAGCAAGCTAAGCTTTCTAATTATAAGTAGCTGGAATCATGTTGCTTCTTAACTCAGCTGATTTTAAAATGGAAGATTTTATTCTCTTCCTTGCTTCCCCCACAACCCCCACCCCCAGAATATTCTTTTGTTGAAATGGTAGGTATTAAAAAGTCAGGTTGCAAAATAATCATGTTTTTTTCCCTACCCAAAGGGAAGTGCAGGAAGTATACCCTGATTTTGTATATAAGGAAGCAAGAGTCACACACAGTCCCCCACATCACACGCCCACATGCCATTCTGTTCTATCAAAATAGAAATGGCACAAGTGGCATCTTCCGCCCAATCTATGAACTGGTGTGAAAACATAAGCCCATGTACGCAAAAACAAAAAAAAAACCCAAAAAACAAAAAACAAAACACGACATATTTCTGAGAGGAGAATGAGACCCTGGGGAAATAAGCATGCAATTTGGCTTTTTCACATGTTTTCTACCCTTGGAGAATGTAACGGGTTGGGGAAATCTCAAAGGCAATATCCTTGAAAGCAAACACTTAAAAAAAATGAAATACTAAAATTTACTCCCCAAATCAGGATTCCAAATCACAGGAAATTATCCAAAGGGGGGAAAAATGTGTTGACATTTTAGATGTGTTGACATCTAATTCTAACTAGTTTGGCTCCTTGAAGTTCTTGGTAAGGATTTTTGATGCCTTCCCCGAATCTATATTTAAAAAAAAAAAAAAAAAGAAGGAAGAAACTAATCCATTTGAAATTTGCAGAGAGAAACGTGATTACTCAGAGCTTACAGAACAATAACTTTTTAAAACAATTGTATTGAATTCAATAATGATTAATTTCTAAGTTGTTACTCTACAGTGACTTTTAGACATCCGTTGAATTAAAAACTTTTTCAACCAAATTTAGTATTATTTTTAACACAAAGATCTTTTAAGTAAGCTTCATTGGTTAAGAACTACATCCAATTTTTCACTACAATAGGTCCCAATGAGCAAATAAGTTAGCATCAGCATGTGGACTGTCATATATGCAAATGCTTATGTTAATGTGAGTGGCAGAGATACGTGTAGGTGGCCATGTGTCCTTCTCCTCTCTCTAGATTTTTAACTCCTTAAAGAACAGATTGGGCCAAAAGTCCTATATGGCATCAGAATAGGATCATAAACGGGTTAAGTTCTAAACAGACCATAACTATAAAAGGTCTAGTAAGAATTAAAAGAGAAATTCGATCACTTAACATTCCAGTTGCAGTGAACACTTTAAACTATCTAAAACTAAACAGAGCTATCTATGTGAGCACGTTTTCCCATGTCTTATTCTGCTTAAAACACTTTAAATCTTCCCCAGTTTACAGATGAACGTCCAAACTCTTGGAATGACACACAAGGGTCTCTGTGAGCCAGTCCCTGCTGTGGCTTTTGCTTTCTTTTTTCTAAATGTGTGCCCCAGCAGCTTGTTTTCTTTACCCATTGATGTCGTCCCTGTCTTCCATGGCTTCAGTCTTTCACATCCCCCCAGTCTTTGCCTGTCTCACACCCACTTAATCATATCAACTCACCTCTTTCAGCAAGCCTCCTATGGTCTGCATGGACATAGGTTTTTACACAAGACACTGAGTTCTGTAAGGGTTAGGAGTGTGTCTTATTCATCATTCACTCTCAAGTATCCATTAGCTTATCCAATGGATCAATCAATGCAGACAGAGGGTATCTAAGAGTTCTCCTCTCTAAGCATTAAATGGGACTTTGTGCACAGGGCTTCTGGAAACAGTGGTCAAGGAGTGACTATAATGGTTGGAGATTAAAGTATCGGGCAGAGAGGTTAAGGAGCATAGATGGTGACGCTATGGTATATTGTTTGGAGAGCGGTTGAAAAAGAGATGTGTGTTAGGACAGGCAGTGCAAAATAGGGGGAGGAACACTGGAATAGAAATCAAGAAAACCAGGATATGTCTCTCAGCTAGCCTCAAACCAGCCATGTAGGCTGTGTCAATTCACTTCGACTTCTCAGTGATGGGATGACCTCAAGTCAGCGGACCACCCATGCCAGGATATAGTGAATGCCTGCCATGCCAGTGTACATGTAGTTTAGCATTGCCCAGGCTTGGACAATCAGTCACGTGGTTCTTCTATCTCTGAGTTCTTCTCCAAACCTGTTCTGGATCTATGGAGAGATGTAAACAGCTACCTTCTCTGTCCAAATCCAGAACTAATCCTACTTTGTCACCTCTTTTCACACCTGAGCTCCCTTGGATGAGAGCACAACTTTAAGGAGTGCTTTGGTGACCAGTAGGAGGCAGTAGTTGGGAGAAAAGCTCTGTGCCAAACTGCCTGGGTTCCTATCTTGGTCCTACTACTGGTAGACCGATGACACTGGGCAAGACACTAAATGTCTTTAGTGTTCCAGTTTTCCTTGTGCATCATGGAGACAATACTAGCGCCCTCCACCTAACATCCTGGAGGACCATAAATGACTTGAGAAGTGTCAAGTGACTAGAACAGGGCCTGACACATAGGAGTCATTGCTGTTAATCTCACTCATTCTCCCCCTCAAAAGTCAGACTTTCCTATATGGGTATTCTAATCCTCTCCTTCGATTTTATGCATCACTTACCAATTTCCCCAGCTGAAGGCGATGAAGAGCAACAATCCCATAGCAGAGTAAAAATTGACAGAGAGGGAGCAGTTATTGAAAAATTAAGAGGTCAGATTAATTGAGGCTAGAATTAATTGGAATCGCTGCTTCTGAAATCCTGAGACACAGTGTGGTCTGGTTAGGAATTACCATCCAAGTACCAAGTGGTCAAGAAATATCAGTCAAGGCCCATCTAATTTGTAAGGATCTCTCTAGCAGTAGTCCTTGACCTTTACTCCACATTATAAAATCACTGAGGGAGTTTTAAAAATACTAATTCTCATGTCCATCCCAGACCAATTCAGTCCTTATATGTGGAGATGGGGACTTGGCATTGATATTTTTAAAAGCTGTCCCGTTATTTTAATCTGCAGTTATTGTCAAGAGCCACAATCTCAGAGTAGCGCTTCCCAAACTTGTATGTGCTTCCAAATCTTGTTAAAATGAGGCTCTTGTTAAAATATAGATTCTTATTCAGTAGATCTAAGGTATAGTGTGGGATTCCACCCTTCTAATGTGTACATGCAAAGATTCTGATGCTGCTAGTCTGTGGCAGTGATGGCCACACTCGCTGAATGTCTACCCACTTTCTACCTCCTCATGTGTCATGTCAGAGAGGAGTGAGAAAGGCAATAATAAGCGATGATGTCAATAATCAAATGTGAACTCGGATACTGGGTGTCATACTTCAGGAATGCGTAGAAGCATGGATCTGGCCCCATGTATCAGTGAGACAAATGCTATCAGGCTCTCGGGAAGGTCCAGATGGTCTGCAAGAAGATGCTGTGACACACAAAGCTCTTAAGAGTTTCCAGAGAGCCACCATGCATGACTTTCACCATCTCACTCCCTTCCCTGTGCTAACTTTTATGTGTCATGAGACAGAGGCTGAACAAGCACAGGGTCACTTACTGGGACCACATACCCACCAGGAAAGATTCAATTTCTACTCTTTGGGCAGAGTTAGATGGAACATAGATTTCAAACAATAGTAGAATCGGGCAAGGGGAAGCAGTCTCTGGCAGATCATTGTAAGCTTGGCACACCATGTCTGAGCACCTAGGGATGCCCCAGATACAGTCTTTCTATCCCGACTGGGGGAAAAAGGGCTATCAAAGGGTTCCTGTATACTCTTCCTTGTTTGTCTGCCTCTTGAGCACTGAATTTTTCTTCTTTCTTTCCTTCTTTCCTCCTTCCCTAGCATCCAGATTGTCCGCAGCCAACTAAGGCTTTCTTTGGGTGTTGAGGTCTTTCTTTTATTTCTTTCTTGTTTCGTGCTTATTTTCGTGCTTTCTTGTCTTTCTTTTTTCTTTCTTCTTCTCTTTCTTTCTTCTTCTTTCTTTTCTTTCTTCTTTCTTCTTTCTTTCTTTCTTTCTTTCTTTCTTTCTTTCTCTTCCTGGATAAGGCACAAGAATGCTAATATCAAGACTTTCTTCCTCAGGAAGAAAAACACACCCACAAGATATATCAGGCACATAAGGGAGCTAAGCACCTCCAGGCCAACATGGCATGGCCTCTTATATGTATGTGTGGCTGGAGAGGCAATCAGCTTATCTCTGACCCATGACCCCTCTTCTAACATTCCTGAGGGACATGTGCCAGGAGTCAGGCTATCCTTTGTCAGGGCCTGAGACCATAAATCCTTTCCCTCCTAAGGAGAGTTCATAAGCTGAAAATTCTAGTCTAACCAAGTGACTTTGTGTCTATGGCTTAGACAGAATGACATTAAAACCTTCCTTTAATACTATTTTCTCTAGGCCACACTTTTTTAAAGGGAGATTTTTATTGTTGAAAGCTGCTTAGAGGTCATCTAGTCTACCTCTTTGGTTTTATCCATGAAGAAATTTAAATTTTTTTCTGTCTTGCATGTTGTCCCTGATCATTTCACAACAAAAGATTCTTATAAGGAGATGACTCCATGTGTATTTCTAAAGCATGGTTCTATGGAAGCAACATTCAGTCAATAACAGAAATATATCTCCTTTTTGCCTTTCTTGCCCTAATTTCATCTCCCTCAACTCAAACAGAGTCCATGTTGGATTATTTCTTCTCCTTCTTTCACTGCCTTTTTTCCCACAAGGATTTCTCCAGCCAGAACCTCAGCTCCATCTCCTTCCTGCTATGTCTGCACTGAAACTTTTACTCATTCATGTTCAAATCTCATTCTTCTAACACCTCATATCTCCCCAACCATCTGCCTTCTCACCCTTTTCCAAGCCAACCCACGGAAACTAGGCAAATGTTCTTCAATTTTTCAGTTCAAAGTCTAGCAGCAGTAGCTTTTGTGATTGTAGATACATAGGTGTAAATCTTTGTGAGTATAATGTTTCTACTTACTCTATTTTCTGACTATTGGAATAATAAGGAATATAATTACATATGGTATCCATAGTGATGTTGATTAAAAGAATGGTTTTTTTGCCATGACAGCAGAAAACGTTTGGATCTTACACAAGACAAACATTAAATGTTTGGCCTAAAATATCTCTATTTCTTGGTACTATCTAACACAGGATAAAGAAAGGACTAAAATGAATCGGGGATGGACTTAGCTTCCTAACTGCCAACTAGGAGGCATTCCACTAGAAAAATTGCCTTTCTATGAAGAAAAGAGGGATAAGAAACAACACTATTTCCCAGTTAGAATATGAAATTCATGTTGTGAACTTTGTTTAGGCTAATATGACCTATTACTAAGTCCACAGCTCCTTAATCTCGAGCCATGTATTGTGGAATCATGGCCAGAGATAGATTCTGAGGACTCAGAGAAGCCCAGAGACTGCTCAACTCCAGGAAAATGCAGGACCCCACCAGCTAGAAACAAAAAGATAAATATGATTTCTGTGATGTTCACACCATGTAACTCACTACAGAAGAAATGACTGTTGGAAGTCCACCCAGAGACACATTTTGGGATGATGCCTTCTCTAATGGATTTGTGGGTCCATGGACATGTTTTAGTGCTCTCTGTCTAGCTGCTTAGTGTTGGATGTGGGAGACTCTGATCTCAGGGAAGAAGCCACCTGCTCTCCTCTCACAAAAGAACTTCCTGCCACCACTTCCACTCCTGGGCTCTTTCTCTCTATGCCTTCAGTTTCTGTTGTGTTTCTTCAATGGAGATGTACTCTCCAGTCCTTGGCACCTGGGGTTGAAGGAGCGTGGTTGTGATTACAGTTACACTTGAGGGGCTGGGGGTTGGTAAGCAGCATAGAGTTTTTAGGAGCCTTCAGAGAGATGGCAAGACTCAACAAAGTTGTGAAGTTGATGTTGCCCAAGCTCTTAAAATGAAGGAATTAATGTGTCATTTAACAGGAAAGGGATTTATTACAGGCATTGAGTGTATGCTTCAGAAAAGAGAAGGTTCTGGGCTTGTACTTAGAGCCTAAAGTGCAGAAGACCTCTCAGGGGAGGAAAGAATCCACATCAAAAATGAAAAATAAGTGAGAGCATAAATGAAAATGATGTGAAGCCTGTAAAGCTAGATAAATTAGTAAGGCTTCCCTGGAGTGACTGAGGGTATCTGGATGGATGAGTAAAAGAAGAAGAAGAGAGAGGACTGTCCTTAAAAATGTTGATAGGCATGAATACAGGATGGCCCCAAGGGCTGTGTGATTAAGAGTTGGCTGTCCTAGAAAAGCAGTGTGATGAGGGAGTCTTCTAATCATCAGTCACTACAACCTCTGAGAAGGGAAACTCTAGCAAAATAAAATTAGTAGAAGATATTTAAAGGCATAACTGATGGAGGGGGCAGGATTTGAAGGATGAAGCATGAAAGTAGGAGCATGAGATTGCTGTGGCATCAAGCCAGAACTAACAGGGCTCTGGAGTGGGCAAGGAGAGGCTGATTTGAGAAAATTTTTCTAAGTAGGATTGAAAACATTTACAACAGGTGGAAAGAATAATGCATTAATGAAGTGTTAGAAATTCCAGAGTTTATGCAAAGATTTATGATCAATAAATACAGAGGTGCCAACTTGTTGGCTGAACGGAAGTCATTCTAGAAATCTAGTGCTATAATTTCAGTAGAAGAAAGCCCTTCTAATGAGTTTACTAAAATTTAATCAATATGTCAGTACTTTTCCATTTGGGCTGATAATTTGATTTGGGGAGAGGTCATAAAATGAACCCTAATTAGGTGAATATCCACTCTTCTATTTCTTCTCTAATTTGATGTCTCTTCGTCTCCATTTGCACAATCTCAGAGTTTGTTGATGGGTAGTGTACAGCTTTTAAACACTTGGCCAAGAGCAACACCAATCACAATAGACCTGTAGAAGCCCATGAAGGCAAAGGCACCATCAGTCAACAAACTAGCTGTGAGTCAAACACCAAGCGGGGTCAACAGAGCTGCTTCTTGCTTTTTCTGTAGAGGTGCTTGCTAGGTTTTCAGAACTTTGTAAAGTACATCTTCTTGCCCTGGGCTAAGTGTCCTCAACTTTCTACTGCCCCAATTCAGGGAGAATGTCTGCTTGCACAAAATTACCCATTATAGAAACCCTGGAGTCTGATGTCTCTCTCTCTTCATCATACAGGTGACGCGATGCAGCCAAGGAAAAAGAGGAAATGATCACAGGCCATTTTCCAAGAACAAAGGAGGAAAAAAACATGAGAGTTTTTGGTTTTGGTTTTGTTTTTTTCTGGTTGAGGGAGGTGGTGGAGCAACAAAAGAAGGTAGAAAGGACAGAGAATGACATTTAAATGTAATAAGAGTGTTTATGAAGGTAGATTAATTTGGGGACTCTTCGTTTTTTCAAAGTTTACTGGACATGCAAGAAACAATAACTGCTGTCTCAGAATCTGTTAGCTTCGTCTGGCCTCTGTGGTCAAAATCCAGCCAAAGGCAAAGGAACCTTGCACAAACTCGGGGTTAGAGAATGTTTAGAGAGGGAAATAATTTAGGATCACTGAAACTATTCACCTTACCAAAGAGTGTGTTGAGGACCTAGCTGAGAAGTAACCTGCATGAAGCCAAAGAGCTAATGTCAGAACCAAGACAATAGCATTTAGCCCCCAGATCTTCTAACTCCCATCCTCTGCAATTTTTAATGACCCCAACCTTCCTAAAAACAAGTATTTTTATCAACTAGTTATTTTCATGGATTGCTCATGTTTTGTTTTGTTTTCCTTAGTCTAGATAGAGATGTAGGGAGATGAGTGCTATACGGAAGTTAAATTGTCCACCTGATAGGAGAGCAAAGTAATTGGGGCAATGAGAAAGTAAGTTCTAAAAAATATGGGGAAATCTGTGCCTCTTGTGAACAAGGATTCAGGGCAGGTCCAAATATGGGACTTAGTGACATCACCATCAAAATCTCTTCTATTGGAATATTGATGAATTTGTCATAAAAGTACATCTTACTTGGGGAGTAAGTGATGGGAAGTGACATGACCTTGAGGACCCCCGAAAATACTTTGGCACAAAGCACTTTGCTGAGTTCGCTTTCTGATTAACAAGCAGATTCACAAACCCAGCTTTGATCTTCCTCGTGAGTTTTTCTGGGTCTTTATTTACAGGCACATTTTTGTAAAGAACATGGATGATAACAGGTCTAGTCATGGATAAACATGGAGTCTAGTGGTATGTCACCAGGTCCATGTGAACTGGGTCCAGGCAGCAAAGTAAATTGTACTCAGGCTTCTCAAGCTAACAGCATGCAGAAGGAATTTAGTAAAATGGGTAAAATTTGGCAAAAACTGTTCCTGGAACCACATTCAACTTTGATGGCTGTATGACCAGCCACAGTGCCATATCTATTCCAAGACTGTGAAACCTTAGAAATACCAAGAACAGTCTTGAGAAATCAGAGAAAATGGCAGACTGACACAATAGGGCAGGCAGTCCCCAAGAAGCCTGGAACAGGCACCCAGAAACCCACCATCTCACTAACCCTATATCTACTAATATATAAATATGAGCCGCAACTCTTTTCAGATTGAACTAGGTAGGAACAGCACCTCTTTTCCTATACCTGCTGCTGCTTGATTGCTCCAAGCACCTGGTCTCAGCAGAAGCCCAGAAGCAGTTGTCACAGTGGAAATTCCCCAAATGCAAGGCCCACAGGGTATCACCCAAAATTTCCACACCCCAAAGATAACCTAGGCTGCATACTCCTCAGAGTGATAGAAAGCTCTTGGCTGGGATGAGGGCTCAGAATTCTATTTGTGGCTTCATGGTCCCTGGAACCAATTTAGACCTTGATTTCTGTATGACTGACCATCGTGCAGGATCCATTCCACTGCAAGAAATACCTGAGAATCACCAGCACATAGGTGGCTCCCAGGCACGGCTGGAGCTTAAGAAAGGAGACGCAGCAAAATATCCACAACAAACACTAAACACACTAAATAAACATTAAGAGGTATGTAAGATTGGCTGCCCACAGAAGGCTAGGTCCTTAATGGTTAGATGGCCGTACCAATCGCACGGGGAGATAGTCAGCAATAATACTTGTGTAGGGTCATGCTATTGGCAAACTGCACTCACTCCCATGATCTCACTCTATCCTCACGAGAATCTCATAAGTAGAAAATGTATCATGTCCTCATTTCCCAAATGAGGCAATTGAGTTTCTGATACTGGTGTGCTGGTAAATGTCTAAAATAACCAATCCCTCAGAAAGAGAGAAAATTGTGAGGCCCTGATTTAGTGTTTGCCCAGTCCGTGGTGTGAACACTCCACCACCTTTTTTTTTCAAGATGCCAACAGGCCACTGAATACAGAGCTGGGAAGAGATATGCATAACCACTTGGTCCTTGCAAGGACCACAGGAGCTGGCTCTAGCATGTCACTGGCTTCAGAGAAGGGGAAATGACTGGTCCAAGGTCACATGCATAATCGATTCCTGAGCCCATCTTCCTATCTCCTGATTACAGAGCAGAGCAGTAATTGGTCATCTGAAAGTTTTTTAAAAAGTAAAGACACGTGTACATCTCAAGGCTAGATAAAAGGCGGTGGTCAAGGGACCCCAGTGTGGTGGAAACTCTCATCCACATAGGCCGAGAGAAGAGCAGCTCCAGTGCCTCGTGGACTGGGCCATATGTTCTAGAGTTGCTATCTCACATGCGACCCCAATTTTCAATTTGGGGTGAAGACTTATCCTGTCTGCCTCAACAGCCCATTAGCCCCGTCCTCTCCTCAAATGGGTCATACATTTCTCAAAGTATTTTCAGCTCCTCTGCACCTACTCGCTTGCAACACTTGTCATAACAGGAAGTTAGTTTCATATACTGTAATCCCCAAACACGTGGCGCCTGCATGTGGGGAGTGGGGGGGGGGGGGCTGAGAGAGGAGTGGGGAGGCCGGGCTTCCCAGAAGGCCGCCTGGCTGGACCCTGAACCCCTCCCAAGTCTGGGCCTCTCCCTCCCAGACCCAAGTGTCAGAAACCAGAATCCATACCCAGACATTGTTTTCCTTTCTCATGCAGTTGGTGGCTCTTTTTCTTTTCTTTTCTTTCTTTCTTTCTTTTCTTTTTTTTTTTTTAATAGAGCATTTGAGTAGGCAGCAAAGCCAGTCAGAACTGTTTATTTATAGCTGTGGATTTTCAATGCTGTATAAATTAGAAATCATTGCTGAATGAGGCCCGCGCCCACTCACACACGCAGGGCTGCTATCCGCGGGTCCTTTCACACAGTTTGACTGTACACAGTCTAAAATGGGAGAAAATGACATGCTCCGAGTCAAATGACGAAGTCACAGCTAAACTGCAAAGCAGAAAACCAGCAATTATTTTTCCTCAGCACAATATGGGAAGTACGACAGGTACAATTATCCAATATTATTTAACAGCACCGGTTTGTGGTGTAGGGAGAAAATAAAGGTTTCCGTGTCTCAAAGCAGAGAAAAAAAAAGAGAGAGAGAGAGAAAGAACCTGCCTCCTGGCTCCTGTTTCTGTGGATTAAGCTGTGTTATGTAAATTGAAACTAGCTTGGATTCCAAAAAGGGAAGGGAGAAGCACCTGGCTCCCTCACCCTTCCTCCCAGGAAGGTTGCAGCCTATGTCATCAGGGACTTCTGAGAAAAAGCCCCTCACCTTGGGGGACCCTGATCATCATTCTCCGAGGCAGTGGTTCCAGATACTGGCTGTGGGCAAGGGCAGGTTTGCAGAGCTCCTGTCCCTTAGACTAGGGAAACCCTCTCCTGCACTGGCTCACCCTCCCTCGGCTTGAATGAGATGAGGTAAAAAAGCAGGGGGCCCCAGAGAATAATTTTCATCCCCTTAATCAAGGACCCACTGTTTTGGCCTCCAGCATGATTTGATTCCTATTTCCAAGCCTTTCCTTAAACTGGTGTCCCGTCCTGGATAGACCTTTCTTTGTCTAGATGCTGTCATAAAAACAAGTTATTTGTGGCTTCAGACTTTACTGGGTGCTACTTCCCAGTCTCCGGAAAGCTCCCTCTAGCTCTCCAAGGTACAAGGCTCAATCCCTTCTCTACACCCCAGAGTGGGCCATGCCTGTGCCACCCAGCCTTGCATCTCTCTCCTTTATCCAGCCTCTTGGCTTCTATTCCCATAGCAGTTGAGATGCTGGAAAGAACATGGGCTTCAAAGCCACAGGAGATTTGAATTCAAATCCCGCCTCCACCCCTCACTATGCATATAGAAACCAGGGGGAAAAGAGTTTCCTTTTCTGAGGCTTGGTTTTTTAAAGTCCCATGCTAATACCTACCATGAGTAAATAAGATTATTTAAAGTGGTTGTGGCATCTAAGATTCTCCATCCCACCCTGCTTGGCTGCAAGCTCATTGAGACCAGGGGCCATGTTGAGTTGTCTGTATCCCCAACAAGGCCAAGCTCTGCACCATGAGAGAGTACTGGAAATATGTACAGAGAATTGACTCAAGGGTTACTTACAGCTTCTTAATTCTATAGGCTTCATCACCAATGATCTTTCCCCCTCTCCCGGAAGCTGAGCGTGTCAACATGAGAGCTACCATTTCTCTGAAGACACTTTCTCCCTGTTAAATCCCAGAATCCTATTAACAGTGGTGATCAGGTTATACTTTGATGGGACCTAGTAGTAGAAAGCACATTGACAGAATGGAACATAGTACAAATTTTGATAAAGAGGAAAAACCGATGAGGAATGGCCTAGAGAATAAAGACTGCATGCAGGGGGAGCTCCAGATTGGACAACTGGATAGCCCTGATTGCCCCAAAGAGTGCCTGCAGTGTACTAATCCAAATCAGGGAGATTGATCCTTAGAAGTGGGTGCAGGAGGAGCACAGAAGACAAATCCTGTTTACATCAGAATTTATTTTAGGTGCCTGGTGGGCCCTTTCTTATAGATAATAGCTCTTATCATTAAGACTTGGTCTAGTCTGACTCTTACTTCATCTTAACTGAGACTTCTTCAGTTACTCCATGGCATGACTCTTTGGGACCATGGAAAGGGTCTCTGCTCTTACTGTCACTCCAAATATCTTACTAATGTACAAAAAAAATCCCTCCCCATGGATAAAGCATTCCACTGGACATGGAGAGACACATTTCCTACACAAATGAAAGAGGTGACCTGTTGACATACACTCATGCATATTCAATGATCGGTGAAGGATATTTGATGACTCGAAAAAGTGTGAATATGGGGAAAGGTATGCATAGCAGAATGAAACAGAATATTGGAAGAAAATAAATAGGTTCAGAAAGGGTCAGCTGCAGACTCCAAGGACAAACCTTGCTTGATTCACAATGTTTTATTCTGTGGGCTGCCAAGAGAGTGTCCTGGCTCTCCATCCCACTCTGAGGGCATATGGTCAGGGTATCCCCAAAGAGAGCTAGAGAGTGATCTTGGCCACTAGTGGGTCAACAAAATTCTGCATGCCTTTGGAGTAGTGGAAAGAGGAGGCACAGCTGTGACATGCCACTCTCGAAGTTTCCAGTCTTGATTGTCTGGCTGGCACTACAGGAATTTCAATTTGCTCTAGAGCTGGGGAGAAAAGTTAGTGTTGGATTGCCACCATTCTTAAAAAGAGAGGAGGCAGGGCAAAGGAAAAAAATGGTTTCCATTGGCTCTTGAAGAGCTTCAGCTAGATTGAGCTTCCCCAAGATTCCTCCTTTGTTTTTTAAGATTTCATTTATTTACTTGACAGAGAGAAAGAGAGAGAGAGAGCGCACAAGCAAGGGGAACTGGATGAGGGAGGGGAGAAGCAGAATTCCCACTGAGCTGAGCAGGGAACCCAACCTGGGGCTCAATCCCAACTTGGGGCTCAATCTCAGGACCCTAAGATCATGACAGAAGGCAGACACTCAACTGACTGAGCCACCCAAGTGTCCCCCCCCGAGATTCCTTCTTACCCACACATCTTCTCAACCAGTCCCAGACCTCCTGAAATGTTGAGGGAAAATGGACACTTACTAAAGGTACACTGAGCTGCTTTGAGGGCTAGCAGCATGCCTTATTCACCACTGCATCCCCTACACAGAACACAGTGCGTGATATACAACAGGCTTTAAATGCATATTCAACACTCAGATTTAGGTAACATGTTCAGTGTCTCCTGGTGACATGGGAATTTAAACCTAGATCTATCCAACACACATGCCCCAGTAGTTTCCACTCCACCAAAGGTTTTCCTGATACCGTGGAAATATGTTTTACATCATGACTCCGTAGAAACACAAGCACACACACACACACACTTTTAATGTGTGATAGACCACTATTTTCTAATTATTTTCTATTCTATTACTTGAAATATATTTTGACAATTACATTGATTTCTAAATCCAACAATAGGTTACAACCTATAAGCTGAACAACACGGCACTCCATCATACTGTAGGATTCATTCATTCATTCATTCATTGAGCAAGTGCCTGCTATGTGCATGGTCTGGGCCACATGCATGCGTGGCCTGAGGACAGAGACCATGGTGGTCACCACTTGGATCCTTCGGATTGGCACTAGGAGCTTACAGCCTTTCCTCCTGCAGCATCTGTGGGAATGTAGAAGCAAGCCTTGCTTCTCCTGCTCACTGTGTTAGCAGCTGCTCTGCTAGACTCAGCCCCTCTGAGATGCAGACAGGAAGAAGAGAAAAAACATTTCCACTACAAGAGCTTACAAAACCTTCCGCTGAAGGCTTAAGTCTGGCCTGAGCTGATACATTTGGTGACACTGTAGGGATTTGTTTTCACTCAACACTTAATTTTATTAAGATTCAAATTATGAAGTTAGATGAAGTTGAGTTAAGAAAACAAATACTGTATGACTTTTACCTTGGCAGGAATCCGGTGTGCGATTCTGAAAACTCTCAATCTAAGACGTTGTGTTTTATTCCATTGGAAAATTTTACTAAGTACATTCTAAAGTCCACTCACATTGTCATTTTAAATACATGCGTTATCTCAAATTTGCCAATTTGTGAAGTCATGTGATTAAGTAAAATTCTTTTTATTATAAATTAGATTGCTTTGGTACTGCCTGTATTTTCCTCTACTAGATGTGTGTGGCCATTTCAACCTTCTGGTGCCCTTCCATATCACCAAGCCAAGAGGAAGATGCCAAGAGATAGGTCTGCAGCCAATTCAATCACGGTCTCCCTACTCAGCAATGGAGGTTTCCGGGTAAATTCACATCATGGGAAAGAAAAGACCTGCTGCCAAAAGTCCTTCTAACTCACAGATGAACTCTCAGGG
Organism: Canis lupus familiaris; assembly: GCF_011100685.1. Classification (NCBI taxonomy): domain Eukaryota; kingdom Metazoa; phylum Chordata; class Mammalia; order Carnivora; family Canidae; genus Canis; species Canis lupus. Next base: position 12,602,361 of record NC_049256.1, on the reverse strand, counting down.
GCCCACCTGGGACTCATACTAGACTCTGGGATTACTTAAAACAGGGATTACTTCCTTGACTGCATTAACAACCATAAAGGGAGATTCCTGTGCATTCTAAGGGGTTTAATGAAAATGCCACATGTACATAAATCTTGGTCCTGTGGTTGCATATTTGGAAAGAGATTGAAAGCACGACTCTGGGATAGTGATGCAGGGTCTCTGAGGATGAGAACCTGTAAGACTCTAAGCTGTTAGTGAGTGAATGTGCTCTGTATGTGTTACAAAGGGTTGTGATTGTGTGTCTGCAATCAAAGGGCAGCCAGCCCTTGTTCCCTGTTGGTGGGTGGACATGCCCAGGGTCCGAAGCCCTTGCATTTGACTTATTGCCTTATTGCCTCTCGCCTTGCCCCCTTCTCCAGTTAACATTTGTCACTGTACTTCATCTCTCATATGGTCATTCTTGAAAAAGACCTTCCAAGAGATAGTTGACATCAGGCCAGACTGTTTATCCAGCATCTGGATAATCCCAGTTAACATTTAGCCTAAACTTTACCTTTACCATCACTAAATTTAAATATATTTACAATATAAATTTGTTTATAGTTGCAGTAGTCTATAAGTGGTAGAGCTATTATTATCTGTATTTGCTTCCCAGTTTCCAGGGCTAGCGCAACAAAGAACCACAAAGTAGGTGGCTTAAAAACAAGCGTTTATCCTCTTATAGTTCTGGAGGTAACAGTCTGAAATCAAGGTGTCAGTAACACCAGTCTCCCTCAGAAGGCTAGAGAAGAAGCCTTCCTTCTGATGGCCCCTGATAATCCTTGGTGTGTGGCTGCAGCGCTCTAATCTCTGCCTCCATCTTCATATGACATTCTACTCTCTGTGTCTCTGTGTCTCTTATCATAGTTGGAATCTGAAATCTGTCCAAATCCGCCTCTTATTTCCCTTTTAAGGACATCAGTCATTGCTTTTAGGGCTCCCCCGAGTACAGAATGATTTCGTTCAAACCATCCCACCACAGAATTGTCCCCCATGTCTTAGTGTACCTTCCTTGGCTGCAGGGGTAGTGTATAGGGGAGAAAGATATGAGACCCCATAGTTAAATCCACCTGCACTATGTTGATGCTAGGCTCTGTCCCCACCAATGGTAGAATCGGGTGAAGGAATGCCTTTCTAGTGAAGATCAGGCTCTTCAGTTGGGGGATTTAAGAAGGAAGGTTTGTTCCTAGTATACTTTGTTGGCCAGGAAACCAGCTCCCTCTCCTAGGAACTCAGGGCCTCAGGAAGTCAGGGCCTAGGAACTCAGGAACTCAGGGCCACAAGCCCATCTGTTTCCACGGCTTCTGTGGTCTCTTTGTTCTCCTTTGTTTTTGATTTATGAGACTAGGGGAGATGATCACTTCTCACTTAACTTATTTTGAAGATGATCAATTAACTAATCACATCTGCAAAGATGCTATTTCTAAACAAGGTCACATTCTGAGGTTCCAGACAGACATAGATATTAAGGGGAGGCTATTCAACCCAGAACATTATCCCTATTGTACAAATGAGGGGGTTGGGGGTCAGGGGTCATTGGATATCAAACTCCAGCTTTTAATTCTTCCTACTTGCTTGTCTTAATTTAAGCAATCACCAATAAGTTATACCACTGGTGATTATACCACCTACTACACATGGCCATTTGCTGTTCCTTATCTCTAGTCCTCCTCACAGTCCCACAAGGTAGACATTATTATCTTAATGTGAAGGATAAAGAAACTAAGGCTCAGTGAGGCTGATGGGGTTTCCAAGGAAGAATTATCCAAGAATGATGAAGCCTAAGCCAAGTCTAGTTGGCTCCGATGCTTGCCCCCTTTCTTCTATGCCATGTGATCTCACCAAATCCTGCTTCTGTTCCCTCATGATGTCTAGAAGGTCAATCCTTCTTTCTGTCTCCTCAAAGTCAAAATGCTAAACATTTTCATTCTGACCTTCTGAGGCAGTATGGAAAGGGCTCAGGTCCCAAGAAAACCCTCTTCCCCATGCCTAGTAGCTTGAATGGCCCCCAAAATAGGTTAAGTGGACATTAAGCAGAATGTCAAGGCGTGAGGTGAAGGAAGGAAATATGAAGAACTACTGGAAGGGTCTAGCAGAGCTCTTCAGCCTTACCTGCTTATTTGGAGCCCTGAGGAGCTACAAAAAGCCCAGATCCCTCTTCCAGAGATTCTGAATCCATCTAGGCTATAGTTTAGGCATTGGGAGGTTTAAAAGCACCTTGAGGTCATTCCAGGGCACAGCCAAAGTTGGAAACACTGATGTATGGGAATTCTTGAATTTTCCTTGTACATGGGAACAACTGAAGTCTGACTGAATATAGTAAGTTTCAAGGATGCCTGGGTGGCTCAGCGGTTTAGCACCTGCCTTCAGCCCAGAGTGTGGCCCTGGAGTCCTGGGATCGAGTCCCACATCGGGCTCCCTGCATGGAGCCTGCTTCTCCCTCTCCTATGTCTCTGCTCTCTGAGTGTGTCTCTCATGAATAAATAAATAAAATCTTAAAAAAAAAAAAAGAATATAATAAGTTTCAGGTTATTTTGACCATCATTTGGAAGACCCTTCTTTCCAAGCTGCCTTCTGAGTCCACCCATCCTAGTGCTTAGCAAATCTGATAGCATAACTGACTGTCTGGTCCCTTTGGATGTAACATTGAGGCAGGGTGTGGGGCCAGGCTCTGGGAATGGTTCAGAGGCCTCTGCAGAGCTCTGTGGTTGGGCCTTCTCACATTTACTTCAGACTTCAATGCATTTCCTTCTTTTTTTTTTTTTTAATTTTATTTATTCATGAGAGAGACAGAACAAGAGAGAGAGAGAAGCAGAGACACAGGCAGAGGGAGAAGCAGCCTCCATGCAGGGAACCAGATGCAGGACTTGATCCTGGGTCTCCAGGATCACGCCCTGGGCTGAAGGCGGTGCTCAACTATGGAGGCACCCAGGCTGCCCTTTAATGCATTTCCATGACAATAAAAGAGCCCAAGCTGCTAGGACTTGGTGGAGGCTCCTGTGGGAATCCTGCCAAAGGTCAGGCTTTGGACTAGTGCTAGAGCATGACCTTTCCCCTGGGTCTCCAGCCTGCTGGCCCACCCTGCAGACTTTGGACATGCAAGCTTCCATGATAGCATGAGCGCATTACTTAAAAATCCCCCCGGGTATACATATATAGGTGTGTATATGTACACAAATATGCACACAGACACAGCCTCTTGGTTCTCTTTCTCTGGAGAACCCTGACTAATGTGCTTTACCTTTCCTCTTCCCTGGCCTGGCTTCCTTTCTCTGGGTCTGCCTTCCAGCCCTGCCTCACGCCTACCCCCACTTTCTAAATCATTTGCCTGTAGTCCCTGTGACTCACAGGCCTATAATAAGCCCTCAGCTTCCATTTGCCAAACTCCCTCTCTTCCCTCCATTCAAGAATCTCCCGAAATCCCACATCATCCAATCAAGGAAACAAAGTCTGTCCTCCCTCAGATGAGCCCGTTCAGTGGAACAGATTTCAGAAAAAAAACCCTAGTGTTGGAGTGTTGCTTTGAAAATTATTTTGCAAGACTGTTCCACACATGACTCTGAAGGGACTTGGGGTTTCATAGAGCTCTGCCTGAGATGGGGCTGGAGCTGGACTCCCTGTGCAGATTTGTGTCTGGCATGTATTCACGATCATTTTGTGCTAATGATTCTCACAAGGCCATGGTCTTAGGTGTGACTTCCTGACTGAGGTGCTAAAGGCCACTGTCCTCTATGGTTACAGATCTTACTACTGACTTCATACTACCATCATGTTCATATAACATTGCTTTCCAGTGAATTGAGTGAGAAGGCGTGAAGGAGTCAGAGCAAATCCACAAGCATTGGTCCTCTTAACCATGAGCCACTATGCCTTCCTCCTGGGAGTGAGGCTCATTATTACACAAGCTCAATGCATGTGGTCGATTACGTCAAGTTCACAGGAAGGAGCACAAGTACTGATCTGGTGCCCCATTAACCCCACCTGTGTTTACTGGTAGGCAGTCCCAGGTTCAGAGGCCATTAGTAGCTGCAATGGGAAAAGCAGCCATGGCCAAACCATGGCAGTTATTGCAAAAGACCTGCAGGTGTCTCATCACTGTCTCCTGTGTCCTCTATGGTTGATGGACAGTGCCCTTCAGTTGGAGGGACCCTGGGGAGGGACCTTACACTATTGCTGTAACTACTATTAAATCATACTTCCAGTAGACACTGTGAGAGCTATAGAATGCCCTAAAGCCCCACAAAGGATCCCTGAATGGCTTGAAGAGAGGGTGGTAGCCAGAGATAAAGAAAGGCCCAAAGCCTGAGTTCAACGTTAGAAAGAGCATGAACTCTATAGGCAGGCAAAATTCAGTTAGTCCATTTCCACAGCATTTACCATTCTGGGTGACTCATTCCGCCTTCAGAGCAAGGCTTCCTTATCTATAAATTGAGGGTACAATATGTACCTTGTGTTAGAGTCACTGTAATGTATGGATGGAATGTCGTAATGGACTGAGAATACAGCCCAGTGTCTGGAAATCAATAACCATCCATGTCCTTCTCTGCTCCCTTAACTCAAAGGCTCTATTAACCCAATGAAGGATATTTATAGGTTATCATGTGTGATCCTGGCAGATTCAGTGTTAAGTCACAGAGGACAAAGCAGCCAATGAGGGCACCCAGGGTCAGAAGATTTTAATGAGAGGGACACTAACGTATTGTCTGAATGACTTCACAAAATCAACAAGAAGGTCTCAATAATTCTCTGACTTCAAGTGTAAATAAGAAACCATTACATATGACCCAGCAGAATAAAAATGGGAAAAGTAATGAAAAATCATAAATGCATAGACTCTAGTAACTCTAGTTTTTAGAACCCTCTAAGTCTTCATAAAGCACCACTAAAATTTCAACAAACATCACTGCTTTAGATAGGTTTACATTCAAGACGCAGCCCTTTTACAACTTCCTCCTTCTTACCATCCAACATATGGGAAAACCTTCCAAGCAGTCCTCGTGTTACAGGGTACTAGAGATAAATTCAGTTTTCAATTAACACAAGACAAGGATGCCATCCTTGACATTTGGAAATGCAGTCTTTAAAGCACATTTGCTGACTTTCAATTCCCTCATCTTGTAATAAGATGACTTGGCAGGATGTCCTTACAATGGTAGTATAAATTTAATGGAGTGGGGGAGGATATCTATTCTCTGCTGGTCTTCAACTGCATTTGTCTTTAGCTCATGAATAATTCTAGGCCTACAATTAAATGGAATGATGAGAGCCCTCTGGTGGCTAAACTGGCTCTTCCCCCTTTTTAGAGATACTAAAACAAATTATCTTGCGTTTTGAAAGTTCTATGCCTTGATCCAATTAGCAACTTGCTGCATGAACTTAATCTTTTCTGCACCTGCGCCCCTTCACCCTCGGGTAAAGAGAGGGCAAAGTATTCTATTTGCAATCTCTCTGATGCTCACACTCTGCACATATCTGGGCAATTATTTAATCTACCTTCTGAAAAGATGAAACATGTTTTTACAAATTTCATTTGCAGACATTTATCTAACAAATATCTACTGGGTATCTATAACAAGCTAAACACTATATATAGCAGGTACTGTAAGAGATACAGGGACATTTAAAGTATAATCTCTAATTGCAAGAAGCTCATGGTACAGTAAAGAAAAGAAGAGCCTTGAATTTTAAAAAACGTGGGTTTTTTTTCTTAATAAAACTTGATAATTTTATCAACTACAGAAATTTCTTCTAAGAGATACGCTCTTAGGCTCTGTCTCTCTTATCCAGTCGGGTGCCTGTACCAGGAATCTGAGCACTATTCTTAACTCTTCCTTCTCTCGCTCATCAATGCAGTTATCCACCTTGTCCTACCAATACCCTCTTTTGTTTCTATTGACACTAGCTTATTTTAAGGCACCATCATTTCAGTTGATACAATATGCTTTTAAAAAGTTATTTTATCCCTGGGTGACTCAGCAGTTTAGCACCTGCCTTCAGCCCAGGGAGTGATCCTGGAGTCCCAGGATCGAGTCCCACATTGGGCTCCCTACATGGAGCCTGCTTCTCTCTCTCTCTCTCTCTCTCTCTCTCAGCTCTTTCTGTGTCTCTCATGAATAAATAAATAAAATCTTTTTAAAATTTTTAAAAAAATAAAAAGTTATTTTGAGTGGTCAGTGCACACACTGTAAAATTCAAAATGTACGATAATGAACACGTAGGAAGTAAATCTCTCTCATGCTCTTATTCCCTGGCCACCCAGTTTCCCTCTACATAAGCAACTATAATTCCAATTTCTTGCATATGCTCCCAGAGATATTGTCTTCATGTGCAAGCACATACATATATGTTTTTTTCACAAGTGACAACACGCTGTTCTGCACCTTACTTTCATATCTTTCAGTATATGATGGAGAAAATTCTAAGTCAGTGTAGAGGCCTACCTCCTTCCTTTTTAAGAAATGCGTAGAATTCCATTATATGTATATTACCATAATTTATGTAATCAGTTCCCTTCAGATGGAAATTCAGATGGTTTCCAATCTTTTACTATTATAAGTCAATGCTGCAATAAAGATCTCATACAGGCATCATTTTACACATTGCCTGAATATACTTGGGATAAGTTCCTAGAAGTCGAATTGTCAGATCGAGGGAAATGTGTATTTCTACTCTTGATAGTTATTGCCAAATTACTCTTCATAGAGATTTCACCAGTGTCTACCTTTGCTGACAAAATATGAGAGCCTATTTCCCTAAATCTTCAACACTACAGTGGGTTATGCAATCTTATGGGTAGACATGGCATCTTGATATAGTTTTAATTGGCATTATTCTTATTTTGAATGAGACTGAAAACCTTTTTACATTTCAGATGTTTCTTAATAGGTATTATCTATATGTATTTTATATGCACAGACTTTTATATTTTTGTTTATATCTCTATGTGTTTTTTTGTTTTTTTTTTTTTATTGAACTCTAAGATTTTGTAGCGGATAGCCTCCAAGACACCCTGGATGACCTTCACCTCTTGGTATCCACCTTCATTCATAGCCATCTCCTACACTGTACCAGGTTGGTCTCACTGACCAGTGGTATTTGGCAGAAATGATGGTATGTCATTTTCAAATTCGCTTGTAAAATACATTTGGCTTCTCTTGGTGACTCCCTCTCTTGAGTCACTTATTCTGGGGCAAAACCAGCTGCAAAGTCAGCCAGCTGCTGATGGAGAAGTCCATGTGGTGAGAAACTGGTGCCTTCAGCAAGTGGCCAGTGAGGAACTGAGATTTCCTGCCAAAAATCACATGAACGACCTTTGAAGGAGACCCTCCAGACCTCGCTGAGCCTTCAGATGAGACCATAGCCCTAACTGACTGCAGCCTTGATTGTAATCTTATGATGGACTCTGAGCCACACCACCCAACTAAGCTGTTCCCATATTCTGAAAAACTCAGAAATTGAGAGGTAAGGAATGTTGTTGTTCTAAGTTGGTAAACTTGGTGGTAATTTGTTATTCATCAATCAATCATAAATATAGAGCTCTACATATATTAAGACTATAAGTCACAAATACTTCTCCCTATTCGTTGAATGTCTATTTTTCTTCTTCCTGATGATGTCTTTCTTTTTTATGTTCTTTATTTCTTGCCATGCAGAATTTTAAATTTTTACATAGTGAAACTTACCAATTTAGAGGATGATTTTTAATACCTAGAAATTATGAAAAAGAGCCTACTAAACCATATTTCAAATTTCATTTTCCTCCATTTCTAACAATAAAGGGTCGGGCCATTTAAACCAAACTTCCTGCTAAAATCAACTAAAAATAATGGAAAAATATTTTTCTAATCTCTTTAAAAACATCAAAGAAATAAGATAATAAGAAATTATCATGCCAAGGCCTAAGAGACTCCAAGAACCTAAAAAGGCAAGAAAAGAAAAAAATCCTTTTGTCCTGAAGACATATGCTGGGGACATATGTAACTATTTTTGAATACCTTCCGGAGTAAGAAGGACAGAAGTCAAATCTTAATGTCTACTGGGTCAAAAAGCTAATATTAGATACCTCTTTTGTATTAACCCAGAATCCCAAAAGAAGAACCCCTCAGGCTGAAGATAACTACTTGTTCCTCTCCCCTCAAAAAACTTCCCAAGATAGAAGTATCTTAATTTTGAATAGAGCAAAGGAGAGGGGTAAACACACGCTCACACACACATACACATAATCTGTCTCTGATTAGTAGACACCAGCCCCCTGCAAAATTATAACCTAACTTAAAAACCCAGGGTGATTCAGAAAACTTTAAGCCATGACTTAATTTGAATTGGTTACAGAGAGGTAGACATTTGGGCACAAATGTCTGGCAGAAGCAAATGCAAAACTGAAGAAGAGTTCTTTCACCCAAGCCATGGTAAACACAAAAAAATCATGTCTCATAGATAGTGAGCAGTACAAAGTCATGGTGTAACTAAGCCACAAGAAAAGAAGTTATAAACAGCAGGAAAAAAAAAAAAAACAGCTGAAGAAAAACACCCCACTATCTAAGTAGATCCTGAAAGACTTCAGGTTCTTGAAATATCAAGAGGCAAATTATAAAATAGCTATGTTTAAAGAAATGAGAATTAAAAATATCCACAGTAAACAGGAACTTGGGAGGGAAAGAGTGACCTAACAGATTTGAAAAATAACCAAATGGAACATCTAGAAATGAAAAACACAAAAATGCAAATTAAAAGCTCAATGGATGAGTTTGAGAGCAGAATCAACAAAGCGACAGAGAACAAAAAGACAGATCAAAAGAAATTATTCCTACTGTAGACACAAATGGGAAACATAAGTGGGTAGTTAAGAGAAATGGAAGGTTGAAGGAGGTTTACCATGTGCAAGGCCCAGAGAAAATTACATAAAATACCAATCACCAGCATGAATGAGTGAATCTATCAATGCTAGGCAATACAAAGCCAATATACAAAAAGCAATTGTCTTGCTATATGTTAGTAGTAAATATTTGGAAAATAATATTTTTTAAAAGATGTTATTTATTTATTCATGAGAGACACACACAGAGAGGGGCAGAGACATAGGCAGAGGGAGGAGCAGGCTCCCCGTGGTGAGCCCGATGCAGGACTCTATTCTAAGATCCGGGATCATGCCCTGAGCTGAAGGCAAATGCTCAACCACTGAGCCACCCAGGTGCCCAGAAAATAAGATTTTTTCTTTTTTTTTTTTAAAGTTTATTAAATTTATTTATGATAGTCACACACAGAGAGAGAGAGAGAGAGGCAGAGACATAGGCAGAGGGAGAAGCAGGCTCCATGCACCAGGAGCCCGGCGTAGGATTCGATCCCGGGTCTCCAGGGTCGTGCCCTGGGCCAAAGGCAGGCGCTAAACCGCTGCGCCACCCAGGGATCCCAGAAAATAAGATTTTTAAAAGTACCATTTATAATAGTGTAAAAACATAAAGGTCTTAGGAATTTTTTGTATTAAGCTGGAAGGTATATACAGTAAAATGCACACATCTTCCACATCCAGTTTGATGAGTTCTGACAAATGCATCTACCTGTATATCATATTCCACACCTCCATTCATCAAGATAGAAAACATTTTCATAACTCCAGAAAGCTCCTTCATCTCAGTCAATACCTGTTCTACCTCCAACTCTGGACAACCAGTTTTCTGATTCCTTTCACCATAGGTTAGTGTTATCTATACGGGATTTCATATAAATTATATAGAATGCACTCTTTTGTGTCTGGCTTCTTACCCTCAGCACAGACATGATGTTCTCAAGACTTCCATGTCTTTGCATCCAGATTTCATCTTTTTTGTTGCTTTTGAGTGTGTATGGATATAACTCAATCTGGTTTCTCATTTTCCTACTGTTAGACATCTGGGTCAATTATAGTTTGAGTCATTATAAATAAAGTTGCTATGAACAGTCCTATACAAGTACTTTTGTGGATACATATTGAGCCATTTTCTTTTTTCTCCTAGGGAAATACTTAAAAGTGGAATTGCTGAATCAAAATGCTCTCACCCCATGGTACTGGGATTATTCATAAAAGTGCCTGCCATTGGACTATAAGCTCTTGAAAGCAGGACCAGGTTCGGTTCATTGGCTTATCTCTGATACCTTGCACAATGAAAGGTATACAGGAGGCATTAACTATGTATTTCTTGAGTAAATATATTGAGGAGAAATATAAAAAAACACAAAATGTATAAGCAGACAATTTGTCTTCAATCCAGCTTATCTTGATTATGCCATGGTACATTTCAAGGACGTGACCACCTTTGTGACAATTTTGGAAAATAAATCCCATGAAAAAGGCCCAAGGACTTTGGAATCTCTAATGATAACTTTCTCTAATGATAATTTTAAGTAGTTAATATTTATTGAGCCCTAACAATGCAAAAACCAATTTACAAGGATAATCACATTCATTTCTTGTACTCTGGAAAGTCAGTGCCAGGAACCAAGGTTTAGAGAAGTTTGGGAGTTTGCTTAATGTCACCCAGCCAGAAATCAGTAGACCAGTCATGTATATGAAGGAGGGATTTTGATTTGTTATTTTAATAAATATTACTGTCAATGCTTATTTAGAAAAAAGCAGTTTCAGTCCAAGTTTTCTTATACCAGAAATAAAAATGATCATAACAAAATTTGCATCATCTATGTACTATGAGGATCAAATATGATCATTTATTTAATGATAATATATTCCATAAACAGAAAAGCATGATAGGTAGACTCTCATCCTCATTGTCATCATCATCATCATCATAATCATCATTGTTTGATCACCTACTAACTCAGGTATGTGACGGTTAACTTGTAAAAAGGGGATACTAATACCTACCATCAGGTTGTGGCAATTCAAAGACATGATGTATATTGTATCACCCTTGGCTTGTTCACACCTTGGTTCTTTAAATTCCTGGCCAGCTGGTCACTCCTGGTAGATTGGTGGGCTCTTAATCAGAATCTTCCCTTTCTCAGCCATAACAAAGGTTTGCCCAGAGCCACTAATCAGAATGTCCGATAGAAAAGTATCTGGTGCCAATCACATCAGGTTCCAGCAACTTGTCCAAGTATTTTCAAATACCACATGCTTTGTTCTCTCGTGGAGGCTTTCAAGTTTTTAGTTTAAAAGCTATAGCTCTGACTTTTTGGTAATATGAACAAAGTAAAAGGTGATCAATTTTTCTAAACGTAAAGTCCCTCACTTACAACTCTATTCATTTTTATAGAAATAGAAACCAGGAAATATAATTTAAACTTTGTTTAGCTCTTTTTAGTTATCATTGGAGCCTTGAAACACTGAAATTATACTATCCTCAGGGAAAGCATCATTTTCATAGGGAATTTCCAAGTTACAAGGCCTGACTAAATCGCAGGCCATGTTCACAGTCCTTCTGACCTCCCAGCAACATAAGGGGTTGGTGGCCAGGTTGGTTCTACTACAGCAACTGGCACACAACCCTATTCTCAGCCAAGCCTGTGCCTGTCAAACAAAGTGACCACATAGATGCCATGGCCCTCAAACGCTGCCAAGTCCCTTGACTATGCCCTGCCTTCTCCTACGCTGATGGATGGACCATCAATGCCTAGTCAATGTGAAGAACCTCAGGTTAACAGGATCTGTCAGGACAGATGCGACCCTGCCCAGAGTCAGGCCCTTACATTGCTCCCAGCCCATCTGGCCTGAAGCCAATGAGGTGCTTGGGCCTGCTTCCCATCCTCGCTCAGCTCCTCCTGCAGCAGCTGCTTCTACACCCATGCGCTCTGCCCCTCCCCCTGTCACTTGGCCACTGACTTTCTGGCACACTCCCCATTTCTGTTCCAAGTGTTACAGATAAACTGCTACCCAAGGTTGCTAAATTGATATACTTTTATACCTTTCTCTATTGAGGTCATGTTGACAGCTTTTTCTCTATTTAGGAACTTAAATGAAGTCCTCAGGTCGGCATACTGGGAAGCCAATCATCACAGCACCACACCCAACTCCTCTTCTCCCTCCACCTACTCTGTGCTCTGCAGACAACACTCACTCCCTGATTGCTTCTAGCCCCAAATAGGACTTCCACTTCACCAGAGGTCTCTTACCAGGAATCACAGGAAATAACTTTATTTCCCTTTGCTGGAGACTAGATGCAAATATGGTAAGTGGAGGAGGTCATGGTTGTAGTAGTCTTTTTCTTTAAAACGCAGAGGCCTTTCTGGCAAAGGGTCCCCAGAGCCCCGCTGGCCATATATAAATTGATTGAAGGGCCCTGGGATTAGCTAGTCAAAACACATAGACTCATGATCAGCTGCTCCCAAACTTGTTATAGCCTCAAACCCCAACATTTCATCCAAGAACATAGTGTGAGACTGAATATGGTGGGTCACTTAATCCCACCCCTTTCCCCAGCCACACCCAGAGGCCCCTGAGACAACTCTGATGGATGCAGTGGTTTTGTGTTTGTGTGTGTGTGTGTGTGTGTGTGTGTGTGTGTTTAAGATTTATTTGTTTGAGAGAGAAAGAATGAAAGAGAGAGAGAGGTACAGGAAGACAGGGAGAGAGCATATCAAGCAGAGTCCACACTGAGCATGGAGCCCCATGTGGGGTTCAATCTAATGACCCTGAGATCATGACCTGAACCTAAATCAAGAGTTGGACGCTGAATCAACTGAGCCACTCAGGCACCCCTGTGTGTTTGGTTTTTGTGTGTGTGTGTTTTTTTTTTTTAACTATGCTTTCTTATCATTTCTTTTCAAAAATAATGCTTCTCGTTTCCTTGATTTCCCAATCTGTCAGTGGCAAGAATGCAGGGAGTCTAAAAAGGCACAAATTTCTAGTCCATTACACATGAGGATGTAAACCCTAGATGCAAATGTGAACCAATTGGAATATATGTTTCTGAGATTCCAGCCCATTCTGAGGAATGGTCAAGGAAACATCTTCCCTGGAGACCCCCACAGTAGCAGATGCAGAACTTGACCTTCAAGTTCAACTGGAAGCAAGTCCTTTAAACCTAAACAAGCTGCTCAAGCTCCCAGGAAATGGTCCCTGTCTGAGTGCCTAAATGTTCTGCCTCGGTTTTTTTGTAAAGTCCATTCCTTTTCACAAAGACTTACATATAAATTACTCCATTTATTTATTAGAATGAAGGCACACTTATTTATTGGAATATCAACATGCAGAAGAATGACACCAAAAATTACAGCAGCTCAGAGAAGACATAGGTCATATGTATGAGCCTGAAAAAAAGTGAAGGCAGAGACACAGTTCAAATAATAGATTACATTTATGGTATTTGTCATAGTTTACAAGGTATTTTTACATATATGATCTATAATAATCCGGGTTCTTGGTGGCAAATAACAGAAGCTATTTCTGGATGGTTGCAGCAGAAATGAACGCATCAGAAGGACAGGGTACAGTTCACAGAATTTACATGAGCCTCAAAACATGGAGAACAGTCAGGAAAGAAAGGGACCTGGTTTTCCAGGTGGCACAACCAGTGATACCATGGTCACACCTCGTCTAGAAGCTGTGCTAGGCTCTGCTACCACTGCCACTGGCCTCAGGGGTTGACCTCTAGTAGTGTCTGAGGCTGTGTCCCTCTCTCCAGATTCAAAGTTCCAGGCGGGCACACCTGATTGACCACACCTGTGCCCTTGCTGTTGGGGCAGCAGGGGGCGGTGGGAGAGAAGAAAGAGTCTTCATTCCCCTCACTCTTCAGCCCTTGGTGTTCAGTACTGATTAGCTGTATTAGTTTCTATTGCTGCATAATAATGACTAGCTTTAAAATGACACTAATTTATTATCTCACAGCTTCTGTGAGTGACAATTCCAGTATAGCCTCTAGCTGGGATTTCTGGTCATGGCCTCACCAGGCTGTATTCAAGGTGTTGACTGGGCTGCATTCCCATTAGGAGGCTCGCCTGGAAAAGAATTTGTTTTTAAGCTCCCTTAGATGACAGCAGAATTTTTTTATTTGTAGCCATAGGTCTGAAGCCCCTATGTTGTTGGTAGCTGCCAGCTGGGACCTTTGTCAGCTCCCTGGAGCCACATTCAAATCCTTGCCATGTCCACAGGCCCACACCTCCATGGATAGCTCATGGCACGACTGTTGACTTCTTCAGAGCTAGTAAGAGTATCTTTCTGGTTTTATCCTCTCCCTGTAGGAAAACTCTAGTTCTTCTCTTGAAGGCTCACCTGATTAAGCCATGCCCACCCTTTTGATTAACTCCTAGTCAACTGATTTGTAATTGGCTCATAGCAGCAAAATCCTATTATAGTCACAGGTCTTGCCCACACGGAAGGAGTGAAGATTACACAGGGTATATAATATAAACCAGTAGGTGGGAATCTTAAGGCCCATCTTTGAATTCTGCTTATCTCACTTTATCTCATCGGAGCAGCAGATCAGGTAAAAATTTTCCAGCTTTAGAGAGGAAAAAAAATTCTGAGAAGCTGGAGTGATTTGGTTCTAGCCACAGTGTTAAGAAATGGTTGACGTCAGAACTTTCTGCTGTGTTCTTTCCGAACGTAAATGGAAATAAATAGTATCAAATATAAACATTCATGAAAATAAATTATTTGATGCTTGGTGCTATAGGTTCTGATGGAAAGAAGAAAGGAAGAGTGAAGGTGAGAAATTATGACTAATGAGCCCATGGCCTGCTACGGGAGGCCCTTCTTGAGCTGTAGGAAACAATGCCAGCAAAGAACATGAGCTGTCTGTTTGATGTCAGAGAGAGTGACATGCATCTGGGACATGAAAGCTATATTTAAAAGAAGGAATTAATAACAAGTTTCAAAGGTGAATATGCGAGGTACCAAAGGTCTCCAGAAAAATGAAGCAGGATCTAGAGACATTGCCACCGAGACCCCACAGTCTTTGCTTCTTCCTCTTCTCACTTCACAGCTCAGAGATCACTGTCTCCCAAGGAATCTTTCCTTCGACATGGTTATCAACGGGAACTCGAGTTTATATCAAACTAACCATATTATTTCCTTCATCATCATCCTGAAGATGTCCCCCAAAAAGTTTTTTTTTTAATTTAAATTTAATTTAAGTCATCTCTAAACCCAATGTGGGGCCCCAACTCAAGATCCTGAGATCAAGAGTCAGTAACATGCTCTTCTGACTGAGCCCACCAGGCACCCCTCCCTAAAAAGTTTTTTAAAGTTAGGATATAGAAAGATAAAAGGGGTAAGGTTCTCAGTGATACATAGTCTACAAATAACAAAATTTTGTTGTCCAAGAATATCCAAGTAAAAGCTAAATAAGTCTTTGAACCCATGTCTGTGCATGAAAAAGAGTGTATAGTAGTGAGAGCAGAGTCTTTAAAATACATTCAAATATGTCTGAACACATAATAATGTCTTCAACCTCTTCTGAAATTCACACGTATGCCACAGGAAATGAGGAACAGTAAAGTTCCTGGAAATCCTTTGTGCAGATCCTGGCCCAGCCACCATCCAGCTGTATGACCTTGGAGATATAATTTAGCCTCTCTAAGCCTCAACCTTCTCATCTATAGAGATAAAAAGTTAAACAATTTGATTTCCAAAAAACCCTTCCAACTTTAAAATTTAATAATCCTTCCTTAGGCTAGATAATGCGCAATAGTCAATATTAAGGGAAGAGCATCCTCCTCTTTCATCTTAGATGAGAGGGCTATCTCTATTAATCACAAGAGACCATGAACTTGATTGCATTTTGGATTACATTCAACTAAGAACATTATCCAACCCTTTTGGTTATTTTGGGATTTTTGTCGTCTATAGAACTTCTCGCCATAGCTTTATATCTAGCTATTTAAAATCATGCATCTGTGTGTTTGTGTGTGTGCGCGCGCACACACACAGACACACACACACCCCAGAAATACAAAGATAGCAGCAGGGTCACCAGGTTAACGGGAAGAGTAGCTGAGTTAGCAGAGGCCTGTTAAGGCGGCCAGAGGAGGAAGAGAGAAGAATAGAAGAAATATGAGACCACCGCGGCTTTCACAAATTGACATTATCCATATGTATCACCATTAATTATAATAATCACCTCCTTCTATAACAAGTACTCTGCTTGACCCTATGCCCATGTGTTACTTATTTATTTTTTAAGCATTTCTTTCTCCTTTATCTTTTCCCTGAGCTGGTTAATTAACTGCAGTGAAAGATAAGAGGGATCTTCACGCCTGGTCTCTTTGGTCTGTTCCTGCTTCCTACTATCTTACAAAGTCCTAAGGCTTTAAAAAAAAACAATAGTACATTTAGCATGACCAAAAAGATAGCTAGTTCTGTTCTCTTAACCCCTCACTTCCAATTTTTTTTTTTTTCAGGAGAGCAAGGCCCAGGGATGCTAGATCAGGCCCAGCGGGTGCCTGGGTGGATCAATGGTTAAGAATCTGCCTCTGGCTCAGATCATGATCTCAAGGTCTTAGGATCAAGTCTCACATCAGGCTCCCCACAGGGAGCCTGCTTCTCCCTCTGCCTATATCTCTGCCTCTCTGTGTGTCTCTCATGAATAAACAAATAAAAATATGAAAAAAAAAATAAAAAGAATCCCAGCCCTGTTGAAAACACAACTAGAATATCTGGGATATGTGCCCACTTTATTTTTCCAATCTATGCAAGAGGAATGCATATTCTTGCTGTGATCATCTTAAAAGTCCACAGTATTCTCTTCCAGGGAAATATAGAGCCACATAATTTTTAGGAAAAGAAAAAAACTTTTTTTCCCCCATTTTTTTCCACTTTTTTTTTTTTTGCCATTTCTGCTTCACATATCCATCCAACTCGACACAGATTGAACTTCCTGTAAAGTTTCATGGAGGTAACTTCCTCACTTAACACATGATATCTCCAGTGGTCTTAGAAAATGTTTACGACAACCCTACTCCTTAGATATTCTCTACTGTGCTGGAAGACTCTAAACAAATCAGTAACTCCTTGACCTTTATAAGGAGGGCATACATTACCTGTTCTTTTTTTTTTTTTAAGATTTTATTTATTTATTCATGAGAGACAGAGAGAGAGAGAGAGAGAGGCAGAGACACAGGCAGAGAGAGAAGCAGGCTCCATGCAGGGAGCCTGATGTGGTACTTGATCCCGGGACTCCAGGATCACACCCTGGGCTGAAGGCGGCACTAAACTGCTGAACCCCCTGGGCTGCCCACACTACCTGTTCTATAAGGCCTGTGCGAGGCGGAGGTGTAGGTCATAGCAAGAATAAAAGCAGGGAAAGGAGAAAAAAAAAAAGCAGTTTTGCATGGGATGCCTTCAGTTTCTTTGTCTCAGCTTCATCCTATAACCCTTTGCTCCTCTTATTTTTCCCACTTTTCCAGATGACTTCATCCAAATTCATGGTTTCACTTACCACCCACTCAATGACTACTTCTAAATCTATTTCCCCAGCAAAGACCTCCCTTCTGGAGTCCAGATTTATGTGTTCAAATATCTACTAAGAATCACCATTCAGATGTTTCCCAGATATCATGCATTCAACTGTGTTGTCTTGGTGTGCTTGGGCTGCCATAACAAAACACCATGTAAAAAGTGGCTTAAACAACATAGAAATTATTTCTCACGGTTCTAGAGGCTAGGAAGTCCAGGATCAAAGGGCTAGACAATTTAGTTCCTAGTGAAGCCCTTCCTCCTTGCTGGCAGATGGCAACTTCTTACTGTGTGCTCACATGGGGCCTTTATTCAGGGCATGCTCATGGACAGAGAGAGAATTCTTGGTCTTCCTCTTTTTTGAGGAGCACTGACCTCATCATGAGGGTGTCGTGCTCACTACCCCATCAAACCCTAGCCACCTTCCCGAGGATCACATCTCTAGATATCATCGGGGCTCCTGGGTGGCTCAGTCAGTTAAGTGTCTGTCTGACTCTTAGTTTAGGCTCAGGTCATGATCTCATGGATCCTGAGATCGAGCCCTGTATCAGGCTCCATGCTCAGTGGGGTGTCTGCTCGAAGATTCTCTCCCTCTGCCCCTCCCCCACTCACACGTGCACTCTCTCTCTCAAATACATAAATAAAAATTTTAAAAAATAATAAACAAATTAATTAATTGATATCATCACTTTGCAGATTAACACTCCAATGTATGAATTTATGGGGGGGGGGATCACAACCATTTAGTTCATAATATGGGCCAAAACCAAATGGCTTGTCTTCCCTGCTAGACCTGCCCCACCTTTGCTGTGCCTCATCTCAGTGGAGAACAGCACCACCTGTCCAGCTGCCTAAGAGCGGTCACCTAAGAGTGGTCACCTTCTAGGTATTTTGTTTTCTTATCTGTAAAATAACAATATTAATAGTATTTACTTCACAGAGAATGAGATCAAATGAGCTACCATATGCAAAATGCTAATGAAATGCAGAACACAAAATAAGTTATCAGTAATATTGCCTGTTAGATTTTTTTTTTTTAATTTTCTTTTTTGTCAAGTGTTGGGAGCACCTGGGTGGCTCAGTCATCTAGGCATCTGACTCTTGATGTTGGCTCAGGTCATGATCTCAGCATGATGAGATTGAGACTGAGCCCCTGGGTGGTCTGCCTGAGATTGTCTCTCCCACCCCCTCTGCCCCCCCCCACTCATGATTTTTCTTGGTCTCTGTATCTCTCAAATAAATAAATAAATAAATAAACAAATAAATAAATAAATAAATTCTTCACATTTTCCTTTTTTTTTTTTTTTTTTAAACTAACCCCACAGAAATGTTTCAGATCCTACCTTACATAATATCCTTGGACTTGTCACTTTTCCCCACCCCTACCTGTACTACCTTGACTTTGGGTATTTCACTTCACACATAGAATCCTGGAACTGCCTCCTAACTAGCTTTTCTTCCTTGTCTCAGCTAGCTGTCCAATCCTCTCCAGGCATAGCTACAAGAGTAATCTTTTCCAAGTGTAACTATCGTCGTCACATTTCTCTAGTCAAGTCTTCCACGGCTCAACATCCCTTCAGGCAAAGTTCAAATTCCTCAGCATCATTGAAAACACCCTCATGGGATGGCCCCTGCTTAGCTCTCCAGCCCCCATTGGGAGAGGCAGTCAATGATGGGTGCTAAGTGTCTCTGCACACTCTTGCCAAGTGGGCCAGACTGCAAGACTTACCCATCTCCTGACACTGAGATGTACCTGCAACCAGTCACATAGGGACCCAAGGAGATCCAGTGCAGCATGGTCACTGCTTCTCGCTTGCTCCCTTGGAGTGGGGGACTTGATAGGTGGCTACTTGTTTGAAAGGGCTGTCCCCTTGGATCTGTGTTCCTCAGCTGCAAAGTAAACTCAAGGGATGTATAGCATCCACTTGGATCTATCACATCACTTATGCAAGATTTGGGAAAAAAAGGAAATCAGTGCAAATATGCTGAAGCTCATGTTCTTGCTATACCATTAATAATAAAGTACATTGTCTCTGACCCAGGAGTCTTGTGTCATCTGCCACAGTGCCAACTTGTTAGGCTGTAAGTAGGGGGAAAATTCCATATCTTTCAGTTTTTGACAGCCCCACCTCCTCCTATCTCTCGTTCCATCTCTCATCCCATGCTCCGGTTGCACTGACCTATTTCCTGTCCCTGTGCCTTAAAAGATATTGATCCCACTTCCTCAAATCTTATCTCCTTTATTTTCAACCAACTAAAAGTACTATCTCCTCTAGGAAGCTTTCCGGGCCTCCAGTGTGACTTTGATGCCATTCGTCTCTTCTCTCATACCCTGAGTACATCTCATTAGAGTTCTTACGTCATCACACTGTGACTTATTTCACTCAGGCAGCTCCTCCAAGGGACAGAAAGCTTCTTGAGGGTAGGTGTCATGTTTTATTCGTCTTTCTCTGCCTGTTGTCTACGGGCTCTATCCTGCAACACTTGGCATGTAATGACAATAAACAGTACATGATAGAATGAATGACTTTGAATAGACCCAAATAGGTTTGACCCATTCTGAAGGATGAACCTAGAATTAAATCATCCTCTATGTCTCCCTTCACCCTTCACTCTTTTTTTACCTCTCTTCTTACCTTCCCATTTCTTTTTTTTTTTTTTTTCTATTCTAAGCAACACCCTACTCTAGGTGCTTAGCTAGATGCAAATAGACTTACGTGAAGCAGAAGTATGCCTGCAGAGCCGTGAGTTGGATTTCATGCACATATGGGAAAATTAATCTCACCTTATATAATCAGTGCCTAAAGACAGAGACTCCAACTTCCTTCCTCTCCCAAATTTCTTGAGAGATTGCAAAAATGGATTAAGTAGCAGTGATGATGTGGTGTTTATATTTTAAAATATTTTTAATTTTCTCTCTTTTTCTCTCTCTCTCTCTAATGCGGCCCTCCTGATGATAAAGAATGGGCCATGGTAAAAGATAATTGCGTAGGGACCTGGCCAGTGTTAGACAGATTCGCTGGGCCACAGTGGAAAACTTAGCTTTAAATGAGCCCTGTTTTCCACCGACAGAATCCCTAGGCTGCAAACACCATAAACCTAGAAGGTACATCCTGACACGTGTTAAATAATTGCATGCGCTGATAATTAATGTTCAATAGTATGCATGAGTCACCCCACAGAGGTATTTTTTTTTTAAATCAACATTTTCATAGGGAAACTAATAATATTCTCTTTCCTGAGGAAAGTATATGTCTTCTCCTACTTCCTTAATTACTGTCCTGACTCTGACCGTGCCTTCTGAGTATACTAAATGATAGGGCCGCTATGGCTCCATCCTAGTGGACTTCATTAGGGAGCCGGCTATTAAGATTTTCTCTCTCAGCTTCCAACGCATGCTTGAATGATTGGTGATTTGTGAAAGCTTTGTGATTCTGGCATTGGCTTTGCAAACCCCAGTTTCTGTTTTGCCAGTTCCCCCTCACCTTTGCCTCTTCCAACAGGGAATGACCAGGGAAGAAGGTTACTTGCTCCTTCTTGGTTGTTTGCTACTGTTGCCAACACCACTCAGCCTCACTCCTTCATCATTTTAAGAAACCTCACACTTCTCCCATAGATGGCAAACAACACAGCCCCCTGCAGTAGCAGTGTCATGGGCTTTGCTTCTGCTTGCTTTCCCCGCTCACCTGCGCTTGCTAACAACCCTGGTAGCAGACCCTCCGCCCTCCTCATCTTGCCATCATGCCAGCCTCCTCACTCTTGCCTCTCTTTTTCACAGCACCCTGTGAGATCACAAAGCTAGCCCTTTATAGGACAATTGCTAAAATAGCAACTGAGGTGAGACCAAAAACTAGCAGCCAAGAAATAAATATTTGTGCTGATGTGCTTAAAAATAACCAATCTGGAATGACATAATAGGAAAAATCCAGATCAAACAACATTTGCTCCCGAATGAGGTCACAAATGTCTTTACCGCTGGATGCGCTTTTTCCCTTCTGCACCACAAATGTTTACGAGCAAAAGTAATCTCCTGCATTTCTTAATCTTTCTTCCCTCCAAAATGCACTAAGGAATTAAAATGTTTCATTTAGTGTCCAGCATTACTTTTTTTCCCATTTTAAAGAGGAATAAATTGAGGTGCCAGCAGTTTTATGAAATAGCTTGTCATTTTTCAGCTCAAATGAAAACTTAAAGCTTCACTAATTTCTTGAGGAGATTATGCAGCTTTCGATGGAGCGTTGGGGTGGGGAGAAGAGGGAAGAAAAAGGCAAACGATAAGCACCAGGACAGCCACTGCAGTCCTCCCCACCTCCGTGGCCATAGCTGCTTATCACCACCTTGCTCTGTGCTCCCCTCGCCCACACTACCCTTCTGTCTTCTGAACATAAAGAGGAAACTGGACAAACAACTTCAGAGTGCTGATCAGTGACTCGCTTGCTGCCCCGGACTTGTCTCCAAAATCTGTCCTACGTCACTTAACCAATTCCTTGGGGGTAAATGGCTTGCAGGACATCAACAACATTCTCAGCAAACTGTAAATGGCATGTTGGTAGAAACGCTAGCCTAAACTTTCCATGGGCAAATCAGAGTCCCAAAGATCTCAACAAGCAGATCACCGTATTAATTAGGACATTTATGTCTAAATGAATGGATAAGATAAAGGAAGATTAGTCCATGTGATAGAGACGAGGTCATTTTATTGACTGAACATTCAATATAAGTCATTCATATGATTATTTATAGAACCACACATGATTGCATGTTAGAACCCCCTCCTCTGTACTCTATCAGCAACCTTTGCTGTATCCTATTACAGTGCTCATCACGCAGTATTCCAATTGTCTGTGTTTCTTCCTGCATTGTCAGCACTCTGAGGGCAAGGATTATGCCTTTTTCTTTTTCCTTTTTGTAATCCACAGGTCTCATGTAATGTGTAACCCATTGTGGGAACTTACTGTCAATCAAAATGAAGCAGATTATAGCTTTTGACTATAAAACTCAAAACCATTTATGCCATACCAAAGTTAAGTCTTGAACACTGCAATACTCTTTGTATTTATCATATTAAGATGTAGTTATATGAGATAGTGTAGTGATTAAGGATGACTCTGCCCCTGACCGAACAACCTTGATTGGTTTCCTTAGGCCTTGGTATACCTCGGTTACTCTATCTATAAAATGGGTATATAATAAGCCCTACTTCATAAGCCTACTGTGAGAATTAAATGAGATAATACACATGGAGTATTTAAGCAGGCTTGGCACAAGGTAAGCAATCCGTGTATTTTGATTATATTAGTGGTAGTCGTGGTATTAAAATGACAATGATAACGATGAAGACAATGACTCTGTAATTAAAGTCATGATACAGGGACGGATTGAGAGACCACATTTTCAACACTAAACCAGACAAAGGATTAGCATGTAGAATATATAAAAACCTCCAAAATTCAATTTTAAAATCAAAAAATGAGGCAAAGAATTAAGGATTATTTACTTCCATAAAAACTCAGCTGACAACCCTATAAGCCAAAACTCACTAATAATGTGGAACATGTAAAGCAAAACCCATGAAATCATTATGATTATTTGGAAATTTTGTAAAGCAAAATCCACCTTCCAAGCTCATGCAACTTTCAAAGTCTGATGGTATCATATGTCAGCAGGTAGCTAGAGTGGTGGGAAATCTCACACACAAGTGGTAGAAGTATAAATTGGCACCACACCATGGGAAGCAATTTGTCAGTATGTATTAACATTGAATATGTGCATGTCCAGGAATCTGGTGGTCTTTACACCAGGGTTATTCAAAGGGTTCATCAGTTTGGAGGGTTTTGCAAGACTGACCTAAGAGCCTACGAGTGTTCACAAAAGCCCTTCTCACATCCATCCCAAATCTTATTTCAGGACATGGCTCCTGAGTTCAAAAGCCTAAGTGTAACCAAACAAAAGAGCAGCCTCCTTAGGGACTACTTAGAACACCATGGAGACTTCGATCTTCTAGTCTTTATATACATATTTCTGTTAAGAGTGAAGCCTTGGTCTAAAAGGAGAGAATGGGTTACAGTGTGCAGAGGTGGAAGAGATGATCATGTTCATTGAATCATTTTGCCTCTGTTATTTCTAGACTAATGTCAAAAATTGCCACTCTATTTGCAGTTGTGTGGTGGGGAGAGTTCATGAGAGCAAATCGTGGCTAAAATTTTTAATTACTTAAAATTTTAAAATTATTTTAAAATTATGACTTTTCTCACATATTTAGGTACAGGTATTTCTGTTAAGCTTACATCCTCAATATTTGTGCCTAAAATGTTTCATTAGCAAGAAAGAAAACCACCTTTAAATAACCAGAGAACTATATGTTAGTGACTCTGATTTTTTAAATGGGTCCGCCATGTTTTTCTGGCAATCCCAAACTGCTCATTATCTAATGTAAGTTAGATAAAAATCCACAAGTAAAATGTACTCATCATTTCTTTATTTTTGGTGTGTGCTCTTTAATAAAGCAGCTAAAATTCACATTATATAAGCATCTCATTGGGGTGAGTGGTTGGTTCAGTGGGTTAAGCGTCTGCCTTCAGCTCAGGCCATGATCCCAGTGTCCCAGGATCCAATCCCACATCAAGTCCCACATCGGGCTCCCTGTTCAGTGGGGAGTCTTCTTCTTCCTCTGCCTCTCTCCTCTGCTTGTACACTCTCTCACTCAGCTTTCTCTCTCTCTTTTTCAAATAAATAAATAAATAAATAAATAAATAAATAATAAAGCAAGCTTTAAAAAAAATAAAAGCATATCATTAAACATCTATTCTAGTTGAAATTAATTCCCATCTAATTTTATTTATAAAACACCTAATGTTCTTTTTTATTACTGTTAACAACAAAAAACCAAAATTATATTATTTTTCTACACAGATGAGTTTCAGCAGTACCTTTCTCTTCCTTTAAATACAAATACAAGTTTTATCCTGAGATCTAAAAATTAATGACATTACTTATGACATCTATACTGGTTTCTGAGTTAATTATTCCCCATTGCAGAATACCAATGATCCATATATGCACACAAACACACTTACCAAAGGAATACCATGCTTTTTTAAATCATATACCCCATTCCAAACATAATTTACAATGTTAGCTAAATAGTATGTTACATGATTATAAATTAAATAATGAGAAACAACATGTCAATTCCTTTTCTTGTTTGGATGACTTATTATAAAGTGAATAGATTATCTCTACACCATTTAAATCATCTCTTTACAATATGCATCTTGAAATTTATTTCTCAGTAGTTTGCTAGTGTTTATCCGATATTAAATTCAAATTCAATTCAAGGAATAGCTAATGAGATTTTTGAATCCTATATTAACATTTATTTAAACCAAAAATGAAGTTAAACTATTGTTGTCAGAAAATGTTATATTTTTTCTGATAGGTTTGACAAAGGTCATTGGTTTTGTCAATATATGGAGGATATTTTTTATAAATTAAATGAGATAAATGTCCGGCTTCAGGGTTCTGATGAAATATGTTTTAAAATGTAGTAAGTGTGGTGCCTGGGCGGCTCAGTCTGTTAAGTGTCTGCCTTCAGCTCACTCAGGTCATGATCCCAGGGTCCTAGGATCTAGCCCTGGTTGGGATCCCTGCTCAGTGTGGATTCTACTTCCCCCTTCCCACCACCTCTCCCCCTGCTTCACGTGCTCTATTTATCTATCTCTCTCAAATAAATAAATAAAATATTTTTAGAAATAAAAAAATAAAATGTGATAAGATACATGTTTTTACCAGTAATGAAAGTTACAACATTACCTTTTTTTTCAGTTATTACATACACTGTTGATGTCGCACTGGGCATCCTAAGGCCCACCTCTGTGTTCACTGCACTTCCTAATGGTAAGGGCCCAAGTCTTTGCCTAAGGAAGTCTCTCTCTGGTACTCAGCCATGTACAAGGGCAGGTAATGAAAGGGCATGAACACCTCACTTCCCATCCTTTGATGGGACAGTTCTGAGGTGCCTTCTACCTGATACTCAGGAAGTTCCCACTCTGATATACTTTCTAGGATCAACTCTCAGATAAACCATTTTCATTTTAGAGTTTGCTTTTTTGGAGAACTCTAATGTGCTCTACACAAGGTGCTTTAGGCAAAAGAGCAACAGGTGTAACTAGGTGTCCCTCTTGAAACTTGAAAGCATGAATAGCTCTCATGCATATGTCAGGTGGTTTTCAATTCTCACTAATCTGAAGAAGAATTTAATAGAATTTTTAGCAAGAAGAATACTAAAAATAATTTTTGATGGTAAATGACCAGATAGTATCTGGCATGTAACTTGAACGGAATTCAAAGAATTAGATAAAATTGCTATAACAAACACTTTTCATTTCCATTTATTTATTACTATGAATATGTTTTCTGGGCAGTTACTTCTGTAAAAATGGAGTGGAGGACAGGAATAAAATCAGTACAGAAATCTGTATTCTAGTATAAAACCATTCATCAATAGATATATGAACTAATTAGAGGGAGAAGCATTATTTATATTATTTCTAGAGAAGCATTTTCAATATTTTATTTTTTCTGCTCAATAAATTATAAAAGGATAATTATTTTATAATACAGTTTTGTTTTCTTGATCGACTATATAACAATAGCAACAAGAAGGTTTAAACCCTTATAGCCTTATGATCCCAGGAAATAAAGCATTTTAAAATTTTAATTTCCACTCATAATTTCATCAAAAAAAATATAAAAGGGTGATCAAAAATGGGACTTCCTGGCATGAAAATATATTCCATGAAGATAGAACTCTGGGAGAATTGGAATGTAAAGGGGAAAAAGGAAAGATATAAAAATTCCATAGGGAATTATGCATGTATTTTTAGTGATTATTTTTTTTAAGCTTTTATTTATTTATTCACAAGACAGAGAGAGAGAGAGAGGCAGAGACACAGGCAGAAGGAGAAGCAGGTTCCATGCAGGGAGCCCGATGTGGCACTCGATCCCCGGACTCCAGGATCACCCCCTGGGCCACAGGCAGGCTCTAAACTACTGAGCCACCCAGGGATCCCCCATTTTTAATGATTATAATTATGAATCAAATTGTTATGATATTTAGAATCTCTTGGATACACTTGAAAGAGTAGCCATTTATTTTAAAATGTTAATATTTACAAAATGCCAGCAATTTTATCCTTTGGGACTATTTTAAACCTATGATTTAAATTCTTAAATATCAGTGTTAAGCTGTGTAACGGGTACATAGTTTTTCCAAATTCTTTTAAGGGTTATACAAGAAATAGATCTGAAGAGTTGCAGGTTGAATTGTGCCCCCATCCCCCAATTCATGAGTTGACGTTCTCAGCCTAGTTGTTCAGAATATGACCTAATTTGGAGATCGAAACTTTGTAAAGATAATCAAGTTAAAATGAGGTCCTTAGGGTGGGCTCTAATCCAATATGACTGATGTCCTTATAAAAAGGGAAGTTTGGACACAGGACAGAGGAAATACATGTGAAGAGACATAGGACAAAGTTGGCCATCTTCAAGCCAAGGAGAGAGGCCAGGAGCAGATTCTCACAACACTTAGAAGGGACCATTCCTGCAGACACTCATCTCAGACTTCGAGTCTCCAGAACTGTGAGAAATACATTTGTGTTGTTTAAGCACCCACCACCCCCGTAGTCTGTGGTGCCTTTTTACAGCATTTCTAGCAAACTAACACAAAGACCATTCTTCTGGAGAAACCCTCACACTGATGGACAAGGAGAAGCGTAAAGGGATATTCATTGTGTCGTTCTTTGCCTTGGGGAATAGATCATTAAAATATGGTACCCCAGCATTTCCCCCTTTAGTGCTGGGGATGGGATCCAGGAAATGGGAATGCAATTGGGGTCTTTCTGGCACAGTGCCTTTGGAGACACGCTCCTGCTATCCAAAACTGTCAAATGCTCTTCCACTTTCTTCAAATGCTCTGAAATCACACATGCCTTGGGCCATAGTTTTCTTAAGCTTCTTGCCATACAATCGCTTGGCAATCTTTGTAGTTGCAGTGACACACTTCATAATGTCAAAGGACTTTCCACATGTTTCTAAATTGCAGGCTAATTTCTACCCTTTACTATTCTCTTTGATGTGCTCCTGCCACCACATCTCTAACACTTGGATTTTAACGTCCAGTATGATTCTCTTCCTTTGTTTCTTTGCAACACAGTCTGTTCTGTTTCCTCTCATATTGTGGGGCAAAATTGGTAGAATCTAAAATAAATAGCAACATTTGTTTAAAAAGATAAACTGATGTGCAAAATGGCAGAATGGATAGACAGGTATGTAATAAAGTAAGTATAGCAAAAGATCAGTTGTAGAATCTATGTTGGGGACATATGTAAATATTATAAAAACCTAAAACTTCAAATTTGCTGTGTGTTTTCAAGTTCTCATAAGAAAGTTTTGAAAAAATCATGAAAAAATCAATGGCAGAAGGACAGCTTCAGCACAGAGTGAACAATGCACAATGCAGAGCACATCCAACTCAGGTGGCCAAGGTCAACACCAACCGTGATGAGTCCTGTCGATAGCATGTATCTTGATATGGCATGATGAGAATGGCACTTCACCTCTGTGATTTTTCTCTCCACAAGCAGATAACCCCGGTATAATCATGGCAAAAAAAAATTAGATAAATCCCAACTGAAGGACTGTCTACAAAATACCTAAGCAGTAAACCTTCAAACAGTAAAAGTCACCCAAAACCAAGGAAAGTCAGAGAAACTGTCACAGCTAAGAGGAGCCTCAGGAGACACAGACATGGTTCCCTGGATGGGATCCTGGGACAGAAGGAGAGGTTAGTGAAAACTGAAGAGATCTGAATCAGGCATGGACCTTAGTTAATCATCTATCAATACTCGTTATCCATCTTAGCAAATACACCACGCTAATATAAGATGTTAACAATAGGAGGAATTGGGTGTGGAGTATCCAGGAACTTTCTGTTCTGTCTTCGCAACTGTTCTGGAATTCTAAAACTATCCTAAAATACAAAAGTCTATTTAGAAACATATAGCAAAAATAAATAAATAAATAAAAACATAAAAACATATAGCAAATAATTATCTGAAGAAATTAATGTTACTATATCACAGGTGCTCTTAGATATATAACCGCCTAAATGCAGTTGTCAGATCTTTGTGTGTCTCTGTAGACTAAAGGCTCTTTATTTTCAATGTTGACCATGGTAGTAAAAACTGAAAGCAAGACCAAGTCATAGGCATTATACATGGAATTAAAGCATTTAGTCACTTTAATTGGTGTTAACAAACTCTGTGTGTGTGTGTGTGTGTGTGTGTGTGTGTGTGTGTGTTTATTTTGTTGAGGATGGGGATGCAAGATGATGCACCAAACGACATAGAACAGACAGTTAAGTTAGAATGGATATGATCGCATTTTCCCAGATTTGAATTGGTAATATGTGTTATATACAGACACAAACACATTCATACAAAAATACTTTATGACACCTGTAAGGGTGTTTTTATTCAACTTATTTATAACAGGTATGTGTAAGATTTCAAAGTGTGCACATTTATGAACTGTAATGCTTTTGCCAAAACACTCATCTTTATTGTATTTTAACGTTCCAGAAATAGCTATAGAAAGAATTTCCTTCAAGGAGGCAGCTTTACTGAGCTGCGCTCCCTGGGCCCTCTGCTGGTTGCTTCACCACCTGGCGCCCAGGCCTTTCTCTGTCTTCTGGCATCTCCTACTGTCTGCTCATGGGGCCTTCTCCCTCAGCTATTTAATTCTTCTACACTCTTCTAAGACTTTTAAGACTCTAGTTGACCAAAAAAATGTTCAGTTCCAAAGTTTTATGGGTTTGAAAAATAACAGCTTGCACTTCTACTGCAAATTCCAAAGTACTTCCGCATATATGATCTCATCAGACTCTCACAGAAGTCTTAATAAAAACTCCTTTCTTAGCAAAGGGCACAGAGGGTAAGCTTAAAAGTGGCTCTGACTCCTGATGTTGGCTGTCCTTGGCTACCCAGCATCCGGCTACCCTTGTAGCAATTGGAGACCCCTCCAATCTCCTAAGGCAATGCTTGCATGCACCCGGCCTCTGTTTCAGCTACGGTGTGGGCACCAGGACTCAGTGGCCCAGGACCCACACAGCTCCAGCCTCAGACTCTGAATCAAAAGTTAGAGGAAGGAAGACTCGGGATTCATTCTGGAGTTGGAAGCGGCAGCTACATCTCTTTTCAGGAGGCAGCAAGGACGGCGATTCAAGTGGGAGCCTCTCTAGCACAATCCTACCCCGGGGCTGCTAGTACAAGACCCAACATCTAGAGCCCAGCAGTGAGGTGACTGCCAGGCAATTTTGCAAGATGATTTTGGACTCCGTTCCTTGTGAAGCCTCCAGATGAAGTTCTCTAGCCTTCTGGGAGATTATCTGAGACACCCATACTTCATCCCTGTCCCCCTGCTTTTTTAAAGATAGATTTGATAAACAGTACAGTAGAATTGACATACAATAGAGTAAGATCAGATCGACACAATGAATAAAATAGAACTGATACATAACTGAATCAAACAGAGCTGACTTATGATAAGCTGCACATATTTAAAGTATATATAATTTGATAACTTTTGAACGTACATCAACACCTGCAGAACCATCACTGCAATCACAGCAGTGATAATATTCATCACTGCCAAGAGCTTTTTTATGCTCCTTTGTAATTCTTCTTTATAACCGTTCCCACTCCCGCCTCTTCCCAGGCAGCCGCTGATCTGTTTTCTGTCATTACAGAAAATAATTTTCCGGAAATTTTACATAAATAGAATCACACAGAGTACATACTTTTTGTCTGACTTCTTTCACTCAGCATAATTATTTTGACATTCAGCTTTTTGCAAGGATCAATGGTTTAGCAATCCTTTTTACTGCTAAATAGCATTCCGATGTAAAGATATACCACAATTTATTCATTTGCTGATGGGCATTTAGGTTGTGTCCAGGCTTGGGGTATTACAAATAGTGCTTCTATGAAGATCCATGGATAAGCCTTTGTATGGACATGTGCTTTCATTTCTTCCGAGTGAAAGCCTAGGGTGCAATGTCTGGATGATATGGAGGTAATATTTTAATTTAAGAAATTGCCAAGGGGCACCTGGGTGGCTCAGTCAGTTAAGTGTCTGACTCTTGATTTCAGCTCAGGTCGTGATCTCAGGGTCCTGGGATCAAGCCTGGCATCAGGCTCCACACTCAGCCCAGAGTCTGCTTAAGATTGTCTCCCTCCCTCTCCATATGCCCCTCCCCAACTCACATGCTTGCACTCTCAAAGAAAAAAAAGGCCAAGAATTTTCCAAAGTGATTGCACCATTTTACGTTCCCACCAGCAATGTGAGAGTTACAGTTTCTTCACGTCTTCTGCCACATTTGGTAAAATACATCTTAAATTTTAGCCTTTCTAATAAGTATGAAGTTATCTCATCATGGTTTAATTTGTGTTTCCCTAATGGCTGATGATGTTGAGATATCTTTTCACCTGCTTTTTTTTTTTTTTGCCACCTGTATATATTCTTTGCTGAAGCATCTGTTCAAGTCTTTTGTCCAGTTTTTAATTGGGTTGTTTGTTTTCTTATTATTGAGTTATGAGAGCTCTTTACATATTCAGGTTACAAATATTTTAACATTTTCTGCTATCCTGGGACTTGCCATTTTATTCTCTTAGGGATATCTTTTAAAAGGCAGAAGTTTTAAATTTTGAGAAAGTCTACTTTATCATTTTTTTCTGTGTTGAAAAGCTTTTAGTATCACATCCCAGAAACTTTTCCTTAACTCAGAATCTCAACTGAAATTCTCCTGTATTTCCTTCTAAAGGTTTTATAATCTTGGCCTTTACCTTTAGCTCTAGGATCCATTTTTGGTTGGTTTTTCCTTGCAGTGCTCCCTCAAATCTCACTGTTCCCTACCCTCTAGAGTTACCTTCCTTTTTGCTTGCCATCTAGTTGCAGTGGTCTCTTTGCAAAACTCTTGCTCTCTTCTGTCAAATGGCTCTGTTCACACTGTCCCTCCACCCCCAGAACACTATTCCTTATCCCTTTGGGCCAAAGAACTTATTTTGACTCAACATAAGTTATCCTGTGCTTGGCATAGAGTCTCCATAATTCAAAAAAATTGGGTCAAAGAAATGGGTAAATAATGAGTGATGTCAGGTTCCTTGAGGGGGTGGCATGGCAGTAAGCTAGGGAACTAGAATTGGGCTTCTGATTCTGGTATGGTTTTCATAGTTTTCACGTGGCTTGAAAGAGCTTCTTGACCAGAGTCAGCTTCGCATATTCATTTTGGAGATGTCAGTAATGGTACCCAGTCTGCAAATCTCTTAGGAAGTCAGCCCCTTCATGCCCCATGATTGGTGGCTGGTGCGTTTGGCCTTGGCAGTTTTATGCTGTGAAGTTATTTCTGGGTGACTTTAGTCTTGGAGAATTTCTGTTGGTCCAGTAATTGGGCTAAGCATTAGTTTTTGATGATTTAGCTATGTTCCTTGTGAATTAATGATGACTAATGATAGGGATTTAAGAACTGATACCCTCAGGTACTTAGCTGTTTTAAATAGCACATTAAACAATATAACCCTTAAAGTTCATGTTCCTTAAGAAAATATTTCATGAAAACCCAGGAGGTGAACCATAAGTGCTGTACTAGTTGCATTAAGGATTAATTTTATAGCTCCAGAGGTAGAGCCAGAAGCAGATTCTTTTTCTCTAAATGAACATGCCTTTCACTAAGAACACAGGCTCATGATGAATGAGTAGTACATGAATTCCAGCTCCCAAACTCCAAGACCTAGTGCTTGGAGAAGCATACAAACTTGAATTCAACTGTGAGGAAACATCAGACAGACCCACATTGAGAAATAGGTTCAAAAGTATCAAGGTTATGAAAAACAAAAAGACAATGAGGATCTGTACTAGATGAGGGTCATGACAACGAAATGCAATTGTGAAATGCTGGCTGGGATCTTAGATTATAGAAAGAACACAGGTGTGCAACTGGCAAAATTTGAATAAGGTCTGTTGATTAATTAATAGTATTACCTGTACTATTTTTGCTTCCCTGGTTTTGATACTTGTACAATAGTTTCATTTGTGGAAGCTAGAAGAGTATATGAAAACTTTTGGGATTATTCTTACAACTTGGTTATAAGAGTAAAATTAATTCATAATATATGTTTAAAGTATCCCTAAAATGAATTAATAAACAAACAAAAAAACCAACAGACAGGTACATAAAAAGAGAGGGAGACAGTTGTTTTTTAATTTTTTAATTTAAATTCAATTTAATTTACAAATAGTGTATCATTAGTTTCAGAGGTAGAGTTTAGTGACTCATCAGTTTCATACAACACCCAGTGCTCATTACATCAAGGGCCTCCTTAATGCCCGTCACCCAGTTACCCCATCCTCCCACCCACCACTCCTCTAGCAACCCTTGGTTTCCTATAGTTAAGAGTCTCTTATGGTTCGTCTCCGTCTCTGATTTCATCTTATTTTATGTTTCCTTTCCTTCCCCTATATTCGTCTGTTTTGTTTCTTAAATTCCACATATGAGTGAAATCATATGGTATCTGTCTTTCTTTGACTTATTTCACTTAGCATAATAGAGAGGGAGACATTTCTATGCAGAGAATTTTATGAAGATTTTAAATTGGCAGAGTTCCAAGCACAAAAAAAAGGCATGCGGAAAGAGAATTGATCCTATTGAGCCTATGGTCTTTCAAGAAAATGGAGTTCTTCTTCATACAGTGGAAGAACAGAACCATTGCCTCTGGTCTCAGCAGATGCAACAGCAGTAGTGCAGCACAGGTGTCTGTCCTGTCACCTCAGGCTGCCCTGCTGACAGGGCCTGCTGGGTGTAACGAGAAATTAGGGCTTCTCTGCCCAAATACGAGGGATCCACCAATCCTTAAATAGACACCCCAAAACCAGTCAGGTGTTCACATTTTCAGTTTAACACAGGGTGCCACAGAGCCGACTGCACACTGTAATCTAGAGGCTTGGCTAGATTTACCTGGAAGGCCGGTCAGTTCCTAAGACAAGCTGGTGAGCAGAGAAAATACAATCTTTTCTTTCAAAGCAGTATGGACAAAAAAGTAGATTATCCCAAAGACCCCTCCTCTTCAAAACCATATGGTCCGTGCTATACCTGAAAAAGCTTAGGCTCAGAGAAGGGTGCTGACCTGCTGGAGAAGGTAGGGTAGGAGAGCGAGTCTAGTGGCTTCCATCCAAGTCCCACACATTATTGGGAGGAGCAAGTCCTCCCAGCCTCTGAACTGGGTCGATTCCAATGTCCCTTCTAACTCTGCTTTAACCTATTTAACCTTCTAACCTGTAATTTAAGGAAAGAATATTTAATCAGATGAAGAATACAGACTGAACCCAAGTGCCATGATTACCATTCCAACCCAAAGATTGACATCACGGAATGAGAAGTACCTCTCTCTGGTTTCAAAAAAATGGCCCGTGATGCCTCAACCTCTGCGCTCTGGAACCTATAGCTTCTCAAGTACTGTATCATGTGCTTTTACTTGTGTGTATTTTCAGTCCTCTTCCACTGACATTTCTCTGAAACGAGCCCACCACAAACAAAAGAAAATCTCCCTCCAAGGCTCTCTCTATCCCTTCACAGCCAAACTTCAAGAAAAATTATATGTACTTTGCTATGTGTATTGTTTTCCCTTCCACTGCCTCCTTAATCAACTCCACCGTGCCAAGGGAGGGAAAGAGACCCTCAATGAGGCCACCTCTATATCATGAACCCAAGGGACACCTTCTGTTCTAATCTAACAAGGTTTCCCAGACCATCAGGTACTGTAAGGCATTCTCTCCCTGAAAGACATTCTATCATAGAGTATGTGACTTTCTAAGATTGGCTTTTTTTCACTGAACATAATGCCCTTGAGTTCTAAGTTGTTAAGAATCAATGTTTTTTTTTTTCCTTTTTTATTGCTGAGTAATATTCATGTTATGGATAAGAGAATTCCTATGAATTCATTTTGACTATTTCTAGTTTGGGTTCTTACCCATTGCAAGTAAAGCTGCAATGAACAATTATGTACAGGTGTTAATGTGGACGTAAGTCTTCATTTCTCTGAAAAGCCCAGGAATGCAACTGTATGCTTGGTTTTATAAGAAACTAGCAAATCATCCTCCAGACTGGCCATGCCATTTTAGCAGCAATGTAGGAGAGATTAACTCTCTCTGAATCTACTTCCCTGCATCCTTGTCATCATTTTTTTAAGCTGTTCTAAGGTGTGTGTAGTGTTCTCTCACCTTGGTCTTCGTTTACATTTAGCTAATGGCTAGTAGTATGGACTGGAACATTTTTAATGTGCCTATGTGCCATTTGTATATCTTCTTTGGTGCAAGGTCCCTTCAAATCTTTTTTTTTAAAGATTTATTTATTTGTTTATTTATTTATTTATTTATTTATTTATTTATTTATTTATTTATGAGAGAAAGAGAGATTGGGGTTGGGGGAGAGAGAGAGAGAATCTCAAGCAGATTCCCCACTCAGTGTAGGGCCTAACAGAGGGTTCGATCCCATGATCCTGAGGTCATGACCTGAGTTGAAGACAAGAGTCACTTAACTGAAGGAGCCACCCAGGTGCCTCTCCCAGGCGCCTCTCCCATACATATTTTAGAATAATATTGCCTGTATCTTCAAAAAATCTCGCTGGGATTTTAATAAGAATTACATTAAATTTATACATCAGTTTGGGGAGAATTGACATTGCTGCTATGTTGAGTCTTCCTATTCATGAACATAGAACATATATCCCCTTTTTATTTAGATCTTTGTTTGATTTCATTCATCATCATCTGGTAGTTTTAAGCACATAAATTCTATAAATTCTATGTATGTTTTCTTAGATTTAAACCTAAGTGATTAGGTTACAATCTTTAGTGATTATAAGTAGTATTGTATATTTAATTTCAGTTTTCCCATGTTGATCGATAGTATATATAAATACAATTGATTTTTGTATGTTGATGTTGCAGTAGCAGTGAACTCAATAGTTGTGGGAGTTGTTTTGTAGATACCTTGGGATTTCTATGTGGACATTGGTAATATGCAAATAGCACAGTTTTATTACTTCTCTTTCAATCTATATGCATTTTAGTTCCTTTTCTTCCTTATGCACTGGCTAGAATTTCCTGTTTTATGCTGAATAGCAATTATGAGAGGGATATCCTCGCCTTACTCTAGATGTGAGGGAGAAAGCATTGGTTTTTCACCATTAAGTCTGGTGTTAACTATGGGTATATTTTTTTAAAGATTTTATTTATTCATGAGAGACACAGGGAGAGAAGCAGAGACACAGGCAGAGGGAGAAGCAGGCCCTATCCAGGGAGCCCGATGTGGGACTCGATTCCGGGACTCTAGGATCACACCTTGGGCCAAAAGCAGTTGCCAAACCGCTGAGCCACCCAGGGATCCCCAACTACAGGTATTTTATGAACACTCTTTATTAGTTTGAGGAAGTTTTCCTTTATTCCTATTTTTCTGGCCATTTTTACTATGAATGGGTGTTGGATTTTGTCAAATGCTTTTCCTGAATTGACTCACATAACCGTGTGATTTTTCTCCTTTAACCTGTTAGTATGGTGGATTCCATGCAAACTAGACTAGCATCCCAAGAATAAACCCCAGTTAGTCATGATTTTATAATTACTTGTAATTTCATTTACTGTTACTGTTATATAAAACTAATTTTTATTCATGTCTATTTTGCTAGAATGACTTTTTAAAACATAAATTTGACAGTGAAACTCCAATTGATTTCAATTACCTATAGGAAATAGAAGCCTTATTCTGGCCCAGCTCATGACCCGGTCTGGTCCCTGCCTTTTTCACTATCTCATCTTGTTCTATCATCTCATTTTCTGTGTTCCAGGCTCCCTTCCCAGCTTTCACACTGTTCTCTCTGCCTCTGACACTTCCCCACCTTTTACCAAATTAACTCCTATGGAGCCGTCAGCTCTTGGGGATATCCCCCTCTAACTCCAAGTTAGTCCAGCTCTTTCATTTAATCATCACATTATTATATCAATTTCCTCTGCACACAGCTCATAGTACAAGATTAGATGTGCTATTATTTAATATCTTCCTGTCCCATGAGATGCAAAGTTTCACCTGGCCATTTTAGTTTCCATGGTAACTTCCTTAAAGGGCCAAAAGAAGACATCTAAATACTTGTGGAATAAATGCATCAAAAAAAGTCTATGTGGAAGGTAAGAGAGGTACATGGGTGGGAAAGATAAGTGGGCTCAGGGTGCTCAGTTTGGGAAGATATAGAGTCCTAGGAGACAATGCTCAAAAGTCAAAGCTTTGATTTCCACAAGGAAGGAGGAGTGCTCTGGTTGGTAGACAAAGGGGAGCCATTGGTATCTGGATAGAAAAAGCACCTGAACTTGTTACCAGTTGCTATAAACATAGGCATGCCTTCATATTTCATCTCTTTTCTCTGAAGTTATCTCTGCAAGATGATCTTTAAGTAGTAAATATGTCTATTCCTCATTTACAAGTAAATATGTAAATTGATATTTTTTCCTCAGAATCTTCCAAAAACAAAAAAATCAGCTAACAAAATGACTTGGTGATCTTAGAAAGTTAAGATCAGAAACTGCATTCCAAAATTTTACTAATGACTCTGAAAAGCCAAATCTAAGACCTTCTATAAATTTGTCATGTTCTTTTACTTAGCTCTATTTGATTCTGATGAAAATTCTTTTCTCGCCTTCTATGACTCAATGTTTTCCTGAGACTGTGCTCATCTTTTGTTCCATTCCATCTTCTCTGACTTTCCCACCCCCTAATAATGGCCTTCCACAGAGTTCTGGCCCCAGCTTTTTCTGTCCTCACTTTCTCCTCCCTACTAAGCATCTCTTCACCCAGCATCTCAGTGGGGATCACTCCCTCATCGGATGTGCTTAATGATAATGACCTTCAAGACCCCTGGCTGGAGGTCATGCTATGCTGCTGCTTCCAAGGCTCCAAAATCTCCTTTTACACAGAAACTTTCCATAATCAGATCTATTGCAATATGAGCTTAGATAAATAATTCCCAAGGCTATGCAGTATGTGGATTGTAAGATTATATTGCTACAAATTCCTCATAAAAATCTTTGTCTCCCTAAAGGAATAGAAATGAGTCCCAAACATACTGGGTACAATTCAGCTCTACCTCTGGGAATGAGCTATTTTCTTCTATCTCAAGACTGGAGGTCCTGAGAAAATGATCCACATTTCCCTAAGAACATAAAAAAGAAATATTTAATTATAGGCTTACCATAGGCTTTAAAAAGATATTGATCACCTATCTAATACTGATATCTGTTTCTCTGGCTACCCATTACTCCACCGATTCAAGGGAATGTGCATATTATAATAATAACTGCTTTGTGACCTCAAGGTAACATCTGTCATTACCTCCTTGTTGCAAGATTAGCAAAAATAGTTGTGTGTGTGTGTGTGTGTGTGTGCACGTATGTAAGCATATATAATTCAGAAACTTTTAAAAAGGTTCCAACTGCTTTTGGTTGCTCTTTGAAGTCTTTCTCCTTTTTTTTTTTTTTAAAGAAGATTTTATTAATTTATTTTAGAGAAAGTGAGCACGTGAGCAAGGAGAGGGGCAGAATCTGAAGCAGACTCCCCATTGAGCACAGAGCCTAAGGAGGGGGCTGGATGCAGGGCTCAATCTCAGGACCATGAGATCATGACCTGAGCTGAAACCAAGAGTCAGATATTTAACCCACTGAGCCACTCAGGTGCTCTTTGAAATCTTATCCTTCTTTTTCTTTCTATAATATGCACATGTGCTTTGTGCACATGTCAGCAACTACAAAATTTACATTTTTAGCCCTGACTTCTTTCCAGAACTCAAACCTTGTTTTTTTTTTTTTCTGTTAACAGAACTTTTCACTTAAAAATTGACTGTGAATTCCTTGAAAGCAGACAATATTGGATTTACCTTTATATTCTCTACACCTAGAACAATGCCTAGCACAGAGCAGACACTCACAAACATTAAAGAAATGAATGGACATTATGTAAGATTATGAGATTATGAGATATTGTTTGCGGAAAGCACTTAATATAGAAAGTATATTGGTATGGGTTACTATTAATTTTTGAAGTACTATTTTTTTTTTAATTTTTATTTATGATAGTCACACACAGAGAAAATGAGAGAGAGAGAGGCAGAGACACAGGCAGAGGGAGAAGCAGGCTCCATGCACCGGGAGCCCGACGTGGGATTCGATCCCGGGTCTCCAGGATCGCGCCCTGGGCCAAAGGCAGGCGCCAAACCGCTGCGCCACCCAGGGATCCCTGAAGTACTATTAATAAAAATTAATAACTAACACTTGTACCATACTTAGATATGTTGACATTAAAGTAATATATTAATACTTTAATTTAGCACTATCTTGTTCAGTATGGTTGTAACCTTGACTCCTACTCCTATAAACTAGTAAAATCAGTCTAGTCAATGTCCCTAGAACATATTATCTTTATTTTTTTGCTTCTGTAATTAATCCCCTTCTTGTTAAAACTGGATTCCTATTTACTCTTATTTAAATATTCTTCAAGGTCCATTTCAGAAAGGTCTTATAGAAAGCATTCCATCAGCTTTCAAGTCAACACATCTCTATCCGTCCTCTGAATCTGTAAAGCGTACAGTCTAACCTCCCGGTGGATAATCAGGATATAACTGTGTGTCTCATTTTAGTTCTATCACATTCTATGTAAACTTTCTCAGCTACTTAACTGTCTTGAACTTTGATTTCTTTATAGAGAAGACATATTAACATTTACTTCTCAAGAGTCTTTAAGGATTAAGTGAAATGATATTTATAAAAAACTTAGCTAGTATTCGTTAAGTATTCAATTAAGAGTAGCTCTAGTGTTAATATATGGCACATATCATTTGCCATCTTACTTTGTTGTGGACTTTTTTTGTGGACTTTTAGTGTATATTTCATAACTCTTGATATTGGAAGTGTTTCTTTGTAATTCTTTAATCACTGAGAGTTATGCCTTACTAAAGGATTTACTTATTATGATTGTTAGTTTTGCTATTATTCTTCTTATTATACCTCAGGCTTGTATAATACTTTACAGTTTGCAAACTCTTTCATGTATGTGATCACATTTTACCTTCATAACCATGTAGTGAAATAGGTTGAAAGCTAGGCTGAAAGCTTTTTAAGCGAAACAACAAAAAGCACTAAGTATAAAAGAATAAAATTGTAAGTTGACTTTATCAAAATTTAAAATTTCAACTACTTAAAACATATATCAGTCTGAACAAAAATATTTGCATTCAAATATTCATGGGCTCAAGCCCATGGCGGTGCTCTCGGTCAGAGAGTAAGACATGTATCAGAATCATCCCACCTAAGGTCAAGGCAGCTGGAGAGTTTGTACTCCAATTTCCAGCAGTCATTGCCTGAGTGCTCCTGCCTCGGGTGTGGGGCATCCTGCCATTCCAGACTCTGTGCATGAGCAGAGCAGCTCTGGAGGCCAGAGAAAGCCTCCAGGTAAAGAGACGTCAATGCTGGCAGCTGGAAGTCCAGTCTTACACCTAAATGATAAGAAAACAATCTAATTTTTGTCAAATGTATGAGCAGACTCTTCAAAAATGAAAATATATGACTGGTCAGTAGCACATTGGATTAGATCATTAGTCACTGGAATATTAAAACCACAATGCACTTCATTAACCACTTCACACGCACTAGAATGGCTAAGGTTTGAACTATTGACAATAACCATTGTTGGTCAGGATATGAAACATCCGGAACGTGCATGTAAAATGATGAAGTGAGAAAGTTGAGTACTTTTTAAAATAAATTTAAATATACCTTTACCATAAGACCCAGCAATTGGCCTCCCAGATTTTGCCTGAAAGAAATGAACACACAGGCCAGCTGAAACACTATTATATGAAT
Organism: Canis lupus familiaris; assembly: GCF_011100685.1. Lineage (NCBI taxonomy): Eukaryota > Metazoa > Chordata > Mammalia > Carnivora > Canidae > Canis > Canis lupus. Next base: position 12,561,941 of record NC_049256.1, on the reverse strand, counting down.
GTTCATATTTATTTATAAGCGACATCACTGAATGCCCACCAGTGGGTGAGTAGATAAGCAGAAACACAGCTGCATAAAGAAATACTACACAGCAATAAAAAGGAACCAGCCCAAAAGAAAGAACTATTGCTACATAGAACCACATGAACTAATTTCGAAAGCAAGCTGAGTGAAATAAGCCAGATACAAAAGAATATATACCATATAATTCTATTTGTAGAGAGCACTGAAACAGATTAAACTAGAGTGATAGAGAGCAGATCAGTCAGCCGTTGCCTGGAGCTGGGGAGAGGGGGAGAGATTAACTGCAAAAGGGCAAGAGTGAAATTTTAGGACCGATAGAAAAGTTGTATATATTGATTATGGTGGATGTACACATTTATCAAAATTTATCACACTTAAAATGGATGCATTTTATTGCATGTCAATTGTACCTCAATAAAGTCAATTTAAAAGGAAGGAAGGAAGGAAAGAAAGAAGGAAGAAAGAAGGTACGAAGCTCAGAAGGTTTACCTGAGTTGCTAAAGTCCAGAGCCCAAACCCAAGTCCTCCAATTCTCAATACATGACTGTCCCCTGAGATCACATTGCCTCTGGATTACCATGGGGAAATATAATCATTACACCTTTTGAATGTTGAGAAAAAGCAATCACATCATTTCAGAAATTGCCACTGATCATCTGTTTCTAATCAAATTTCCAAAGGGGTGTTTCAGTCTGCATCCTGCTCTCCACTTAGGGCAACATGTATATAAACTTGGTGAGTGACCTGGTGGCCGCCCATGGGGGTGACTTGTGCCTAAGTGAGGAGCCTGCTCAGACTCCCAGCTTCTCCTGTTCTTATTGCTCTGCACCACACTCTCCTTCCTGCCACAACTGGAGGTACTAGGCATCTGCTTTTCCAGCTCATGGTCTAAGGCTTTTGCTGCTATACTAGAAGCAATGTCTACTGTGAATTAATGGTGTTCAGCTCTGTGCTTACAGTTTATGTGGGGGTATTATTTAGAGATATCCAATTGAAAGGGACATCTAATTCACTCTGCAGCTCCAAGGCAGTCTTTCTGGGGCTTTATCTTTCTCCCATTAACATATATATTTACCAGATTAGCAAGCTACCAGCACTCTCTCCTGAGAGCCTAGATAATTCATTCAGTGCATTTTAGTTGCCTGACTGTGCATTTCAGAGGGAGCAAGGCAAGCTGAAAACAGAGAATGTAGAGCTTGGGCAAGGACATGCATGACGGGATCTGAGCAACATGGAGGACACGCAGGCATCCAAGAGAGGATATCAAATCTGGAAAAGGAAAAATACCAAAAGCAAACCACTGCTGAGTCTAAGACTTCCCCTGGAGCATGGGACGGTGTGGTTTGCTGGCTTTCAGAGCCCAACAGATCTCGGCTTGAATGCTGTTTCATTTCTGGGTGAATGTGAGCAAGCAACTTACCATCTCTGAATTTCCACTTCCACACCATGTAGTGAAAATAATAAAATCTTCCCTTGGTATTATTAGAAGAATTAAAGGCCATGATACGTGAGAGGGTCATGATAATTTTTTATAGTAAAGAAAATGGTAAAAATAGAAGAGACCCTAAAGTCTTTTAATTCCACACCCTCCTCATACAGGTAAGTGAAGCACTTGCTTGTGATCCCACCACTGGCCATTGGAAATCCTAAGATCTCTGACTAATGTGATCTTTCCACCATGCCATGGGCACATCTAGTTGGGGGGTTAGTGAAGCTAATGCTACATATGTCAGTGGTTAAGGGTCCAAATCCAAGGAGCCATCCAAAAGCACAATTCTCACCTCACATTTTTCACTGAGGAACACCAAACTAAAATACTTCCTGTTTTAAAAGCTGCTCTGTGAATAGTTTGTAAACCTCTAATGGACTTTCATAACCCAAGACATATTCAGTATCTCCTCTTCTACTTTCTGGATGAAGACAATACCAGGAGTTCCCAAGACCCAAGATGGAGCCCTCAAACTCCTCAAAGTCCATAGTTTTTCAGAAGTGAATAACTCCCATTTGGGGGTTGCCCTACACCTAGACCTCCTTTACACTTCCCATGAAATTTTAAGACAGTAGATAAACTATATGTCTGCTTAGTGTCCATGCTTTCTACATAGGAGTAGGATTTTTGTATCCTTCTCCTTGGGGTGTTATCACCCTTATGCATGTGGTATCCAACAAGGGTATCCCACTCAGATGTTCCTGTGAATTAATAATGGCCATACATCTTCCCTAGCATCTCTAGTCTGCTAACCATTTTCACAGCCTGGATCTTCATCCATCTGTGAGTTACCTGGGTTTTTCCAATAAGGTTTTATATTATTTTGAACTTGCCTGGAAGCAGACTCTGAGATAAGGATTTAAGCACAAGTCATTTATTTGGGAGAGGATCCCAGTAAACACCACAGGCAACTGGAGCTCAAGCCCATGGCGGTGCTCTCGGTCAGAGAGTAAGACGTGTGTCAGAATCATCCCACCCAAGGTCAAGGCAGCTGGAGAGTTTGTACCCCAATTTCCAGCAGTCATTGACTGAGTGCTCCTGCCTCGGGTGCGGGGCATCCTGCCGTTCCAGTCCCTGTGCATGAGCAGAGCAGCTCTGGAGGCCAGAGAAAGCCTCCAGGTAAAGAGATGTCAATGCTGGCAGCTGGAAGTCCAGCATGTGTGCACTGAAGTAAGAAAGGTCAAGCGATGTGGTCGAGGCATTGACAATGAAAAACAGATGAAAAGCACAAATCATGGACGTTCATCAAGGATGTTGAGGATGATGTCAAAAGAAAGGCATTGAGGTAGCTGGAAATGAAAGGCAAAGTTCAGAAGTTCCTAAATTACATTATCAGCTGGATTCCTATCTTCATATGTTTATCTATTTGTTTGGTGGAGTTTCTCTGGATTTTTTTTTTTTTTTTTTTTTTTTATGTGTAGGGACACTGATTAGAAGAGAATTGGAATGGGGTTGTATGAGAAGATTTAGAGACCTGCAGTCTTCCCAACCCTCAACCTACTCTTAGCACCCCCTTGCCATCTCCTCCTTCTCTGTCTGATTAGGCTTATCACATCCAGCTCGAAAGTTCTGACCTTCTCCAGGCAGGAGAAGAGTAGATATTCTTCATGCTTTATGCCCCTAATCACCCTTACACACTGATCCTTGATACCCTCAGACCTGTAACTAAAGTCAGAGCCCAGCATTTCTTAGGGGAAGGGGAAGATTTACAAAATCAAACCCAGGAGGAGATTTACCCACCAAAAGACCCACAGGGCTTTACTCAATTATATTGACAAAGATCTGGGAATGTGTGAGAAAAAGGATCCTGAGGGCTACTGAACCAGTAGGAAGAATAAACATATTGATCAGGATAAATATAGGGATGGCTGGGTGGCTTAGTGGTTGACTGTCTGCCTTGGGCTCAGGGCGAGATCCTGGAGTCCCAGGATTGAGTCCCACATCAGGCTCTCTGTGGGGAACCTGCTTCTCCCTCTGCCTATGTCTCTGCCTCACTCTCTTTCTATCTCTAATGAATAAATACATAAAAATCTTTTAAAACAAAAAAGGATAAATATGGGTACAGTCACCCAGGATTCTGGACCTCCTAGTGCTAGGCTGAGCAGCTGTGCATGGTTCTGATAGAGGGCTCATCAGCTGAAGACTTGGGCTTCATTGGAAGTGCAGTTGGGGGCACCTGGTTGGCTCAGCTGGTTAAGTGTCTGCCTTCAGCCTTCAGCTCAGGTCATGATCTGATTGGGCCCCAAGTCAGGCTCCTGCTTATCAAGGAGTCTGTTTCTCCCTCTCTCTCTGCTTCTCCACCCCCCCCCCCAACTATGCATGTTCTCTCTCTCTCAAATAAATAAATATGCTCTAAAAAAAAGTGTGTGTGGGGGGGTACGCCTGGGTGGCTCAGTGTTTGGGCACCTGCCTTTGACTCAGGGCATGATCTGGTGTCCCTGGATCGAGTCCCGCATTGGACTCCCTGCATGGAGCCTGCTTCTCCCTCTGCCTGTGTCTCGGCCTCTCTCTGTGTCTCTCATGAATAAATAAATAAATTCTTTAAAAAAGAAAAAAAAAAAAAAAAAGGAAATGCAGCATGGGGAAAGCAGAGAGACCAGAAATGGCGAGTTCAATAAGGAAGAAAGGAATTCAAAGATGTCAAGAGATAGGAATGCGGTTGTAGATTTAGCCCTATAGATGATCTCATCCTTAGGGCCTGAGATATCCACTGGTGAGGGAAACACCAATGCCTTTGAAAAACAGCATAGGGGCTCTTCTCTGTGGGCTGGGGATTATGGGGGAAGACGCTGCCTTTGCTAGGGCTCCTCAAATGGGATGGCCACGTGAAAGTCCCAAGGTAGCAAAGGGTACATAGTTATACTAGGACAGATACAAATAGGTACAGTCACCTTGGGGAACATTAGGACTCATCAGGAGAGACTGACCAGCCAGGTCTCAGGGTATGATAGATTGATCATAGGGTTCCTGGCCTCGCGTGATATATATAACTGAAAAAATTCCAGGTCTGCTGAATCAGGGCTACCACTGTCTCAGAAAGTCGGGGGGCATTTCTAAGTCCCAATCAGTTCACAGATCCACGCTCCCTAAATGAAGCCTGAAGAACCCACTTTCTACTATTGCATATATATTCTGTGAATTTCCCTCTGAGCTTTCCCCAAAGGTACTTATGCCCATCCCCATGAGTCACTGTACTGGGGAAAGGAAAAAGGGAAAGGACACACTTTTCAGAAATATTTGGACACTGGCTACAAGCCAACAATGTCATAAAAGCACATGCCTAGTAGACATCAAGCGATTAATAGAATGTTGGACTGTGTGTTAGACTCTCCCCCGCCCCCCCCCCCCCCGCCCTGCCCCGGTGGTGGTGCTGGGGAATGTAGTCAATATGGAGAAGAGTGTAAAACTCATGATGAGTGTTTGCTCACGTAAAAACATCTATTGTCCCCTTCCCTGCTGAGTTCCTTTCCCCCTGCATCTAGGTGTCTCACACTCTCCAATTTCCCTCCCACCCCAGGGTCTCTGAACTTGCTTGTCCCCGGCCTGAGCGTTCTTTTCTTCTCACCTCTCCCTACCCCCTCATCTAATTGATTCTTCCTCACCCTTCACATGCCAGCTCCAGCTGGGACACTTCTGCCAGGAAACCTGCCTGCACCATCCCTGCTCAAATCTAGGAATCTAGGTCAACTTCCTTGGTTCAACAGCAGCATGGGACAGTGTTCCTTTCCCTCAAAGCACTGCCTCGGTTGGTTGTTGTATGGTCACGAGGGGGACTTGATCAATATCTTCCACTGGATGATAAGCACCTTAAGAATTGAAACCACATGTTTTTCGTCATCTCTGGATCCCTGTCTCCCAAGGATAGTGCCAGGATGGTGGATACTCAGAAAATATTCGTTGAATGAGTGAATGAATGAATGTACATACATTATTTCAAAAAAGTCTTCTAAGAACTAAAATTCAACATATATCGACCACCATTTTTCAGGATCTTGAGTACAGGCAGTGCTTTCTTCTGGTAACTGTGAGTGGAGGTAGAAGCGTACTATCCTCCTCACTGCCCACGTCTGAGGCTATCGGTGTGCCCCCTCCAGAAAGGGGCCTGGATCAACAAGGTCACAGGATGATACTCTTTCCTAAACAGAACAAAATTTTAGCCAGACTATAAAGGCTGGCTTGAGATCTGAAAAAAATAATAAGATTCCACGTGAGGATAGGAAGGGGAAATGGAGCCATCCACCATCTCCTTGTCCTTTGTTTTCTGGAATCCCCAAGAAGGGACTGATGGAAGGATTTGCAGCTGAGAGACTGGATTTTAATTGGTCTGCAAAACTCTAATAAAGCTTTGTTTCAAGTCTTTAATTTCACCATACTTCCCTTTTAACAAACTTCAAGGAAATAACTCACCCCAAACTACAGCAGCATACTGCCAAAGAGCTACCAAATAAGAAAGGCACATGTTTCCTGTATTTGGGTGAATGAAGGAGCTACGCTCACTTAAAAGGCTTTTTTTACTAGCCAGAGGATGCAAAAGAGGTTTGCCTTCAGTGTTACTTTTCTAATGAAAACATTTGGTGCCACCTGCTGGCAAAATTCACACTGACTACTTTGCGTTTCAGGGATCCTAAATATCTCCCAACGGAGCTAGCTAGTTATGAAAAACCCTACTACAACTAATTGGGTAAATTTCTAAGAATATAGAGAATTTAAGTTCCTTATGTTCTTACTGGAAAAAAAAAATCCCATCTGAGATACTTCACCACTTGGGGCAATTTATGTTCCCACAGAACTGTTTAACTGAAAAGTTTCTTTAAAGTAATATATTTAATGCACAGCTCTTTACTGAGCTAAAAGGACACTTGAGAGAAGGAGAGAAATTGCCCAGAAATCCTAGAGGCCTCTTCCATCTCGAACAGAGCAGGATTCTGAGGAAGGTTCGAGAATGCTAACATTTGGCCCAAGCAAAGTAATCCAGTTGGCTAGCTTTCCCTTTGAGAAAAGGCTCACATTCCACTTCCTTGGGTAAAATGTAAATAAACCCAGTTAGTCCCTGGGATACCTTATAACTGGAATTGTACTTCTTAACCTACCATTCATTCCTAAGTATGAGAAAAACAAGAGGAGTGATATTTAGTGTCTTAACAAGCTCATGCTAGGATAGCTGACATAATTAACTAGCTGACTTATTATTTTAACTAGCTGACATAATTAACACAAATTATGTTTCAGAGAAATCCACTCCCTTATAAATCAACTGTGTTTACAAATCCCCACATGCACAAGCCATGTGTATGAATAGCAAGGAGAAAAAAAAATAATTTTCCTGGAAATGTGTAGGTTGATTAGTGGAGACAAGCCCCGTCTGCCTTGCGTACTCCAGAGGAACATTCATGGTGAAGGCGTTGCTTAGCACGCTGGCCCCATTTGTGCTGACTGTAGGAAATCTGGTCCTAAGCACCAGCCAGTAGAGAAAAGCATCTGCAGACTTAGCAAAGTGGTAGCATTTCATGCCCCAGAATTTAAGTCAGTACTTCAGGGACAAGAGCCCCCAGAAACAGCCCAGCAAGAGTCTCTGAAATATCTTTTCGTTCAAGCTCCTCTTTTCACAGACAAGTAAATGGAGGCCCAGGAGTTTAGGTGATTCTTCCATAGGCCCTTATCTGATTAGGGGAGAGCCAAAGACAGCCGAGAGGTCTCCCGATTCTGCATCTGCTGTTTCTCCCTCATCATCATGCTTGCTCTAACCAACGTCCTCCTATGGACACGGAACACAGAGGGGACAGGAGAGGTGGCAATACCTCCTGGGAGTGCATATAATCTACATCACTCAGTTGGATGTCTTTCTCCTTAAAGGAAAAGATAAAGCTCTTAAGGTCAAATAAAGAGGGAAGGGGAGGACATGACAACTCAGCTAGGCCTTCAGCAAAGCGAGTCCTGATGCTGGGGATAAGCCCCTACTATGTACCCTGCACATCAAGTCTAGGAACACTCTTCCATAGAGCATGATGATGTCTACTTCACAGGTGAGCAGGTGGTAATGACCCACCATCGTGCGGAAATGAAGGGCAGGATCCTCCTGTGACATCAGGACTCCCCATCCCCAAACCTCATCATCTGTGCACTTCACCTGCACTACAACTGCGCCTGTTCTCGGTGCCACGTGAAGAGGAGGAGGGGCGGAGGCATTGAAAGCCCACTGAAGTGCGTCCTGCCTCTAGAACCTGAGGAGGGGCTCTTTCTAACAAGCCACAGTAATACGCAGAGCCCAGGCAGTGTCACCGCATGTCGAGCTCAGCATTTGCCTTGAAAAATGAGAATTGGGATTCCTGGGTAGCGCAGCGGTTTAGCGCCTGCCTTTGGCCCAGGGCGCGATCCTGGAGACCCGGGATCAAATCCCACGTCGGGCTCCCGGTGCATGGAGCCTGCTTCTCCCTCTGCCTATGTCTCTGCCTCTCTCTCTCTCTGTGTGACTATCATAAATAAATAAAAATTAAAAAAAAAAAAGAAAAGAAAAATGAGAATTATTGACTCAGGGTGAAGACTTCAGTCTCAAGCATGAGTCATCCCGCCTAGCAGACCTGGTTTGTTTTTAGCCAAGTGTGCAGTGTGTGTTCACCGGCAAAGCATGTCACAGAGGATGTCGACACACACACAGAACCCTCGTCCGCCTATTACAGCTGCCTCAGACATTTCTCCTCTGACAGAATAGGGTCTGTTTCCGACCCCCACGCATCTTTAGGGAATGTGATCTTTGCAGAGATCACGGGCAGGAAATGACCTTGAGGAAAGTCACTTGATGTCATTCCTCGCATGTTCTGCTGTCAGCTACTAAAACTGTCAGGAATGAGGTATCGTGAGTGTCCCCTTCGGCTGCACAAACAGAGGTCACCAAGGGATTCCAGGAAAAAAAAAAAAGTCGGTAATCAAAATAATCTGCATTTGGACCAAATAAGGCAGCTGCCCGTAGGAGGCTGCTTGGTGTTGCGATTCAGGTAAACACGAGCCCAGACCCCGCAGCTGCCTTTCTCTGGAGACAGGACATTGAATGACATGCTTAGCACCTCAGTTTTCCCATCTGCTTGGTGGGTCTCAGAGCCTGGTACGAGAAGTCCATGCCTGGTAAATGGTGTTGCTTGTTCCTTCTGTCTCCAGCCCTGAGATGTGGTCAGAAATCACTGGTGTCCGACGGAACCAAGAACTGCGGCCCATGCAAAGGATTGACCAGCCCAGGCCCCTGCCATCGAGGTCACACTAATGCTAAAATGAAGCAAATACACAAGCTTGACATTTAAAATAAAATTGCTTCTATCTGCTTCTCGAAGGGTCCGTTTCCTCCCAAATGTTTAAGAATCACTGTTAGAGCTTCTTCTCCCTCGCAGCTTCCAGGAGCTCTCTCTTCTCCTTGGTGACTGGCGCTGAGGGGCCCAGGCCTCATGGCCTCTCCTCCAACACTGCAGCCTCCCCTCACTGTCTCCCTGTCTTCCACCTGCCTGGACGCTCATCCTCCCCACTGCGCCCAGAGTGGGCGCTCTGACCGTCAATGGCAGTGGGTGTTGGTGGTGCTCTCCTGATATGATGCTACCTGCCTCCTTTCAAATAGAGCCTGCGTCTTACTCAGGTTTCCACAGCTCCCTCCTCCGCCTGGGCCTCAAGGAAAGCTGTCCATACCCCCTTTTCCTTGCATGGGTCTGATTGATCTAAGGGTCAGTCCTCTCACCTTGCCAGCGACTGGTTTAGTAATGGTCCGCATCTCAATTCTGGGCAATGATATGTGAGAGAAGGTTTTTGGTTCCTTCTTGGAATGTTCTTCAGGCCTCTCATCTGCAGGCCATGAAGCATGCATAATTCTGTCACTGATACTGTCACGCTGCCTTCTTCCTTGACATCTTCTGGTCTCTGCTGAGATAGTAAGCTCAGGGTCGAACTTTTCTTAGGTTACTTTTCATCCCATTCCTATGCAATACCTGGTATATAGCAGGTCCTCCAATGACATTTGCTGAAAGAGTGAATGAATGGATAACACCATAAGTCATCCAGAGTGGTGAATTTTCCTAATAGACCAAAAGATAAAGATCTTACTTGACAGTATCCACTTGATTATTATGTTTGGCTACAAACTGTCATCAGCAACAGCTGTCTTTTTCCAGAACATGACACCGGACCAGATTTCAACCTTCTTTCCCAATTAGGAAATGGCTTCTCAATGATATACACAGGGAGACTTCTCTACAGGATGTTTTGATCACAACAAATCAAGGTTTTAGGATACCAAAGATAGACTTTCAACACCCTGTCTTCTCAATTGAGACAATACCATGTACTGGCCCGAGTCATCACAACCAACAGGATATGTAAACCAGAGGGCATCCTGCCATCACCTGAATGTGGATGAAGTGAATAGAAGGTATAAGGTCTACTCCCCTAATCACCAAGAACATTAAATTAACAATCCTGCCTGTCCCTATACAGTCCAGAGGACAAACCAGCAGCGTTGTGTACAGACTGCTATGGAATCATTTGCAATTAAGAGCGGTAATTTAGCTCCTGTTCCTGTAATTACAACTTCTCCTGTGTGGACAGACAGATCCCTCATTGTGTCTGGAACAATCACAGCATTCCAAACACAAAGCAAGCCAAAGGAGCATACCCTAGGGCCTGCTCTTTCAACAATCTATCGCTCACAGTTCCGTGCTTAAGCCAGCTCGAGGACCCAGTTTCCTGCCATTGTTAGCACGTTGAGCCTGGAATTCCATCCAAATGGATTTGACCCTTTACTAAACAGCAGTGCATATTTCCCTGATTAGTATATTCCTGTGTTTAGATGGGAAGTGGCAAGATTGGGGGAGGTAAAAGGAGAAGTCAAGGAAAATAACAAGAAAAAAAACTTTATTCTATTCATGCTATAATGACAACAACCTGGAGTTCTGGCTCCTTCCACAAGTGTAATAAAAATGCTCTCCCATACATAAACACACAGACATCTATCAGAAATCCTGTGCCGTATGTGTGCAATAAAGTAACTGGACGGGAAATAAGCAAACACACCTGCCTTCATTAACAAACAGGCATGGCTATGAGGGCTCTGTTATTCTCAACAGGAAGACACATAAAATGATAACCTCTTGTGATTGTCCTTATTTACATAAGTTCTGTTTCTTAAGGATATGATTTCTTCTCGTGGTGACCTTGACTAGGGATCTTTTGGTATTAGGCAATTGGGGTGATTCCTACATGCACAAAGCTACAGGGCTCATCACATGATCCCCTTGACCGTCAGACCTTATTTTTTTTGCTTTTTTTCTCTAATGCTACCACTTCTATCCATTTTTATTGCCCTTTATATCAAGCTGAAGCTACCTCATATAGACCAATTCACCATGTGTTCTATAGCAAATATTTTATGATCACATGTATATTAAGGTAAATTTATTAATGACCCAAAGGCGGAGGAGAAAATAATTCACCATTTAAAAATCTGTGAAGTTATCAAAATTTAAGACCATGTGCTTCAAAAGGCACCATCGAGAAAATTAAAAGACAACACACAGAATGGGAGGAAAATTTTGCAAATCATGTATCTCATAAGGGTCCTGTCTCTAGAATACATAGAGAACTATTACACCCCAAGATAAATAACCCAATTAAAAGCGGACAAGACTCTGAACAGATAGGTCTCTGAAGAGGTTGTACAAATGAGCAGCAACCATATAAAAAGATGCTCAATATCGCTTGCCATCAGAGAAATGCAAATCAAAACCACAATGAGATTGCACTGCACACTCACTAGGACGGCTCTGAAAAACAAAAAAGAAAGATAAAAACAAGAGTTAGTGAGAATGAGAAGGCCCTGGAATGCTCATATACTGCTAATGGGAATATAAAATGGAACCGATGCTTTGGGAAACTGTGACACTTCCTTAACTACACATGGAGTTATCATATCATTTGGCAATCCTACTTCAAAGCATGTACTCAAGAGACATGAAAACATTGTCCACACAAAAACTTGTACATGAATGTGTACAGCAGCATTATTCATGAGAGCCAAAAAGTAGAAACAACCCAACATCCAACAACTACTGAAACAATACATGAAATACTGTCTAGCCATAGAGGAATAATATTCAGCAATAAAAAAAGGAATGAAACACTGATACAAGCTACAACATGGATGAACCTTGAAAATATACTGAGTGAAAGAAGCCAGTTGCAAAGGCTACATGTTCTATGATTTCATTTTATGAAATAACCAGAATTGGCAAATGATAGAGACAGAAAGTAGATTGGTAGTTGCCTAGGGCTGAGGGGACAAACTATCTGAATAGAAATTCCACAAAGAAAATGCAGAGAGGCCAAATGGAGTAATTGGGGCTGACAGTTAAGGGATGTAGGGTTTCATTTTGGGGTATTAAAAATGTCCTAAAATTCGTGGTGATGATAAATGTACAATTCTGTGAATATATTCAAAGTCATCGATCTGTATACTTATTTTTTATAAATGTTTTATTTATTTATTCATAAGAGACACAGAAAGAAAGGCAGAGACATAGGCAGAGGGAAAAGCAGGCTCCCTGCGGTGAGTCTTATTTGGGACTTGATCCCAGGACCCCAGGATCATGACCTGAGCCAAAGGCAGACGTTCAACCACTGAGCCACCCAGATGCCCCGACCTGTGCACTTTAAATGAGTGAATTGGATCCTAAGTGACCTGTATCTCAACAAAACTTAAAAAAAAAAAAAAAAAACTAAAAAACAAAAAAACTGTGAGGTTAATTAAATGTTCATGATTTGTTACCAGATTTCATAAAAGAGCGTGGAACTTAAACCCAGAATCATTGCCATCTTGTCCTAACATTGACCCCACTCTAAACTAAGTAACCAGGGCACTTCTCTTTAGTCTCAACATCTGTGTCCTCACCTGTAAGTGAGGAGGGTGGACAGATGCTCTCTGAAGACCTTCCCACCCCTCATTCTTTTAAAAAAACCGTGGCCTCCCAAACAATTGTGCTGATAAAATGGCCTGACTGTTCTTTGAACTCTCTAAAGTTATCATATTCTTTTCTTTGGTTTTTAAAATTCTACCGTGGACTCCACTGGGTAGTTAAAATAATAAGTTAATTGTGTTTGATTTCAATGAAAGCAGTGTTTTAAATTAGCGTGATTTGTTTACATGCTGATAACAGCTGGTTTTTTTGTGTGCTGAGTTAGGAGACGGGGATGGGTAGGTGGGGGACCCTGCTCACTTAGAACCAGGCCGGGGCAGGGGGTGATAGGCAGCTGAGGATCTGGGAAGCCCCTTCCTACTTGCTCTAAGTATGACCCAGGGGCCTTCCTGTGCTAGTTCTTATTTTTCAGTGTCCTTCTGGTTGGTTTTGAATTTGTCACATCACTAGCCCAGCACCACATAAACCTGCAGATCAATCCTGGCCTGTGGGCACACCAATCATAGCCTAACATTTTTGAGACATGGGTTTTGTTGTTTTAATTTTGACTTCTTCTTCTTCTTTTTTTTTTTATTTATTTATTTATTTTTTTTTTTACTTAATAGTGATGGGCACCGGATGCTCTCCCTGCCAAGCTGCCACATAAATCACTGGACAGATGCCTGCTTGCCACAACATAACTCCCCCAAGCCTGGCCTGAGAGAGTGCAGAACAGGGCCCCCTGTCTTCCAAACCCTCACATTTCCAAGGGATGTGGCTGTAACAATGCAGAGACTGTTTGCCCAGGCCTTTGACTTTGTTGCAAAGTCTCTTTTCTCCGTCAAAGCAAACGTCAATGCTTTTAAACTACAGCTTTAGTTCAAACCCTATCTTTTCCTTAAAGTCTTCTTATCTACCTACACTATACTGTGGTAGACCACAGATGGTCTTTCTCTAAATCCCTTGATAATGGCCATGAGCATGAAATACACAGAATGGGTTGCTGGTTATTTAATGCCTGTAAATTGGCATACTCAACCAGTTGTTGAGGTCAGAATTCAGTCGAACATTTCTCCATTTTTCCTTTCGGTACCTACTCTCATCACAACAGACATTAAATAAGCATTTACTAACTGGCTTTGCTAAAACTGGAACTCAGAGAATGCCTACAAAGATGTGGTCCCATGTTGATGTTATAAGACAAGCAAAATGCGGAAAATAGAAGTAGAAAATTTTGTGAAATATTATGGTCACACCCTACTTATAATCCAGTTAGAAGTTTTCTCAGGATACATTTAAGTGTTTTTGGAAATAATGATATCACTTTCTCTAACTTTTCTATTGGCAGAGTTGGGGTGGGTGGGGCGGGGGGAGAGGTAGTACTGCTGTATGATGTTTCCATTCTTTCTGCCCAGAGATGAGGTCTCAGTCCCTCCATGCTCCCCTCTCTGGTGCTCTATAGCAGATCTTCATTTACACTCTGAAGACCTCCCCAGAGTTTCCTCCTTATACTTGCCTTCTTACCCCTTCTTTGTCATCTCACTAAGTCCCCTTCACAGTAGCCTTTTGCCCTCACACTATTTTTGGAATAACAAAAGTGTCTGGAACCCATGTAGATCAATCCTATATTCATATACAATTAGTAACCTTCTGAAAAAAGGATTATCGCAAATTATGCCAATCAATTTGATTATGGGCGAAATGTGGAATTTGGTTTGGTAGGTCGTAGTAGTTTTCAAGAGCATTTAAGTGGGCAATAATTAGCTTTCCTCTGAAACCTTGCCAGTAAGTCATAATAGAAGCCAGTCCCATGCTAAATTCTCTCTCACACACACATTCATTTGATAAATGTTTGTCAACAAAGCAGGCTCAGTACAGTTCATCAGCTGGTTCTCTAAACTCAATCAAGCCCCACATCGCTGTTCCTTTAGGGGTTCCAAACATTCCCTATAAAGGGTTTGCTCACAACAGACACAGCAGTATTCCTGAGCAAGACTCAAAACATTGTAATCGACATTATCATATCTGTTAAACCAAAGACTGGACTTAAGACCAAATGGGGCTCAAGCTAAGAAAATAACCCCAAGGGGAATGGGTCCATGTTAAGTGAATCCTTAGGTCCAGTTCAGTCAGGAAGAAGGAACACCGCCAAGCTCTAATCTGCACATCTTGAATCTTCTTAACTATATCAATGAGAGGACCAATTAACAAGAATTAATAAAAACCCATTGTTGATACCTAATGTAAGAATCAGCAAGGCAAAGGAGGGTGAACAAGGAGGCTTTGTAAAAGATGTGTCTGACCTTTCTGATACAACCTTGGCTGGCCACATCCTAACTAGGCATTCTTGATTAGCACCTGGCATTGGCCTAAGCTAAGGTAACACACATAGAGTATCAAACTATTCATACTGAAGTATTTTTAAGTAACTTAAAGCCTGGAAATTAACATTTGATAAATTGAACCTCTTTGAAAAAAATACTTGGCATTATTTTGTAACGAATTTCTCCTATCCCCATATTTATCTTTTAAGGGATTTTTTAAAATCTGGGCTTCTTAAGGTTAGGCTTAGATGGGGCAAAATGTTGTTACTGTAGCAGGCTCACAGAACCTGTGAGCATTTGGAGTGTCTTCTGAATAAGCATTGAAATTGAAAGCTAGATGCCCACCTCCTGACACCATCTGCTCCCTGAGGAGGCTTTTGTAGGGAAGAAGAAATTCTTTCTCTACTCTTTGAAGTCTTCCAGATGACTAAAAATTAAATTGATATGAGACAGATTAACAGCAGGAGAAAAAAATTCTATAATGTGCACACGGAGACCCAATAATGAAATTGAGACCCAAAGAAATGACCAAGGCAGGCAGCATTTATACATTTAACATGAAGAGACAATAAATTTGTGAGGAATTGACAGTATGACGAAAACAGGTGTTTGGGAGCTTTAATTAGTAGGGAATTCTAAGCAGAATTTAGGCCGAGCTAGTAGATTAGAAAAAATAACCAGGTTTGTTTCTACAGTCTTCTTGATGATAAGGGTATCTACTTAGTACAGGGAGAGTGTTTTCCATATGAAAGATTTCAGAGGGACACAGCAGCAGCTGTGTCTTAAGTGACTTTTATTTAAAATAATCAGTATGCCAAAGGGGCAACATTTTGGGGTGGCCTCTGTAGATCCTTTAAGCAAGGTTGGGAGTGGAGGGATTCTAAGGTCCTGTGACTGCCAGCCTGGGCACCTTGCTTCACTCATGGGCCTCAGTCTCTCCCCAGAAGGGTTGTGGATTTTTTTTCCCATATCATGCCAGCAGCACACTAAACGGCCTGCACGTCTTTATCTCTTGAGGTTGGAGGAGCACTTGGAGAATGTAGTGAAATTCATTGCAATAAAAATACATGCGTGCACATGCAGAACATTAGCTGTAAACACCAGGTCAGAGAGTTTATGGACCTCTCCTCCACTACCACCACCACTACCACCACCACCACCTCCACCACGGGTTTCAACCTTATCTCCTGGGAATCCACTGCGGTGGTCAGTACACCAGCTCTGACCTTACAAATTCAGGAAAACCAGTGAATTTCCCTGAGCTATAGAGCTTCATTCCCTGAAATCTGCTGTCACCCTGCTCCCTCTTGCTCCATCCTATTGCATCCCCATTCCATGAGGAAGCACCTTGGAAAATATGGATGACCATGGGAATGCATGGCGGTCGTATTAATGAAATGACAGCCTGCAGTGAACACAGGCCTCTGTCCCCCATGCCTTCCCCAGACACACAGGATGTTACGGGGCACTGAGTCTGCTCACACTCTCCTGTGTCACCAGCACCACTTTCCCTCTGCAGGTGGGAAATAAATAAGTAAGCCTTACCCAGCTTGTCTCCTCCCCTCTTAAAATGTTGTCTCTTGCTTTTTATCTCAGTTTCCTTCCCCACCCATCCTCACCCAGACCTGTCCTAGAGCCCTGAGTCCCTGCACCACTCAGTGAAATCACCCTAAAGCCACAATGACTTGATGCAGGCTGTAGCCCCATCAGTATTTCACACGTTGAAAACAAGCTGCATGGTTTGTGCTCCGGTTGATGCTAAAGAATGCATTTCCAATAATGGAATTTTTACAGTAATTATTACACCTGTCTGGGAACGTTATATCTGAAGGAAGTTCCTCAGGTCATTCATGTCATTGATCACATATTTCTTCTCAGCTGGAAGACAGTTTTCTAATTCCTTGAAATTTTTACAGGCCATCGATGAGGAGATCCTTGGCCCATTATCTAGGCAGGAGTATTTCCAAAGCAATAGTGAAGAATTTTGCTCTTCTTTTCTTTAAAGAGCACAGCTTTTCCCTAAAAAAGAAGGAGGAAATCAAATGCATTTCAATGCCCATGATGTCAAAACCCAAGTCAGATAACATTGGTTATCCCAAGGACTTCTATTTCCATTAGTACCTTCTATTTCCATTAGGCCCCTGGCTGCCCTGAGCTCATGGAACACATGCTGAGATGGTGGATGTAGGGATCAGCATGGAAGACCCTCCCCTTACCTCATCTCTTACCTGAAAAGCATTTGAAAACTCCAAGCCAAGAGCCCAAATTAGCTGCCCCAGGCCAGCCTGTTCCCACTCATCCCCCCACTACTACCACCACCACCAAAACACACACCTGGAGCAGATCTAGGGCCCAGATACTTCTCCTTTCCCAATTATCTAGTCTTACTTCAGATTAGCAGCCTAGCCAAGGCTCTTATGGCTCCCACACTGCATGTTCCCCATGCCTGACCTCTCCCTGCCCAGGATCCTACTTGCCTCCTCATGTCCTGGCTTGAATCTACTTGAGAGCCTCCAGGCCCGGCTCACACCCCCTGACAACCCTGAGCCCTCCCCAGTCCTGCAGGGGAGGAGCAGGGCTCTTCTCTGCCTTAAAGGGTTCTCACAATCCTCTAAGCATCCAGCCAGCTCTGCCAATTCCTCACCACAAACTTACATTCGGAAGGAGAAACTTAGAAGTTTATATGCTTTCCTAGAAGCCAACAGCGATAGCGCAAAGGCTTCTAATGCCATCATGTCTTTAAAAAAAACAAACCCATGTCTACATTAATTTTACTTTTTGTGTAATCCATTCAAGAATCCTGGAACCCTGTATTTTCTACCTACCTTTTATTTCCATTTTGCCTTTCTTCTCTGTCCAAGTTTTAGTGGCTCAGCTGGAGTGGAGACCATATTTGCTACTCATGTTTGTTTGAACACTTAGGTTCTGTGAAAATATTTGCCTCCCAAATTCCCAATGATAGACAGATGTCCTAACTCATTGCTGTTGTTTTTTAAGGATCTTGGCAGGGAGAGAATTGGCTTCGTATTTCAAAGAAATCCCCCCCCTTTTTTTTCTACTAAAAAGTTCTGGTATCACCATACAAAAGCACTTATAATGTGCACTCCTAAAGTGGGCCCTCCAGGACTCTCCCCTTAAAAAGAAGAGGCGACTCTTCATTTTCTCTCAAGGCCCACTAATGAGCTCAGTGACCTTGGGTCTAACCTCTCTGGGTCTTGGTTTCCTTTGTAAATGAGGGATTTGTTGGATTTCTAAGGTTTCTTCCAGCCATGACCTTCCAAAGTTCTATTAAAACATGTCACAGTGAAAGAAAGCATAATTTTACTCCGAGCACAGATTTTCAGAAAAATATTACAAATCTGCAAATAGAGCTTGAGATGTCATCAATCCCCCTTTGCTAACAAAATGCATTTCCATTTGCCCCCGCTCTACTCTTTCACTGAGTAATTGGAAATATCCTTGAGCAGTAAAGATTTGATGGGCCTCGGGGACAGTAGGATTCATTCTCCTGCCTGTAGATTCCAGAGTTAAAAAACTGTTAGAGCCAATTCCTTTTGCCAAACCAGATCCTGCAAGAGCCATGTCAACTGGGTCCATCTCCGTGTCCATTTGCAGTGAATATGAACACATGTTTGCATAGATGGAAAAAAATGTCAGAAGGAACCCTGGGTCAGCCCTTTCATGCTGTGTCTGTGTCACAGGCAAAGTAAGGTTTATCCTTTTGGAACTGAAAGAAGAGAGAATCTGTGATCTGTTGCAGCTGCCTTTGACATGCATCTACTCAATCATCTGGTCAGTGAGTCAGGACTTCACTGGCCCCTTCGGTTCTGGAAATGAAGGCATAGGGGAGCGGGGAATGGGGGGGACAGAGTTGCCAATCATCTAATGATTTCTCCTGAGCCGGGCTGTTAGTCAGTTAATAAAGCTACACTGGTCACTTTGCTCCTACAGCCCTGACTTTGCAACGCAGCTCCAAAATGTCTCTGCATAAAAAAGAACAACTCAGTGACAATGTCCTTGATCATTTTAACTGCATCATGAGTCTAATAAAGGCCGAAGGGTGAGCCATAAAGTGGTTAGTTGCAGAAACTTGGCCTGCTGCCTGGAGGTTATTTGGCCTTTCCTCCTCTTATTCCCTAGATACTGTGTCTCTATCACTTTACTGTTCCTTTGGGCTCTTATTCAAACCCACAGGCTGTGTTTCTATGAACACATACAAAATGGAGATCTAAGCTGTCAGTTTCATGCACCACTCAAAAGAAATGACTGATCCTAGCCCCGTCCTCAGATGGAATTATGGGCATGTGGGAATATTTTTGGCTCAAACTTCAGTCCTCAACTTCCACCCCTCCACATGTCCTTTTCTAATGAAAAGCAATCTGGAAACACACACACACACACACACACACACACAACTAGCTGCATCTTCATTTAATTTGTTGTTTTCTATAAACCAAAATATAGCTTCTTATTTCTTCCCATGAAGCACGTGTAGGGGGAAAGCATTGGAAGAGCCTCTATCATCGTCAAGATTTCATATTTTCATTAAAAAATGTGCAATTAGAATGTAAACTTGTCTTTCCCAACAGTGAGTTTAAATGGGTTAGGAAAAATCCATTGCCAATGATTCAGTTTATAAAGGTCTAGAGAAATATTTCATACAGGAAAAATGCAGCTGGACAAGGAGGAAAATGAGAACAGGGAAAGGGTTCTGCAAGAAACCAACTGACAAGAGCAGCTCAAAGGAAGAGCATTCCCAGGCAGCAAAAGGCACACACACACACACACACACACACACCTATACACCATCCAGACACACATGTACGCATACACATGTACATATGGACACACATCTACACACATAGATTTGAACCCAATTTGGTCCGGTGCAACTATGTACATGTTTCATGAGCTTCTTTTGTGCTCTCTCCATGCAATCTCTAAATTCTGCAAAGTTCTATAGAGGTCAAACATGATTCTAGAGTTGCTGGTTTGGTCTTTTAAAAAAAAAAAAAACACAGAAATTCCTGACTATATCTATTTTGGCTTCATACCACACATGACCATTTATGTATTCCACTAGAATATTCTTTGGTGAATGTCTGCCATGTTCCAGACACTGTGCACACAACTTTACAGAACACTGTCTTTGACTAATGGCAGTCCTGCTCATGAACGAGATGAGCCTAGAAAGATGATTAGAATAAAAATGTGTGGTGTGAAGGATTACATTCACCATATGTGGAAACACAGATAAAGGAATGACAAACTCTGCTAGGAGAAACATTTGTGTTAAGTCTAGAAGGATAAGGAGGGGTTGGCTAAGAAAGCAGGAAGGGCATAATGAGCAAAGGGCAGATCATGGACAACGACAACAAGGAAGAGAAAAAGAGTGGGGTGTTCAGTAGACAGCAGATCTCATGGGGTTGGCGTTTAGGAAGTGAGTCAGATTGTAAAAGACACTAACCACCATGCTAAGAAATTTTAGCTTTATCACACAGCCAATGTTGCAGCATAAAGGGATTCTCATTCCCTCTCTTTCTCCCTTTCTCTCTTTTCTTTCCCTCTCCCCCACAAACATTATTATTAATGTACGGATTTGTTGGGATTTTTATTGTTGCAAGATATCTTTGGCAACAGAAGGACAAAGGGATGGGAGGTAGAGGAGACAGAGAAGTCAGTTAAGAGGCTTTGGCAATACCCCTCTAAGAGCTGATGAAGGAAATGGGCAGTGGGGAGTGAGGACAGAAAAGAAGATTCACAGGGGCAGGCCAACAATGACCCAGACTCTCCTTGTGTCCCTGGTCTCTTAGATTCTCCTTATTTGGGGTCATCTGTCTTCTTCAAGGCCCTGTGACCACAGAGCACTCCCTGACTCATCTGGAAACAGCTTCCAAGCCCCCCTTTAGGGTGCTTCTCATTTCCTCTGGGGTGTCTTGCCTAGGGACTCAGTGGCATAACCTCATAGAACCCATGCTGGGCTAGGGTCCTTCTTGGAAACAACCTTCCATCTGGCTCATTAGGATGGTAAGGCTGACAATTACTTTTTCACAGCTTGGCAGTCACACATGAGGACCTCCCTCACCTGGAATCGTAACTGTCAATTCACGGTCATGAACAGATCGTCCCACCATTAGAAATGAGATGGCATTGGGCATGAAGAAACCTTTTGTGAGGATGGGCATGAGGGAGGATCAAGGTTCCGTATACCTCTGAAAGCAACAGCCAAAAAGCTCAGCCAGATTCAGCACAGGAAGATGGATGGTGCAAAACACCTGCTCCCACCTTCATCCATGGAGGGCCAACGACCACTCAAAGTCATCTGCAAATATGGGAGCTCCGTGAAAGGAGACATTGATTAGGATGGCTGACTTACCATATTTACTTTTTCTTTCAAGCCCCAACTGTGGCATTCTGCTGGTGCTCAATAAATGCTTTTTGAGTGAATAAGAACTTAGGATTACACAAGTGATTTTCAAACTGGACTTTACGAAGGCCTAGGATTTCCCCACAGATGCCCAGTATTAGTGGTGGAGGAACTGCATGCTGTAGCACCAGGGGCTGCTTCATCTGCATTCTTGTGATGGTACACATTTCTACATCTCCTTTCATTTCAAGAGAAGTTTCTACAAGTAAGACTAGGTAATTGTGAAACCCCTCCCATTCCTAAAATATTATTTGGGTTCTATGCAGCAGTAAGACCTCAATGAACTGATTGCCAGTGCCCAATATACTCTAGCAAGTCATGTTAAATGGATTTTTAATTCGCTGTTGACAAAAACCAGCTTTCTTCCTTTATATTTGGGGAAAAGGAAATTCTAGAATTGGCTGAGTTTAGGAGGAGTGAGGCTGCCATCATAGGGTTCACCCAGCTTGCTTTGTAAATATTATTCTACCCAGATCTCCAGTTCTTCAAAAAGTTGGTGATACCCACTGTGGCTTCAAATGACAAACTCTTGGCCGCCCTCTGACCCTCGCCATCCCCCCTCAAGCCTCTCAAGGGAAGCTGGACCTCCAAACCAGAATGACTTCCTCACCCACAAAGCAATGGGGCCTGGATTTTTCTCTTCTTAGGGTATCTTTCTAACTTGTTATTTCCATAATTAGCTTTAATAACTCTCCTCCTCCACTCTTTCTTTCCAAACAACATGCTATTTTCATTCTTTGTGGGGGTGGTAGACCTCCAAGATGTTGGCAACTCTCCCTTTGACTGAGGACGCAGGGAAGAATTTTAGACGGTTGGCTGAGGGAATCTAGGAGAGCTGCATGAAGAATGAGACTGAGATAATGAGGAGGTATTGGAGAGGGGCTCAAAGAATATTGATTACAAGCCCCATTTCACAAATGACAAAGCTGAGACCTAACAGGTAAGGCAACTTGCCAAAGATTACCATCATGGGGACTAGAGGGACATCAAACCATAAAAGCTGGAGGTGGGGATGAAGCTGACATTGTCCATGGTTGGCTTAGGCAGTGACCTGAACTTCTTATACTTTCCCAAGTGAAATGTGGCAGCAACAGCATCCAGAATTTTCTGGAAATTCCAATTCATGTCTTAACATTTAAGGCAGTTAGCAGCCCAGGCCTCTTTGGTAGATGCAGCCCCATCTCCCTACTGGGCTGTTCCTCAGCTCTCTCTGCTGGGGTGCTCAGGGCTCTCCAGGGCCACTGATCCAGTGCAACAAGAAATGAGGTATCTTCCTGGGAAGTAAAAGTATTCACGAGCACAGCAGAAAGCTCCATATTCTTCTCCTGGGGTCTCCTCTCTCCCACAACTATCAGTCCATTGCTGGGTCAAACACACAGCCCAGTGTGCCCATCCTTCATATCAGTTCTGAGCCCACACCTATTTTGTCCCCCATGTAAACTGACACGCAGCAAACCTGTCTTATCTAGCTGGGTCAATCTCACTCAAACTTAGTCTGAGACTCAAGAAAAATGTGCACATAAACATATAGGCACAAACACATACACACAAACATCACAGAGAAACCTGGAAAACAATGGGAGCGACTGCTTTATAAAAGGGATTTATTTTCTTGTTTCTCTTTATCTCTTCTAATTTTTTCTCAGGTTCATTTTAATTTCTACTTCAATTTGGACATCTAAAAACAAAAATAAATGTGTTATTTTAAAAATATCTGTGAAGGGGCACCTGGGTGGCACAATCGGTTAAGCACCCAACTCTTGCTTTGGCTCAGGTTGTGATCTCAGGATTGTGAGAATAAGCCTGGTGTTGGGCTCCATGCCGAGCATGGAGCCTGCTTAAGGTCCTCTCTCCCTCTCCCTCTTCTCCTCCCCTCCATGTTCTCTCTCTCTCTTTCTCTAATAAATGAATAAATCTTTAAAAATAAATAAAAAATGAATTAAACAGGCATTGTCTTTCCTTCATATATGCTTCATCCATTCACTCAACAAATGTTGGTTTTCACCTCATTGCCAGACAGAGACTGCACTTAATACTAAGGATGAGAAGAGGACTAATAGACTGTTTCAGTTCTCAGTCTGTCAGCTATCAAGGAAAAAATACACTGAAGGCACCAGTTCGATACATATAGTGTAAACCCAATCCCAATATTAAAATATGATTACAAAAGATTTCTCAGCAGTGGTTAATGATCAGTGTATTACAGAAGGAAACATTATCCCACAAACTAAATGGCTAGTTCAACCAAAGGATCCCTCAGGGAACACAGGTAATGTGGTTCGGCCTGTACAAGGTGTGACTAATAAGATAATGAGGCTTAGCTTTCATTTTGTTTATCCACAAACTCACCAGAACTCCTGTCTCCAAATAAAGGGTGTCCTTCAATGGAATCGCATGGAAGGCAAACATTCTAACCATGTCTTTCATTGTTCAGGTTGTTTTTGGAACTCTACATGTTAAAACATTGTTGATAATCCGTTTTACCACTACATGGGAAAATCAGTCACTTTTTTTTAATAATCCACCTTAGAATTATATTAAAAAGAAAAGGGAGAAATGAGGTGTTCGGAGTGTCGCTGGAAGAATTAGGACACACAAGATTCCAAGGATAGTGGAAATAACAAGCCCGGACCTCCAGTTCTCTGTGAGAAGCAATGGTGCCTGGCATCTCCCAGCATCTAGCACAATGCCTGGCATACAGTCAGCAATTAATAGATACAGGTTGAAAGAAAAACTAATTGAAGGAAGAAAGAAATGAGACAGCGTTGTGGTCAGGTCGTCCACCCCAGCCAGGACTTCTCCCCCACAGAGGGAAGCTGCCACCACCGAGAGTCAGGGAGCAAAGGGTTTCAACATCCCTTTCTTTTCTTCTCATCTTCATTTCTAACAAAGGCACGAGGTTAGGTTTTGACTAAAAATATTCTCACTGTCAATATTTATGATCACGTAATTAACACAAAAGCAAAGAGACACCAGCATCCTCATAACAGCCAATGGCAGACAGGTTCAAAGCCACAGCCCTCATTCTCCACACTCAGGCCGAAGCCCTCGAGTCCGGACAGGATCTTGTCGTGGCCAGAGGCCTTTGTGGCCCTGCCTTTCATGCCTGCCCCCTTGCTCAGGGTCAAGGCTTTGAAGGGGTGTCAGTCAGTGACAGGCAGGTTATGTGTGGCAGCCCTGCCTGCCGGGCAAAGCAGACACCTGTCTGTGGAGGGGCTCTGTTTTGCTCCTGCCTGAGCCTGAAGGGCCTGACATTCCTTGAATTTAGCCAAAGCCCATAAGAGCCCCCTCTCGGTCCTGTGTCTGCCATGGGTCTTTGGAGTTCTCTGCTCTCCAGAGGAGGGCTGCCAGCCAGGGCTGGCAAGGAATCATGATCCTATCCAGCTTTTTCTCTAAAACAAAAGTGATTTCAGAAGATAGTCCTCCCTGAGGTGGGGTCAGGAGTGTAGAGAATGGATAAGAGGGTGAGCTTTGTCCAGACAATCAAGATCTGCTGCTCCATGTCAGTTTTCCCGGAACATGAAAAAGAATTCCTTCTTCCATGCAAACTGCACACACCTTAAAAGAAAACAATGGTCTGCAAGTGTGTCATTCAGTAGCCACATGATTTTTGTGCTCCTGGAAATCCCTGAAATGGGCAAGCCAGTCATATCTGGTCCCACCAAAACATTCTTCCCTCAACTGAGAAATCCCCAGCCTCTCCTTCACTATGCCCTCCCTTGGGTATATTGCAATTTGTATTAGTAATTAAACCAAATAAAATTATTAATTATGTTAATTGGTTTTATTCTATTAGAGCTTATAATATGTCAAGCACTTAAAGTCAATTATCTCATTTAATCCTCATAAAAATGGGGTTTGTTCCAATTTTACAGAAATAAAAATAAGGTGGGCAGCCCGGGTGGCTCAGTGGTTTAGCGCCGCCTTCAGCCCAGGGCATGATCCTGGAGACCTGGGATTGAGTCCCATGTTGGGCTCTGTGCGTGGAGCCTGCTTCTCCCTCTGCCTGTGTCTCTGTCTCTCTCTCTTTCTGTCTCTCATGAATAAATAAATAAAATCTTAAAAAAAAAGAAATAAAAATAAGGTGTATAGGTAGCACCCAAAATACAGTAACAAATCCACACTATTGGTTGTTATTACTGACATAACTAATGCATATGTTGTGATTGTTGAAAAGCGATCATACTATGTGAACAGAAAATAAGACCTACCTTCACAGGCCTGGAACATACCATCATGATCAAAGAAACTTGAGAAACCAGGTTAATCAGATACTTTGTACAACCAGTCACAACCAGAGCTTGGCTGCAAGGTCACCAAGTGTGGACTTCCTGGGAGGTGAGGGGCCCCACATCAATGGCCCCCCCTTCACTTTAGCCCCTTCTGACCTCCAGCCTCTCACTTCTTAGCACACTTTCCCAATACCAGCTTCTCTGAGCTGTAACAAAGACCCAAAGAAAATGATATGTACAGTGGGGTTCACTAGCACCTAGCATGTGCCTCACTCATGATCAAGACTCAACAAATACTTGCTGAATTACCAACCTTTGCCAGAGACTTTCAGTGGGCAGGTGAGAGCACCCCCACCCCTCCATGGTCCTGAGCTGGCCTTTCTGAAAGAGACACACCCATGGCATTGTGCCTGTCAAATGGTGACTGAGCTTTCAGCTCCAGCTGGGTCCAAACCAACCCCAAGCCCCATCGTAGGCAGGCTGCTCTCCAGAATTGGGTGATTTGGGAGTATGAGCCTGAGCTTCCCACCAAAGCTTAGAAGACACTGACCCTGGACATCCACAGAAGAGACCTTTATCTTTGCTGCTGCCTCCGGTCCTCTCAGTCTCTAATCTTCCTGGCATCCAATGTCTTTTAGATATCCCATAAAGGCATTGATTGATAACTAAGGTGGAATATTTACAATTTAAGAGCAGGACTCAAATCTGGAAAACTCTCATAGGGAAGGAAGACAGCTCTGATAAAAATAACCAGTGAAGATGGGACAGTTGAGGGCAGAAATCTTTGATTTTCCTAAAAATCACACACTGGCAGTTATTATTGGAGCAGCTACTCAAAGACTGATGGCTGCTCCATACTCTAGGAAGGTAGGTACAAGGAGGTGCCTCTTATAACAGCCTCACCGGAGAGGTGCCGGTTGTGCTAGCATCCTTGGTTATAAACCGCCCATTAGAGAAGGGGTGGGGGCTTAGCAAATAGTCCTAGGACCTACTGTTTACCAGTCACGTTGTTGAGCCTTGGTCCTGGGCACAGAGAAAATAAAAGACCAATGTTCTCAAAGAGCTCATGGTCTGGAACAAGTCATGAAACAAAGAGGCAGATACTGTCAACATCATGTACCAACTCTTGTGAAACCAGTAGCAGCAAGGAATACACCCATAGGATAATCCACCCCTAGCCTGGGGTTTCAAAGAAGTTTTCCCAGAAAGATTTCATTCACATTAAAAGCCATGTATTTGGCCTGGTTTCCAATAACTGAGTGGTGCAGATTTCCTCCACCTGGCTTCTCTCCATCGACACTCTTCCTAGAGCCACTGTCTGTGCATGTCCCTCCAGCCAGAAAGTATCCCAGTTAGACCAGGAAGGACTAACTCACTGCCAATGCAGCTTGGCCCAGTGAGCTTCAGGCCCGTGAAGGAGAGAAATACCATGTGTCGGGGACCAAAGGTATAGGGAGGAAAAAAGGCAAATGTTTGCTGCCTCTAAGGAAATATTTGCCAACAATGTCATCCCAGAGGCAAGGGTAGATCCAGGTTTAGTGAACCCTGGAGTTTAAACAATTTGATGAGCATTCTTTAAAAGAGAGAGAGAGAGAGACTTTGGAAAGATTCCTTCCGCAAATTGTCAAAGACATATGACTTATGGACACATTGCTAGGATCCTATGCAGAAAGGGAGCCCTGTAGGTGAGGGGTCCTAAAGGCTGAGTTTCATGGACTTCTTGGCAAACCCATCTTTGCTCAGAGGCAAAGAAAGTCTTTCTCTGAAAGAAAGAATCGACATCCACGACGACCTCCCATAACTTTTTATCCTTGAACTGCAAAGGCAGAGTTGGCAGTTTACCACTGAAAGAGCAGAAATTGTGCCCAAACAGGACTTCCTCCGCCTGTTCCTGTGGGTCTCCAGGAAGATTTGATGTTATTTTTAGGAGCACAAACTTTCTTTAGCATTTCAGTTTGGCCTCTGACATTTTCATAGCAAAGCAAATTGCAATACTGGGTGGAAGCAAAATAACTTTCCTATTGCTTTTTTGTTAGTCTAATGAACCAAAGGCAGAAAATATTAATTTTTAGGCAACATATCAAAAATATTTGCGCTTTTTGCTTTTCTCATTTATTTATGATTTGGAGGGGGTATTAAAAAGCTTCAAAGTTCAAACATTTCACATGAACAACAGCCACATATTTATTGTTTGTTTTGTTTGTTTGATCCAACACCCCGTGTTGCTAATGATTAAGCAAAAGAGTCCAGTGATCAGATGGATATTGATAACTATCAGCATCATTATTGTTGACACTGTGACAATTACAAATACTAAATAACAACCAGAGTCACAAGCTCTCACTAAGATTTCACTCGTGAAATGAGAAATGAAAGAATTCATCAAGTACCAACCCAAACAGAGTTTAGGGAAAAAGAAATACTGGAAATCCAGGTTCTGTTTTTCACTCCTAATCCCAATCCATGAGGCCTCCCCTGATATTCTAGGCCTTGAAGCACTTCCTCTTCATTGTTCAGCCCAATGCTTGGAATAGGGCTAAGGCAGATGGCGAACTACTGAGCAAAATCCCTCCCTCCCTCCCCCTTTGCCTCCCTAAGGAAACAGTCTGCCATGTGACCCAGTCCTGACTGGTGATGTTACTGGGAAGAGGGCTCTTCTAAAAACCAAAGGGCAGAGCCTCGCTAACAGGAGGCTTTTCATTCTATAAACCCCTTTACCTTTCTTCTTCTGCCTTCCCATTTTCCTTAGTGGACAGCCTGAAGATGCGGCCACCATATTGGAAGACAAGAGATGACAAGTATAAGGAAGAGCCCTATGCGCTCAGCATACTGCAGAAGGTCCCTATCTAGAGGGCACGGGTAGGTTATCCATCAGTCCTGGCCTGGCCTCCTTGGACTATTATTTGATGAGATGAACAAATATTTTGTTCTTTAAGCCACAATTAGTCAATATTTTTGGGACTTTTTGCCAAATACATTCCTAGCTGATGTAAGAAGAAGAAATAACCTGATCCCCTCTGAGTCTGTCATAAATGTGCCAGCAAATAATGGAATAAGTATAATATTCCTGTGTTCTAAAGAACAGCTTCTATTTTCTCCTGGGTAAAACAGGTAACTGTCCTTGGCTTTCCTCCTCATTGAGGTGCTCTGAGTCTAAAATAATAAATGTGAGAACACTTTGAAAACTGTAAATTGTGCCTTATTGACTATAGTAGGCATGCTAGGAGCCTCCTCTGAGAGCCTACCAATCCTGGGGTATTCGGGTCAGCCAACAGGATACTTATTTTTGTAAGTCTTCCTAAAACTGTGCTAGGGAGAATAAGGGTCAACTAACAAGACCTGCAAAGCTAGGAATAAATATTGGAGTTGGGGTCAGAGTGCCCCCCCCCCCCATTAACCTTGCCAGAAGGAACACAGAGCAATGGATGACCAGGAGTTCTCAGATACAATGCTGCATTAGTTTTCAGGGATTTCTGCAACAAATTACCACATACTGGGTAGCTTAAACAGAAATTTATTTCTCTCACAGTTCTGGAGGCCAGATGTTCAAAATCAGAATGTTCAGCAGGCGTGGTTGCTGCTGGAGGCTCTGAGGGAGAATGTTCCATTCCCCTTTCCTAGCTTCTGATAACTTCTAGCAATCCTTGATATTCCTTATCTGTAAATGCGTTGTTCCAATTCTGCCTCCATCATCACGTGGTGTTCTCTGTCTGTGACTCTGTGTCTTCTCCTTTTCTGCCTCTTATAATGACTTTCCTTATTGGATTTGGTGACCACCCTAAATGAGCATGATTTCAATTTGAGTTCTTTCCCTGAACTACATTACCTTAATTACATTAAGATACTTATTCTAAATAAGGTCACATTCTGAGGTTCCAGTAGGCATATCTTCAAAGGGCCATAATGACAACCCCAATAAGGTCACTGAAATGCTATTAGGCCCAGTTCCTGGGTAGCTGGTCCATACTCTTTCAAAAAGGGGAGTTTGTGTTTCCCCTCTGGGCCCAGGGGTATGTCGTTACTGGGAGGTCCTCACCCCTTCTCCAAAGGCTGGATTGCAGGAGGGAAATCTGGTTCCCACAGCAGCAGATGAGGCCGTGAAAGAAGCAGAAGCAACAGCATCCGCTTCAGAGAAGGAAGCCAGCACTTCCCCTGCAACACCCCTTCGTCTCCTCCCAACCAGCCACCTGTCTGGCTTGAAGTTCCAGAACAATCCTAACAGGACGTTCCAAACACGCTCAGTCCTCCTCCTCATATCCTTCCCCTCTTCCCCTCCTAGCTGCCCACCCACTCCCCACCGGGCAGGGTTGAGAATCACATCACTCCCCATTTGGGTCTAACCTGAGAAACCCCTTAGCCCCTGAGATCACCTTAGTCATAACTCTTCCCTGCAACTATCCCCACACGTCTTTATACAACTTCCTCATCTGGAGGCCACCATGCACCTCTGGTCACTGAGCTTCTCTTTGCTTCTCTTCACTTGTTTCTGAGTCCTGTCTTGTCATCTTACAGAACTCTCCAAAATGTTCTACTGGGACCCCACCTTGCTCTTGCCAGGTCTCCCAAATTCCACACTTTCTCACCATCTTCTCTCACTGAGTGATAATAGACATACCTTGGAGAATGCTGAAAGAAAACGAGGTACAAGAAAGGAAAAAAGCTATGAAGGCATTAATGTTGGCCCATCAGGCACCGAGCCTCACACAACAACAGAGCTTACGTGACTTGAGGAGAGAGGAAATCCATAAAAGAACTAGGGAGTCTGTGACAAGGGTCAAATGTGTGGACCGACGTGAAAGCCCTAGAGGAAGTTATGAGAAGGGAGAGACCACCTCAGGCATGGGGAAGGTAGCATTTGATTTAACGAGGGAAATGTTCTTTGAGCATTCTTTTATTCTAGAGTGTCTTACCCAACCATATGGCTGATGACTTCCCAGTCTGTATGTCTAGCCTAGAAATTCTCAGTTTTGCACTTGTGATCCATCTCCACTGGGATATCCCACAGACCCTCAATGTCAATATGGCCAGGCTTGCATTCCTTGTCTTCCTCCTTGGGATATCTCTACCTTCCCAAAGCAAAAATCTAGGAATCACCTTCAACGACTTCCTCTTTTTTACCCTCTCATTCAATGAAAAAAGCACAGAATAAACAGGTTTAAAGGAGGGAAGGAAAGAAAGGAGAAGGACTTAGGTGTTGAACCTCCAACACCAAATTCTGAATAAATGTTTACTGCATCCAAAAGGTGATTATTGCAGGTTGTAAATGTCTGGTCCCTCTCCTGAACTCAGGACTTCTCTGATGGGCTACTCCTGCTTTACAGCTCCTCCCACCCTTGAGATCAGCCGAGATCCTATGGCGACTGCATTGAGCCAACTTGTCCTCTGTCCCCACAGGCATTGATCCTGAGAGTACTCCCCAGTCAAAGCCCTACAGCCAAATTTCCATCTCAGAGTTTCCTTCCAGGGAAGCCAGTGTGCAAAGAGTTGTCCTAGTTACAATATGTAAGAAAAGGAAATCTCAGCCTATACTTAAGATAGTCTAAAGTGCTCAAAGTGCTCACATTAAGGCACTTTGTACAAGAAAATAACTTTTTTTTTCTTCTAAACAATCAAGATATAAAATAGTTTTGTAAAAATAGCATTAACACCGGGTCAGGTCTTATGCAGCATCTCATACTGGCTTTACAAGAGCTTGAAATGACTTCCCAGGCTACCATGGACTCTCTCAACTTTTTACCACTTGGCTTAAATGTTAACAACCTATTGTCTGATTTTTATGGACTTTAAACACTGTTGCCAACTCTCCTGGAAAAGATCTGTTTTTGTCGGCAATTTAGGCATGAGTATTAGAATTTGAAAACAAATAAAAAGATCTAGTAAGCTCATGGGACTCATCCTTCTAGAGGAAAATGATTCCCATGTATATACACTCTCCCACAGCAAGTGTGCTCCCACACTTCAATCATAGGTGTATTCGTAACCAGATGTATTCTGTTAAGGGATGGAGTAATAATGCCTCATTTCAGTAAGATGATTTTGTGCCACTATTTATCTGAGGCATAGAGCCATGAATTTGAATTCCATGCTACCCAGGTGGGTTGGGGACTCTGGTTAGTTGTAGGAAAGAACTGTAAAGATATTTAGGAATTTCACAAAGAATTTTGAGCTTAGAGAAAAATGAGAAAACTTTATAGTGAGTTGAGGAAAAAGGACTTGAGTATTGGAAATATGATCAGGGGAGAGCTGAATTTGTTTCAGGGAAATTCCATGAGCCCTAAGACATTACTGAGCTTCAGTTAGGGTAACCGCAACATGGGGAAGACATTTTGCAGGAAGGATCTTGCTCTCTGAATAAAGTCTGAAAGAGTCTTCAGAGAACGATTTTGTTGTCATGCTAAATAAAACTGGAAACAGCTTATAAAAGCTGGATCTTTGAGTCAATCTTGAGATTTTTTTTTCTCATGTTATAATAAGAATCTTGCCTGAAGAGGACAGAATGGGCAAGTGGCATGTCATTGTGGATGGGGGAAGGGCAATGCTTCAGGGATCTGGTAGGGTGTAAAGAATCCCTGAAGACCCTACATGGAGGTGGGAAGAACTCCTCCAACTGTTCTCTGAGTTAGAGATAGCACCAGGTGAGAGAAGGGGAGGTGTCCTGGCGTACTTGCGTCAGTCACGGGATCACACCTCACATGGCAACCACAGATTTCAGGAGACAAGAGGCAGAGATATCTGTGCAGAAGGACAGGCCTGTCCATGCTACAGATATATTTTTCTTCTTGGTCAAAAGATCTTTATAGCTAGATCAGATATATTGGCTTCCCCCTGCTTGTGAGATAGTCTTCTCAGGGACTGAGGATGTGATAGTGCTTTTAGTTCCACAGAATCTCTCATAGTCATCCTTGGAACGCAGACAGGCAGGGAACAATCTGCTATAGGCTGGATTGTGTCCCTCTAAAATCATATGTTGAAGTCCTAGCCCCCAGTACCTCAAAATATGACTGTATTTGGAGATAGGGATTTTAGAGCAGTATTTAAGGTAAAATGAGGTCATATGTGGGGGCTTTAATCCAATATGACTAGTGTAAGAACAGATTAGGACACAGACATACCCAGAGCTAAGACCTTGTGAGGACCCAGAGAGAAGAAGATATCTGCAAGCCAAGGAGAGAGGCCTCAGAAGAAACGAACCCTGCCAGCACCTTGGTCTTGGACTTTTAGCCTCTAGAACTGTGAAGAAATACATCTCTATTGTTTAAGCCACCTAGTCTGTGGTGCTTTGTTACGGCTGCCCAAGCAGACTAATACACAGTCTATCGAGACCACAATCTTAAGAGACCACCAAGGGTGCTTATACTGGAGACTGGGCTTCTCTCATTTACCCTGTCCCCCCACAGCTAATCTTGTGCCTGGCCTACAAAATACTTAACTGACTTGTAGGATAAGTGAATGACTTGGGAAAATCCTTTATGGGGTTGAAACTTTCCGGTTGGTCTTGCTTGCTTGGCTAGAGAGTCTTATCTGGGTGGCTGCCAAGAATCTTGCTCTGTCACAAGAAGTTATAAATGTACAGCAGTAGTAAGTTGTCACTGACAACAAGCCTCTGGGTAGGGGTCAGGGTAAGGGAGGACACAAACCATTTTTAGTTTGCTTCTTTAAGTCCTCAGCACAATTGCATTAGGCAGGTCCATGCTTAGTTAGTATTTCTTTCCATGAAAATAACTGTCCCATGGGCTGGTAGTATTGTCCCATGGGCTGGTACCACAAAATCCATGTAGAGCAATAGTAGTGCTATCCAAATGTTTCCCTTAGATACTCACTGCTCCAGGACTGATCCCATATTATCCCTCCTTACTTCTGTCGATGGTATCCCCATTCTCCCATGGCTCAGACTCAAGCCCTTGGAGTCACATTTGATTCTTTATTATAATTGAATCCCTAAGTCCAATCAATAACAACATCCCTTCCATTTTTCCTTTCACTCTCTCTCTTTCCATATCCACCATTATCACAATCTAGCCTTTGCTTTATGACATTGGAATCCTCCTTAGTCTTTCTGCCACTAACCCTGACTCCATTGCGTAATATGTTCTGCTGCCAGACTCATCCTTGTCAGACCTCAAAACCTCTTTCCCGGGGCCATGGAGAGATCGTAAAGAAGGCTATATTCTTAGTCATTTTATGCCTGGGAGCAGTGGATAAGAAGTTTACAGAAGGAGAATGAGTGAGTGGGAGGCCAGTAAAATGGCTGGAAATATTTGCTACCCTAATCTGCAACCATTGCTGGGAGGCCTTCTGGAATCAGAAACCACATTTCCAGCTGCTACTCTATCAAATACACATGACCAGATCCACCTTAGGTTGTTGGACACAAGAACTTAGCTTTTACAACATACCAGAGTTCATATGTAAACTATTAATTACACCATCTTTCCTGTGTGTTTATTTTTGCAAGAATTATTATATGATGGGGCAGGAGTAGGGGTGGGGGGTGACATGTGGAGGCCAGAGGGACATGGGGAAAAAAGACTGCTCCCGGGAACACCAAGTAATGGCCAAGAACTATAATTCTAACCTTCGCCCTACATGGTTCAGTGGCTTGTGGGCTGGAAGAAGGAAAGTGACATCTGTGATTTAGTCCATATGAAATGCTTGACCTCCCCAGCTTCATGCTTCAACAGGCTCAGTGTGGGGCTGAGTCCAGCAAACAGAGCAGGAAGTGCAGAGCAGGGGAATGTTGACAGAAGAAACATTCATATGTTCTCTGGATGCTAATTACAAAAAGCCTGCCCTCCTACAGACTGTTTTGTGATAGATTTTCTGCTTATGTAAATTTTTAAAACAAATTAATCCATTTGGTATGGTTAGCCATGGAAGGATGATTTCCTGAGCAACATAAGCACAATGCAAACACTTTCCTCTACCCTGGATTTTTCCACGTCTATGCATGTGTCATAGGAGTTTCTATAGCAGACAGCCCCATAAGAGCCGGCTGCTGACCCCTGCTCTCGGCCTAGGCTCTCCATGCCTGATGTGTGAAGGCAATTTGGAATTAATAAAGGACTTGCAAAAAACAGAAATTTATTTTCTTGTTAATCATTACAAGTCTAGGCAGAGGCAAACTATCCTTGACATGTCCACCATGCATTCTGGATTTATGCCCCCACTCTGCCTCCCCTGACTCTACTACACTGGAGTTTGAAGATCCTGTCCCTGCAGATTCCTACTGCCTTTGAATCCTAAGAACTGAAACCTTGAGGAAAAGCACACAGAAAGGTAATCTCCAAGAGGATCTGGCTTGGCTCATTCCCTGAGAAGGACACAGAGCTCTTCTTGCTCAGGACCAATTCTGTTTCCTTGTCTGGAAAATAGGAAAGTATTCAGGCTGATGGCTAGCATCTCTTCCAGCACACATATCTATGAATTTACAAGATTGCTTTTTTTAAGCATTATTAGCCTACTAATCTAACAAACATTAATATTTCTTTTCTTAAAAGATTTTTTTATTCATTTATTTGAGAGAGAGAGAGAGTACGGAGGGTGGGGAGAGAGGCAGAGGGAGAGGGACAAGCAGACTTCCTGCTGAACAGGGAGCCCATCACAGGACTCAATCCCAGGCCCCTGAGATCATGACCTTAGCTGAAGGAAGATGCTTAACCGACTGAGCCACCACGTGCCCCAAATTAATATTTCTTTAACTAGTCGATTACTTATTTTCATTGACTATGATTGATGCACAGACAATGTATATGTTGGTTACAGTGGTATGCTGGCAAAGTGGCTCTTGAGAAAAGAAGAAGAAGAAGAAGAAGAAGAAGAAGGAGGAGGAGGAGGAGGAGGAGGTGTGGAAGAAAGAATAAGGAGAAGAAGAGAAAAGTAAGAGAAGAAGAAGAAGAAGAAAAGAACAGACGCAGCACTACATAATCAGATCGCCTAATAAGACAGAAAACAAAAATAACGATCCGAGGATGATTTACGCTTATGCTTCCCTCCCTGTATTCGCATAACGAAGAATACACTCCGCTGGTCGTATAGGAGGAGGACTCGTAAGGTCTTACTTCGTGCGATGACCTATCGATAATCGCCTCGCCGTCGCCTGCTGATGGAGGCCGCGTCTTAGGACGTCTGCCGACGGAGACGGATACAGCCCCGTCCCGACTGCTCCGCTTGCGACTGCTTGCGCTTCTCGGTCTTTTGCGTCTTGCTTCGGTCCTCGATCTTTCTTTCATGCTTGCGTCAGTGCTATCTCCAGAGACGCACGCCGCGCAGACTCCCTCCTCCCCGCCCTCCCGTCTCACCGCCGCAACGCCCGCCCCAGTCCTCCGCCGCACAGGCGTCTCGAGGAGGAGGACAAGGAGGAGAAGGAGAAAGTCCTGATTTGTAGCATTTGCAGATTCTCACCATGTAAACAGCACTACCATGGCCAGGTTCAAGCTACAATCCTGATATTACTAAAGCGCAGAATCTGGAAAGATGTGCATACACCCTTGGCTCTCAAGAGCTAGCTCAAGCTGGCTCCAGCACACTACCAGTTGGGGATAAGCTAACAAATGTCAAGATTGGCTGAAATAAATTTAAATTCATATATTATGGGTTTTTAAATTTTTTCTCCTTAGAATACACAAAAGTTTGTGACAGGTGGGTATAGCCTGACAATAGACAGACACATATTTTGAAACTGAACTTCCTTGGGCTGGAGAATAAGAGGTAAAAATACTAAGACCAGGTTGGGGTCCAGTCATTCGGCTCTTCTCCCGAAGGTCAGAGAATAATGGAAGTAGGCAGACCATGAAGTTCTCCTTACCACTTTAAGCCAGTTGACCTCTTAGCTGGAGTAGTAGCCCCATTTCCAACTCTTACCGAGTTATGTTCCAAGAACCCAGCTCAACCTACAGCCTGTGATAGGCAGTCAATAAATGTTAATCAAATATGGATGTATTCTAGAAAGAGTCTTGAATTCTAACCACTAGGACACTCTAGAGTTTCTGTTCTGATCAAAGTCAAGCAGACCCAATAGACTGTTGGCCAACTGAGTGAGAAAGCAAAGTAATGAATGATATACCCAGCAAGCAAAATAAATACTATCCTCTCTAATGATTGGCTGGACTCATTCTGCTGATGCTCTGGGGTTAGCCCAAGTTTACCAACATCAGAGTTTCTGGGAAGTCTATAAATATGGAAGGTAAGTCTAGTTATTAAAAATCAAATTCAGAAACATCATCTCTACCGACAACTAGTGGTCCCGGCGTACCTACCTAGGAAGGAAGCTGTATAAACAGCCCATAATACTTGTAGAGCTTGGTTCTCTCATCTTTAAAACACAGACACCAATGGCTGTTTTTCCAGCCATTTATGAAGATCAAATGAAATAAAGTGTGCAGAGTACCTAGCACCGTGCCTGGATCATAGTAGAAGTCCAGTAAATAACAGATATTATTATTATTTATTATTATTATTAAATTCTTTCAAGCCTCCACATTTTATTCTTGTCCCTTCTTATCTTCTCAAATTGACTCCTTTCTGGTAAAAACACATCTCTCAAGTCGATCAAGAGTATGGTTCTGCCTCCTCATCTCTGAGGTGTCTGGGAATTGTTATGTGGTTTGATTCCAAGCAGCTCAAGTTAAAGGTAATAAGTAGCATTGCACCTTAGCTGCTTGAAAATGCTGAAAGATCATAATTTCAGCATTTTTGCTTTTTAGGCCATAGCAGATAGAATAATGGTTCCCTAAAGATGCCCCATCCTAATCCCCAGAATTTATGCCTATGTTATCTTCTACGGCAAATGGGACTTTGCAGATGTGATTAAGTTAAGGATCTTGAGTTAGGTGGATTATTTTAAATTTTCTGGTAAGCCCAATGTAAATCACAGGGTCCTTATGAGAGGGAGACAGGGAGGGTCTGTACCAGAGAGATGTGATGATGAAGCAGAGGCCAGAGGGTGCAGCTATGAGCCCAGGAAACCTGGAAGCCTCTAGAAGGTGAAAGAGGAAAGGAATTATTCTCTCTTAGCACTTCCAGGAGGAGCCAGCCCTGTAACACTTTGACTTAAGCCTAGTGAGACAGATTTTAGGCTTTTGACCTTTAGGATTATAAAACAACACATTGTTTTAAGCCACTAAGTCTGTGGTAATTGATGACAGCAATAACAATGCCTATGCATAGACAAACAATGAAGCATGGGTCCCAAAAGGGGGGCAGTGCTCCCTCTCCAAACCCCACACGTGAGAGGAAAGGATACAGCCTCCTTGGCCTATGACTATGTCACTTCCTCAGATGAGATTTCTTCAACACAGGAAAGCACTGGTCACCAACGGGACCCCAAACCTTCCAAGACCACCACTTAAGTTGGGGAATATAAAAGGAAGAAGACAAGCAGGTGGGCATTTAGCACGTAGAAAAGTCAAAAGTCATAAGCCATCGGCATTATTGAGCTCAGGTGATGTGTGTGTGTGTGTGTGTGTTTTAATTTTAGAAAATTTCAGAGTGATGACATTTATGTGAATCAAGGAAGCCAAGTAAGGGGTTTTTCAAATAAATATTGGAGAGGAACTGAAAAATGATGACATCAACTGCATTATGGCTTCGTCTTCCAAGAAGGAATAAAAATTCCAGCGTAGAACACATTAAGGCTGTTGTAGAGTAACAAGAAGTACTTGCTAAGAAACAGCCCCCTCCTCCCACAGCTCCTCCTGGAGCCATTCTGTGGCCTCCCAGTGTCAGCTGGCCCCATCTACCCTGTGCCAGCCACGTTTGTGAACTCCAGAAGGTCAGGGGTCATTTGAGAGTGTCCTACGTGTGCTATTGAGCTGGCCAAGAAACCTGAAGAAAGCCGAAAGGAAAGCAGGGGTTCCTGACCACCTGGCTGACCCCCTGGACTCCCTTTTGGTTCATGTTGTCCCATTTTGCAGAAGGCGTCTTGCCATCCTCGCTTTTAGCAAATGCTTTTCAAACAGAGCTGCTAACAGAAAGCCTTTTAGCAGACTTTATCTAGTATTTTTCGATTGCGCTATTTCAGAAAGCATATGGAAAAACAATCATGACTGATTTTCTTATGCGTGCGTGTGCATATATATAGGACATTTATATACACCACGGAGCAGAAAACAGATAAACTTCTGAGTGTACCCATCAAGCTTCCTGAAGTTAAGTCTTCTTATAACCAAATGATCCTGGACCAGCGAATGGCTCATCTGTCTCATGGATGTGCAGGATGGTCGCCTCTATTTTGGGTATTCTGGTACAGAGCTTTGAAAACTGAAATGTGCAAACGAATCACCCCAGGATCATGATGAAAGGCAGGTTCTGATTTGGTACATCCAGGGTGGGGCTGAGATTCTGCATTTCTAGCCAGCTCCCCCGGGGATGCTGATGCTGCTGGTCCGAGAACCAACTAAGCGTTGCAAGAGCCCAGACCACTGTCAGGCAAGGTATTGAGTCATATGTTCTTTTTTTTTTTTAAGGATTTTATTTATTATTCATGATAGACACACACACACACACAGAGGCAGGGACACAGACAAAGGGAGAAGCAGGCCTCCAGCAAGGAGCCTGATGTGAGACTTGATCCCGACTCCAGGATCACGCCCTGAGCCAAAGGCAGACACCCAACCGCTGAGCCACCCAGGTGTCCCTCGAGTCATATGTTCTAACTTAAGAATCAGAACATACAAGGTCCCCAAAGTAGGTGGACCTCAAACCAGGAAGTCATACACTTCCCAAAGCCAGGACCAAGGTCGGCCCAAGATCATACAGTGGACTCCAAAACCAGGTTGGACAACTGATAGTCAAGGTCTCAGGGCCCCTGAGGCTGAGGCCAGTTCCTTTAAACTCGCTGATCTCGACATTGGAACACCTAGGAGGTGCTACTCCAAGCACATCAGCTCCCCACTTCTTTACTGCTTTTCACCATAAATGGAAAGGCTTCCCCGGGGAGG
The DNA here is from genome assembly GCF_011100685.1 of Canis lupus familiaris. Taxonomy (NCBI): domain Eukaryota; kingdom Metazoa; phylum Chordata; class Mammalia; order Carnivora; family Canidae; genus Canis; species Canis lupus. The sequence goes on along the minus strand of NC_049256.1, from coordinate 12,522,586 downwards.
TCCCCAGGGACCTACACTGCCGTGTAGTCACTGCTCTTATCGCTAATATTACAGTAAGTGCTGTGATGCCAACGAGCTGGAATGTTTGCTCCAAACACCAGGATGTCCAGTTCTTTGTGATTGCCCTTCAACAAGAACCTCTGGTATTTTGAAACTGACACACTTACTTAAAAAATTAAATACTAAGTGATCGGCCAAAATCTGAGGGAATTTCCCACCCTGAATTGTGCATGCCAAAACTAACCAAACTGCTTGGTTATGTTTTCCTCTTTTATTGCTGGCATGCAAACAATACAAGCATCATAGTTTATGCTGGAGACTTGGTATCACCCCTAACCAAGACAAAAGATCAAAACAGACTTTGTTCTAGGACTCTCTGTTCTGTGGCCAGAGAGCGCATGAAGGGGCAGCCCGGGTGGCTCAGAGGTTAGCAGTGCCTTCAGCCCAGAGCCTGGTCCTGGAGACCAGGGATCGAGTCCCGCGTCAGGCTCCTTGCATGAAGCCTGCTTCTCTCTCTGCCTGTGTCTCTGCCTATCTCTCTCTCTCTCTCTCTCTATGTCTTTCATGAATAATAAATAAAATCTTAAAAAAAGAGAGAGAGTGCATGAAGGATTTCTACTTGTGAGTACTTGGAGTACAAATCAGATTCCTTTAAGTCCCCCAGCAGACTTCTTACTGTAATCATGACATTAATAAGGACTTGGTCCCTGATGTCATCTCTGCCATGGCATCTCGGCACCTTCAGCCACAAGAAGGCATTGCCCATGGCGGAGCTTTCCTTTCTTGATGGGAGGACCGGGAGCAACTCTCTGCCCCCATATGCCTGTGGGCTTCTTACCAGTCTCTCGGGGCCATTCAATGATTCTGGATCACAGAATAAGATTTTTAACAAATTTTGGAAATCATTAAGCACAGTATCTTCTATTTGCAGAGAAGAAGCCCATGTCCAAGAGGAATTAAGTGCCCAAGGTCATCCAACCAGTCTGTGGCAGAGCCAGAGCCATAATTCTGCCTTTTGACCCTAAACCCATGCTGGGTCTATGGCCATCAGACCATGGCTGACACTGAAACCTCATGTCACAGAGGAAACGTGGCATTCCACAACCCCCTTCAAAGTCAAGTCCACCCACGGTGCATGGACACCATCCCTGAGAATTTGAATATCTAAACAGTATCTAATCATAAGATTCATAGCCCAGAAACCTCACTGGGTTTAAGAACTGACTTAACTTCTTACATTGAGTGTGTACATGAAGGATCCAGTATTTCCTGGGTGATATTTTCCTAACACATAAGATGGTTTTAGCGCTAGGTCTGCCCTGCTTCCCAAGGTTATTAAGAAGGTCATTGGGGGGGTGTCATTCTAACAGTGATCACATAGATGGGCTTGACGCCCACACACTTGGGTTTGATTCTTGCTCATTTGCAGTGAGCTTTGGACAAATCCTACCACTCTGGCCATCAATTTTCACATCTCTAAAGAAGAAGAGGCAAAAAGACTTCTAGCTCATAACTTTGTGGAGAATTAAAATGAAATAGACATTAATCCAAGCGTAGGACAGAGTGCCTGGCCCTATGCAACCTTGTGTTCTTCCTCAGCATTTCCCTTGTGTACCTGGCCTTCCCTAACCGGACTCCAGGTTCCCCACAGCTCAGTTCCTTAAAGTAAAAGGCTGACATACAAGGGACACTTAATAAATGCTTCCTTTAGAAAGCAGAGGAGGTCACGATGCTGGCCCTGGAGCAGCTTTGACTGCGGGAAAACAAGAGGATAAGCTGGCACGCTGAGAGAGCTTACTATGTGCTAAGAGAAGTGCTTTGCAGGTGTTCTCTCATTTAATCCCGAAGGCATCTTCGTAACACATGCACTATTGCAAAGCTCATTGTACACTTTCAGAAATATAGGTGCCAAGAGAGTAACACACCCAAGGTCACAAATCTACGTAGTGGCAGTGTTGACCTTCAAAATTCCTCCAACGTTGAGCTGGGTTTACAGACTTGCTGCCTTTCCATGCCCTCAAGCTCTGATCTTTCCACATTTCTCCTGGGGTCCACTCAGTAAGGAACTGGTCACAGCTGCCTTATGAGATTTCTTTCTAACTGTGTATGTTCATTGGCTAGGGCTGCCAGAAAAAAAGAACCACACACTGGGGAGGCTTACGCAGCAGAAAAGTATTCCCTCATAGTTCCAGAGGCTGGGAGTCTCCCTCAGGTTTGGTTTCTCCTGAGACCCCTCTCCTGGAGTGGAGATGTCTGTCTTGCTGTATCTCCCACATTCAATGAGCCCAGTCTGAGTTGTCTCTGTCCTAATCTCCTCTTCTTTAAAAACACAAATCAGGCTCCATAGGCTGGCCGGTGGCATGGCCGACGAGGAGGAAGACCCTACTTTTGAGGAAGAAAATGAAGAAAGTGGAGGAGGTGCAGAAGGTGGACAGGGTAAAAGGAAGAAACTTTTTTCTAAAGAATCAGAACTCCTTGACTACAAGTCTAAGGTTATGATGGATCCTGGAACAGGTGCTGATGGTAGCAATTAAGTTGGGCCTTCGGACTAAAGCATTGGACAAGACAGAGAGTGCGATGTATGATGTATGGGGTTTGGGGATGGCCAGAATCCTGAGTCAGTGGATATTCTTGAAGACCTTGTCATAGAGTTCATCACTGAAATGACTCACAAGGCAATGTCAATTGGAAGACAAGGTCGTCTTCTTGATTTGAAAGGACCCAAGGAAGTTTGCTAGGGTTAAAGACTTGCTTACTATGAATGAAGAATTGAAACGAGCTAGAAAAGCTTTTGATGAAGCAAATTATGGATCTTGACACTTTCTGTATTTTCTGAAGCTTCATTATTTTCTGGGGAAACCATGTATAATAACTGTATATTTTCCACAGTAAGGTCTCAGTATCTATCCATGTATATGCAAGATGGAGAAACACAAAGTTTTCAGCTGCTTTTATTTTCAGGTCTTCAATTTTAGAGTGAAATTTGAGCCTTGAATTGCCTGCCCTTATATGACTATACTTGATTTACTTGTTGGGTTTTAATGACCACATGTAAGTTGAAATACCTTGCAAACCATGCAGTTCCTTCTGACTTTGACTCTAAATGATGAAGTAGTATTTAGGTGTTGAGTGTATTTGTGCCTTTGTAGGCTATACAATAGTTGTTTAATATCTGAAATCTAAAGGGCACCATTGATTATGATTGCTAAGATGTTTCGTGTATTCTAAAGTTTTTAGACTACAGAAGTCTAAGAAATTATTAAAAGAGTGAACTGGAAAAAAAAAAACACAAATCACATTGATTGGTGTCCATACTAACGACCTTGTTTTAATTTAATTACTGTTTTAAACTCCAAATAGTCACATTTTGAGGTCCTAGGGTTAGGACTTCAATGTATCGATTTGGGGTGGCCATAATTCAGTCCATAACAACGGGATTAACCTCACACATGTACCTCCTCCTAAACAGTTCTGAAATCCACAGGTGTAGACATAATGGACAAAGAGAGGGGATAGGGAAAGAGGCGGGGGCATAGTTTCTGCCTAGAAAGATGTACAGATTTCTTTTCAAACACCTTTCTGTGACCCCTTCAGCCCCCTTGAGTGATTTCACTACTTTATCATTCCCTGCACCATCCATATTCTCTAATGAGCACTTTATACTGTGTATCTCTGCTCAGAACCACCACGTACCCACTCTGTAGGTTGTGCTCTGCTTAAAGACACTTGGGACAGGGGTGAATGACAGCTGAATCCAGGCCTGAATCCACTTGCCAGGGCAGGGGGTGCACAGGACTGCATCTTCCTAAGACTGGGATGTCTTTTTTTTTGATGCAAAAAAAAAAAAAAAAAGGCACATTTTTCTAATTGGTCTCCCCAGATGAGTACTTTCTCTAATTTGTCCAAAATCTTCATCTGGGCTAATGTAACCCTGCCTCTGCCCCCTCATCACCCAGTCCCCTCCCCAGCCGTCTGAAATTTGGTTTTCTTCTGGAACTTCCTTCTCAATCCCCCTTTCACCCACCCAAACTGGTGGCTTGTTCTCAGGTTCTGTTCCACATCATTGGACACAGCTCACCTTTCAACCTTCAACACTCTTGACCTCCTGGACTCCCCAGCAATTGCCTCGTGGCTCCTCTCCTACCCCTGAGATAAATGTGCTGATCCATCTGCCCTTCTCTCTTGACTAGATCTTGGAGATGCCAGCCACACTCCCTTCTCCACCTTAACTATGCGGGAAACTTAGAAATAGATGTCTATCTATTGTCTTCCATCCCTTTTGGATTAGACCTATTTGGGGAACAAAACAACCAGCTTAATGTAAGCAGCCATCCACTCCTCAAGCCCAACAGAGCTACCAATCAACACTTTATCTTCCCAGACAGGTGCCTATGCTCTGTCTCTGTTCGTCAAAATCCCATTTCTTTCCAACTCAAAACCTCTCTGATCCACAAAATGTTCCCTGAACCACTCCCTGCTTCTGAAACAATGGCCTGCAACATTTCTGTAAAATCCATCATTTGTGGCTTGATGTTGGAATTTATTCCCATGTCTGTGGATATGAAGAGAGACTGATAATATCAGAAAAGATAGGGACCCCTGGGTGGCTCAGCGGTTTAGCGCCTGCCTTTGGCCCAGGGCGCGATCCTGGAGACCCGGGATCGAATCCCACATCGGGCTCCCGGTGCATGGAGTCTGCTTCTCCCTCTGCCTGTGTCTCTGCCTCTCTCTCTCTCTCTCTCTCTCTCTCTGTGACTATCATAAATAAATTAATTAATTAAAAAAATTTTTAAAAAGTTTAAAAAAAATTAAAAAAAAGAAAAGATATAAGTAGAATGCAGAGGAAAGAGATGGGAGGGGAATATTCCATCTTTGTAAGTGCATCCTTGAGAACAGAATCCTTCGCCAGAATCCTGTGTCTTCGGGTGTTCAATAACCACCTAACAATGGTGGGAGAGAGAAATTTGCTTGTATTTACTCCCAGGAAGGTAAAGCTGTGTCAGGAATGGCAGTCAGGGTAAAGTTTATGCAAATTTCAACTACAGGGACTGAGATTTATTCCTATCTCCACTTCCCAATACCGCCAAAGTCCAACTATTTCTCCTGCTACCCCCAAATATATCAAGTCAGACTTTTAAGTTGACTGTAAACTCTGTATGTTGCTAAATTCTTCTGATTCACCACCACCTCCTTCTATTATTTATAATCTCAATAAGGGAATAGACTACCAGCATCCTACAGAAGCAAACACACAGGAGCTTTAATCTTCTGTCTCTGGCCACAGAGAAGGGCTATTCTCCTCTGGGATCTCTCTTCCTCAGCCACTCTCCCCTCCAAGTTCTAACACTTCCTCTCCTATCTTTTTGCTTTTGATCCTTCAGCACAGATAAAACATATTTCTTGTTCACATCGCAGTGCTGAGAACCAAATGCTTTCCAGGGCATTTCTGCTCCATGTGGAGACTGAAATCTGGAAAAGAGCTATTGGAAGGAACTGATGTCATGGGTGAAATGACTGATGTCATGGATGAGATCATTCCTGACGTCCTTCATTCCCTTGTGTAGACCCAGCTTTTTATCAAGTAGCATTTTCCTTCTGCCTCCAGGATTTCCTTTAACATGTCTTGCAGGCCAGGTCAACAAGTGATGAATTATTTCAATTTCCGTATGTCTGACAGAGTCTCTATTTTACCTTTGTTTTTGAAAGTTATTTTTGCTGGTAGAGAATTCCAGGTGGATAATTGCTTTTTGCTTTTTGGTTCTTTCAGTACTTTAATATGTGGCTCCACTGTCTTCTAACTCACATTTTTTCCAAAGAGAAGTCTTCTAAAATTCTTATCTTTGTCCCTCTGTATATCATCTGTATGTTTTTCCTTTGGGAGATTTTCTCCTAACCATGATTTTTTTAAAATTTTAACATTAATTTAAAAACCTGTCATGGGCTTCATCCTCACCACCATTCTTACCCAGTTGAATTGGATTATGATGTGCCTTCAAATCTTTTTTTTTTAAACGTTTCTTCTGCTTGATTTTTGTTCAGTTTCTTGGATCTGTGAGATTATAGTTTTCTATAATTTTAGGAAATTTTCAGCCAATTTTTTCAGCCTCCCACAACTTCAATTACACCTACATGATGCTGCTAGTGGTTGATCCAGAGCCCACTAATATTCTGTTGATGTTGTCCATTTTCTTTCCTCCGCATGTTCCATTTTAAACAGTATCTACTGCTGAGTCTTCAAGTTCACTAATGTTTTCCTTCACCATATCTAATTTGCTATTAATGCCACTCAGCGTAATCATATTTCAGACATGGCATTTTCATACTTAAGTGATTGACTCAGGTCTTTTCTATTTTAAACTAAATGTCATGCTTTCCCTCAATATCCTCATAATTTTTTCTAACTTCTTAAGCTTATGGAAGGCATTTATACTGGGTGTTCTAATATCTTCCACACCTCTTACTTAGTGGCCCCTATACTGCAAGGCCCTGTCACTCTTTACCCAGGCAATTGTTCAGGAATGTTTCACAGCTCTTCCCCTTGCGAAATGAGACGACGCCTCTCCCTGAGTGAGGGACAAGTTAGCTTACTGTTTATAGTGGATCCCTCAAGTTTAGTGTCACTTACAATGCAAACACATTGAGTCGCACCCATCTGGGCCACATTGTGTTTCTTTGGTGAGAGGTGGCATATGTTGTCAGCTCTGCCGTGAGTAATAGAGTCCTTGTTCTCTGACCCCAGAATCTTGGAGCTTCTGCCAGCATCGAGGAAACACCAACAAGCTAATTTGTTAGCTTATATATAGGTAAAAATCAAACCTGAGGCCCAGCAGGATACAACAGTGAAAACTGGATAAAATGGTAAAAGTGGTATGAGCTTTTAAAAATCTCAAGGGCTCCTGTGTGGTTCAGTCAGTTAAGAGGCAGACTTGATTTTGGCTCAGGTCATGATTAGGGTCATGCTTTGGGCTTTGCACTAGGCATGGAGCCTGCTTAAGATTCTCTCTCTCTCTCTCTCTCAACCTCCTCACCTAAAAAAATAAATAAAAATAAAAATCTCAAATGAAGGTCAGGTGGGTGCATGCACACATACTCTCATCCTTTGTTTACATAATACAAACTTTTAAACCCACAAGGATTCAGAGTAAATGGATTTCCCCTCCCAATGGCATTAGCTGAACCACTACCATTTAATAAATATTACATTTTACAATGGCTCATTGCATTCACAAAGAGCAAATCAGGAGGATTCACTGTATACCTGTCTATTCATACGTATTTCCTATATTGACTCTGTATAAGTGATTTCCTGGCCCTAGATAAATCCCTCAATTCTCAGTGCATTCTGGAAATCCCCCATTAGTGCTTCTGGCCTGGAGGGCAGCTGTACGGCTGACATGAGACCCACTGAGCCAGAGTCGCTGAAGAGGGGTAAGAAATGGAAGCAGATACTGATGGTCAGCATCCAGAAAAGGCAGAAAACAAAGGAGAAAATGAAGCAGGTGAGGATTATAAGGCACATGATGGAGAAAGTGAAAAAATACATAGTGAGAAGGAACAGAAACATGAAGTCAGGGAGGATACCGAATCAGAAGAAAGGAGAGCAAAGACAACATGGAACTCAGAAGAAAGCAATTTCGGGAAGAAGAACTTGCATGTGGAAGAGTGCATATACCCTGAGCCATGAGCTCAGTGGCCAATGGAACACCAGTGATGTGGACAGGGGGAGTTTGTGTTCAGGAGGACCTGGCCTGGCACCAACTGGAGCAGCAGAGCACCCTGGCATGATGCCCCATCAACTGCTCCCTCTCTACCCACAATGTACCACCAAATGCCATCACCTCCTCCTCCCTAGCTGACTCAGATACCAGCTCCTATGATGCCTATGCAGTCCCGCCTGGCCCCATGACTCTCATCACTCCCTACTCTTCTGGGAGCAGCCCTTCCCCTCCTGGCATTCCTGCAATGCCAGGAAACATCTCAGAACCCTGGAAACCCCTCACGGCACCTGGTGGCACGTGTCCTGATCTCATTTGGGCCTGCAGTTCAGAAGCCGTGGGCCCTACCAGGACTGCCCAGCTTGCCTTGAGTGAAGCTCTCTGGCCTTGGGAGAGACAGTTGATCATGAAGCAGTTATCACTCACCTATTTTGTGTCCAGTGAGGCTAAGCACCATGAGAGTAAGAAAAGAAGACACAGAACTTGTCCAGGAATGAGCTTATCATTGAGGTGAAGAAATAAAATTGATAAAACCATTAAAATACAATGAGATTAAACATAACTAAACTCTGGGGTGGGGGTGGGGGGGTCAAAAGCCAATGCAGCTTGGAGCTGTGCACACATAGAGCCAGGATCATTTAGACCCTAGTGGGATTTTGCAGGGGGCTGGGCAGTATATCTCTGACCCCTAGGTAGCTGGGGCATTAGGAAACCAACAGTGGCCCAAAGCCATCAAAGACTTACATTCATTATAAAGTCTGAAGCTGGCCTTTGGCAAGAATATAAGGTTCTCTTTCCAGGCCTCCTCATGGACTGTCGGCTCTCCTTAGTAAATCTGTGCGAGCTGCATGACTCCTCGGCAGCTTCCATTCAGATCCCCCATATTTCTCTACTGTCCTGAAAGCTTCATCTCACATTCTGCCCAGAAACAAGTGTAATGCCATCATCTAGGACCCTTATCTATGAGGACTCTTATGATTGTGTTTTTTCTGAAGCCTCAGCCAGGCAAAGAAAAGATTTATCATTGTAACACAATTACTTTTTTTTCTAGGGGGTCTCACTAGCCTTTTTAACAGGTATCACCAATCTGTATAGAATATTCTATTGCTTGACAGATAGCTGATGCTATTGGTACCCTTTCCATATCTGCAACACTCTCCCTTAGGGCTGTTTCTGGCCATGGTAGCCATGAGCAGAACATGTCAGAAATGATAGAGAATTAATGTTTCTAGGAATAGCCTTCCACTAATGAAAGATGGAAAGTTGAAAGACAAACACCCCAGCTTCCTCAGTCTTCATCTGGGGTCACTGTGGGATACCACTATCTCCTGGGAGTCCCAGCAGGATTGACCTCCAGTTCCCGACACTGATAACTAGTTTGATAGCACACCATTAATTGGTTTCCTTCTCTCTCTCTCTTTCTCCCTCCCTGCCTCCCTCCTTCTCCCTCCCTCCCTCCCTTCTCCCTCTCTCTCTCCCTCCTTCTCTCTTTCTCCTCCTCCATCTGTCTCCCCCTTTTGGCATTTTCAGGGATCATCTTCCAAATACATTACTTCCACTCAAATCTTTATCCCTAGGTATATTTCTTGGGGAATCCAAACACAGACAATTACTGAAATGAAATCCTAACTAAATGTGGTGTGAACACTAGTAGAGCTGAACTATAGAAATCTATGATCAGGGTTGAGTCTAACAACCATGTTAGGTGTTTATGCAGACATTTATATTTATCACCAACTACCTATTTGGTGGGGCCCAGGGCAAAATGAAAACTGTTTGAAAGGAGGAGGCAAATGCTGTCAAAGGTACAATAATATAGGGGCACCTGGGTGGTACAGTTGGTTAAACCTCCAACTCTTGATTTCAGCTCAGGTCATGATCTCAGGGTTGTGAGATCAAACCTTGAATTAGGCCTCTCTCTCAGCGAGGAGTCTGCTTGAGATTCTCTCTCTCCGCTTCTCACCCTGCTCATGCTTTCTGACTCTCTCTCTTTTTCAAATAAATAAACTCTTAAAAAATAAATAAAATAGATAAAATAAAATACAAAATGAATTTTTAAAAATATCCTATAATATAAAGCTTTTTCTTTTCTTCTGCAATCTCTCAAACTTGCCATGGTATTTTTTATTAACTGTTATTTAATGTCCTTGCAGTAAAGAAAAAGGAAACAATTAATAGCATTCTTCTTTACACATACAATTCCAGTCTTAAATGCAAATATAAGAGCATGTAACTCATCTGCAGAATTTCCAGAATTATGTAATTCATATTTTGTAGTTAATTTTGTTCTTATCAAAGCAATGGAAATGCTATTTGGAAAAAAACTAACTCAACTGTTTTTATTTCATTTCATGACATACACACATTCTACCAGTAGCCTATACCTCTGTCTTACTGGTGAGTAAGAAAGAACTGAAAGAAAAAAAAAAGTATCATTTGCTCTATCATTTTCCATTTCCTTCTATGTCTTCATTCTCTGCCAAAGTACATGGTTAAAACAGGGAAGCAACAGTAGTAAGGAAGGACATGACAGGGTCCTGTGGTCATCTGTGTTGCTCAGAAAACCACTGCCTTCTTTCTGGAGTGGGTAAGTTCTGTGCTCCTCCTCCTTCCCCACTCCCATCTTAGTCATAGTTGTGCTAACTTTGTATTTGCTTTCAGTCTTTCCTGGACTCCGATCTGTCCTGGGTCCTATGGAATTCTGTGCCTATGGGGCATCTCAAATGGTCTGTATAAATGGATAGTGACAATAAGAACCAATGGACATCCACATTGCATGTCACTACTCAGCTCACGTGCATGCTCCACTATCCCTTTGGACTTCATTTACAAAACACGAATTCAAGGACAACACTATTAAAAGTTTCAAGATGGTGATAGCAGAGTATTAAGCCAGAAGGTGTGGGTCCCTTCTGAGAGTGGGACCTGGACCACTGCACAGATCACCTGCCCTCGATGCCGCCCCTCATCACCAGCCCAGAGAGGGGAACATAGCATGTTGAACACCCTGACATAGGAATCACAGTTCTGCATTACGATCAGCAGATGACCCAATAGATGACCGAGGGCAAGGCACAACTCTTTGATCATCAAAGTCCTTATGAGTTTCCTATATATGATCTTTACAAAGGTCTTATTTCCAAAATTGTATTATTGTACCAGAGAGAGAGAGATTCTCCTTAGAGCTTTTTTCATGTTCAAGCAGGTCTCATTTAAAGCCTACAATGAATTTATTTTTTAAAATATTTATTTATTTATTTTAGAGAGAGAAATAGAGAGACCATGAGTAAGGAAGGGTAAAGGGAGAGGAAGAGAGAGAATCTCCATCAGACTCCCCATTGAGCACAGAGCCCAATGTGCTCTGGGATCAAGACCTGAGCCAGAATCAAGAGGCAGATGCTCAACCAACTGCAGCACCCAGGTGCTCTGAGCTACGATGAAGTTAAAGAACACACCTGCCCCTTTATTTGGAGTCCCCCTCATTCTCACCAGTAAAAGTGACAAAAGCCTGACAGCCTTAGAACCCATCTGGCAAGAGCAAAATCCTTCCTAGACCTTAAGATAAATTCCATGGTTGTTTTTCTCTGAAATTCTTAGGGCTTTGCAGGCTTTCCACTGAGTCATTTTTAAGCTTGAGTATCCCCACAGATACACGCACACATGCCCTTGGCTTTGTTCAAGCACCCACAGCTGCCTGGCGGGGTCACGAGGGCTGCTGTGCCTGCGGACAGAGGCTTGTTGTGTTCCCTGGCTTCCAGCTGTGTTCCCTGCACCTGCCCTCACCTCTGTTCTGTGCATGGCTGGAATGTCTGCTAGTTTTCCGTATTGGGCCGTGGAGGAACACAAACATTTTGTCTTTTCAGAACGAGACTTCACGTGTGCATGTGTGTGTGTATCTAACTTCCTAGAAACCAGAACTGTTTTCTCTTGCCAGGCGCCACAATGGGTCTTCCTGTGCAGGAGGTCATTTCAATAAGGACTTGGAGCTTAGTAAGTGGAGAAAAGAAGGTCATTCTCAGACAGGATGTTGGGAAGACGCCCTGAGTGAGCCTTGCTGGGCAAGAGACGCCAACAGGACCAAGAATGTGGGCCAGTCCCCCAGGAAGTTATTCATGAGCCTGCACTGTATGATAAACAGGCAACCAAAGCCTTTCTAAACAACAAAAATCACAATACTCCGAATTCCAGAAAATCCTCGAACAATGACTAGACATTCCTTATCCCAAATTTGCTTATTTGTGCACCAAATACTTTCAAAGAAACCAGAAACTGGGGTTCTGACTTAGGGCTCAGAGCTGAATGGAGTATAGAAGGAGATGCATGGGCAATAGCCCTGCTCCCTATCCTCCCTTGTGGGGAGTGCTATTCTCCTGTTGATGTGCCAGTCCTGGTCCCTTTGCCTGGAGTTCCCTCTGCTCCCGAAAGGTGTCTTGGGCCGAAGGTCAGTATGAAGTAGCGTTAAGTTTGATCAGCAGGACAGGGTCAAAAGGCAGGGAGGTGCTTCTGCTGTTCATGTCACCAAACTGACCAACTGAGTTGATCAGGCTAGAAAGCTCTTCCTGAATAAGCCAAAAAACTATCTCATATATATGGGAATCTATATCCACCTGACTTGAAAGTGGTATCAAAGTTCCTTGAGGGTACATTTTTTTTTTAAAGATTTTATTTATTTATTCATGAGAGACACAGAGACACAGGCAGAGGGAGAAGCAGGTTCCTCACAGGGAGCCCGATGCAGGACTTGATCCCAGGACTCCGGGATCACAACTTGAGCCAAAGGCAGACGCTCAACCACTGAGCCACCCAGGCGTCCCGAGGGTACATTTTTAATTAAATTATAACATTATTGGGCAGCTCGGGTGGCTCAGCGGTTTAGCGCCGCCTTCAGCCCAGGGCCTGAATCCTGGAGACCTGGGATCAAGTCCCACGTCGGGCTTCCTGCATGGAGCCTGCTTCTCCCTCTGCCTGTGTCTCTGCCTCTCTCTGTGTGTGTCTCTCATGAATAAATAAATAAAATATTTTTAAAAAAATTATAGCATTATTTTTCTGTATCTGTGTACACATATAATGTATACATAATTATAAAATGATATTCTGAATATTGTTTTATAAATAAATATAAATATCTGCAGAATTTAATTTTAAATTCTATTAAATTCTATTAATATTCAATTCTATTCAAAATTTAAAATTAAATTATGCAGACAGTGATATGTGTGTCACTGTCCCAACACTTGTTTATTGGCAAGACCAACTCTCATGGTTCAGTTAAGCTGCAGTTGAACATTTTACTAGTTTCCCTTTCCCCAGTCCAACTACACACCAGATCCCACTTAATCTGCTCCAATTTTGCTTCTATTTTATTTCTATAGCTTCTTTTTTTTTTTAAGATTTTATTTGTTTATTCTTGAGAGACACAGAGAGAGAAGCTGAGACATAGGCAGAGGGAGAAGCTCCCTGTGGACAGCCCGATGCAGAACTTGATCCCAGGATCACAACCTGAGCCAAACAAAGGCAGACACTCAACTGCTGAACCACCCAGGCATCCCTCTGTAACTTCTTCTTAAAGATTTATTTATTTATTTATTTGAGAGAGGGAAAGAAAGAGAGAGAGCCTGCATATAGTGGGGGGAGGGACAGAGAGGGAGAGAGAATCTTAAGCAGACTCCCCACTGAGCTCAGAGCCCAAGGCGGGGCTCTATCTCTGTTACCTTGAGATCCTGACCTGAGCCAAAACCAAGAACCAAGAGTCAGACGCTTAAACAACTGCACCACCCAAGCGCCCCTTGTTCCTATAACTTCTAATGTTCCACACAATTGACTTATTGTTTATTGTTTCCCATTTGTCTCCCACACTTACCTGCCTCTTTTATAATGTGGGTTTTCAAGGCAACAAGTTTTGTTGTTCATGTATCTCAAGGGCACAGACCAGTGACTGGCACAAACTAGACACTCGAAATTAATTGATGTGTGAACGAATAAGTGGATGAATGAGTGAATGGAGGCATCTGCCTCACTTCCAAAATTCAACAGCTTCGGTCAGATAGAGATACTCACCCAACACCAGCAAACACTGCTGGCCAGTGTGGATCTACGTGAAGGCGGGGTTGGTACGGGGTGAGGGATATTTTCTGCAGAATGGTTGGCTCCAACTCACAGACACTAATTAAGATTAGACATAAGAGGTGTCGGGGTATAGAACAAACAGGGCAGATTTTAATATGGCAAGTAGAAGAGCTTAGATGACAGGTGTTTAGAACTGAAGCCATTTTTCCGGGATGGGCACCGATCCTGGCACTCAGCCCTGGCACCCTGATGAGGATGTGCAGTGCTGGAATGTCTAGCTGAAGGCTTCTGTCTGGAGAAGCTAGCAGCTAGCCCAACGACCCTCTAAGAGGCATGATGGCTTCATTATTACGTTAAACAGAAGGCGGAGGCTTCTTCAAGGGCACCTTCCTTTCCTGGATTTGTCTCATCTGACCCGCTGCACTCAGCTGAGCTTCCCTAGGGCAGTTCAGTGGGTGTCTCTGTCACGCAGGGCAGGTGGCCAACTGGATCCTACACCAGCTTGTGGCCTCATAAACAAAATGTACTCGAATTAATTAAAGGACACTAAATGGGAGTGTCTGGGAGAGGGAGGAAGCTGAACCCTGGTATGGAGCTGGTTGACTCCAAGGCTAACTACCCATCGAAATAGAGCCTAAAAGGAGAAATAACCTTTTTTTGACATGGTTTTCATTAGCTGCTTCATCTGCAAAGGAGCAGAGATCCTGCACAAAGTCGGAGCTAAAGACAGTCTTGACTTGGCTCATTGGATTCCAACAAGCTTGCCAAACAACAAGGGGCCGGGGGAGAGCATCTGCTTTGATAAAGGGTCTTAATGTAAAATCAGTCTACCGTAGGCTGTTTTAGAAATGTGCCCTCTGTGGCAGCTCTACTGACGTGTCTCTGGGTGGTTAACAAGGCCCATTTCGAAAGCCTGCCCCAGGCCCCCACCTGCCCCAGGCCCCCACCTACCCCAGGTCCCCACCTGCCCCAGGCCCCCACCTGCCCTAGGCTCCCACCTGCCCCAGGCCCCACCTGCCCCAGGCCCCCACCTGCCCCAGGCCCCACCTGCCCCAGGCCCCCACCTGCCCCAGGCCCCACCTGCCCCAGGCCCCCACCTGCCCCAGGCCCCACCTGCCCCAGCTCCACTGCATCAAACTGTGGCAGCTTCTGCAAAAGCTCTGCACCCAAGGCCAGAGTGCCTTGCTGGGAGCAAAATGTGAAGGCAGTGCTTCTCTCCTCTCTATCCTATGGCATTACTCAACACAGATTTTTCAAGTTTTGCTTTCACTCGAGTCCACTCAGGGCTTGTTTCCCTGGGAGGTTCAGAATTTCTTTTGCAGGTGGTTCCCGAGAGGCCTCCACCGTTTCCCCAGCTCTGATAGCTTTATATTCTATTTTCGGCCTCTGCACACGATCACCCTTTTGTTCTCTTTGAAGCCCTCATGCTGACACGGCGTCCTTCCTCCATTATAATCTGTCTGTCTTTCTGTATATTTATCTCTGCAGGAATGCAGCTCCAAAGAAAGAAAAGTCAGCTACAGGTTTATTCCCCGCAGCTTCGCTGGCTGTTTATGTCTATACAAAGCATTCACCCCAGAAAGGAATGTGCACCCCTGTAGGCATCTCAGAAAACAAACCATCCCAACATCAGGTAACAGCGTCAGGTACACCGGGAACTTACAACGGATCTGTTTTTCCCTTTGTGTGGGAACAAATGGTACCCACGCGTGCCCAAACTCCAAAGGGGGAAAAGGGGGGCGGGGGGTAGGAGAAACAAAACAAGCGGTGTTGCAATCCGGTTTTCTTCCTTTCCCAGAGCTCCTGTACCCCGCCCTCGGGCAGCCAGGCCAAGAGCAAGAGTAGATTCTTGTTGGGAAAGCTCCAAAGGAGACCCTCGAAGGTTCTGCCCTGGGATGCCTGGGGGAGGTGGGGGTGTGCATGGTGGTGGTTTGCGTGTGTCCTCTCCACGCATTTACAAGTCCTGTCTGTGGCTTCGGATGAGTCCTTTGCAGTTATGCATTCCAAGTTCCTCAAATAAAGGTGATTAACAGATTATTCAAAAAGGAAGCTCCCAGAAGCTGATAAAAGTTGCCTGCTTTAGGCTTAGAGGCAGAATAGGTTTTTATGCTCTCCTATTCTTCACAAAGAACATTTTAAATAGACACGACAAGATTTTGAAAGGCAAGATCTAGGGAGCCTAATAGGGAAAGAGGCTGGGGCTCTCCTGCTTTGAACCATTTGCTAACGCTGACAAAAATCAAACGACCCATCACAGCACAGACTCTGAGCCACCGGTTCTCTCCCTTCCTATATCCCCTTTCCCTCTGTTTCTCGCTTTCCTGGTTACCTGTAGTCCTCCTGTCGGGATTGCTTTTGTCAGGAGCTAAATTTCTCGCTGCAAACAAAAGCTCTCTGCAGGCTGCTGTTCTGGGTCAGCCTTCGCCTGTCCCTGGCCATGCTCTCAGCTCAGTCCGCCTATGGCTCTCACTGGGCCCCTGTAGACACCTCCCCGACCCAAGCCAGTGCGGTGGCTTGGCTGGTCCTCGAGGTCCTTGTTATGATTGCAAGATGCACCTCTGTGACAGCCATAGAGGAACTATGAAAAAACAAGGTTTATTACTCACAAGTCCTGGAGGGTACACAGCAGCATGCCCAAGACCACATAGTGAGGTTGTGGGGGGAGGGGGAGAGAGAGAGAGAAAGAGAGAGATTGAGAGAGAATGCTCGTAGACCTGGGGTTTTGCTTCAGTGGAGTCAAAATTGGAGAGCCTAGGGTTTCTCAGGTTCACTTTTTATGGGCAAAGTTAAAACAAGAGCAGGAATGAAAGTGCAGAAAGGGAAAAGCAGGGTCACTAGAATGATGTGTCATGTTCGGCATTCAGGGCTTTCTAAAAGGGGAGCTTTATGGCCTGGCTCTTTATCTAGTTGTACAGTGGGCGACATGTTTGTTCGAGATGACTGTGAGATGGAGGCCTCAGCAGTCAAAAACTTAATGTTCAGGTGCTTGGGTGGCTCAGTTGGTTAAGCGCCTGCCTCCGGCTCAGGTCATGATCTCAGGGTCCTGGGATCGAGCCCCGCATTGGGCTCCCTGCTCAGTGAGGAGCCTGCTTCTCCCTGTGCCCCTCCCCCTGATCGTGCTGTTATGCTCCCTCTCCCTCTCTCAAATAAATAAATTGAATCAAGGAAGGAAGGAAGGAAGGAAGGAAGGAAGGAAGGAAGGAAGGAAGGAAGGAAGGAAGGAAGGAAGGAAGGAAGGAAGGAAGGAAGGAAGGAAAGAAAGAAAGAAAGAAAGAAAGAAAGAAAGAAAGAAAGAAAGAAAGAAAGAAAAGCTTAATATCAGGGACTCACACTACAGCTACCCTATGAGAAAGTGGTGATCTCACCTCACACTCAGGCCCCTACTACTGGGCGATGTCCTGATGTGCCATCAACTATCTACTGGAGACAGCTTCCTCAAAGTCACGTAGACAGTCTGCCCAAACCCAGACAGTGTCCTACACATTCAGTTCTACAACGATGTTTGTTACAGGTCATTTGTTGGCCACTGCCTCCATCCACGGAGTGAATTCCTGATTATCTGTTCCTTTTCTTTGTCACTTCATGCTTTGCGATCTTGATTAGCTCATGTGTGCTCTGGCCCAGCTCTCCAGGGTAGGATCCCAGAGTACTCCTTATCTTTATGTTCATGGATAAGGTAGTCCAAAGTTTAGGAATTCAAGGTCTGGCCACCAACAACCCACAGAGTACTAGGGGTGAGCCATCGTACACTGCAGTCTCAAGATTTTGGATTCTAACCAGGATTCTTGTGCATCAGCCTGAGTGAGGCCCAGAGGATGGGGCTGGATGAGAATGATCTCAGAAGAGAAATCAGATGTCCCATCACCATTTTCTCTCCTTACATAAAAGCTCCTCATCCATCTCCAACCCCCAGGAGGTACAGAAAGTCTGTTCCAGGAAATGACTTTGGTGGCACAGAGACCCCAGGAAGCAACTCTAGGTGTCATTTCTGAACCACAGTCCTGATCCAGGGTCCCAGTCAGCATCTCTGGCTCTGAAAAAACACATCATTAGCTGTCTGACTATTGCTGCTGGAACTCACGCAGGCATCCCTGGGGTAGCTCAATACTGCATGCATGTTCAAACAGGTACAGTGATGAAATCTCCAGTACCTTCCAGAGCAATAGCCCCAATGCAGTTGAATTGAGCAACACTTATCTTTGCCTGTTACATGCAAGATTGTCTGGCCATCACTAAAGGGAGTGAAAAAGCCAACCATTCCAGTGATGAGGCTAGATATATGCAAATAAAGGGCAGAATTTATTAATAATCATATGTAATTACAGAGCCAAATAAAGTGCTGTGGGAGCACAAAAAAGAGGAAGATGTTGGGACACCTGGGTGGCTCAGCGGTTGAGCATCTGCCTTCAGCCCAGGGCGTGACCCTGGAGTCCTGGGATTGGGTCCCAAATCGGACTCCCTGCATGGAGCCTACTTCTCCCTCTGCCTACATCTCTGCCTCTTTCTTTCTGTGTCTCTCATGAATAAATAAATAAAAATATTTTTTTAAAAAAGAAGAGGAAGATGTGACTTCCAGTGAGAGGGGAGAGTAGGATGAAAGATTTCATATTACCTGGGCCTTCTGTGCAAAGTCTTCAAGGGATTCTTGTAGTGAGCCAAATGAGAAATCCTTTAGGGTAGCTGCTTCCCCGCCTGGTGGTTGCTGCACCAGAACTTCTCTCTTCATTCTGTTCTGAGTTTGAGGTATCCAGGAGTAAGGACTCCCAAGCAAAGACTGATATTTCAAATATCAAGTAACCAGTAAGGTACAGGCAATAACCAGTGGGAACGGACATACCATAAGCCATCAGGCTAGTGCACACCCACAAACTCCATTGTCATCTTCAGGGGTGCGGCTAGTGGGGAAGTGAAGAACAAGAAGACAGGGGCACCTGCTTGGTTGAGATGGTTAAGTGCCTGTCTTCAGCTCAGGTCATGATTCCAGGATCCTGGGATCGAGCCCTGTGTCAGGCTCCCTGCTCAGTGGAGAGTCTGCTTCTCTCTCTCCTTCTGCCTACCTCTCTTCCTGCTTGTGTTCTCTCTCTTTCTCTCTGTCAAATACATAAATAAAATATTTTTTTAAAAAAAGAACAAGATGTCAGAGAAGCTTGGGAGTAGGGCAAGGCTTGGGAGAAAGCCTTATATTATAGTAACATTATAGTCACTCTAATGCCTGGTAGGGTTTTTTTTGGTTTTAGGGGGTTTTTTTAAGGGAATTTTTGAATTTGTTAATGGTATGCCTTGTTTTTATCATTAAGTAATAGGGATATAATAATAATCTGATATTAAAAGAATACTTCAGAATACTCGAAGGGGTTTTAAAAGGAGACTGTCTGTGAAACCACCTCATACTCATTAGGATGGCTCCTATTGAAAAAAGAAAAATAAAGAACAAGTGCTGCCCAGGATGTGGAGACATCTAGAGTTTGGAGAAGAGGTAAGTGCCCATTTAGATGTCATTGGCATATGAGTCAGAAGAAAAACAAAAGGGACAAAAGGGTATCTGTAGAGAAAATGGAATATATGTCAGGACAGAACCCGCACGTTGAGGAGGAATGGGGAGCAGGAGCAGGAAGGGAGAAGAGAACACAGTAAAGAAAACAGAATTATCTCAAGTGTTAGAAAAAAAATCACAATGGAGAAGGTGCCATTGAAGTAGGAAAAGAGAAAGCTTCAAAAGGGGACACTATAGTGCATCAGAGAGGAGGAGGACCATGACCCAGAGTGCTTTGGGCTTGGCATCCGGGAAGCTTGCAGGGGTGGAAGTCCGAGAGAGCTCCAGGCCAGTGCGGGCTGTGAGTGGAAATGCCACCTGTAAGACCTTTGCCACTCGCAAGGAGAGGAAGAAGTGCAGGAGCTCATAAGAGGAAGGGACATAGGTTTTTTTCCCACTCAAGAAGACTGCAAAGACTCGAGACTATTCATAATAATCTGTAGGGAGAGCATCCCAAGACAAAAAAGAGAAGACACAGATGATAGAATAAAGTCGGTGGGGTTTGTAGGAGGGCTCGAAGTCAAGGTCAAGGAGTAAGGCATGAGCCTTCAAGAGGCAAAGGAAAACATGGGTCCTGAAAAGAGGGGAGAGGCAGGAGGGATGGACAAGTAAAGAAAACAGGCACATGAGGGAAGCTGAGGGGCCCCCCACCCCTGCCCTGGATGAGCCAAGGTCATTGGTTGAGGGAGGGGTGTCAGGTAGGAGGAGCAGTAGAGGTGCAGCTGGTCTTGCCAGATTTAGAAAGAAAGGTTTGAAGATCCCTATCTGGTTAAATAGGAAAGAATGTTAATATACACAGAAGGTCTAGACCCCACAAAGCCCTTGAAATCACAGCACGCAAGCCCTGGAAGCTCACTCCTTTCCAACAGCCCAAATGAGTTCAACAAGACTTTCCGAGAAAAGGAAAAGACTCTGTATCCATTCCAAGAACTGCTCCAATCAGCAAAGTCAGGCTAATAGAACACGTGGGACAGATCGCTGCCTACTGGATGGCCTGCCCATGCTCCCACCTCTGCTTTGTGACCTGTCTTAGCTTTCAGCCCTGCAGCCCACTCCCTCTATCTGGCCATGGGTCTCTTGAGAGTCATGACCCCGACATGGCTGGAGCCAGCCTAAGCATCAGGAAGAGGGAATTCCCTGAATGATGGGGACCACTGGGGGTGTACTGGAAATGTGTCACTGTTTCACTAGTAGAGATGTGCCTTGGAAATCAAAATGAGAAGAGAGGCATGGGAAAGAAGACCATTCACGTGGTCACTTGTGGCTTGGTCACCTGTGGCTTTCCTGTCCTAGGAAATGAGACTGAGGGGAAGGCGACCAATGGAACAGACCATTCTGGTAAAAAAAAAAAAAAAAAAGAAGAAGAAGGAGTAACTGGACAGGTGTAAAGGTATCTGGAGAGCAAGACCCTGGGTACTTGGGATTTTAGGGGGCAGGAAGAAACAGAGATGAGAAATCTAGAGACAGAGGAGATAGAGAGGAACAAAAACAAAACAGTACCAAAGCAAAGCCCTACAGGCATCATGATTTTACTTGGAGTTGGCTTTATTTCAGGGGCAGTGGAGCATTCTGAGAAAGAATCTGTTATCAGAGAATTTTGCAGACACGGAGTGGGATTAGCTTAGAGTTCCTTCTGTCGGAGCAATCCACCCAGGTAGAACAGAATAAAGTCTGAGAGTAGTGGGATGAAACTGGAAAGAATGAAAATCCCATGGGGGCTGGCCTGGGCGTCCCCAGCAGCTGGCTTGTCTTACACTCCTCTCCCCTGTGAGGGGTCAACAGGATTCTAGTGAGCTCCTCTCTTTGTCCTGAGAATCCCCTCGTACTGTTCTCTCCTCTAACCATCCCAGCCACCCAGGGAGGTGGCTACGACTACCCTTCCCAGCTTACAGATAAGGAAACAGAAGCCCAGAGAAATTAAGCAACTTGCCCAAGGTCACCCATTATAGTAAGCAGCAGAGTCCAGACTCAGATTCAGGCCATGGTGACTCTCAGGTCTGTGTTCTTAACCAGAAGCTTCACCACGTCCCAGGTGCTGCTTTTTCCTGAGCATAGTAAAGAAAAATGAGGAGGGAGGGAGGGAGGGATTTTGGGAATTTGGAGAATGGAGAAATGGTCCTGAGACACATTCCAACAGGCAGGGGATGTACTACCAGAGGCCAAGAGCAGAGTCCCAGCCCATCCAGTCCAGAAAGATGAGGTGCTGTGCACCCAGGCCCCACAAACGTATACCATAAACTTGGATATTTTTACCTCTGGCTTATTCCCACTCGTGCCTCCCTTCCAAGTATTAGTACCATAACATTCTTTTGATAATTTTTCCTTTTAAAGGAGATACTACTCTTACAAAAAGGTCAACTGGCTAAAAATATTTTGTTTGAATTTCCATGTGCTTTTCTGCATGATTTCTTTGCTTCAAGTCCTGCCTAGGAGAAACTGCTCAAACATTTTCCACACACAAGGACTCATTTTCCAGGCCCTGGTGCCAAGCTCTCTCTTTTCCTTCTTCCTTCTCGGCTTCACCCCCTTTGGTCTTCTCAGGACCTTCAGAAGAACCAAAAGAAAGATTTCGTTTTTAAAGAAAGAGAGAAACATTTCTTTTTGACATTGAGAGCCAAAGGGCCAAAGTTCTTTTTTAGTAAATTCCTTCATAATATCAAAGGTAGGGCGATGTTGCATGTGGGTCATTGAAATGAGCATTTTCCTGGGGGCAGGGTCTCCAGGTACCAGTGTACTTGACTGTCAAGGGTAGGCCCAACAGCTGTGTGCCCCATGGAGTGATTTGAGCAGGACCCCCAAAAAGCACCTGGAATCCCTACCAGTGGAATCACTTGTTTGAGTCAAGACATGGAAGGTCCCCATTCAAAGTTCTCACAGCAGCTGACTCCTACCACTGCTACTTTTGCTCTTGTCATTTTCCTGTTTGCACAACTGTCCCCCTCCCCCATCCCACCCATGGCACACTCACTCTCCCTGTTAGATCCATAAGCACTTCCATCCAAGCTGGGACCAGTCTTAGCATCTCCATAAAAATAAGACCTGGGACCTAATGTGTGCTGTTAAGGAGAAAATTATTCCAAGACTTGTTAAAATGGTACAAGACTTTTTTTCAAGACTACTGCAGTAGTGGGAGAGAGACTCTGCTCACCTCTAAACACAGTAAGGACACATGAAGATTTATACACAAGGAGCAGGGTTGGAGGGAAGGCAGCTGGATATTACTCAGAGGACACAACCAGAATAGAGGACTTTGGCTAGATGACCTAGTAGGATTCTTTGCTAAGTCTGGGCTGGTAGGCTAAATACAGGAAGGGGGCCAATTTTAAGGCCTAGTCGTAAAGAGGGCTTAGAGGAGCCTGACTGATATTTGGTCAAGGACAGGCTTAGTAGTAAAAGGCATGTAGAATAAAAGGATCTAATTGCAGGTAGCAACTCATTCTGGCCATTCAACTCAACTCACATTATTCTCTATAACTACCACTGGCCATTTGATACAAATTCTCTTTGACTAAACTCAAGCCCATGCTCTTCTAAACTCTTCCCAACTAGGCCTTGACATTGGACTTCTGTGTTTGTCTCTGCATTGTCCAAGTTCAGCAAGAATCCTGCTAAGTCCACTTAGTCAGACTCCCCCATTCTCACGTATTTTCCATAAACTACTAGAGAGATGTCCCTTTACCCCTGAGTAGAGCAATATTTGATACCCTCCTATATAACCACAGTAGAGTTGTCAAATTCAAGAAATCGACCAAATGATAGGACACTGCTAATTTCCAGCCCATAAAATATGGCTCTGATGTATCCTAAAAGTCTTAGCACAGTTTTAAGCAGTTTAATGTTTGTAATAAAACAGAAAAAAAAAAAACATTTTGTGTACTGCAGAGACCATTCCTGAGAAACTTCTTACCAATTTATACTAAAAACAAATTATTTGCTCTATATTTATTGATCTAACGATGTTTAGGTTGTTTATTGCCTAGCATTGGAAGGCCTCTAAATACCTATTTATAAATCCAGGAAGATATTCTAACAATCCTGCTGGTATCAAGTTGATTTGAAAGATCTGATATTTCATTATAAATGCAATTAATCAGTAGGGAAGTCAAAGAGGTAAAATACATCCTCTAAAATTTTAGCAGGATTTGGGCTCTGGGGCATCCAAGAATGGAAATGTAGACTTGCAATGTTCTTTATGAAAATTACCCCAGGCCCCATAAGCCCAGAAAATGCACAATCAAAGCCATGGCAGGAGTCAACAGCAAGAAGCCCTAACCGAAGCACCACAACCAACCCTTGCTCCAGTGCTCTTCTTTCTTACAGAGAGAGAGAGAGAGGGAGGGAGGGAGAGAGAGAGCCATTCTCCACTGGGAGAGTGTGTGGTGATTTCATAATCATGTGATATACAACGGCACCTACTTTCCCACAGCCACACAGTCTTATGTTCCTTTGTTCCGTCCTTGCAAGAGAAGCCTCATCAGGTCAAGGCTTTCTCCTCTCCCTCCTTGTGTGACCTCCTCCAGGCTACTTGCTCTCCTTCTTGCTCTCCTTTGAGACTTTCCTCCAACAATCTCTCCCCTTCCTCTCTCTCCCTCCCCTTTTCTCTCTCTCTGCCTCCCTCTCTTTCTCCCTCATCCTCCATCTCCTGTCCTCTCCCTCCCTCTTTCCTCTCCCTCTCACTCTCCCTCTCCTTCTCTCCTTCCTTCTCCCTTTCCCCCACCCTCTCCCTCCCTTTCTCTGTCTCTCCCTCTCCCTCTCCTTCTTTCTCTTCATCTCTCACTCCTCCCCTCCCTCTCTCTCTGTCACCTTTCCCTCTTTCTCCACTGGCATTTCCCCCTATAACTCAGAGCCTGTCCAAGTTCTTCCCCAGAAACCAAGTCCAGGCACAGAACCCACCAGAGTAGGTTGTCATGGTGGGTGTCACACCTGTGGGAGGTGGAACATGCAGGAGAAGGACAAGGCACCAAATGGACATGTGATAATAATAATAATAAAAAAAGCTACCCCATGAGGAGAGAATGAGACCAAGGCCTTTGGTCCAGAAAGAGAGTCTGGGTTGAGGGATTAAAATCAATTTTTTTAAGATTTATTTATTCATTTGAGAGAGAGAGAGAGAGACAGAAAGTAAGCAGAGGCAGAGGGAGAATCTCAAGCAGACTGGCAGAGCACCAGCGCCCTCACTCTCCTTGCCTCTTGTCTCAGACAAGAGGTGGAGGTGTGCTTTTCTTTCTCCAGAAGGTTCAATGGCGCTCTCTGCCTCCAGGATAAAATTCCAGTGCATGTGCCCGGGGCAGGGTTCTGGCATTTGGTGTCTAGTCCCCTTCCAGGCCTACCTTCCACTGTCTCCTACTTCACCCCCTTCTGACTCCTAACCCTCTTGGCACATCCCAACCCCCCAGCCTGGGTTCCTGCTCATCTGCCTGCATCTTTCCCTTCTCAACAGAGGCCACTTCTTCTTCCTTTAGAAACACCCTTCAAGGCCTGTCCTAATGCCATGTCACTCGTGAGCTGTCCCTGACCTTCCCAGCCCCTGGAAAGGCTGTGACATTTAGCCTGTAGCTCTCACTTGACATTTGTCAGATACAACCTTGGATTTTACATGAAGATCCCACCGAATATGACTAACTGGAGCCTGAGTCATGGATAGCAAATGCCAGCCTGGGAACTTGGGACCAGAAAGCCTCAGTAAGGTATGCTAGTTAGAGAAATGCCTAAAGGGGCGCCTGGGTGGCTCAGTCGGTTGGGTGTCTGCCTTTGGCTCAGGTCATGATCTCAGGATCGAGCCCCACATTCAGGTCAAGCTCCATGTTCAAGCTTTCTCTTCCTCGCTCTCCCTCCCCGCCCCCACTGTCAAGTAAATAAATAAAATCTTTAAAAAGAAAAGAAAAGAGGGACACCTAGGTGGCTCAGCAGTTGAGCATCTGCCTTTGGCTCAGGACGTGATCCTGGAGTCCCGGGATTGAGCCCCACATCACACTCCCTGCATGGAGGCTTCTCTCTCTCTCTCTCTCTCTCTCTCTCTGTGTCTCCCATGAATAAATAAATAAAATCTTTTTAGAAAAGAAAAGAAAAATGCCTGGCATACACTCACCAAACATGACATCATAGGGCCAGGAAGGCACCTCCGGCCAAAGGTACCTGGACTGGGCAGAGGCTGAGGAGCCAGCAGGGCAGCATCCATTGGAAGCCAGCGAGGAGCAAGTCTGGGCAATGGGGATTAAACACTTAGGTTAACCTTGATATTAAAACTCTACTTCACATTTAGCATGACCGAGCCAGAGATCTTTGGAATGGGCACACCAAGTAGAAATTTAAAAATAAGTTTGGAAATGCTTTCCAAAAGGCCACAAAATCAGCTAGTGAGATTTCTCTTATTGCGGTGGACAACTTTTCAGAGAATTCATGGCAACGAAACAAAGCCAAATAGGGTTCTTAACTCAAAGCTTTTCAAAGTCCTTGATACGCTTGTGTGAATTGTGCCTGAGTCAGGAATAGAGAAGGCAAGTTTTGTCATTTAATTTGTCCAGGGAATTCTTTTTCTCAAGAGCCTCTTCCAATTAGTGATCTTTGGAACACAGTTAATAAATGCTATTTACATCTACACGAAACCCATGTTTCTCTGTGGCCCAAAAAGCAGAAAGACTGGGAAATTTTAGAGAGATTGGTCCTTACTTGCCAAATTTTTACAGTATTAAAAGCCCAAGTTATTGGTAGTTTCAGACAAAATGAGTCCAGGCTGGATTTAATCACAGCCAAGATAATAATAGAACACTTTAAGGTACACGTCAAAAAACTGGAGCCATACCAAATGACTTGATACATTTCTCAAATTGACAACTGATATTTTCTAATAATAGAGACACTAAATGGGTATTTTTTTAAAAAACAATTCTTTGCTATTTTTTGCTTGATTGTTCTCATTTTAGCTTATGGAAGAAGCTCTGCTCTTATCACAGAATCTACTTCAAGGGCTTATTTTGTAAACTTCTAGGATCGCTGTTTTAACAACAAAAACACACACAAAAAAATCTTATTACTTGATCTGTCTTAATTCTGTAGTCTGCATATAAAGAAATCCTTTGACACTTGACCACTCCTGCCCCCTTCCAGAGATGGCGAATGAAGACAAAGTTTATATACATTTGAGAAAGAAATGCTTTAAGATATAAAGTGATGTTTGTAAAAGTGGTGCAGATTTCAATGTCAAGCAAAAATTCTTTGGGGATACTCACAGATGTATTATCTCTGCTTCTTGTGGGTTGACATAATGGTGAGCTGGTCTTTATTTATGAACACCATTGTAATCTAAATTTTGGTTCAAGCTTTTAATATTTTTCCCAATACAGTTTCAAATACCACAGATTCCTTGATTTCGTGGGTGGATGTGTTTTAACTCAATCTTGACTCAAGCTGTCCACTCCTCCTGTCGTGGCCAATGCGTCAGTTCCCGATAATTATTGCAGGCCCTAACCTACAGCTGTCCCTAACACACTGCTTCCCATCTGTGTGACACTGAAAGCATACCTTTTTCCTTGGTCTCTCTTGGATGCAAAATGTCTAGGAAGACTTAATGTGTTGCTTTGACTGGGCAATTTTTCCTGTCCAGATAATTTGCGGTGTGCCTTGGGCCAGTTAAGTTGAAACAAAAGTCTCTGACAATCACGCTTTTTTATTTACGAAAGTAATAATCTGTTTAGTTAAGCTAACTCTTGGGAAAACGTTAATATGGTGGCACTTCTAATGACATAAGCATTCTATCAACACTGGTGTGTAAGTCTTATGACTAAAAATATTCATCCCAAGGAAGAGATTTCTGATGGAAGAAAACAGGTTGACTCTTTATTAAAATCTCAGTTGAATTCATATAGGCCTTCTGCATCCTTCCTGAAAATGTCTTAAGCCAAAGCATTGTGGAAGAAGGAGGAGCTAGTCGTAGATTATCTGGGAAGTAATCAGTTTTCAAGGTGATCTCTTCACGCCCCTGAGGATTACCTGAATCCAGGCAAGGAGGCTGCTGTGGCCATTTCCGGTCTGTTCTTATTAGCACTTGTCCAAACTGCTGCCCATAAAATACTTGCATTGAACCAGGTAACTGGCTTTGATTATTTTTTTTTCTTAAAGGCATTTTATCGGGGCACCTGGGTGGCTCAGCAGTTGAGCATCTGCCTTTGGCTCAGGTCGTGATCCTGGGGTCCTGGGCTCTAAGCCCGCATTGGGCTCCCTGCAGAGAGCCTGCTTCTCCCTCTGCCTATGTCTCTGCCTCTCTCTGTGTGTCTCTCATAAATAAATAAATATTTTTAAAAATGGGGTACAGGAGGGAGGGGTGTCGTTTTGTGAGAATGCTTGGCACATTCTCTGGTTGCTTAAGTTGGGTCTCAATTTCTTTAAATCGCCCTTCAGAGTGTAAGCATGGTCGTCTCCATGCTGCTACAGGCCATGCCCTGTAAGGAGGCCTGTGCTTTTAAGGTCAGAATCCCTGGAGCTGCAAAGCCCAACACTTCTCTGGGTTGGAACCACAAGCTGTCCCTGCAGAACAAAGCCAAGAAGCCCACTTGCAACAGGATCTGAAGTGCTGAGGACTGTGTGCACAGCTGACAGGCGAGTCACGACCATTGTCGGGGGATTTAATTTATGTTGGCTGCTCTGGCTTCCTCATCTCGTACATATTTGGTTTGCAGAATGCAAGGAATTCGCTTGCTGAGCAAGTTTATCCATTCTTTTTTCTGAGCAGGCTCTCTTCTACTGAGGTATGTCTCTGAGAAATTCCCTGAGCAGACTGCTGCCAAAGCAGCACACGGTTCAATGGGACTGTGTAAACCTGAAACAAATCCTCTCTAAAAATACACTGTGCACTGTGTGGAAATAGAACCTGGCTCTGACTTGGACACAGAGGTATCCGAACTTACTACCAAAATGTATGTCATAGTCTAGAAGTACATCATCCTTCCACGTGCACACAAGACACGAGAGAAAGCCACCAATGGGACCGAGTATTTGCTGAACACGCATTACATGCAGCATGAGATACTATCACTGTTTACTGAGAAAACTGAAGATCACAGAAGGAAAATAACTTGGCCAAGTTCACATACTAAGCAGCAGAGCAGGAATCTATAAGCAGGTCTCATGATTCAAGGCCCATGGCAAGATGTTGGTGTGTTCCTTTTCATCCCACAAGTTGACCAACTATATAACTTTCACTAAAGCATTAACTAGATTTTTAAAAATTATGTAAGAGAATAAAAAAAAATTGAGGGAAACACAGAAATCCAGGTCCAGATTAATGACTTACCAAAATCATACAATTAATGTGATTTTCTGATTTGCTGTTTGCAAACCCCTGAGCACGATACTAGCGTTCTTTGGAAAGTTCAGTGTGTTAGTGATACTATGTAGGCTCTTGGTTTTTCTCATATCTAATTTCATCACGTGTATTTTTATCCGGAAAAAAAAAAAAAAAAAAAAAAAAACATTGGATGTATCCTACAGAAAGGTAGAGTGCATTGGTAGGTACAAGCGAAGTCAAAAGCCGCGGAAAATAAATAGAACCATTGCGCCATCTAGTGATGAAACTCTTGCTTTGCGAGAATACCACCTGATGGTGATTGTTTTGCCAATCCGTCCCCAGAAGTCTCTGAGCCTGAAGAATGTTCATAAAACTGGCCAAAAGAAAGATGTCTGATAACAACAAATAAAGGAAAATTAGCAGCAGTTCAACAAGAACAGCGGAATGGAAAGTATTCTACTGTCAAGATTCTTCTGATAAGATTCCATCAGCAGCTGGAGGTGAACCCAAATTCTACTCCTTAAAGATCAACCCCAGGTCCTATTTCCCTTTCTCCCTGTACCCTAAAACTTTAGGTACTATTTTATAAATGAACAAGGGTTCAGTTTCAAAACACAGATGGCATAAGTATATATTCAGTAAGTCAGCTATTCTTAACGAGTCTGACTAGGACTCACTCTCCATCATGGAGCTAGTTCAGTGTAACACCTGAACATCCGTCCTCCAGAGTACCTTTCCCTCTGCTCTTGTTCTGCGCTGGCGGCAATAAATTTGAAGTTTGATATTTTCTCTTGATGCTCAGTAAATATCAAAATACCCAAAGATGGTTTACCCATTAGAAAAATATTTAAAAATATTACTTCAAGAGCTAAAAACAATAGAAGCAAAAGAGAAAATGTCTTTTTAATCTCAAGATTTATATTTTGCTCAAGAACTTTTTAAGACTTAGGAAAGGGAAATACAATAGTTTTATAATTCTTATGGTTGAATGAAATAGTTACCTAGAAAAAAAGAAGTTATATTTCAACTCAGTAATTAGCATGCCCATGTACGTGGGGGAAAAATTGTTTACTTCCATTTTGCTTGCACAGTTTTTAAAGTTACCTAGCTTTTATTCCCATGCGGTTTATAGCAATTACAGTGCAGTGACGGGCTCCGTCAGTCTCAATTTTTTCTTAGGCAGGAAAATAGATGAGCCTGAGTACCTGATACCAGCCCCTGGAAATCCCTAACAAAATTCAAAATTCAAAATATTCATAAACTTGACGATTGCAAATCCTGAGTTGGCAATTTTTCAAATCCCCACACCACCATCTGGTCTTGGTCAAGAATGAGAATTTTATCATAATTCAGGCAGGAGCTCCCATAATGCTCTGTAGAAGCTGACAGGACATACTGGAGAAAATACACAGGTAAGAGAGTAAGAAAACCCCAGCACAGCATTATTAGCTGTGTGACCTTGAGAAGTTTCTCACCTGCTCAGAACCTCCAATGCTTTATCTGTAAAGGATTACCTTCATAAACCTTAGTAATCCACTTAACTTGAAGGATCACTGCGTTAAAGAATACATATGAAAAAAAAATACATATGAAGCATCTAACAGATAGTACTCAATAAACAGTCGTCATTTATTCATAAAAGTGATAGTATGCCTTTTAAAACAAGAATTCTTATAAGAAGATGTTTATTTGGCCTACAGTTGGTCCTGGGTAAAACAATAAACTCAACCAAGTTCACCTTTTGGGCTTCTTGCTTATTCCTGCAGCAGTACTTCCAAAATCCACAGGTAAAACCGGCCGAGAAAAACGGACAGAGGGGGAAGAGAAAACATTCGGGTTTGCAGCAAATGAGTTGAAATGTTATGTCATCAAGAGTCAAAACGCCCCATAAAGCTTTTAAAGACAGGTTTATTTATATATAAGTGCATGAAATTGAATACAGAAATTTTATTAAAATACTGTATATTACAAATTTTTAATCCAATAAATTCTGTGAAATGACATTTAAGTGCTGGATTCACTGTTAACAGTTGTCTTGTGTGTGTCAGTAGAGAGTTCACCCTGTATATTACAAAGAGGAGAGAGACACACGGACCTCAGAAACGGTCCTGTGGTGAGACAATGGATGATACTAATTGTGCATCTTTTCTTTAAAGCAATGAATTGCAACCTAGATCTTGTGTTTGCAGACCAACTTTCTATAGTCAAAAATAACTTGCATATGTTTATTGCTGCCCTTTGAAGAAAATGAGTGGTGAAAAATAACTTAAAGACCAACATCCCTAAGGCTAACCTGATGCTTACCACAATTAAAATAATTAAAGTTCACTGCAAAATTTGTGTTCTCCAGGAAATTATGCTATATACACAGTGAGATTTGTACATGAATTGGGAAATAAAAAAATCGCTTATATAAAATTAAAAATCAATAGTATACAATATTTACAGCTTGTTAGGTATTATACATAAACATAGTTTTTAAAATAATCCTTCAAAATTAAACTGTATTATGTAAACATGCAGTACACATACTCATACAGTGTAGTTTATAGTCTTAACAGAGGGGAGGAATTGTGTTCACATAATGTAGGGTACTTCATCACGTATGCCTATGTTTTTGTGCGTTACCCCGTCCAACATTTATTCTTCCTGTCTTTAAACTTCACAGTACATTAAGTATTTCTATAGTAAAAATAAATCCCTGATGGTAAACATATTCCTAAAGGTTACAACTGTCTGCCCTTGTACTACGGTATAAACCTAACACTGTTCACACTAGAATTTCTAGTTTACAACAAAACTAAATTTTAAAATCCCACACTTAATTGTCTTGACTACATTTTTCTCCATTTCAAACTTACTTGTAAAAAGAAAAAGTATATAGACAAATACTACATCATGAAAAGGTGATGAAACTCGTTGTCATCTGTCAGAGTCAATGGCAAAATGCTGATTTTTATTCACCATAAGGAGTTAATTACACCGTCCCTAAACTCTAAATCCCAGTGACAAGTGTGTCAATCCTGAATCCTGCCAAATTCACTTTGCAAAAGTATCTTAACTTCCAAGGCACTAAGGCACCATTTAGCTTTTAAAAACTACTGTTTCACTAAATGATTCATCAGTGATCTGAGAGTTAACGCAATTTGAAAGTGAATTTTTAATACCTATCGGGTAAACTATATTTTTGCTATTTAAATCAAGACACTTTTGTTGGTTAACTTGAAGTTGATGCTCTCATCCTAAGATGACTAAAGTCAAGGATTAATACTTCCTGGTACAATCATATGAATTTCACCAATTTATAAGACTAAGATGCAAAATACTGTGGAATTTTATTTGTTCATCTAAATGTGTACAGCTCATGTCTGTACGTCTGTGTGTATGTGTGTGTGTGTGAGTGCGTGTGTGTGTGTATTGCATCTGATACCACAAATACCAAGAAAGTGTCGACAATCAGACTATTAACTCACCCAGTACTGAAAGGAAATAATTTTTAATTACTTTTCAAACAAGTGCTTCTACTTTGCTCTCTATGGAGAAAACTTTAAAACGGTCCTTCCACCAAGATACTTAGTGATGATGTGCAAATATTTTAGTTTAAAAACAAGAGAAATTTCTCATTATCAGTAGTACTGTCAAGTTAACATTCATTTATTATAGGGATCTAAAACAAGAGATGATCCTTGGAAATTATCAATATATGATTAGGAGAAAAAGGGTTACAGTTATGATAATTATGAATTATAGTTTCTCTTTCTATATATTTGTGTTGATACCACTTTCCAGTTTCACTTACATACCTAAATACATTCCCCAAGAAGGGACAGGCCTGGTACCAGTGAAGGGGCATGGATATGGGTGCAGGACATAATCCAAAAAAACACGTAAGAGGTTCATGCTCTCTTGACTTTCCTATAGCATTTATTTTTCAGTAAGATTATAGCTGCATAACCATAAGGTGTTAAGAACATTTTCTTCTAAACCAGAACTTCTGAGTCTATCAACAAACTGTACATATGTTTAAATTATACCATATGACAACAGAATGGAAGGAAGAGGGAGATTTTTAAGAAGCTGAAAAATTAGTGCTCAAAATCGACAAAGGGTTATTATGTAAGTTCAACATATGTGCAATGAGTTTAAAGATGAGTCCTCTATACTCAAGGGAGGAGGAGACAGTTGCAGTTCATAGCTCTCTGTTCACTCAGAAACTTGGGTGTTTCCATCAATTTAATAAAGTATTAACTGGTACATCTCCACATCTACTGAAAATACATTATATATTAAGCACTACCTTCCCAAAACAAATTCACATATATGTTTTTTAGATAACTACTTTAGTAGCCTCCTCAAAAACGCTGTACTGCCTACACTGAACAGAGATCCCTCCGTGAGAGGAACAAACCTATCACACTGCACACACACACACACACACACACACACACACCACTGGATTGCAAATACTGTGTTAAGTCTCACAAAGAAACGGCATGTAGTCGACATGCAGCAGAAATACTCACACAGTGTAGTTTACAAACCTAATGCAAGGAGGAGGCTGTATTCCCATCACCTAGGGCACTTCCTCACGTCCTCCTAGGCTTGCCCGCCTTACCCTCCCTTCTTGCTACCCTCCTTCAAACTTCCCGCTGCCACAAAATGCTACCGTGTGTTAGAAAACCTTATCATCTTCAATAAAAAAATGTCCTTTTGTACCTGAAGAGTTCTCCCTCCGAGATGCTATAAAAAAGGACTAGGAGTTAAGAGAAATTATGAGCCAACTAATTGGATCACTAGCCCTCAGCACTGAGATTCTCACCCCTGATTATTAAAAGGAACAGCAATTTACACAGCTACCCAGCAAGTGGTGCCAACTTCTCTGCAATTTACGTCTACCAGGATTTCTTCGTGACTTTCCATGTTCTTCATATTTTACAAACAAGTAAGGACTCTGAAGAGATTCTGATTAAGACTTTCCAAGAGGGGAAAAAAATTAATAGCAAGAGTGAAGTAGTTTCAGAATATTTCAGAAAATATTCTTAGCATCTCGTGACTTCGTGAACTATAACATGGACATAAAGTAAAAATAACAGCGTTTCCTTGAAGTTAGAAACAAGTATGGTGTATGCACCTTTGGTCCACGAGGGAAGGACGTGGTAGGCACTGAAGCCCAGCTCCATTTCCTGCAGAACTGACGCGACACCTGAAGCCTGAAGCCCAGGATGGCGGAAGAGAAGTGGACACAGAGGACGCGCTTTCCCATCCCTAAAACAAGGATAGTTAGGTTAAATGTCGTAGAGATTCAATGCATGTCGGCTGAACGATCCAAGGAAGTGAGCAGGATAAGGCAAAGGAGTCAGTGCCGGCTACCCTCACTCTTTTTCTAGCTTAACTAGCAGTGAACAGTCGGCTTGCCCTCACCACTTCCACCGTCACCCACTCCCAGAGGTGGTCTTGGAGAATCTGGTGATTTTTGGAATAAAGAGGTGGAGAGGAGGTGAAGGAAGCAAGATTGTAAGAGACAGTGTTTAGTCTCCTTCTTAAAATATGTGCAGGGAAAATGTGGAAATGGAAGAAAGTGGATAAATTTTACAAAACAACATATTCAACTGATGTTAAAAGTTAATTTAAAAAATTCTAATGATGGGATCCCTGGGTGGCGCAGCGGTTTGGCGCCTGCCTTTGGCCCAGGGCGCGATCCTGGAGACCCGGGATCGAATCCCACGTCGGGCTCCTGGTGCATGGAGCCTGCTTCTCCCTCTGCCTGTGTCTCTGCCTCTCTCTATCTGTGTGTGACTACCATAAATAAATAAAAAAAATTTTTTTTTTAAATTCTAATGACTTTCTATTGATCATTTACTGCCAAATACATACTGCTTTGCATTCATACACCAAACGTCACCAAGTGACAGGCCCTGGATTGGAGTTGATGTTGCTGGCTTAGCGGAGTCTAGCATTCTGCCCACCATGTCACCATACTGATATCCCAATTACAGGAAGTCCACTTGGTGGATAAACTGGGAAAACCAAACTTGGGGGCGGGGGGGGGAAGGACTTAAACTCTCAAAGAGAACCAGGAAATGAAGTGTCCCAACCTTTTTATGATTTATAATCACCTTCCTAGCTCTTGGTGGACTCAAGGGCAGGGATCCATCTCAGCCATCCTTGTACAACTTACTAAAGAAAATACTCAGTACAGCACCCTGAAAACAGTAGATCCATCAAATAATGTTTACAGAATTGAATTAGTTGGCATGTGCCACTGTGGGCAGAGTAACATGGCAACGCCACCTGTGTCTTAATTAGACCTTCTCTGAAGTTCTTTTCAACAACACTCTTTGATTTTTAACTTAACCCTGTTCCTTATACCACAAATGCATGATATATAGTGCAGCTCACTTCCTTATTTCTCACTTAAGGTACAGACAACACCCTTATGCTTTTTTAGGCAGTGGAAATGTACATTGCAAACACTAAGAAAGTACATCGAGTAACAAACTATAAGACTGTTCAGTACACATTAACATCTAAAGTAAGAATGATTAAGCTGTGGGGACTGAATGGAGCCACCATTTAAAAATGCCCTTATTTTAGGCAACCAGTGGAGTCATCCATGGGGCAGATCACTTGTACCTCCTTCATCTAAAAGTTTTATGCATCATTTGTAGCTTTGATGGGCCTCCCTGATTGATTCTGATCTCTGGACAGTTCTAACCAGTATGCTAAATGATAATTAGTTTGGGCATATTGGCATAGATCTTTTCTTTGGGGAACTGATTTCACCATTAGCCATATTTTCGTAAACATTTTCTTTAAATAAAGGAGTGAATAAACTCCAGAGGATTTCCCCCTTTCTTCCTGCATTTATCACAAAGAAAGTTTACTGCCAAATCACATACAAATTTTAAGAAGTTGTAACCTAAACACATCAACAAGGGCTTTTGTCATATCACAAACAAGGGTCTCCAGCATTAATAAACCAAGAAAAATTTCCCCAAATTCAAAAATCTCAAACATCCTTATTTAAAAGATCATTCAACTGAACAAATATATATAAAATTCTCTACTAGAACATGAAAGTGTTCACTGAACAAAAGCTTTCCAATTAGACTATATTCATATATAGCAGCTTTACATATAGATATATTATGATATATATGTGTGTGTAGGTATATATCATTAAGCATTTGTTGTCTCTGTAGGAAAACCACTGATTTAAAAAAAAAAAAGATCTCAGCATAGAAATAGCTATTTAAGACAATTTCATTGATTCACACTATTCAACTGCATTTTAAAACATCAAGAGAGTGACAGTTGCACAAAATCTCAATGAAAAGAGCTGAAAAGGCAAAGAAACCAAAAATTCCCCCAACGGTTAAAAGTACACACACACACACACACACACACATACGCACACACACAAACTCATAACATAATGCAACCTGATGGGGAGATAGCTGCAGGACACTCCGTAGACTATTAACCATCCAATTATATTTCCGTTCTAGAGCAAAAACAGGAGTTAGAATCTCTTTGGTCCACACATTGATGGATTTAATGTGTCCAGGTAATTTTCCAGCTAATTTTGGATTCTAAACCATGTGCTCGTATTCCCTTACCATGATAACTTTCTTAAATCATGAAACAACCATACATTAAAATAAATATCCATACTGCAGATCTGAAACAATGTGAACACATTATTGGTAACTCCTCTCAAAGAATATGAACACTTGAAATTACCGACAGAACAGCCAAAATAAAGGAAGAACACAATTCAAGTCTAAAAGAAAAGGAGAAATCAAATTGACTTGGAAAATTTATGCCTAAATTTAATTTGGGAAAACATCGGGAATATAAAGAACACATGAAAATAATTTTTAGGCTTGTACATAATAAAAAGAGTCAATTTTAAGATTTACTTCAAAGATCTCTAGGGATGCAAAGCTGCTTATTGTTTTTTTAAAAAAACAGATTTCCAAGCCATCCCCAAAATTGGCTTCCATGCTGGTAAAAGTATCCCCTTCCCCAACTCCCTATTGTTAAATCATTTATATATATTCTGATTTTCGGTGGAGAAAAAGTGGTGTGGGTAATGAAGGTCTTAAATTTGAATGCGACCTAATAGAAATGTACCTTTTTTTCTTTTTTTTTAACCAAATCAGGTTATAAAACAGTGAGGCTAGAGTATGCAGATTATTTTTTGGATTGCCCTTGACTTCATATCTTGTGCAGTGGCTTTTTGAGTTAGCACATTTATTCTAAGAGTACCTGGCATTTAAAACAATCTCAGTAGGAGACAAATTCAACCAGGTTCTGTTTCCCTTACTCCTTGCACTCTTGAAAACAACTACATCTTGTCAAAACCTCTTCAAGTGTTTTGTACGAAGGACTTTTTCATTCTAATAAATGTCATCACTGATTCGAGTAGACTTAATTAGCAGTGCAAATTGAGAACTGAACAACAGACCACTCTAATATATGATCAGCACTGTACTAATCCGCTGAAATTGCCAAATTTTTAAATTATTTGCTATATTCCCCAATTTTTACTTAGCAAAATTATGTTACCACATGCCCAACAATAAGATAGTTTATTACTCTTCTTATATAATGTACTTGTTACTTATCTACAAATGAGGCTTTTTGTTTTCACAGCCTAATTTAGGCCACTCTTTAAACACAGGTAATACTCCAGAATGAAAGACTGTTTATGTTTTGTCAAAAATCAAGATATATGCAACAAGTAATATAATCCCACCGAGATATTAGTTATAAAGATGTTTTCTCCATGAGAAACATGGCAAGAACTTTCTTTAGAAGGGTCAAAGAATGCAACATGCATTTCAGACTTTTTTTTCTTACAAAGTTTATAAGAAAATTCTCAATTTATATTTTTATGACACACGAACTACAGCCAATGTGTGTGACCCACAAGAGATTTTGAATTCATATCAATAGAGTAGTTAGGTAGGAGGGAAACTAGTAAAAGTGTTATTTAGGTGAGCGGAAGGGATGCATCCTACAGGTCTACTTTGAGTCCTTAAAAGAGTTTAGCTAGTTTGCCATTAAGTATTATTTTTCCACATAAATTAAAGTAAATAACAATAAATGCCTACATATATTAAAGCCCTAAATCCCAGAAACGTTCGACATTGAAAACCAAGAGCATTTACCGCCTATTAAATGATTCAGTATTCAGCACTCATACGGGATTTAGTGTCACAAAACAAAACAAAACCTCACTGTTACCTGAATTCGTGTGGAATATGGTTCACAGCACTCATCTACATCTACACTTGCAAATTGTCACATGATCAATGTTTTTCAAAAAAACAAAACAAAACAAAAAGGCGAAAGAGAGAGAGAGAGAGTTTGGCACGTGAATCAGCTCCTCCTCCGCACGTCCCGCGTCCCTAACCCGACGCGGCGCTGCGGGAGGACAGTGCGCAGCAGCGCGTCCGCGGGCAGCTCGCAGCTCCG
Source organism: Canis lupus familiaris (assembly GCF_011100685.1). NCBI lineage: Eukaryota > Metazoa > Chordata > Mammalia > Carnivora > Canidae > Canis > Canis lupus. The sequence goes on along the minus strand of NC_049256.1, from coordinate 12,484,506 downwards.
ACCCGGTCCGGCCCCGGGTCCCCGCGTCCCCGGGTCCCCAGGCGGCGCCGGCCCGGGGCGAGGCACGTAAGGTGCAGGCGGTGGTGCAGCAGCGGACAGCAGGGGGCGGTCTCCGCACGCAGCGCGAGGCCTCGCCTCCCGCCGCCCAGGACCCGACCATGCCGCCTTCCGAGCATCTGTACATCGGCCTCCTCCGGTGAAGCAAGCCCTGCCCTCGGGGCTCAGAGCGTGGCGAGGATCCTTGAAAAGGAGATGATCAACGTCAATACAGTCTGCCCCACGCCCCACACCAGCGCCTCCAGCGGGGCCATGTTCTTGCCGGCCACTCGGTAGATGCCCGCGACGGCTGCACCTGCGAGGGGCGGGGCGGACAGACAGAGGGACACGGTCACTGCCTGGGCGCCCGGGAGGGAGCCCCGAGGTCGCCCCGAGGTCGCCCCGCCCGCCCCCGCGGCAGGACAGCCGCCCCTGCAGCTCTCCCGGCGGCACCGGCCAGACGGCGCCACGACTCCATACACTGACGATTATGAACCAAGGCACAGAAAACCGCACACTTGAATGCAGTTCCTAAATTATTCAAGAATTTTTTTAAAATTAATTCTTAAATGTCATGTAAAATATCAGGATACTTGACTATTACATTTTGGAATATCTATGGTAATAGGAAGTAATTTATTCTTTTTTTTTAATAAAGCATACAACTGTAAGGTTAGATGGAGACTAGTATCTTGACATCTAATAAAAATGGAAGATGAACCCGACAATCTGATCTGGGAAACATGTTTAGATAACGCTCATTTCAGAGAATGCGAGGATCCCAGATTTACAGGAGTCTCAGAGCCCATCTGATTCAACACTTCACCTTACTAATATACTATATAGAATGAAACATTTAAATTAGAGTTCCCACAGATTGAAATGGCCTTCAAATTTTCCCCCAGAAAATGTGGCCAAACAAAAAGCAAAACCAGAAGTAAATGATTCGGAGACACTGAAATGACAATTATTTGAGATAGAAATCTGTTCATTAAAAATTAGCTAAGAATTAACTCTGTAGTTCTCTTAAAATCTCCTAAACAAAAGTAACTGTGTTCCTCTAAAGAGATATAAGTGGAAAAAGCAAATTATTAATCTATACATATTTTTAAGACAGAAATTAAAATGTATTGCATGTTTACTACATTATACTACGTATCTTGGTAGCAACTTTACAAATATCTTGTTTGAATAACAGTCTACTCCAGAGCAGTATTACCTAAGTAAAGAAGAAAAACAGAGGTTCAGAGAGGTTCGATTACTAGCCCAAGGAAATACAATAAGGACAAGGAGGGGAATTTCAATCTACGTTAGTCTGGCTATAAATCCCCAAATCATTCAATCATGTCACACATGCACTAACTAAGTGAAAAAGAAAAGGAATTCAGAAAATCATAAAGTGACTGATAGTCCTTTCAACATTAAATAAAACTAGTGGCACCAACATTTACATAATCAAGTAATAAACTTCACTAATAAAATTAGTAATATCCTCAAATTTTAGATTTAGGTAACATTCTTTAAAAGGTTCAAATATCTGGGATGCCTGGATGGCTCAGGAGATTAAGCATCTGACTCTTGACTTTGGCTCAGGTCATGATCTCAGGGTCCTGGGATAGAACCCCAACTCAGGCTCCGCACTCAGTGTGGAGTCTGCTTGGGGTTCTCTCTCCCTCTCCCTCTGCCGCTCTCTCCTACACTCTCTCTAAAATAAATAAATCTTTGAAAAAGAAAAAAGTTTCAGGGATCTTATACTTTGTTATTAGAAATATTAAAATGAAAATATTAAAATAAACCTGAGAAATACTGTTTTCATGTGGCTCTACCCTAGATTTCCATGACTATCTTCAATTTTAAAAGCATCACTTGGTCTCCATCTCGCCAGCACTAAGTTTTCGAAAATGATCCACGAAGTGGAAAATCTAAGCACTTGCTAGCTCAGGCTGCCTAGGCAATGGTAAGCGAATGTGTCAGGTCAAACACCTCATGCTTCTATGAAGTGAGGAGCATGGATTACAGAGCCAGACTTGTGGTCCAAACTCCGAAATCCACTACCTCGCAGATGTGCTATACAGGGCAATCACTTAACCTCTCTGTGCCTTATTTCCTCAACTGTAGAGTGGGTGGGCATGAAGATGAAGAGGTACTACTTAGAAGAGTGAGTGGTCCTAGTATGTACCCTAAATTCTGGCTAGTAAACTGTCATACTAGTAAATGAGAAAGGTATTTCCAATCAGTGATTCAGCTTTCAGTAAATGGTGCTGCAACAACTAGCAGCCACTGAAAGGAATAAATCTAGGTCCCTAATTCACCCTACTCTCCAGAATAAATTTCAGATAGTTAAAGAACAAAATGTTAAAAACAAAGCTATAAATGTAAAGTTTCAAACTGAACAGAATATACCTATGGTATTAGGAAAAGGGGATTGCTTAAAACTACATTAAAAAGGGCAAAACCCATAAAGGGACAGACTAGAAAAATACTTGATTCATGTCCAGAGTACACACACACATACAAGCACATGTATGATAACCAAGGCAGTACTTTTTGTAATAGCAAAAAACAAAAATATCACAAAACCAAAAGCAAGAACCCAATATCCATCAGTCTGGAGTGGGGAAACTATATCAAGCCCACACCATGAAACCCATACAATTTCAAAAGAAAAATAAAAACCTTATGAACTGACACAGAAAGAACCTAAAACATAGCATTTATGCAGCAAAGAAAATGAACCCTAAAGCTATATATATTCTCTACTAGAACATGCATCCACCATATGCATGTGTGCATGTATGTAAACATGGATATATGTATATATGAATGAATGTAATGCATAAATAAAAATCTGGGGGGAATACAAGCTACAGATGGGGATTACATTGAGAAGAGGACTGGTTTGGGAGTGCTAGTCAAAAGAGACCTTTGTGTTATCCATAATGTTTTGAGTTTTACAATGAGAATATATATACTCATACATGACTTATGTAATTAAAATTCTAAAAATATAAAAATACCCACACCAACTTGCCTAAATTTCCCTATAATTCCAAGAAACTTTCATTATATTTATAATTTCTGCGCCTTTGAAGCTCAGGGTGGGGCCTCTTGGCTGGAGGTAGAGGACCCAGGAAAGCATGTTTGGGGCATCTCTCATGGGGGTTTAGAATTTAACTGGAGGTCTGGAGCCATGGAAAAGCATCCTAAGAGACAAAGTGAGAAGGGAATAAGAAAGAGATTTAAGGACTAGAAAATGAGTACTGAGAACCTTTCCACTCCACTATCATCATCTTTCACAAATAAGCTGACACCTTCATTTAGTATTTGGCTGGTCTGGTGATTAAAATGGATTTATTTCGCTCTGGAAGGCCCCTGTTGTTTGAGGAAAACCCAACAAAGCTACTAAATAACCCATTCTTCTTTAAAATCTTTCAAAGAGCAGAGGACAAGCCCTTCAAGTCTATGTAGTGTAATACAGAAAAGAAAACAAACCACCATTTTCTTTCCAGTGGATAATCAGGTAGGAAACATTTTGGAAGTTACAAGTGCCCTCCAAAAGTAGATTTACCAAAAAAAAAAAAAAAAAAAAAAAAAAAGTAGATTTACAGAAGTCCCCAGTATGTTGAGGATTTCACACTCAGAAGCACTGGTCAAAGAAGACTATATACCAGTGGAACTTTCAATCTAAAAGATCTGCAAGAAAACAATTTTGTGTGCCTATTAAATGAATTTGGAAACACTGCTATTGAATATTGAGCAGACATAAAAGAGTATTTATAAAAATATTTGTAGGGATGTCTGGGTGGTTCAGTCGGTTAAGGGTCTAATTCTTGGTCTCAGCTTGGGTCGTGATCTCAGGGTCATGGACTGAGCCCCACATCGGGTTCTGTGCTCAGCATGGAGCCTTCTTGGGGTTCTCTCTCCCTCTCTCTCTGCTCCTCTCTCCCCCACTTTCACTCTCTCAAATAAATAATACATATGTAGATTATAAAATAACAACAAATTCCCAAGTACCATCATCCCACTAAAGAGAACATCACTATTTCCTTTGAAGTTCCCATGGACTCTACTGTTATGTCCCATTCCCTCCATGAATTTTTTAACATTCCTTTGCTTTTTGTCAGCTTTACCACCTTCTTGTATCCTTAGAATATGTATTATTTTGTTTTTTAAATAAATTTTAAAAAGTAATTAATTAATTTTCTGTAAATTGACACTGTAAGTATTCTGGAATTTGGGCTCAAATATTATAGGTCAGAAAGCTACCCGTGCTGTTTTAACTACAATTCATGTATTTTCACAATTGCACAGAATTCTAAGCATGAACATACCACAATTTTTCCATTCTACTGCCAATAACACAATAACATTTTTTTTCTAATCCTTAACAGTGACAAACAGTGCTTCTATGAACATTCTTGTGCGTGACCCGTGGTCCATTCAGAGTCAAAAATTTCTCTTCAAAATATGGGTGAAAGTAGAATTGCTCAGTGTTATGTTATAGGCACTCTGAACTTCACTAAGTAATGCCAAACTGCTTCCAAAATAGTTGTACTGATTTATATTCCAGATACTCCCTAGCTTCAGAAGCTGTTTTTTTTTTATTTAATCCTTGTCAATTTGATAAGAGTTGTCATCTCTGTGATTAATTTGCATTTCTCTGATAATTCATGTGACTGAAGTTTTCTTCACATATTAGAGGTCAAGAGGGCTTTCTACTTTTATGAAATGCCTGTCAAATCTTTTGTCCTTTTTTCTATTGAGTTTTCTTCTTATTTGATTCATAAGGTCTTAAGATTATAGTTTGGATAGTAATCTTTTTCTATTTATATATATTAACAAATGTCTTCCTCCCAGTTTGTACTTTAGTCTTCACTCTGTAGTAGATTTTGCTGAACACTAGCTAGTTGAAAGAATACAAATACTATGGTCTTTATTTTCTTGGTGAAATACAAGGTTAAGTTAGGCAAGAATGAAGAAGACACAAGCAGAACAGGATGCCTGAAAGAAATGATGCATGTCTGGAACTGCCACTACCAACAATGGTAGAAAGAATCACTTAGAAATAAGGAAAGACCCCCTCCCCTCCCCCCAGGACCAGGGGAGTAGCGAACACTGGTGCAGTGAAGATGAAGTGGAGAAAGCAACACTGCTGATTGACATGGTTAAGAAAAGATAAGAACTTACAAAGTCAAGAGAGACTAGGGCCTGCTATGGCACACCAATGAAAGCAATCTGATTTGCCCTCCGTATTTCCTGAGAAAGCAGATAGGATGACTAAGGCTGATTTGGTTTGAACAGTGTTGGTTCTATCAGCCTGTTTGGTCAGATGAGGGTCCAGCAAGCTATAGTCCACAGGTCCAACCTACATACCACAGCACATGGAGGTGGCACAGGAGTAAACAACCATTTTTATGTTTTTAAATGGTTTTTTAAAAAAATTATTTCATGATACATGAAAATTATACAAAATTTAAATTTCAGTTTCCATAAACAACGTTTTATTGGCACACAGTCATGGTCATGTCTGATCCTGAATTTTCTTTGCATTCCTAGAATAACACTCAAAAGATAAATGAGCGTATAGTTTTCCATTTCCGCACAGTCTTTTTATCTTGCTTAACAAGATTACTTTGACCTCAGCAAATAAGCTGTGAACAGCTTTTACTCTTCCCTTTTCCTCAATAATTTGGGCAGGAACTAAACTGTTCCTTCAAAATTCGGTAGAACTCATCCAAAAACTCCAAAGAGTTCCTTTGGGAGGGGAGGGTCTTCAACACTTCAATTATTTAAATATATTTTTTGTCCTATTTATATCTTGTTTCTTCTTATGCCAATTTTGATGTTTTATATTTAGGAATATATTACTGTTTGCAAAACTGTTATTTTTACAATTCTTTATTCTGGCTCTATTATTGAGTCTGTAGTTATTTACTCTATTTTGGTCTATGCTTTACTTTTCTGCCTTAACTTCTTTTTTAATTAGTTTGCCAGCAATCTATTCATATCTTTCCAAAGAATCAGTTTTTTGCTTTGTTAATCTTTCATAAACTCAACTCAGAAAACTGAAGTGTTTCTCTACACCAATAAAACTAACTGATGTCACTGAAAGATACCATGAACAACCACCATGACCTAAGAAAAAATTAAGAATTAACTAAAAATATGTATCCCTCTTGTTGAGAAGGACATTTTTAAACTCTAACAAAAGACACAAAAGATTATCTGAATACATGGAAACCTATAACATGTTCTTAGGAGGAACAGTTTACTATGCCACTTTTACCCAAATTAACCTCTCCCTTCAATTAAATCCCAATAAAAATCATAGTTGTAATTTTTAAGACACTTAACAGACATATTCTAAAATCTATGTGGAAGAATAAAAGTCCATAAACAGCTATGTTAACTTTGAGAAAAAAATGAGAGGGATCTAGCCCAACCAGGTATTAAGAAAGGCTACAAAACCACATGGATAAAAAAATGTGACCTTGCTGCAAGAACACATAAAAAGACTAACAAATCAGAATAAGGTTCAGAGACAGATCCTTGTGCCTTGAGCATAATATATATGCAAGGCAAGATGAATCAATGAGTAAACGATAGATGTGTTTAGTGGATGGTGTGGTCAAAACTGACTTATTACATGGGAAGAAAAATAAATATACCTGGAGTCCCACCTAATAGCAAATACAAATTTAGACTCTAGACCAAGTCACAAATCAGGAATTTATGAAATTATGCCTGAAACTGGACACCTGTTTTTGTAAATAAAGTTTTATCAGAAAAAGCCATGTCTATTCATTTAAAACACATCTGTATCTACTTTCACACTCCCATGGCAGAGCTGAAGAGCTGTGACAGAGACCACCTGGCTTGCAAAGTTTGACATATTTCCTAACTAGCCCTTTAAGAAAATGTTTGCTGACTCCTATTTTAGATGAATTAAAGACTTAGTATGAAATGTAAAACTATAAAATCAACATTAGAAAATATATCAACATATCTTTTGACCCTGGTGTGGGGAAGAATTCTTAAATTATAAACCAAAAGGCAAAAACCTCTTTGAGCTGATTACACAGAAATTAAGGATTTCTGCTCAATAAATATCAGAGATGAAGGGAACTGATAAAAGACTGAGAAGTTATTTGCAAAGTCCAAAACCACCAAGAGACCAACACCTCTACTGTGTAAGAAATCCCTATAACTTAATGAGGAAGCAAGAACCCCAAAAGAAAAGTATGTAACTTAAGCAATTTGCAGAAAAAGAAATCTAAATATATAATAAGCAAAGGAAGAGATGTTCAAAACCTTTAGTGATCAGAGAAATGCAAATTAAACCAACCAAGAGATGTCATTTTATACCTTCAGATTTGCTAAAATTAGTCAGGTATATAATGCCAGCTGATGGCACTATACAGAAACCTGGTTTCTCCCAATTTTGGTATTAATTATCAAAACCAACAAAAATGAAAAATCACTGTGTTGGAAATAAAACCTAAGTAGCAGCAAAATCTAATAGATGTGTATTTATATTCAGTCACCCTCTTATTCAAAATAGATATTAAGCAATCATTTGCCGACTTGAGTATACAGCTATGAGTGTATTGACACAAATTGCATTAAGAAATAAATATAGCTAAAATATTCTTATTTTGGTTAGTTTTCTCAATTCAAGTGTCTGCATGTCAAAAAATTAGCCAGAAGAAATTTAAATGTTTTATTGCTAACCTGGATAGAAATTTTTCCTTGAAATTATGTACACTTATGTTTTTTATAACACTGCAGTATTTAAAATCACTGGCCTATTTTATTCTTGGGTGACTTGAAATTAGGTAACATGGGTACAAATGATTAGAGATAAATAGAAGTAGAATGACATTTCTCCCGCTCTCTGACCTTTTACAATGATTTATGTCAATAAATACACATATCTGCACACTACTTACAACCTCTTAAGGGGCTGTTTCTTCTTTCCTCCTCTGTTCGTGGTGTGTCCACGATCACAACAGTGGCCCCCATCAAAAACACTGGCACTCCCTTTCAAGCCTCTCTGTGGCCACCACAGTGAATAAAACCAATTCAAATATTTTCCTTTTGCCGTAGTCCTTAGGTCATGTCCAAGCACAGCCACTACTGTAGCTCGGGTCCCAGCTTCAAGTTCAGATCATAGGCAAGGCCTCTTCCTTCCTCTTCCTGCCTCTCCCTTTCCCCTGCTTCTCCCTTCTTCCCTCCCTTGTTTTTCCCTTTCTTTCATCTGCACTCCTCCCCATCTCCACTAGTATTTTCTGAGTATCTGTTATGATCCAGTACTGCTTTGTTGATGGGAATATAGCAGTGATGAAGACAAAGTCCCCGTGCTTTCAGAGTTTTCTATTGGTTTACAGATACCTATACTCAGCTATTAAAATGAATTTTTCCATTGGACTGCTTTGCCTCTTGCCAATCCCATTCAAAATGATCTATTTTCCACAGCCTGCAGGGAGAAAGTCCATATTTTCCGGTCGGCCTTCCAAGATCCTCTAGGACTGGGCTCCACTCTGTCTTTCCAGCTGAATCTCCATCCCTTCACTAGGCATACCCTGTGCTTTGGCTAAACCGGAGAACTTGTTTTAAACCCTGTCGATGGCAAATGGATGAGGTACTGTATGATAAGGTTACAGGCTCATGCAGCAACAGAAACCTAATACAGAGTGACACAGAAACACCAAACAGTGAGTGAAGAAAGGATGAAAAAAACAGACGTCTCACCATATCCCACAACTATTTTATGGATGTCATGGCTGTGCCACAGGACAGACACAGAGACATGGGAACAGGGCTCTCCTCCCAAGGCAAGGTATACCAGTCCCTCTGGGAAAAAGTGACTATCCCGACACAAAAGGAGGCCTTTGAACAGGACTTAATGTATCCTGGAGGCTACGAACCAACCAGAAGGGAAATGTCCTTCCTGGGGCAGCAGCAACCTGCTGCAGACCTATGGAAGTGGGCCAGAAGTGAATGGCAACGTAAGCCTCTACAGTCCACTGCTCAGGCAGAAATCAGCAGCAGCACAGAGAAGCAGCCCATTTCTGGCAGAGTCAGATGGAGGAAGCGGCTGCCGCACTCTCCAGTCTCAGCAGGACACATCTAAGTCCTGGCGCAGCCAGCACAGCAGAAACCAGAACTCACTGAACCCAAGGTGGAGCTGAGGCCTCGTCCAGAGTTAAGAAAAGGCAAAGGGAATGAGCCTGAGGACTGTATGAAGTGCACACAGGGTAGCACAGGGGAAGAGCTGCACGTAGCTAGAGGATCCTCTCAAGTGGCTAATCTCTAGTAGGTTGGGGAGATTTGTGTCCTAACAATTTGTATCCACGAAGAAAGTGTAATTTTATTTTGTAGCCGTAGGCAGGGAACATCAAGGACCTATGGATTATATTTTCACTTTTTTAATGACAATTCTCACTGTCAAATTTGTGTGCCTACCTCCTTCCCTTCTTAGATAGGGAGCTCTTTTAAAGCAGAAACTATGTCCCCTAGAAGATAAATTTCCCCATGAGTTTCTGTGCCCTTTGCTGTTTTTTACAAGTTGTTCTATTTCCCACCGAACCTTGCAGAGCGAGTCATCACAGAGAAGTACAAAAACAATGTGTTCAATGAGTAAGTGAACTGATCTTTACCTTCCAGGTGAAGTGTGATCAGTGCTGAAAATAATCCTACAGGGGAGATTACACTACTGTCACATTCATTGTAAGAATAAAGTGCATATACAATTAGGTCCTTAAACAAAACAAAATCAACTTACTAGTAATCATTGCTCCAGTTACGGAAGCCAGAAATCCGATGCTGACTGCAATGAGCGAGATTACTCTCCCCTGCCTATGCCTCTGCAGCATGACAAACATCAACACGCCCGCAGCACCATGGACAAACAGAGAGGAGAAGAGAGCCCACAGAAAGATCCAGTACCACATCTCTGAAAGGAAAAGCAGAGTGTTAATAGTTCTGTCGAAAACATCCTAGAAAATTCGGTTTAGCAAATAGTGCACACCCACGGTTTGGAGGAAGGGTAAATTAAATACCAAATATAAAAAATGCCCAGTACAGTGCCTCACATGTAGTAACACTAAATAAACGTTAATGACAATCATCATCACTAACGCTCAATGAGGAAGGAGTTCCAGGACGTCAGAACATTAAGGCTACACTCTAATATGCTCTAAGTGTCTCCGTCATATAGCTGTAATCACATTAATGTGTATAACATACCCCTAATAGATTTGTAAATCTCTTGGAATAAAGTTAATTAATTGCTGTTTGACATATGATTTTCTATTTTCTCAATTTTACATACTAAAGTATCACTCAGAATTTTTCTTTTTATTCTTTGCCTCAGGTCATTTTAATAGTCCTTACCCAGACCTTTGCAAGCTCCATTGTTCTTTCTTCGATGTGTCCATAATTACTGTTCATTTTCGTGTAGGTTATGATTGATGAGCCCACCTTCCATTCTGTCTCCCTAGCACTCATTCCCTTCCTGCACCCACCTCATCAACTCGTACAGCTCCTGCAGGCTTTGCTGCATCCTTGCATTGACTCCATCTCCCTGCCCAAGCCTATGGTGAGGTACATCAGGGGAGGCAACTGATCCAACTACGCCCATCACTCCCTTTCCCTGGGAATTCTGGATTGGGACCAAGGAACCTCAGTCTTTGAGTAGCTGAAGGATTGGTGAAGAGCCATATCATCATCACATGATGGGAGCCATGGAACAGGATGAAAGAAAAATGGATCCATCAAAGACAAGAGACAACCAAATCCTTTATTCCAGTGATTCCTGCCATAGGACTATCCTTAGTTCCAACGTAACATTCCAGTTTCCTCGCAATAAAATTCCTTTTTATTTAAACTAGTTCAGGTAAGTCTTCTGTTACTTATGGCTCTAAGAGCTGACTCCAAAATGTTTGGATGTCACCTTGAGGATCGTCCTTGGTATGCAAACATTCTATAATACAAAATATCTTTTATCCATGCTAGCATTCTCTATCAAGTGTTAAAGAAAAGTCAATAAAACAGTCATGAAATAAAGAGGACAAAAATAGATAGATTAAAATGTATTTGTCCTAACATCACTAAAGTACAGATATATACTGTTGACAGGAATGTAAAATGGTGCAGCTGCTATGGAAAAGTACAGTAGTTCCCCCAAAAAAGTTTAAAAAAGAACTATCATACAATCCAGTAGTTCCATTTCTGGGTATATATCCAAAAGAAGCAAAAGCAGGATCACAGAGAGATATTTGCACATCCATGCTCACAGCAACATTATTCACCATAACCACCAAGAGGAAGCAGCTCAAGTGTCCACCAACGAATGAATGAATAAATAAACTGTGGACTGTACCTACTACAATGGAGTATTACTCAGCTTTAAGAAGGAAAGAAACCCTGGCACATGCCACAACAGGGCTGAACCTTGACTTTATACTGAGGTAAGCCAGCCACAAAAAGATAAATACTGTATGATTTCATTTACATGTGGTATCTACAGCAGTCAAATTCATAGAGAGAAAACAGACCAATGGTTGCCAGGGGCTTGGGGGAGAGAGAAATGAGAAGTTGCTGTTTAGTGGGTACAGAACTGCAGTTCTGCAAGACGAAAAAGATGTGATCTGTTATACAACAATGTGAATGTACTGAACACTACTGAACCATACACTTAAAATAGTTACGATGGTAAACTTTGTTTTTTAACTACACTTAAAAAATATAAACTGAATTTTCAAAGTATGGATATAAATTTCAAAGGTAATTATTTTACATCATGACCATAAATGAGGAACAAACAAAAGACTTGTGAAGTGGGCCGCCTGGGTGGCTCAGTCAGGTAGATGCCCAACTCTTGATTTCAGCTCAGGTCATGATCTCAGGGTTCTGGGATTAGGGCTGGCTCCATGCTCAGTGGGGAGTCTGCCTGTCCTTGTCCCTCTGCTCCTCGCCCCTCTCCCCTGTGTGCGCTCTCTCAAATAAATAAACTCTTTTTAAAAAAACTCACAGAGGAAGGAAAGAAGGAGTGGATATAAAAAAGGTAAATACCAGGAGTCTTTGTGGCAATGGAGCTATTCTATAGTTTGACTGTAGTGGTGGATACACATATGAGTGACAAAACCATAGAGAAATAAATACACACACATAATAAATACACACACACATACACAAGTAATATTAGCGAACTCTGAGTAAGGTTGGTGGGTCAATGTCACTATCATGGTTTTGATATTACACTGTGGTTCCCAAGATGCTCCCAATGCATAAACTGGGTAGAAGGTACATGGGTTCTCTCCACATTATTTGTTAACAAAAGGCATGTGACTCTTAATCATCTCAAAGTAAAAAGTTTAATTTTTTTTTAAAAAGAATGATATACAGAAAACAGATGTAAAAAATAAAAGCCTTTTCACCCTGCCAAATTCTTAAGAATTAACACTTAGAATGGACTCAGTTAATGTGAAAACACTGGAAGGAAGAGACATCGGATATATTTTCCAGTATTTGCTGAAGTACCATGCATGCTTCCAATGGCATGAGAGAAAGACACTGGTCATTAAGGAAAAGTAGACGAAGCTTGCATCTTACGGTTTTTCTCTTCTAGCTTTCAGGAGAGTAGTGTTTTCATGCTGTCACTCCCAAACAAATAGCTTCAATTTATAATAAATGCATGAAAGAAAAGGCTTATTAACGTGCTCAGAAGATGTGTCTATTTTAAAAGATAAAATTTTTCGAAGTGATCCTTAAAAAGTAGGAGTATAAGGGAATAATAACATGGGGGCATTTTCGTCAAGGGAGCTCTGAGACCAAAAAGGCTCTATAGCAATAGGCACATACTCATAAGCAGCCAGTCATCTGCCTTGTGTCCCAAGCCCACTTTTGACAGCTTACCAGATTTGCCCCACAAAGCACTTTTCTTTGCTGTCCTTGAAATACAAAAAGAGTGAAAAAATTCTTGACTCCATCTAAGACGAGTGAGAGACTGTAAGTAATGGTGTCTGCCTAGAGACTCCACAGTTACTGGCCTCAACAATAAATCTGCCTGATCATTTGAAAATGTAAAATTTTATGTTTAATGTTTTATAAAGCCCCAAGATATCAAAGAATCAAACAACTAAAATAGAACCTCAAATGGTCCTCTAATAACTAGGCCAGGTTATCCCTTAAGCAGACTGAGCATGAACTACCTAAACTCAAATCTATTTTCATGTTTCTAGCTTTTTAAAACAATCTTATTTATTTATCTTGGAAAAAATTGAACTCTGCTAAGAATATCTGTAACTAACAGGTTTCATGTTATCACTATGGTTGTGAATTACCTGATAGATGCACACAACCTGGTCCGTGGACAGGGCCTCTGGAGATCTTGTTCTATTCTGCATAAGCAAGTCTGTCTAAAGCCCTGCTCGCTACTGGCAAACACAGGAAACCTACCGGGTTAGTTCAGGTGAAGAGAACTGCAGGATCCCAAGAGCAGAGCAAGAACAGATGTCCAAGAGCCCTGGAGGAAGGGCAGGTGCTAAGAGGACTGGCGTGGGATACCACCACTTTTCCTTAAACTGTCTAGGCCATCCAGCTAACGTGGACATCCACAGGCCCAGTGCTCCCGGTCTACCCACATCCCACCTAATCCAAGCTTCCAGCAATTGAGCAACAGTGAAAGGAGGATAGGCCAGAGGGAGACTTTGCTAATGCTAAGCAAGATGCGAAACAAAATTTTAAAAATACAGTGCACAAAATAGAACACTATGAAGTCTGCCATCCATACAATCACCTTCATTCATGAAAGGAAATATTCCTTCTTCCTGGGCACACCTTATAAAGTCCTCTCATTATTTTTCTCTGTTAAAATCTGTCCAATAATCTTCATCCTAAACGAATTTTGCCTGGATTGTTACACTGGAGAGCTGTGATGTGTCTCGGCCTCCAAACAATACTAGAAATAGCCCTGCTCCCAATCTGTATCTCTCATCAGCCCCCGTTGCCAAGTAGCTCAAAAATTATCTTCTGTACTTTTGTTTTTAATCCTTGGACAAAATTATTTATGAGAAATGATTTTCTCTAGATGTCTAAAATATATTAACTGAGTAAAAACAAGTCAAAGAATGGTACATACCGTATGATCCTATTTGCTTAAAAATACGTTTGCATATGTACAGAAAATGCACAAATGGAAAGCTTGCCAATGGCTATCTCTTAAAGATAGGAGATGTATGATATTATTTTATACTTTCTTCATTTTTTATTTTTTAAGCACCTGCCTGAAAAATACTTTTTAAATTTTGCCACATACTATCTTTAAAAAATAATTTTTCATTCTAAAATTCATCAAAGAAGATCTCTACTAGGCCAAAGGCTCTCAACCCGGGCTGCTCACGAGAATTTCCCATTGAACAACTAAAGCAATCTCCAGAGGTAAGACCTAAACAACAACATTTTCATCAACTCTACCAAATAATAACACGCAAGAGAAATAGAAATCACTACTCTAGGCTACAGTTACGTCAGAGATACTTATTAAAAAATCCAAAGTCATAAAAACAAAACCATCTCATTAGACAAACACAAAATTTTTTTAATCCCAGAGAATAGGGCAGCCCGGGTGGCTCAGCGGTTTAGCGCCGCCTTCAGCCCAGGGTGTGATCCTGGAGACCCAGGATGGAGTCCCACATCGGGCTCCCTGCATGGAGCCTGCTTCTCCCTCTGCCTGTGCCTCTGCCTCTCTCTCTCTCTCTCTCTCTCTCTGTGTCTCTCATGAATAAATAAATAAAATCTTTAAAAAAATTTTTTAAATTAAAAAAAATCCCAGAGAATATCTCACTCTTCTAATAAAATCATTAAAGATACTGAACCATTACTGTGTGCTCAATATACTCTGAGCCTCAAGCTGAAAATACCATGCCAGTATGACCATACTTTGAAGCTGTATTATTTCTACCTTCTTTATAGAAATGGTCCACATTATATGTTTAAATAGTCTATGTTCACACTAAGTTATCTCAAGCTCTGTTCTCATTCCAGCAGACCTAAGGTATGGAAGTCACTTCCCTTAGTTTCCAATCTCAGTGGTTTCTCAATTTGGGGATGTGTCCCACATAGGTGGCTTACTAGACTCTCAGGGAGATGATGCATTTATAATTTGAAAAAAGTCCCCTAGATCAGAGGTCAGCAAAGTAGGGTCCATGAGCTAAATAAACCTGGCCTACCACCTATTATGTATAGCCTGTGAGCTAAGAACAGTGTCTATATTTTGAAGTGGTTGAAAATCAAAAGAACAGTATTTCACAACACATCAAAATTACACAGATTTTGAATTTCAGTGTCCATAAAATTTTACTGAAACACAGTCAGACTCATATATAGTGTCAATGGCTACTTTCAAGCTATGAAAGTGAAGCTGAGTAGTTATAACAGAGATCATATGGCCTGCAAAGCTGAAAATATTTACTGTAGAACTTTAATTAATTTAATACAGTACTTTCATATGTTAGCAAGGGCTAACATTGTGAGTGTTTAGTTAATGGTACTTTGATGGCATTTATTCTAATATGCCAGGTTCTTCAGAGCATAGTATATAGCTGATGTTATGGGGAACAGAAGCCTGAACAAGAAGAATAATATCAAGAAAGGTCCCAAAAGAATTCACTGTCACCTAGTAATTTTTAAAAATTATTTTAATTTAACCAATTGATAAGCATATTGGAGGTAGAAGAGGGTAAAGGAAATAGGAAATGGGCAGCTGAAGGCTCAGCACTGCCTTCAGCCCAGGGCGTGATCCTGGAGACCCAGGATCACGTCCCCCATCAGGCTCCCTGCATGGAGCCTGCTTCTCCCTCTGCCTGTGTCTCTGCCTCTGTGTGTGTGCCTGTCTCTAATGAATAAATAAATCTTAAAAAAAAAAAAAAAAAAGAAAGAAAATAGGAGAAACAATCCACTGTCAAGAAACAAAGCAATCAACAGAACCAAACTCAAAAATGACTCAGATTTCACAACAACCAGATAAGGACTTTAAAATTACTATAATTTACATGTTAAAGGCTATCATGGAAAAGGTGGAAAACTGACATGAACAGATGCGGAATTTTAACAGAAAAATGGAAATTCCAAGTAAAAGCCCAATGGAAATACCAGAATTTTTTTTTTAAATCAATAATAAAAATCGTAATATCTGAGATGAAAAATTCCTGTCAGGTCTTGCCAACAGACCTGACACAGTTAAGCAAAGAATCAACAAACTTACAGATGGGCCAAAAAAAATTATTCAAACTAAAATATGAGAGAAAAAAGAATAGGACAAAAGGAGGAGGATACATTAAAAAATGAGTTCATCCATCCAAGAGCTAGGGAACAATTTCAAATGGTTTAACTTACTTGTAATTGGAGTCCCAGAGGAGAATAAAAAGAGAACGGAGAAGAAAAATATTTGAAGGGATAGTGGCCGAAAATTTTCTAAAAATAATGAAAGATACCAAACCACAAATCTAAGACTCCCAGAGAATCTCAAGCAAGATAAAGACTTCCCAAAATAACCGAAACACAATAAAATAAAAATAAGCCACATACAGATACCAAAATATATCATAGTGAAATGACTAAAACTCCAAGATAAAGGGAAAATATTGAAAGGGGAGAGAATACTTTACATATATAGAAACAGATAAAAAGATACAGCAAACTTCTTTTCAGAAACTACCAAATCAGAAGACAATAGTGACTTTTTTTTTTTTTTAAAGACTTAAAGGGGAAAAAAACCCTATAAAGCCAAAAATCTATATTCAGGAGAAATAGCTTTTAAAACTGAAGGTGAAATGAAGATTTTTTTTCAGAAGGAAAAAAAGCTGGGAGAATTCATTGCCAGCAGACCTACAAGACATACTAAAGGAAACTCTTCAGACAGAGGGAATATGATAGTAAATAGAACCTTAACTCTACACAAAGAAATGAACAAAAATAAAGTTAAAATAAAGGTAAATGTAAAGAACAATTTTTTATTTTTAGTCATTCTTACTATATTAACCAGATTTAAAAATGAGTTGCTGTATTTATCCACTTGAAACCTCATTTAACATAGAAGTTGAAACTATAGTAAATATTTAATAGCTGTCTGCTTCTGCTTCTGAAAGAGAGCAAAAACCAAAAACACTAGTTTTTAAATTTAATAGTGATACTTAAAAGGGCTGCCGTAATACATCGCCTTTCTCAAAGCTTATGGCAACACTTATTACCCACTTATACTAAATTACCCTTTTGCCAGCTAATTATATAATTTCAAACTGTAAATTACAGTACTTATCATTGAGTAGTAAAAGAAATTTCTTTTTAAAAGCAAGTTTTTTAAATTTAAAACAATCAGAATATTACTGCTTTAAAGAAATCAGGTGAAGGCCATTTTAAATAGTTCAGACTTCTATAGTCAAGCCATAGTACTGTCTTCCTAAAAGATGTCAATTTGTTCTTCCTCATAATTGATCCACTACTCAGTTATAAAAGTATAAGAATTAAATGTCAAAATCTGAATCTATTATGAAATTATAACATAGCCTTATACAATGGTTTCAATTGTTATTACTTATATGCCTTCAAGTATCTTAAATTATACATGCCATACTAAAAAAGTCAGTAACAACATGTTTGTTTGAATCAGTCACTGATCTAAAGAAAATTTCTCAGCAATTGATAAAATGTTTTACAATCTCATGATACAGTATTTTCAAGGGATACTGAACAGTGAAAAATGTGAACTTTTTACATCACTGAGCATTAACTTATGATGAAATTCTCAATGTAACAAATTCTTAAATCTAAAGAAAGGACCGAGTGAATGACAGACCAGAAAATAAAAGCACAACTGAGAAAATCCAACAAGTGATGCACCACAGCTTGGATATCACTGACAGTAACCCTGTGGAAGCAGTTATGCCACACACAGATAAGCAAAACAAAGTAAAACAAAGACATAATTCCAGACCTGGAAGGGATCTGCAGACACTGAATCCAGAGTTTCCTAAACAAGTCCTAAGAAGGCTTAATCCTAAGAGCTATTAAATGGTGCTCAGAGAACAAAGATTTTCTAGGTCCTAAGCCTCACACTTCCGAATCAGCCTATTAAAAGTCTGAGGAAGCCCCACTTGAAAAGAAAGTCTCTTATTTTTAAAGATTAAAGAAACAAGTTTATATGCAAATTGATAAGTGCTTTTCTTAACTCATAGTTAACTAAACTTTTCCCTCTGAACTTTCTAATTTCTAAATCAGCTTTCCCTTAACATCAACATGAGAGCTGCTGGCATCAGACTGCATTACACACAAGAAACCAGAGCGTGGGAAACATGGTTTGTCTAACATGCAAAAACCAAGTAGTTGTAGTCAAGTATGAAACTCAGCTTCTTGACCCATAAATTTAAGGGTCCTATTGCTTCTTTAGGCTCTCCATTTGCATACAAAAAACTAATAGAACGCAAATTATTCTGAAGGGAAAAATTCCAGTAACTGCACAGTATCTAAGTGTTTACATAAATATTGTTAATGTCACATTCTCCCGCATACTTCAGGTCTAATATACCTAAGCCATCTTTTTTTTTTTTTTTAAGCCATCTTGAATTTTCAAAATACAACCATTTAATAGGAATTTTTCTTCATAGCTAATAGTTCATATAAAGAACAAATTAAAATATTTAAAATATTAATAATAATATTAATAATACATGTTAAAAGACAGTCACTGTTTTAAAACTGGGTATGAGCATCCTCTGGGAAGTAAATGAATTGTTTATACTGAAAATTTTGTAAGTCCTGAGTTATACCAAATTCTCCATTTTAATTTGCTTAATATATCACAACAGCTATGAATTGATCACAGAAAACTTAATTTTTAAAAATCAGGTGTTCCCAATTCTTGACCTCTCAATAACAGAATCACCCAGAAGAGCTAGGTAAAGATGCAGCTTCATAGGCTCTGCTTTCAAAAATCCTAATTCCATAAATATGGACTGGGACCCTGGATCTGCACCTTTAACCAAACTCAGGTGATTCTGATATGCAGCAAAGTTCAGAAACTATGTTGCATTAAAGTAAATGGGAGAGGGGAGGAATTTTATCACGAAAATCCAGTTTCACAACACTGACAAAAACATCTTAACTAGACACTGATTTTTGAGAGTAGTATACAGGTATCCCCTGCTTTTCAAAAGCTTCTACTGTACCACTTCACTCTTACAAAAAAGACCTCCTGGATTATACCCCGAGATTTATAAGAACACATGCAACTGGACCCAGGTAAAAGTTTGGTTCTTCACATTTGTATGAAGGTTGATGAAAAATCTCCTTTTCAAGCTTAATTTATTTAGCTAAGGTTACTGAAATTTGATAGTCTAATGAGACATTTTTCAAGTGTTTCCACTGCCACTGTTTATTCTATGATTAACTTTTATTGCTAAAATATTTAGCCATTAAAAACACAATTAGCCTATCATACCTGATATAATCACATACATTTAATAAAGCGTTAAGTAACGTGGCCACTTCAATTATAGGAGAAGAGATGCATGCAAAATGCTTTGCACAGGATCTTGCACGTAGTAAATATTCAAGGAACATAATCATTTTAGAACTTTGGTATTTCTTAGAATTTCTCATCTGATACTATGGTAAATTCAACATGCTATACACTCTCAGGGCTCTCTTCTTACCTCTGACATGCTTTTTAAAGTATAGTTTAAATATAATGTTACATTAGTTTCAGGTACACAACATAGTGATTGGGCAAGTCTATACATTGTGCTAATACAAGTATAGCTATCGTCTGTCCCCATACAACACTATTACAATACCATTCTAATTCCATATTCTATACCTTTTATGGGGGTGACTTATTCATTCCATAACCAGACGCCTGTTTCTCCCCCTCCCCTTTATCTATCTTGTCCATCCCTCCATCTCCCTCTCCGGCAACCATCAGATTGTTCCCTGTACTTATCGGTCTGTTTCTGCTTGTTGGTTGGTTTGTTTTGGTTTTAGATTCCACATATAAGTAAAACCATAGGTATTTGTCTTTCTCTGACTTAATGGACTTATTTCACTCAGCATAATATCCTCTAGGTCCATCCATATTGTTGCAAATGGCAAGATCTTATTCTTTTTTTTATAGCTAATAATCACATTGCACATATACACCAGGTCTTCTCTATCCATTCATCGATCAATAAACACTTGGGTAACTTCCATATCTTGGCTATTGTAAATAAACTGCAATAACAATAGGGCTGCATGTATCTTTTGGACTAGTGCTTTCATTTTCTTTGGGTAAATACCAGTAGTAGAATCACTAGATCTTACGGTATTTCCATTTTTAAGTTTTTAAGGACCCTCCATACTGTTTTCCACAGTGGCTGTACCAGTTTGCATTCCTACCAACAGTGCATGAGAGTTCTTTTTTATTAACATCCTCACCAACACTTGTTATTTATTGTCGTTTTGATTCTAGCCAGTCTAACAGATATAGGTGCTTAGTCATTGTAGTTTTGATTTGCATTTCCATGATGATGAGTGACATTGAGTATTTTTCATGTGTCTGTTGGCCATCTGTAGATCTTCCTTGGAAAAATGTCTATTTAGGTCGTCCTCTGACCATTTTTTAATTGGATTATTCATTTTTTGGTGTTAATTATGTTCCTTAGATATTTTGGATATTAATCCTTTATCAGATATATCATTTGCAAGTATCTTCTCCCATTCAATAGGTTCCCTTTTCATTTTGTTGATGGGCTTCCTTCGCTGCACAGAAGCTTTTATTTTAGTATAGTCCCAATAGTGTAATTTTGCTTTTGTTTCCCTTGCGCGAGACAAATCTAGAAAAAAATGTTGCCATGGCCAATGTCAAAATGATTACTGCCCCTGTTTTCTCCAGGACCTTCGTAATTTACATCTAACTATTCTTAATCTCAATTTCCTTTCCTGGTTTCACTGCCTCCTCCCTATCCCTGACTCGCCCTTCCTCTTCTGTTTAGGCTTCCTTTTTACAAGACAAATATCTCTAGTTATTTTGACTCTCCATAAGTTATCTTACTTTTCTGGTCCTTCCTTTCATCAAAAAAAAGCAAAGATAATTTACATTACGTCTATTAAAGAGTCAGAATTACAGCTTACACTGTCCTAAGACTTACCCAGAAATTGCTTTAGGTTTAAGAAATGTCATCTAGACCTCACACTTGCTATTGCCAGAGGATATGGATACATGATTCAAAGATAATGAGATGGAGATTAAGACAGTAAGAACCTGCAGATGACAACTCTGGTTTTTGAAAAATTACAGTAACTTCATTTTCAGTAAGCTTCATTCTCAGTAAGATATACAGGTAAAACTTCCAAAAAGTGAACTCCTATAAACTATAATAGTACATACCAGCATTAGTTAATTGACTGTACCACAAAAGAGTAAAGAATTTTTCACCTATATTTCAGAAAAACCTCCTATAATTAATTGAGCATTTACAAGGAGGAACTTAATCCACAAGGGAGCTGGGGTGCAGGGTATCCCAGAAAGCTGCACACTTTCTTGAAAGCATACTGAAGGAAGGTGCTGGCTATATACCAGTGTGAGTGTGAACAATCCCAACTACACGCAGTGGATACACACTTCCCTCCACCTTTCTCTTTTTTTTTTTTTCCCGACAATCAATACTAACACTAAATAGCTTAGCAACTATAAAATCTAGAAGGGAACTATAATAGTGTGCATGTATAACATAAAAATAAGCACATATATATTTTATGCACACAAAAAGACATCTGACCTTCATTCAAGTTTGAATTCCCAGCTTCTCAATGTCTGTACCAATAGAAGAGGAGAGCACCTGCTCCACATTTGCAACTGACATGGAGAAAGGAGATGAGCCTGAGGCCAGCCTGTGCCTTTTTTCCCAGGGACCAATTATTCTTTTCCCAGTACCAGCCTGACTCTGTGTTTACCCATGGGTTTAGGGATCCTGCATTTTTCTAAGTAAAAAATTTTTCTCTAAACTCTTAGCAACCAAATTTGGGTCAGAACACAAAATTGGGAGCCAAAGTAGTTGACGAAAATAAAAGTAAAGCAAAGGAATATATTTCACTGTAGATTATTTAAGTTAAATTACTCATAAAACTGAAAGAATACGTGCATATGGACTGTAATTTTAGATTAGGGGAGTGGGATTCAGAACATATATAGAGAAAGAAAAACTGTTTCACAAAGAAAGGAAAGAATTTATCTCTAGTAAGCTGAAGAAGCATATAATAACCTATACACTATTAACAATTTTAGAATCCTGTGAATTATGCACTTTGGAAAGTGATGGGTACAGAAGAGAACTCTAGCAATGGTGATTTAAGGAGGAGATGGGATCACCAGGAAAATCTGTTCTATATGGAATCCCTATACTAGTGTCTTCAGAAAGGAGAAAAAAATAAACAGCAGACCAAACTTGGTAGAATTTCTAAAACTACACATATAATAAATATAGATCACTAACTTTTACACAGGCAATGGCAACTTAAAATTTGGGGAAAGTATTATTATTCAATAATGTCTTGCATTTTCCAGTACTTTTATTTACTGGACAAAAACTAGCTCCATTCACATGTTCTGAGGCTTTTGGGGGCAAATAATACCAGGCTATTCTTAAGTATCTAAAGATTTATCACCAAACATGCCCGAGTTAAGAATCCATGTGGAATAAAATGAAAGGCACAGAACTAAGAGTCACTGAACATCATCTCTAGGCCTGCCCTCTGTCACTGCATAACGGATCCGGGCCATGTCACTTCAATGATGTGATACATCAGATTTCTAAAATGAAGTAGTCAAACTACATAACTTCTAGCTCTAAAGCTTGTTCTAGTTTCTAGTTCTTATTTTTTAATTTTTTAAAAAATGTATTTCCATCAAAGTAATACATACACAACACTGTTTCCTAAAGGTCAGTGTCTAAGGGGGAAAAAGTCAATATAAAAATTTTCCCGCTTCACCTTTTTTTAGGATAAAATACAAAGAGAAGAGTAAATGACATCTGTTATTTCTGTTAGTAGAAGGGAAAAAAAATAGAAATGAGAATACCTTCTCCTTTTGTTTTTTGTTTGTTTGTTTTTTTTTTAATTAACCAAAGGTTCTATTAACCAGATTTCTGCAAATCCTTCACATAATCATTTCATAAATCCAAATCAGCCTGGTTCTAAACTATGGTCTTTTCTGTATTATCTGTTTCATTTCCAAGTTTATCATGATAACAAACATACCTTCTGAGTTAATGTGTTATCATGATCTGAAAAAAGGTAGTAATTTTTCACTTATTAGCTATCAGAGCTAAGCAAGTTACTCTTAGCTTCAATGTCTGAATCCATAAACAATAATCTCAAGATTATTGAAAAGATTAAATAAAATACATGAAAGCATGATAACTAGCACAGAAAAGTGCATTTAATAAGCATTTATGTAGCTTAACGGTGTATCACCTATCTATAAAAAATTGCTTAAGTAACTCATTCCTAGTTAACAGCATTTTCACTCCAATAGATGTACCTTGAAACAAATGCAACTAGAATTTTTAACTAGTGCAACTGTTAAGAATTATTTTAGAAATGCAATTCAATAAACATGTATTCAGTATTTAGATGTGCTATGTAGAATAATGCTAACATTCCAAAATTCCGTGATTATGACAGTGACCCACCATCCAAAAGCTCACAGTCTAGAAGAGACCTATAAAAATAATGTCATTGAAAAATATAATAATAAAAGCACACATATGGAGCAGAGGTAGCAGAGTGAAGCAGTAACTCATTCTGCCTGAAGAAAGTAACGGAGAAAGAGTAGTTTTGCGGGCAAAGCCAAGGTGGAAAGCCTCGCTTGGCCATTTACTAGCAATATGATTTGGGGCAACATCCTTTGCCTTTCTGGGGTTCTCTGCAATTCTACTTTGGAAAGTTATTCTTCAGATTAGAAATAATATCTGTAAAGTAACTGATACATAGCAGGAACTAAGTGGCGGTAG
Organism: Canis lupus familiaris; assembly: GCF_011100685.1. Taxonomy (NCBI): domain Eukaryota; kingdom Metazoa; phylum Chordata; class Mammalia; order Carnivora; family Canidae; genus Canis; species Canis lupus. The sequence continues at coordinate 12,460,423 of NC_049256.1, read as the reverse complement.
TCTTGTTTTAGGTGTTTTTAATAGCCCAAACTCTAAATGGCTCTGTGGGGAGCATCTCTTGACTAATGACCAAGCCACATGTGGGATCACTAAGGTCACCAGCATGAGTGAGAAGGCCACAGTGAACCACATCACATCACAATGTGACCATATCCAGAATCCACTTTTTTAGAAGTGAAGTGGTCCCATCATGTGGTACACTCACCTGCTGGTGAAGTGTATTTTTAATTTACATCTTCCTCCATTTCTACCCTGACAAGCAGAATTTTGTATATTCAGGCTCGTTACTTCCTAGAAGAGGTCCTCATGCCCCACCTGAGGAACTCGTTTTGGATGTTTAGCATAACCTTTACGAAATGGCAAAGTCTAATGAGCAGCTGACAATTATTAAAATTGTATTAGAGATAATGAGAGCTAACCCTGGGTTGAAACTACTATTATCAGCCTACTGGTTGACCCATGGAACTAGAAGGCACTATAATGACTGGAATCCTAAAGTAAACATTTAAAAAATATTGCTAAATCTAGCCAAGTGGTAAGTTACATTTTACGCTACTCTATGGCTCCCCAAACTAATTCTCTCTAAATAAATGATGAGCTAAACCAGTCCTTAACAAACACAAATATGTATTCTCACTTTTCACTTCACTCCTACAAACACTACTGATACAGCATTTGAACTACAAACCGTGGATAAAAAGGAGCAAAGCCAGAAAAGTAAGATAACGTAGGCTATCTCCAAATTCAATTGAATCATGAAATGGTCTTCAAGTCAATTTTTTTTTTTTTTTTTTTTTAGAAATAAGAACATGTTCCCGATCCTCAACCATCACATAAGGTCAGTGTGCTCCAAGTTAAATAACCACAGATTAAAAGTGAGGACACTACAAATCAATCCAGAATCTGTATTAATTGCATAGTTCCCATATTCAAGAAAATCAGTGTCTTTAAAGTCTTCCTGCGGTATAAAATCCCATAAAATTTTTCTCTACACGTATCTGAATTCCATTATCTTGCCAGGTTTTATAATAAATATGTAAATATGTGTTACTATTCTACATAGTATCATATATAAACATATACGATATACAGTATCTATATCATACACATACAGGTAGTTAACCTGTCAGGACAGGTTATATTCGTTAAAATACTCTTCACATTCTTAACCAGTTTGATATAATGCATTTCTTTTTTTTTTTTCGTGATATAATGCATTTCAAATGTCCTACCAAAATTGGCCTTACACGTTTTCAAGAATTAAATCCGGAGTATGTTTTTAAGTTCTTTCTCCGAGAAGCAGACACGGAGGAGTCACCAAATTGCAACCGAATCTTTCTTCTAACCACTACTCTCCAAATAAAGAGTGTTTTGTTGTTGTTGTTGTTTGTTTTGAATTCAGAACGCGGGGTATAAGGATGTCCACATCAACAAACCACCTGCAACCGAATCTAGAGTCGATAAAGAGGACTACTACTGCTCCCTTCCACAACTAAAATCGAGGTTAATTATTACGATGTAGTTAAGTCCAACTCCCCCTTGACAGCCTTGACAAACGCAGGGGGGAAAAGAAATCATCGAATGTCGGGGGCCAGAGGCAGACAGACAAAAGGAAAAGGAGGAGAGAGATGCAGGGTCAGAGCTGACACGCTCCGAGGCCACGAGACCCTGGGCCCGGCCCGGGACCCAGCGCGACCCACCTCCGCAGTCACCTGGAGCAACCACGGTTCACAGGTGCAGCTCGCCGGCCGGCGGGAAGCGGGGTGCGCGTCCGCGGGGGCGCCCGGGGCTCCGCAGCCACACGCAGCCACACGCCCCGGGGCCGCGGGCGGGCACCTGCGGGGTCGGGCCCCCCCGCACCCCCCCCCCCCGCGCCGGGGCCTCAATTACCCGTGAGGTTCCTGAGCACCGTCCCGTGGGCCCAGAGGCTCAGGACCTGCTGCACCGACAGGTTGATCATGGAGTGGTCGCCCCCCTCCGCCTTCATCCTCCCCGGGGGGCGCCCGCCGCCCTCTCCTCGGGCGCCGGGTGGCGGCGGCGGCTGCGAGGCTCCGGGGGCGGCGGCGGCTGCGCGGCTCCTCCAGGCCGCCGCCGCCGGGGAAGGCTGCCGGGCGCTGCTGCGGCGGCCGCCGACGGGCGTCCGGGGGGGGCGGCTCGGCGCGTCTCCCAGGCAGCCCCCTCCCCGCCGGGGAGACATCGAGGACGGCGGGCGGGCGGGCGGGGGCCGGGCCGGGCGCTGCCGCTCCCTCAGGGGCAGCCCCGCGCCGCGCGGAGGCCGAGGTCACGCGGGGAGGCCCGCGGCGGCGCGCGGACGGCTCGGGCGGCCCCCGACGGGGCCCAGCTCATCGCCGCCGGGGCTCCGGGAGGCCCGCGGCCCGCACGAGGCTGCGGCGCCCGCCGCAGCGGCACCTGCCGCCGACCTGCCCACCCTCCGGCCGCCGACACTCGAGGAACCGCCCCCTCCGCCCGCGGCCGCCGGCGGGCCGCTGCTGCGCGCGCACGCGCCCGGGAGCCCCCGCCCCCCCCCGCCCCCCGCGCCGAGCCCGGAGCCGCTGCGCATGCTCACGCCCCTCCCCGCGACCCGCCGCCCTCCGACAGCCGGCCGGCCCCCGGCGCCCTCCCCCTCCCCCTCCCCCCCTCCCCTCCCTCCCCCTCCCCGCGCGCGCGGGCTCGCGTGGCTGACGGCGCCGAGCGGCGGCCCGCAGTGGGGCGGAGGGAAGCGCCGCCTACGTCACTAGCGCCACCGCCCGGCCCGGCTGCTGATTGGCTGCTCCGAGGGAACAGTCTCCGCCCCCTGCCCGCCCCCGGAGCCCGGTCGCTGCAGCCGGGCCCGCGCGGTGGGGAGCCGGGCTGGGGGGAGCACGTGGGTGCGTGCTGTGGCCTCCCAGATCGCCGGCCCCCAAAATGCATTTGATCGTAAAGACGTTGGCGTGCAAGTTGTTTGCAGGGCGTAAAGATCTCAACGTCTTAAATATATCCATTTGCAGGTTTTTGTGTGTGTGTGTGTGTGTGTGTGTGTGTGTGTGTGTGTTGTTTTTTTTTTTAAGTGAGTCAGCTGATCTGACGAGGTCACTACCTGCAGAATATATTTTCCAGCCGCTAAAACAGAAATAGACCCGCTTTATCATTCATCCTGTCCTTCCAGCTTCCAGAACATGGGCCTCCCGTGGCTCCAGCATCTGAGATCACCTATTGACACAGGGATCGGCAGGTGTCCTACTCCTCCACGCCATCCCCTCGGTCTAGCTCCTTTTTCTTTGCAATATTTCTTTGTATCTAAATCGTGAAAGTCTCCGTTATTTTTTACTCCCCCCTACGACTGAAATAATACTCTCTTCCCGTGGTTTGCTGCCTTTCTCTGTGTCCAGCATTGGCCCAGGAGCTGAATTACAACCACAGCAAATTAAACTCCTTGAAGTGTGAAACCTTTTACCTGGAAGAATAAAAACCAAATTTTGGCGACAACGCAAACATGCACTAGGCACTAGGCAACCCCCTCCTCCCCTCCAGCCTTTTTCAACCCCTCTGGCTCCTGGAAAAGAAAAGCTACGAAGAGAAGGAAAGAAGTTCGTGTTTTAGGTAAATCACCAAGTATATTTGGCAAAAGCACAGAAGGACTGAATCACCTGTGAAACGGTGGTCTTGCTGACCACTTTAAAAATGATTTTACATGTATGTAATTGTTGTATGTATGTATTATCTGATATCCCAAGAGAGGGAAATTTTTGCATCGTTTTTTATTGGAGTTCAATTTGCCAACATTTAGCATAACACCCAGTGCTCATCCCGCCAAATGCCCCCCTCAGCGCCTGTCACCCAGTCACCCCCACCCCCCGCCCACCTCCCCTTCCACTACCCCTTGTTCATTTCCCAGAGTTAGGAGTCTCTCATGTTGTGTCATCCTCACTGATATTTTCACTCATTTTCTCTCCTTTCCCTTTATTCCCTTTCACTAATTTTTATATTCCCCAAATGAATGAGACCATATGATGTTTGTCCTTTTCCGATTGACTTAAATCACTCAGCATCATACCTTCCAGTTCCATCCACGTCGAAGCAAATGGTGGGTATTTGTCATTTCTAACGGCTGAGGAATATTCCATTGTATACATAGACCACATCTTCTTTGTTCATCATCTTTCTATGGACACCGAGGCTCCTTCCACAGTTTGGCTATTGTGGCCATTGCTGCTAGAAACGTCGGGGTGCAGGTGTCCCGGCGTTTCACTGCATCTGTATCTTTGGGGTAAATCCCCAGCAGTGCAATTGCTGGGTCGTAGGGCAGGTCTATTTTTAACTCTTTGAGGAACCTCCACACAGTTTTCCAGACTGGCTGCCCCAGTTCACATTCCCACCAACAGTGCAAGAGGGTTCCCCTTTCTCCACATCCTCTCCAACATTGGTTGTTTCCTGTCTTGTTAATTTTCCCCATTCTCACTGGTGTGAGGTGGTATCTCATTGTGGCTTTGATTTGCATTTCCCTGATGGCCAGTGATGCAGAGCATTTTCTCATGAATTTTTGCATCATTAATAGGAATTGAGTCAAAACTCATTGTAGAATTTATCTTCTTCCTACAATTTAGAAGTATTCGATTTTATTTTTTTTTTTTTTTTTTTTTTTTTTTTTTTTTTTTATTTATTTATGATAGTCACAGAGAGAGAGAGAGAGAGAGGCAGAGACATAGGCAGAGGGAGAAGCAGGCTCCATGCACCGGGAGCCTGATGTGGGATTCGATCCCGGGTCTCCAGGATCGCGCCCTGGGCCAAAGGCAGGCGCCAAACCGCTGCGCCACCCAGGGATCCCCGAAGTATTCGATTTTAATTAAAGGTTATAGAATATCAGACTTTGAAAGAGGCACTTGCGGAAAACTAATCCTGCAGAATTAAGTGATTTGACAGAGGTGACACCCCTTCAGAGCCCAGTTTTTGAATTCCTAGTCTATGAATTCTTTCTTGCAAATGACACAATCTTTCTCACCTCAGCGATTAACTCCATAATTTAAAGTTTGAATGGGGATGTGCAGGTGACCTAATGGCAACATTAAGAAACTTGGCGTTATTTGCTTAGTGTAATTAGAGAACGTGAGCACATTCCATGAAGCGTTTGTTTGTAGCAACAGCTCATTAAACTCTCCCATCAGGAACTTTTAAGTCAGTTTACACGGAATCCATTGGGGTTCTTATGGTTACATACTATTATTTAAACATAGTAGCATACATTTAAAACATTCAGGACTTGGGGCACATGATATTCAATAAATATTAGCTGAATGAATAATTGAATGAACTTCATAGAAAAGTCGGCATTTTTCTTGTTTCACATAATTTTTAAAACTAAACCTAAGCAATTTCAGGAAATGAGATAGTAAGACACAGAAGTGAAGCCTTAAGTTGATCAGTGCTTTGATAACCCGACAATTTTCCTTCTTTTTCAGTTCAGCTGAATATGCTTTTTTTTTTTTTTTTGGCACCTACTAGCCGTAATGTTCTATGCTAGGCATTATCTATAGGATTGGAAGATGAACAAGGTCTCTACTCTCTAGGCTAATGCATTGCATCTAATTTGTGTTTGCCTCAATAAAGCTAATGATACCCACCATGTGGAAGCCTATATTCTTAAGAGAATTGAACCTTTTCCCAATAGCCAGAGTTATGAAACTCCAAACCGAGTTAATGCCAATAGAAGTCACTTGCATAACTTGTTTCCTTGCAGATTTTTGATACTGAATTAATGTAACCATCAAGGAATGGCTTTGCCACATTACAGAAGTAGGGAATGCCCCCAAATGAATCCTAGAGGTGTTTTTCAATCTTGTGCCCTTATGCCCAATTCACAAACAGTTTCTGGTTTATTTTTCACTTGCAAGTGAGGGGACATCCTCACTTAGGCATCCTATTTATTGTCCAGAGAGGGCCCAGAAGAAAGCTTTCAAAATCTATTGGCATATCAAATGATAGGGATCCTTTGAGAAAAACATTAACTATTGAGAATTTTTTTCCTTCACTTTATTATCTTCCTTTCTTGCTCTGCGGTACTACAGCATAGAGTCATATTATGTAGGCAATCTAATTTCATCTTCTTGCACATTCCAGTGGTTCCAAACTCTGCATGGTGGAGTAGGTTCACTAGATCGATGATTATCTGAAAAATATAGTTTGAACACTGGCTCCATCACTTTCTAGCTTTAAAATTGGAAAAATAATATTACCTCTCTCTTCTGATTTTTTGGCGTCCTTAAGTAATAGTTATAATGAACGTAAGCTCCTTCCTCATGCCAGGCCTCATCCCAGGCCTCTATAGTATCAAATACTATAGATTCAATTTTCACAAGGATGAGTTAAAATTTCACAACACTATTAAACTAATTTCTTTTCAAAATCTGTACACGAAGCTGTCCGAATCTTTGTACACACACACACACACACACACACACACAAGTGAAAGCACTTTATTTTTATTTTCTGAAGAAAATAAAATCCAGTTCAAAGAAAGGACAGAAGTAAGAAGAAGGAGTCATATATTATTCTAAGATGGCTATGACATCGAAATCTGCATGTTGCAATGTTTCTCAGAACACCTATTACAGTCAAGAGACATTTCCATCACAGTAAATCAGAGAAACAAGGTAAAGAGTATTTCCTTCTCTGAAAGCTAGAATTCTAAACACAAAGTCGCAAAATGACATTATGGAAATTCACATCCTACATGTAGTCTACCTACCAAAACTAGAATCACTCTACTTTCCTCACCTGGGGAATGTAAAAAGGTGAAATTTCTGGGACCAGGAAATACAAAGATGTGTCCTGTTTTATCTCCCCAGTAAGATGTGGCACATTTAGGATGCCAAGCTACCATTATGGATCTGCCTAGAAAAGGAAGAGCTTTCCACATTGACAACGAGATAGGACCTCCATCCACAGTCATGAAGGATCAGGGACATGTTTGAGATGGAAGGACAGATAGATAGCCACCTGTGCCGCCAGCTACATTTTCTACCTCACTTTTGTGTCCTCTTTCTACCTGTGTATTCAAACCACCCTGTTTATTATCCCAGGTCTTAAAAAGAAAGAATACATAATGATACTGGGACTCTAACAATTCAATTTGAAGCCTCTGTGAGCATAAGAAGAAAAATTCTGCTAAAATCATGTGCACAAAAATCCTGCATTTGCAACATACAAGATTCAGCTTTCACCATAAAACACAGTGTCTACAAATTACCCTGCATCCACTCTGGTCATATTATAGATGGAAGGCCAAATATAAAACATAAAATTGTCTGTTGACTGAACAGCATCTGTAGATTTGTTATATGTAATCCACACTACATTCAATTCATATATTATTTCACTGTTGAGCTAAACATCAGCAAATACTGTATGCCAAGAACAAAATGGTGAAACTGATATTTCACCATATTTTAATTAACATTTTTTAAGTGAGGTTACACATTTTTTTCATGTGTATAAGAACATTTGGATTACCTTTTCTGGGGACTTTTACCCATTTTTCTTTCGGGTAATTTGTCTTTTTGAAAATTACATGTAAGAGATTTTAAATATTTAACAAATTAGGTATTCGTGATATGCATTTCATTTATCTTTTCCAGAAAGTTTGTCCATTGCCTCTTAATTTTAATAAAATCCCTTGGTCATCTAGAAATTTCTGATATTTATGTTGTCAAGCTTTCCTCTTGTGGTATCTGAGTCTTCAGCCATGCTTTAGAAAGTCTTCCTCACTCTCAGAATTGATTTTTAAAGTCTCTTATACGTTTTCTAAAGATTTTATGAGTGTTTTTGTTTACAACTTTGGTCTACTTGGAATTTTTTTAATGTAAGGAGATTGATAGGGATCCATTTTTTCCCCCAAATGGCCACCAAGTTGTCCCAAAACACTTATTAAATAATCCATTATTTTCCCATCTAAATGTCTAAAATATCTAACTACCTAAAATGCCAACTATACCATGTACAAAATTCTTTTTACTTGAATCTATTTTCAGGCTTTCATTTCTGTTCCATGTATCTGTCTGTTCATGTGTCAGTATTACACTGTTTTTATTTTAACTATAGAATATGCCTCAATATTTAAGTTCCCTCTTGTTTATTCTTCATTTTCAATTACTTTTCTGATTACTCTTGAATGTGTATTATCCCAGAGGAACTTTAAAATCAGCTTCTGAATTTTAAAAATATTACTAGTTATAATTTTAGGGGAATCAAGTTAAATTTATAAATAAGTTTGGGGAAAAAATAAATAAGTTTAGGGGAAATTGAGAAATCTTCATCTCTTATTTTAAAATTTTTGATTTGAAAAGTTGTTGAATATGTCTGTTTAACATCTGTAGATTTGGCCATGTGATTCTTCCTTTGGTGAATTATATTAGTATATTTCCTAATTCTAGGGCACCTGGGTGGTTTAGTGGTTGAGAGTCGGCCTTCAGCTCAGGTCGTGATCCTGGAGTTCTGGGATTGAGTCCTGCAGGGAGCCTGCTTCTCCCTCTGCTTGTCTCTGCCTTTGTCTCTGTGCCTTTCATGAATAAATAAATAAAATATTTTAAAATACATATATATTTTATTTACATATTTATTTATATATGTATATATATATAATCTTTAAAAATACACACACATATGTATATATATTTCCTAATTCATTCTCTGAATTCTTAGGATTCATGCTACTTGGTTTTGGTTTTTTGTTTGTTTGCTTATTTTTGTGGGCTTTTTTTTTTTAAGATTTTATTTATTCATGAGAGACAACACAGAGAGAGGGCAGAGACATAGGGAGAGGGAGAAGTGAACTCAATCCTGGAACTCTGGGATCTCAGCCTGAGCCAAAGACAGACGCTCAACTGCTGAGCCACCCAGAAGTCCCATGAATTCATGCTACGTGGTCATGATCTCTCATTCTTTTAGCATGCTATTCAATTCTGTATCTTAATTTTTTATTAGAATTGTGCCATCAGGGGTGTCTGGCTGGCTCAGTCAGTAGAGCATGTGACTCATGATTATGGGGTTGTAAGTTCAAGTCCCACATTGGGTGATTTGGCTTAGAAATTACTTAAAAATAAAATCTTTTAAAAAGGAGGGGGTGCACCTGGGTAGCTTAATCAGTTAAGTGTCCGAATCTTGATTTTGGAGCAGGTCGTGATCTCAGGGTCATGAGATCAAGCCCCACATCAGGCTCCGCACTGGGTGTGGAACCTGCTTAGGATTCTCTCCCTCTCCCTCTGCTCCTCAATCCCTCCTCCTATGCTCTTCTTCTTTCTCTTAAAAAAAAAAAATCCAAAAAAACCTTTAAAAATTAAAAAAAAAAGAATTATGTCATCGATATTATAAGTGAGACTGATCTGCAGTTCTCTTAAAGGCATGTTTAATTTAGGGTATTTTTTCCTGATTTTGTACTGGCTTTATTCAAAACAATTAGAAGCTGTCCTTATATGGGTTTCTCTCCTCCTTAAATGTTTGGAGGGATTCAACTATAAAACTGCTGTTTTGTTTTGTTTTGTTTTGTTTTGTTTTGTTTTTTGTAAAGATTTTATTTATTAATTCATGGGAGACACAGAAAGAGAGGCAGAGACACAGGCAGGAGAAGCAGGCTCCCTGCCAAGAGCCCGATGTGGGACTCGATCCCAGGACCCCAGGATCATGACCTAAAGCCAAAGGCAGATGCTCAACCACTTAGCCACCCAGGCGTCCTATGTAAAACTGCTGTTGATGCTTTGGGGAAGCAGCTCTTTGCCAACTTTTTCTATTTAATATTTTTTCCCTGTGGCAATCGATCTGTTTGGATATATTTTTCTCTTCTGGCTTCCTTTTTATATTTTTTTTCATTGCAACCTATTTTTAGCTCTTTGACACTATTCTTAAAAATAATATCAGTGTTAACCAATGCCTTCTGTAATTCTTTTAAGTTCTCCAAAACATTGCTTATTTTGTGAATTTACACTTTCCCTCATTTTATCTTAATTATATTTGCTGATAAGTTTATTTTTTCCCAATTAACTAGGTCTTAGAGATATTAATCAATTCTCCATGTGCCTATATATTCATTCACTTTTTTGCTTTTTTCATTATTAGTTTTCTTCTGCTTTCTTTTGTATGGTTTTGTTATTTTCTATGAATTTTATGATAGCTGCTTGATTAATTTGCTTTTATTTGGTCTTGGTTCTTAGCAAGTATGTGAGTTTGACTGTTCACTGAGCACTACTTCAATTCTATCCTGTAATTTTAGAGACATAGGGTTCCATTAACATTTTCTGTTACTACCTTCCAGAAATTCTGCCATTGTGGTTTTGACTTCTACTTTAAAATTATTTCAAAGAGATCATTTAATTTTTGGCTTCCGGGGGTGGGGGGAGGAAGCTATGTATTTATTAGCCATTCATAGTGCAATTACAGTGTGGTCAAGGGTGTTATGTATACTATTTCTTTTTTGAGGGATTTATTAACATTTTCTTTGCGGCCCAGGATATGGTTAACTTTAGTAAGGGAGTATGCATAGAAAAAGGTATATTCTATTTTTAGGAAGTAGTGTGGTATCCATGAATAAGATCTACCATATTTACTGTGTTACTAACAGTCTTCTAAATCTTTCTTATTTTTACCTGCTAGATCTCCGTGGGCTGTACATTGGGTTTCACTAGCTCTTGCTTCGTAACAAAGAAATTCAAAATTTTGACTTAAACAGCACAACTCATTTTTTGCTTGTTGTGCATGAGAACTGTTGATCAATTGCTGTTCCCCTGGTATCCTTGCTGTGACTCAGTCCAGCTCCAGGTCTTTTCAGTTCAGATCCGGGCCTGGAGAAGTAGCCACTCTCTGGGTTCATGCTGTGCTCATGATCTAGGGCAGGAACCAGGATCATGATGAAAACTCTGGCCTTGCGTGCAAATTTCAAGAAGAATCCAGAAACTCAGTGATCAAGATAATCTTCTCATGCAATATTTTAAAAAATTAATTAATACAAAAACCCATGATGAACAAAATGTCAAAAGTTTTAAATACAAACAGAATCTGACCCTGTAATCCCTGGGTGGCTCAGCGGTTTAGCACCTGCCTTCGCCCAGCACGTGGTCCTGGAGTCCCGGAATTGAGTCCCGCATCGGGCTCCCTGCATGGAGCCTGCTTCTCCCTCTACCTGTGCCTCTACCTCTCTCTCTCTCTCTCTCTCTCTCTCTGCGTCTCTCACGAATTAAAAAAAAAAAGAATCTGACCCTGTACTTGTATAACCCTACATCACCCCCCTCACCCTAATCCCAGTCCTGGCAGGAACAAGACAGGCAGGGCCAGACAAAGCAGGTGCATTTAAAGTTTATGAACGGATATGGCCCATGTTGCATATACTCACATTCTTTTGGCCAAGGTAGGTTGCATGATCAAGACCAAAATGAATAGGAGAAAGAAGTATATTCTACCTACAAGGAAGGAGGGGAAAGATGGGTTCGTGGAGGTAACAAATAATTTGAATAGATAATAATACAGTCCAAAACAAGCAGAATGAGGTCAGTCTCCTACAAATAATATGTGTGTCAGAGTGGCCAGTGACATGGGTGGCAAAGAATTGCACCAAGAATAAAGCATCAAGCAGGACAGAGTTTATTCACTCTCTAAGGAAGGAGAGGGACCAGACATCAAGAGAAATGTCAGCCCCAAGTTTCTGTTAGTCTGGGCCTTTTAAGGGATTTTAAGGATGTGAGGGAGTTGCAGCTGTGCCCAGGGGGAGGGTGTGTGGGCAGGGGGCAGACACTTGGCCAGGTAGAGAAGGAGGTGACAGGTTTCACAAAGGGCTCTGCCCAGGTCTCCTCCAGGATGTGGGCTGTGGTGTGGCTAGAGAAAAATACATTTTCTAACTGTGGTGTATTTTCTGAGAATGTGGGGCACTATGACCTAAAAAAATAGAGTTAGGGCCATGTACAGGCACCTGTGAGATTTGTCTGTCAGCTTGGCTGGGAAGGGGCTTGGACTGGAAGCCTCTCAATACGTTTGTCTATTTCTCCTATTTTTGTAGTTTGGGCTTTATGAGTTTTGATTCTAAACTTTGCAGCGAACAGATTTTCAAGTATATTAGAGTTTAATCATGACTTTTACTTTTGTGAAAACGAATAAAGGGAAACTTCACTAAAATGAAATCTGGAGGTTGGAGGACCTAGCTGTCAAGGCCCTACCACTTGTTACAATTGCAAATCTGCCAGGAAGAGACGGACATTGCTCATGGATACAGTTTTATTACCCCAACAGGAGGAAGAAAGGCTCTCCTCCTTGCCTGGCAACAGCCCAGCCAATGAGAGTCTGTCACAACTCAGCCAATGAGGAGCCACTAGACTTCTAACGCCCAGTTTACTCCAATGGACTTTGTGTTTGCATCAGCCTCCCAACTTTCCCTCTCCTCTGTAAAGAATACTCCTTTGCTTTGTTCAGTGGACTTGCCTTTGGTTTTTAAGTTTGCTTGTCCAGGATTGCAATTCTCTGCTATTCCCAAATAAACCTATTTTTGTTGGTAAAATAACTGGCAGTTTTATTTTTAAGGTTAACATCTTTTGATTTAAAATATCTTCATTTGTATTATAGAAGCTTTTAAAATTTAATTTCATCTCGTCTAATGTTAAGGTCATGACTTTAAATGAAATGTTTTTGTTTGAATTTGCCACGCATAGTTTTGTCTACTGTTTTTCAACCTTTCTGAATAACTGTTCTAGACATTCTATTGTTGAGTTTGACCATTAGACTATTATAATAGAAAATTTTAAAACCATTTCCATTGGTTGATATAATAGGTATGTGATATCAGTTGTATCATAGTTATATTATTCTTTCTATTGTGTTGCTTTTAAAAAAAGGTATTTAATTGTTATGGTTTGTTTTTCCTTTGTGTTTCTTAAAAAGAGTAAATTCTGTTTTTATTTCTTATCGTAATCTCTATCACCATCACTGATATACACATCTTCCTCTGTTTGGAATGTACCTACTATCCCACTCTAAGCCATCCTAAAATTACTTACCTCCATTTCCTCATATCTGTTTTTCCTCCTCTTCCCCATCATATTATAGTAGATAATATATTTTTCTACTCTATACTTCTACTGCTGAACTACATGGGTCTAATCCTACTCTGACTGTTTTTCCAGATGTGAACATTTAACATTAGGCAAATTACTTAACCCGTCTAATCTCTAATTTCCTCCTATAATGGGAAATATATATATATATATATATATATATATATATATATATATATATAAACATTTATGTATATACATATATACTATTAACTTATATATCATGTATTTTATTTTAACATTTCCTAGGGCTAATGTGAGGGTCAGAGAAGTACTCAGAATGGAGTCTGGGAACTATAAATTTTTAATTAAAGCTAGCTTTTATTATTGCTTTTTAAAAGTATTAATAGATTTTTATAAAACATATGGAAATGCCAACCTTCTGAACAATATTTCTTCTCAAGAATATGCAAAAAGGACTTATAAGGAATTCCCTTGATGAACAAGCATCTACCTCTATTTCTTTTCACCTCCTTTTGTTTCTAAAGATTTTATTTATTTATTTATTTGAGAAATAGCACATGAGTTGGGGGGGGCACAGAGGGAGAAGAGAAGCAGACTCCCCACTGAGCAGGGAGCATGATGTGGGGTTCAATCCCAGGACCTCAGGATCATGACCTGAGCTAAAGGCAGATGCTTAATCAACTAAGCTACCCAGGTGCCCCCCACCCTCCTTTTTAAACATAATACATCCCCATAGTTGAAAACTCTTATCATGTGAAGTGTGTTCAGTGAAAAGTCTTCTACCCTTGGTCTCCAAACACTTGGTACTCCTCAGGCATCCACTGGCATTAACTCTTCTGTGGATTCTTTCTAAATCTTAGCCACTTTAAATATCATTTCAACCCCAGCTATGAAAGATGAAGAATCTGTATATTTAGACATTCCCATTTCCTCCCTTCCCTCCAACTTCTATAAATTATATAATATTACTTCATCATTGACATTAAAGAATGTCTATGGGAATACAGTAAAGTCCTTAAAATCTTTTGTTGTTGCTTTTGCTTCATACTTAAATGAAAACTTGAGTAAGTACAAAATTAATAAGTCACAGTCCAGTTCAAGGTAAGATAGAGTAACCCCTTCACCTGTCCTCTGTGGAATATAGCTATTACACTTAGACAGAAGATAGGAAGAACTTTGAAAAGTAAAGAGTGGCAGATGGACTTGAGAAGAGGATGGGAATTTGAAGTGCCACCAAGCAGACCATGAGTTTTCCATCTTTTGTTCCTCTGGGGTTCCCTGACCCAGGCTCAGGACAGCACAGAACCTAGACAGAGACATAGGTGTCAACAGAAAGAACCTCAGGAGAAGTCCTCTTATTGTGGCTTGAAGAGGAGGAAAAAGGTTCCCTAACTGCCTCATCTGGTTGGGTGAGGCCCACACACATTAGAGAAGACAACCTACTTAGTCTACTGATTCCAACCTGAATCTCATCTAGGAGCATCCTCAAAAAACACGAAAGACAACATTTAACCAAATATCTGGACACCTCATAGTCCAGTCAAGTTGGCACATAAAATTAATCATCACAAGGGTAGCTTAGGAAGTTCAGGAGATTTGAAGACACCTTGGTTATACAATATATTCAACAGAGGGGATATCCCTAATATTACAGAAAGAAGTACTAAAATGAAAAGTGGGAGTGGGAGTGTTACAAACATGTGCTCTGAGCAGCCACTAACCTGGCAAGGTCGCCTAGCCTAATGCCATTTAACTTCAGACCCCCAAAACCTACCTGTTTACTCCCCAAACTATTGCCTTCTTTTAGTAAGATTTATAGAAACTATAGAAGAAGACCTTCTTGTTGTATGATATTTATGGCGGAAGTGTTAGCTGTTCACCAGATTCTCTTTTTCCCTTGCTCCTGGGCATGTAGCTAGATACATTCTCCAGCCTTCCTTGGAGTTAGGGACAGTCACGGAATGAATGTGCCCAGATATGTTGTGTGCCCCTTTCAGGCTTGGTTTATAAAGACCTCTCGTAACTGTTCCTTTATGCTTTTTCACTTTTCTGATCCACTGGGATGGTGATACCCAAGTAGCCTGGAAAGCCACGGGTTGAAGATATCAAAGCAGTCAGTGGCCCAAGTTCTTGAAAGGGTGCTTGGAACAGGACACAGTGTACCCCCACTGACCTGGAACCTGCTTTGAACTTTCTTGGTACCAAGCTATTGTATTTTGGAACCTTTGTTTCAGCAGTTTAGCTAACCTAATGAATATTCCAATACTGTTCTGATAGGAATGTATTCTTTTGTACTTGATGTTTCCAGTGATTCTATTTCTTGGAATCTATTGATGAATTCAGTTTAATAATCAGATCTAGGTGATCCAAATTTTCTATTTGACCCAAACAATTTGAGTGGGTCTTGTTTATCACAAAATCCTTCTACCCAAGCAAAAATTATTGCAGCTAGTGAAGACATTTTCTGGAGAACTTATCCAAACCAGCTTCTTTCACCCATTCCAAGTGCCTAATTTTTTTTTCCAAGTGCCTAATTTTTTATATCACATGCAGCATGAACAATATCCCACCACTCCACTCCATCTCAAATTTCTGTTCAATTAAGTTACATTACCACTCTAGAATAAATTGAATTCAACTGGAAATACCTTGTCACATTAAACAAAAGTAAAACTCTGAACATAAATTTCTCAGTGGCCATTTTTATGCCATTTTAGATAATATAACATTTTCAAGCTCATATAGTAAATCTGGGGTAACTTTTTCAAGCTCATATAGTAAAACTGGGGTAATAAAATGAGAATATTGGGCCCATTGTAAAAGTTTAACCTTGAACCCAAGTTAATAGTTTTCATAATTTTTCTTTCATTATACTAATCATATATCGTTTTTTAAAAAGAAGCTCTTGGGGATCCCTGGGTGGCTTGGCGGTTTGGCGCCTGCCTTTGACCCCGAGCGTGATCCTGGAGTCCCAGGATCAAGTCCCGCATCAGGCTCCCGGCATGGAGCCTGCTTCTCCCTCCTCCTGTGTCTCTGCCATTCTCTCTCTCTCTCTCTGTCTAAAAGAAATAAATAAATAAATAAATAAATAAATAAATAAATAAATAAATAAATCTTTAAAAAAAAGAAACTCTTATTCCTACCCTTGAAGACCTCAGCATCAGTTTAAGGGAGACTAGAACATACATTAGAAACAACAAAGAAATTGGTAAAAACAACCTCAGAATAACTGTATACTAACATTATATATAATATACACATATATAATATGTGCATATTAAATATACATATGTGACATGTATTATATATAATATATAATCAAATCATTATTCATGTATATATGTATTTATTATTAAATATGTATCATATGTAATATGTATAGTAATATGTGCAATATGTATATATGTATTTCACATTATATAAATAATATACATTATATACTTTCATATATTACATAATATATGTGTGTATTCAGTAAAACATATTACATACATATAGAAAATGTAAGCATATATATACATACATGTACATATTCCATAAATGCTGAAGGAATTATAAGAATAGGATAAATTGGAGCCCTCCTCACAGCCAAAATCACATGCATTACTCAATTCCAAATTTGAGAAAATGTTGTATCATCTAGAGCACTCAGCTCCCTCTCTTAATTCATCATTCCCAGTGACCAAAGGAATAGAAGACAGTGTCTTAAAATCAAATTAACAGATACTGATTGAACAAGGCACTGGGTTTGGGCAAAGGTTGAAAACATGGCATTTGTCAGAATTAGGCCAAGGGTTCTATGTAACAAACAAGTTGCACAATAAAATGCAATTTCCTCTCTGCAAGCAGGGAGCATTTCTTGCTTCTCAGAGTCTGGCTTCCAAGGGAACTTCCCCTTTAATTCAACCTCCTTGTATTTGTCCTGGATTTCCAAGCTCAAATAAAGTGTAGTTTAGTATTTTACTGTGGAATATGATGCATAAAATACAAAAGAAGGATGAACAAACATATTAATTTACTCCAGGGTGAGGATCAGCAGTGAAAAATTTGTGGTCCAGGGTACTAGGAGGCCCATTTAGAAAGATCACATTTTAAATAGAGGGACTGTTTTGTAACAATTTTTCTCCCTGGGTCTGGAAACTCTGGAGAAATTACTTAAAGTGGGGACAAATTAAAGACCCTTTTTCCTTTTGCTTGTCCTCTTCCTTTCTGAAAGTCTGAACATGATGTGAATAGATTATTAAGCATTTTGAAATCATTATTGATTCCTTTCTGGTCTTTGTGAGCCTTTGAAAAACAAGGCCATTTCCTTCTCATGCATACTGAGGCCTAAGAGATGAGGAAGGAAAAAAAATGCATGTATTAAAATTGGTCACTTACTTTGAAATTGCTGAATTGACCTCAATTGGAAATGCATCCTTAAAAATTTCATCATTGCCTCAGTAAGAGTAGCCAGGTAGGGCTAACTATTTAAGTATCTGGAAACAGATTGATGAAGTTGTGTTAAAAAGTTTTCCTGGTTTGAAGGCAAGCATTTATGCCAATAAGGTTGCTTTTCTATTTGAAATGGGAATGTTTTCTTTCACATTGGGTATTTTAGACTAACTTTAATAAACAGCACATTTTTTAAAATGCCATCAATGGTGCTAATGTTTATTATTTGAGGGTGGATCTGTTATTTGGATATAGGAGTTGCTTGGTGTGATGTCAGCTGAGTGACCAGCCTGGGAAAATATTTCTTTTGATCAAAAAGTATAACATTTTTTTATGTGTCTGTTGGCCATTTGTATGTCTTCTTTGGAGAAATGTCTGTTCGTGTCTTTTGCCCATTTCTTGACTGGATCATTTGTTTTTTGGGTATTGAGTTTGATAAGTTCTTTACAGACCTTGGATACTAGCCCTCACTCAGCATCAGGAAAATACAAGTCAAAAGCAGAATGAGATACTACCTCATACCAGCCGGAATGGCTAAAATTAAGTCAGGAAACCACTGATGTTGGTGAGGATGCAGAGAAAGGGGAACCCACTCATGCTATTGGTAGGAATGCAAGCTGGTACAGCCACTCTGGAAAACAGTATGGAGGTTCCTCAAAAGTTAAAACTAGAGCTTTCCTATGATCCAGCAATTGCACTACTAGGTACTTATCCAAACAATACAAACATAGTGATTAAAGGGGTACCTATACCCCAATGTTTATAGCAGCAGTGTCTACAATAACCAAATGTAAAAAGAGCTCAGACGTCCATCAACAGATGAGTGGATACAGAGGTAGAATACACACACACACACACACACACACACACACACATATATATGCAATGGAATATTAGTCATCAAAAAATGAAATCTTACCATTTGCAACAGTGTGGAGGGAACTAGAGGATATTATTCTAAGTGAAATAAATCAGTCAGAGAAAGATAACTACCATATCCTCTCACCATGTGTGGAATTTAAGAAACAAAACAGTTGATCATAGGGGAAGGGAGGGAAAAATAAAGTAAGATGAAATCAGAGAGGTAGACAAACCATAAGAGACTCTTAACTATAGGGAACAAACTGAGGGTTGCCGGAGGGGAGGTGCGGGGGCGGGGGGGGGGACAGGGTAACTGGGTGATGGGCATTACGGACGGTAGATGTAATGAGCACTTTGTGTTATACACAACTGATGAACCAATGAACTCTACCTCTAAAACTAATAATATACTATATGTTAATTAATTGAATTTAAAACAAAAAAAATTTTTTTAAAGAAATGCCTCCCTCTCTTTTTATGTATCTCTCTCTGTTGAGTTTTTTTGTATATTAATTCATTTTAGGGACATTTTAAATGATATATTATGAATTAATTTTACTCTTTTAACCAAATTATGAAAATAATCCCAAAAGTTTTCAGATACTCTTCTGGCTTCCACAAATGAAGCCATTGTACAAGTCTCAAAACTAGGGAAGTAAAAATAGTATACAGAACACCATTAATTAATCAACAGACTTTATTCAAATTTTGCCAGTTGCCACACCTATGTTCTTTCTATAATCTAAGATCTCAGCCAGCATTTCACAATTGTATTTCTTTGTCATGACTCTCATCTGGGATCCTCATTGTCTTTTTGTTTTTCAAAGGTTTCATTGCTTTGTCTGCATAGTTCATAACTTGGTTTGAAAGAAAATTAAGAATTTGAGGTAATGACAACATCATTAGATTAAGAATCTAACCTTCCAGAGCATCTTCTCTAAAGGTTAATATAAATGATAATAAATCTCTGAAGTATGTAGTTTATAAGATATTAATGAAAGAAATTAGACACAAATAAATGGGAAGAAGTCTCATGCTCATAGATTGAAAGACTATTGTTGAAAAACCCATCCTACCCAAAGCAATCTACAGATACAGTGCAATCCCTATCAAAATTCTAATGGCATTTTTCCTAAAATAGAACAAAGAATCAGAAAATTTGTACAGACCCACAAAAGACTCTAAAGAGCTTGAGAAAAAACAAAGTATCTTTGTCCCTGATTTAAAACTGTATTATAAAGCTATAATAATCAAAACCATATAGCATTGGCATACAGACAGACACATAGATCAATGGAACAGAATACAGAGCCCAGAAATAAAACCATGTGTATATGGTCAATTAATATATGAAAAAGAGCCAAGAACATACAACAGGGAAAGGACAGTCTCTTTAATAAATGGTGCTGGGAAAACTGGACAGCCTCATGCAAAAGAATGAAACTATAATTGCAGTGACACTGCCCAGTCCATTGATTTATTGCCCACTCCAGCAACGTCCTAGTTAGTTTTCCAGGTTCCAGACTCCACCCTTCCAATGCGTCTTTCATGACCTTTGCCAACTCATCTCCCCAACCCCAATTTTCATCCTGTTATTTCTCTGTCCAGCAATTCCCAATGCTCCTTATGTTTATATTCCTCTGACTTCTCCTTATCCATCATGTTCACCTGGTATTGCTTCCCACGGCTTCCAACCTGCACTTATGCTCTGGTAAGATTAACTGCTTCTCTATAAAACTGAGTATATTCTCATCTCCATACTTTGACTTATGTTGTCCACATGGTGATTTATCCTTTCAAATCCTGTGTCCTCCTTTTGGCTCCAAATCAACTTCCACTTCTCTAGAATATTCTCTCTGACCATTTTAGCTTTAGTTCATTTTAGGTAAGCCCCAAGAAAGGAATGACAGAAACATTGTCAGAAATACAAACTGTACGCTCTCTGGGAATGCTTTGTAACTTAGCTTCTGTGTTTACTTCTTCCATTTCTCTTTCCTTGGTCTCAGAAGTTCTAAAAATCAACATACGTATATCACTCTACACTTTTATTCCTGGTGCTTTGTATCTCTTTTCATCCACTTGATTAGACAAAGGAGGGCAAAGTCCATATCTCATGGTGGGGGGAGGTGTTCTATAACACCTGTCACCTAGCACAAGGCCATTTATTGATCATTTTTGCTTGATTAACTTACTTTTAAAAAGTTTCACAATAGTTTGAGAGTGCAGAGAAACCAAGTTTCAAAAACCTAATGCGTTCTACAAACCAATTTTCTAAGCTAAAACTTTTTCACCCAAGGCAGAGTCTGCAACATGAATTATAAAGATAATTTTCTAAATTATGTGAGGAAAAATTATCAAGAAATTTTAGAGTTTTGCTAAGTCTCTACTATCTTTGGTGTTCTAGATGTATGCTTAGAACTGCACTAACCAAGGACCCCCTGGGTGTCTCAGTGGTTGAGTGCCTGCCTTTGGCTCAGGGTGTGATCCCAGATTTCCGAGTTCGAGTCCCACATTAGGCTCCTTGCATGGAGCCTGCTTCTCCTCCCTTTGCCTGTGTCTCTGCCTCTCTCTCTCTCTGTATGTCTGTCATGAATAAATAAAAAAAATATTTAAAAAAAGAACTACACTAACCAATAAAAAATATATTGGTAAGGTGAGCCCAGGCTGAAAGAGGACCTCCTGGAAGCCAGCCTTCATGTGACAGGTCTAACAATCCTGAGTTCACACTGCTGTGAGGAAGCAACAACAACGAAAAGAATTGTATTAGTAATACTGGAAAAATTTGTGTTTAAGAAGGTGAGTGAATGTCTTTTATGGGGCGGGGAGGGCAGGGCTTAGTCACTAAAAATATGACATGTAAATCTGTGCTTCACCCCAGGCAAAATTTCTGAAAACAGAACTTACTGACATTCAGAAGCCAAAAACTCAGGTATTTCATTGTCAAAGTATTAAAATTATTGATTACATTGGAAATACTAGTAATATTTACTAGGCAAATAAAACTTGATTTCCTCTCTAGAAACAACACAAAGGGATTTGAGTTAAAAATTAATCTGAAGGAGTCACTGAATATAAAATCCTGTGCATTTTCTGACAGCCTACTCTCTCACCTCTGAAAAATATAGGTTAAAGCTTGACATTGGGGATCCCTGGGTGGCGCAGCGGTTTGGCGCCTGCCTTTGGCCCAGGGCGCGATCCTGGAGACCCGGGATCGAATCCCACATCAGGCTCCCGGTGCATGGAGCCTGCTTCTCCCTCTGCCTGTGTCTCTGCCTCTCTCTCTCTGTCTCTCTGTGACTATCACAAATAAATAAAAATTAAAAAAAAAAAAAAAAAAAAAAAAATTTAAAGCTTGACATTGAAGCTGCAAAAGAGTAGAGGTGATCTGAGACACTCTACTCAGCATCTTCATGAGTGAGCAGAGGGCATATAAGTAATTTGTGAGTGAGGAGCATTTAGTGAGTGGGGGGGGCATATAAGCACTGAGTGGGGGTGCATATAAATAGTGAGTAGGAGGGGAGGCCCGTTAAGTAGAGGTGGAGCATGTAAGTAGTGAGTAGCAGGGGTAACATAAACTGAGTGAGTGAGGAGCAGTATAAGTGGTGAGTGAGCACTGGGCAGTATAAAGCCAACATGGACCCTGAGACTAAGGCAATAATAGGTCAGAGAAGGACCCCCTTCCAGGGGCAAAGCCAAAGAATATACTAATCATGAGTAGGATTGACAGGAGAAAACCTCCCATTAGCTATATTTATTTTTGCATTACTGGGGCCTCTTTATCAGAAATGCAGTTTGACCAAAAACAAAGAAGTGAGGAGTTGGGTGTTGCAAAGATTGAGGGATTTCACAGAACCCAAAAGCAGGAATGCAACTGGCATTCTGGAAGGAAGTGAAACCAACAACTGACAGCTGACAGACTCAGGAAATGCTCTTAGTCCATAGCTGCTTCTCCTTTGTGCATTTCCTCCTGCTTCCTTCTCTCTAAAGACTGCCTTTCTCTGGTCCTTCATTCCATCAAGTGGGTTATGAACACAGGCCACATGAAGAGGCACATTTTACTCTGAACTTTGTTTTGCAATTCCCAGGTGACAGTATAATTGGCCCATTTTGTTTATGTTGCCCAAAATTTAGAATCATCTGTGGTCTTGGAACAGATTATCTACTGTAACTTTGGCAGTCTAGAGACCACTTCTGTGGTTTTTCTTGTAACAGGATATAAAATTTAATTTTGAAATGCTCAGTTTGTGACCTTCCCCTAAATTTCATCAGGGGCAAGTCAAGAACTAAACATCCGCAATAAATTTAAAGTTTAAGTTTATAATACAATTTATAATAAAATGTGATCTGTGATACTTCTCTGAACCATGCTTGTTCAATAGCAAAGTTATATTTTGGTGAGGTGATTGTGAAATGGGCAATTTCCACAGAAGAAGAGTCACTATGGATTCGGCATATACTCCAGAAATAGATGTCTCTTGGAAGAGTAGTTGGGATATAGCTTGCGGTTAAAATTTAGGTCTTCAGCAAATGTAATTAAAAATGTCATGAAATGTTGAAATGAAAGCTAATATTGTCACATGCCATGAAATAA
The DNA here is from genome assembly GCF_011100685.1 of Canis lupus familiaris. Lineage (NCBI taxonomy): Eukaryota > Metazoa > Chordata > Mammalia > Carnivora > Canidae > Canis > Canis lupus. The sequence goes on along the minus strand of NC_049256.1, from coordinate 12,437,512 downwards.
AAATAATAAACTCTTAAGGAGTTAAAAATGTCATGAGAATATGTTGAAATGAAAGCTAATATTGTCACATGCCATGAAATAAAAATAATAAACTCTTAAAAGGAGTCTTGAAAAAAAGAAAATCACATGCAAAACAATATTAGGTTAAAAATGAATTATACAAATTTATGACATCATATACAGAAGATTAGAAAGACCACCCCAAAATGTCTGGGTTGTGTGATCATGGGTAGTTTTTGTTTACTTTATACTTTAACATTGGAGCTTTCATTAATGAAAAACTGTTGCTCTTATAACTTAAAAAGATAATTTTTATAAAAAAATAAAGAATTCTCCTACAGTAGGAATATTACTATGATGGTGGAAACAGTGCTTTGATTAGCTGATACCACATTGCCAAGGGATAAATAGAAAAGGGTGACACATTAGATTAGTGTATTGGGGGATCCCTGTGTGGCTTAGCAGTTTAGCGCCGCCTTCAGCCCAGGCATGATCCTGGAGACCAGGGATCGAGTCCCATGTAGGGCTCATGGAGCCTGCTTGTCCCTCTGCCTGTGTCTCTGCCTCTCTCTCTGTGTGTCTCTCATGAATAAATAAATAAAATCTTAAAAAAAAAAAAAGATTAGTGTACTGGACAAGAGCAACACTAAAAAATATCCAGGTTCCCTCTGGGCAAACATTTGTCAGTTCAATATCCAATTATTCCAGTATCTTTCTTTGAAATAATTTTCCTTGTCCATAATGTTTTTCTTTGGTGCCTTCATTGAAAATGAATTGCTTGTATGAGTGTGAGTCTATTTTTCAGTTCTCTATTTTGTTCTATTGATATTTGTCCATCTTTATGCCAGTATCATACTGTCTTGATTGATATAACTTTGGTAAATTTTAAATTCAGGTAGTATAAATCCTCCAGCCTTTTTCTTCTTTTTCACACTTACCTGAGTTTTCTAATCCATAAACATGGTATATCTGTCCATTTATTTGGGTTTTCCTGAATTTCCCTCAGCAATGTTTTGTGGTTTTTTAGTGGAGAGGTCTTGCACATTTTTGTTTATTTCTAAATGTTTTATTTTTCTAATTGTTATTAGAAATGGAATTTTACATTTTATAGCAGCAAATCAATGAAATATAAAAAGAACACATTATTATAGAAGATTAATCATGTATCCTGCAACATTTTACAATTTGCTTATTATTTCTGTAGTTGCTTATAGATTTCTTAGAATTTTCTACAGAAACACGCATTTGCTCTTTATTTCATTTGCTTGTCTTATTCCATTGACTGGAGCCTCTGTTACAATATTAAGGGGGGGGGGAATCTTTGCCCTGTGTCCAGTCCAATAGAGAAAACAGTGTCTCACCATTGAGTATTATATTAACTGTAACATTTACATAAATATCAAGTGGAGGAAGTTGCTTTCTATTTCTAGTTTACTTAGAGGGGTTTTTTTTAATATCAAGAATGAAGTTGGGATCCCTGGGTGGCGCAGCGGTTTGGCGCCTGCCTTTGGCCCAGGGCGCGATCCTGGAGACCCGGGATCAAATCCCACATCAGGCTCCCGGTGCATGGAGCCTGCTTCTCCCTCTGCCTGTGTCTCTGCCTCTCTCTCTCTCTCTCTCTCTCTCTCTCTCTCTGTGACTATCATAAATAAATAAAAAATAAAAAAAGAGAAAAAAAAAGAATGAAGTTTTTAATATGTCAAGTGCTTTTTATGCATCTATTGAGAAGGTTCTATGATTTTGTTCCCTTTACCTGTCATATGGTATCATTGTCAATCTCTTTTCTCCTAGAATTATGTTATCTTTTTATCTAATATATTTTGAACCTCTTTTATTAGGCATATACATGTATGATTAGTATGTCTTTTTGGAAATTTATCTTCTTATTGTTCTTATCTTTTTGTAATACTCTGCCTTGGCATGTATTATATGTCATGTTAATATAGCTACTTCAGTGTTCTTGAGTTTACTGTTTGCATGACTCATCCTTTACTCTCATTTACTTTCAACCAATCTGTGTGTTTATATTTAAAGTTCATCTCTTAAAAAATAAATAAAGTTCATCTCTTGTGAAGAGACTATATTGGGTCTCACTATTATCTGTTCTGAGAATTTCTGACTTCTAGTTGGATTGTTTGGTTCATTCACATTTAATCTAATTATGAATGTGTTGGAAATCAGACCAACCATTTTACTATTGTTTTCTGTTGGTTCCATCTGTTTTGTGTGTGTGTGTGTGTGTGTGTTTGTTTGCTTTTATTTAAGTTTTGTTAGTTTACAGTGCAATATTTGTTTCAGTGATTCATCACAACACCCAGTTCTTGTCACAGCAAGTTTCTTTATTCTCTGACTCTACTTTCTTAATTTCTCTTAGTTCTCTTTTTAGAGAATTGCCTTCTAATGGGTTTTAGTCATTACATCATTTTGCATTGTTTCAAGTGGCCACCCTAAGGGTCACAATACATACCCTTAATTTTTCACAGTCAACTTAGATTTAATATTGCGCCATTTTATATAAAGTATAATGACCTTTTTAAAAATATTGAATTTTGGGATCCCTGGGTGGCGCAGCGGTTTGGCGCCTGCCTTTGGCCCAGGGCGTGATCCTGGAGACCCGGGATCGAATCCCACATCGGGCTCCCGGTGCATGGAGCCTGCTTCTCCCTCTGCCTGTGTCTCTGCCTCTCTCTCTCTCTCTCTCTCTAGTGACTATCATAAATAAATAAAAATTTAAAAAAAAAAAAAATAAATAAAATAAAAAAAAAAAATAAAAATATTGAATTTTAAACTCCTTCATTTTTTAGTTACCATATGTATTTAATCTACAAATGTTATCAATCCCATAATAAATTGTTATAATTTTTTGCTTTAAACAGTCATGCACATTTCTAAAAATCTGGAAGGAAGAAATTAATCTTATATATTGCTACACATGTACCATTTTTGGTATTTCATTTTCTTCTGAAGACTTGAGTGTCCCAGTGTCCCTTTGGAATTAATTCTTCTCCTCAGAAGAATTTCTTTTGAATTTTTTTGTACTGCAAGCTGGCTGATAAAAGTTCTCTTAGTTTTTGTTTATCGAATAATGTCTTTTTTTTTTCATTCTTGAAGGTTATTTTCACTGCATTGAGTTGGCTTTTTTCTTCTTTTTCCATTTTAGAAATGTCATTGCACTATCTTCTTCTGTCCATTGTCTGTGATGAGAAATTATTAATCCAAATCACTCCACTGCAGGCAATAAACTAATCTCTGGTTAATCTGATTTCTTTCAAGAATTTCTTTAATTTGTGGTTTTCAGGTCTTTGACTTTGACATGCTTAGATGTAATTTTATTTTTTTTTCTACTTGGGGTTCACTGGACTTGTTATATGTGTGAATGTATCCTTTTCACCAAATTAAGGGAAATTATCGCGATTATTTTTTCAAATTTTTTTCTCTCATGCTGTGACTGTAAGTAAAATATATGTTAAACCTTTCCATAATGCCTTCATAGCCACTGATACTCTTCATTTTTTCCAATCTCTTATTTTTTTAGCTTAGATATTTTCTATTGATCTATCTTCAAATTTACTGACTCTTCTCATTTCAGTCTGCTGTTAAAGTCACTTTGTGAAATTTTCATTTCAAATACTGTATTTTCCAGGGCACCTGGGTGGCTCAGTGGTTTAGCATCTGCCTTTGGCTCAGGTTGTGATCCTGGGGTCCTGAGATTGAGTCCTGCATCAGGCTCCCTGCATGGAGCCTGCTTCTCCCTCTGCCTGTCTCTCTGTCTCTCATGAATAAATTAATAAAATCTTTAAAAACAAACAAATACTGTATTTTCCATTTTTAGAATTTTCATCTGGTTTTCTTTTGTGATTTCAGTTTTTCTGCTTAGATATTCTGTTTGTTTATTTATGAACATGTTTCCTTTAAACCCTTGAGATGGTTATAGTAGCTGTTTTAAAATCCTTCTCTGCTAATTCTAACATCTGGGTCATCTAAGTTCTATCTCCACTTATTTTCTTTGTTTTGAGTATATCACATTTTCCTGTTTCTTCATAAGTCCAGTAATTTTGAATGACTTGAGCGTAGTGACTAATACATTGTAGAGACACTGGATTGTGTTATGTCTCTCTGAAGAATATTTTTCATTGTTTTTTTTTATTTTTAAGCAGGCAGTTAATTTGACTTTGACTCAAACTTGAATTCTGTTTTCCCTGCAGGGCATTTAGAGTTTACTCTATGTGTTTGTAGTTCAAAGATCAATCAGAGAGTTGGGCCAAGTTTATATGCAGAACCACCCTCTTCCTGCCCTGCCTGTGGCTTTCACTTCCCAGGATTTCCCTCTTCATTTTTCAGCTGTGTTGTCTCCCCAAATTCTCTCCTATGGCTGTAAGCCTGTGCATTTCTATTACAATTTTAGCCATGCAACAAGCTACAACTAGGGCCTACTCTCAAACAAAAAACTATCTAAAAACAAAAAAATTACCCTGTGCCACTTACTTTTTCTCAATGTAGATATACTTCCAGTTTCTTTTAGTTCCTCTAGAATGCCTTTAGATTATTGTGTTTTATATTTCAAATAGAATTTATAGTTGTTATCTAAGAGTAGGTTGACTTGATAGAAGCTCCTATTCTATTACTGAAAACCTAGTTGCATTAACTTTTCATTCACTGAGAAATCAAAGTTTATTAATTAGTTTCCTCAGTACCTCCATGTAGCAATTGTCTGGTATTTGTGGTAAGTATATTTCCCCCCACTCAGCCCCTGGAAAATATTTTATTTATTCATTGACCAATTGATTGATTTCCTATATTTTATTGAGGATCTCCTATGTTTTTGATATTAGATATATAAAACTAAACAAAGATATAGTCTCTGCCCTTACAGACCATAGAGTGTATTGCTATACTGTGCCTCATAGTAGTTACTAGAACATATGTAATACACTTCCATCATCCAAAACTTCCTTTTTTAAAAAAAGATTTTATTTATTTATTTGAGAGAGAGACCACAACCAGGGGAAAGGGGTGGAGGGAGAGGGAGAAGCAGACTCCCTGCCGAGCAGGGACTCAATGCGAGGCTCGATCCCAGGACCCCAGGATCACGACCTGAGCTGAAGGCAGGCACTTAACAAATGGAGCTACCCAGGCCCCTTATCCAAGAACTTCTAATGAACTGTGTTTATGCAGTGGGGGATAAAAATTTATTTATCACTAAAATATAGAATGGTAAAATATAAGAATAGAGTCATATACAAAATATGAAAGCTAAATAGAGGTGATGCTAATTAAATGATATTGCAAAGACCCAAAGAGGAAGGGGTTTTTCAAGCTGAATTTTTAATGAGTAGAAGGATTTGATCAGTCATGTTAAGGAGTATAAACAACATCCAATAAGTTATGAAGACTTGAAAGAGGTAAGGTAGCTACAAGAAAACTGTTGATTGATACAGGGACCACGGATAGAACACATTTAACATGGAAATAATGAGTTTGGGTAAGGCTATATTGAATTTGAGATGCCTATAGAACATTCAAGGATGTTGGATGTATAGTTATTGAGTTTACAGAAAGGCAGTTTGAGTTGCAAACGCAGATTTGATGCATAATGTTTTAGGTGGTTGTTAAATTTGTTAGCATGCCTTGAGATGCTCCAGAGAGCATAGAAGGAAAAGTGAAAGGAACTAGCACAATAGGATTATTTAATATTCATCAGAAATTCTGATATTTTTTCATGTGTTTGGAATAAAGAACAATTACAATTGTACTTTGGTATTGGAGACACCTGGATTTGAAATGTTGCTCTACCACTTTTTGAAATATGTGACCTTGAGCAAGTTACCTAAATTCTCCAAACTCCAGTTGTCTCATATTTCAAAAAGTATACTAAACTTCAGGGGGTTTTGTGGGGATTTAATGAAAAATAAACAGGAGTGCCTAGTATATGATAAGCCCCAAATAAATGTAATCTACTCTCAGAATCAGCATCATTATCATCTTCTTTAGCCTTCATAATAACCTTATGAAGTGGCTCTCTTGTCATCATATAGCTTAAAGTATTATGACTTATATAAGATTTCAAGTTGACAAGTGGATGATCCATAGCCAGAATCCGAGTGTTTTGATATCTTTCCAGGGTTCCTGTCATAAAACTATTCTGCCATAACTTCTCGTAGGAATTAGAAATATTTATGTAGCTAATTATATTCAAAAGAGTATATATATTTTCTGGCTTTCTTTTTTTCTTTTCTTTTTTTTTTTTTTGGAAGAAAAAGAAAAACAGCTCCAGACATGACTCTGAAGCAATTGCAGAATCAAATTTCAACTCGTGTAGCTTCTCCTTTTGTCATAACAGTTAGTGATATTATACTAATATCTGTCTGTCAACAAATTTGATTACCCACTGCTTTTAGGCAACTGAAAATAATAAATCTTAGGTGTCAGAACATCAACCAGGAACTACAAAAATGTTCTTCTCCACTTACTTTTGGACAGGTAACCTATATTTACCTTTGAATATCTTGCTAAAACTTAAGGTCTTAATAATATAAATATAGTGGTAGTAATTCATACCACCCACCAATTTCAAAGACTAGATGAATGCTTAAAAGAGCATTAGGGCTTTGTAAAGAGTTACAAGAACCTAATGATTTATTAGCATTCCAACTGCTGCCTTTTTCCCCCTTCTCATGTCTTGACAATTCTTATCAAAATGTCCCTTACTGGTGATTCAATAGAAATAATAAGCAGATCTTAGCTTTTAACATTATACATACCCTTTATTGAAAGCTGCAGACTCTTTGTTGCAATGGCATTTTACTTATTTACTTATATGCTAGACATCGTTTGAAACTAGGTACTCAAAAAATGAAGAGACATAGTCTCTTTCTTTAATGAGCTCATAGTCTACTGACCATAATCTACAGGGAAATAATTGCAGTAGGTTTTGTAACATAAAAATGTTTGAGTTGCATGTGGCGGCTAACCTAGGTCATCTTCAAAGAAAAGGTTAAGTTTCAGTGTGACACTAAGAGTATGTACATTTTTAAAGCTCATTAAATTGAACACTTAAGGTTTGTGTATTTCAACATGTGTAAATTTTACCTGAAACACAGTAAAGAGATGTTGAGTTCCAGTTAGTAGGATTGCTTTCTACAGAGGTATGGGTGGGCAATTCTGAAGAGTCTTTCCATGTATTCTAGGCTTAATAAAAATATATCTCTATATCTATCATATGATATCTATACATACAAATAGATAGAAATATAGCTATGATAATTAAAGAATGAGAACCGGGTTTCTCACCATTTAGAAGGAATTCCATATGGAAATGGGAAAGTGGCAATGTATCTTGTGGTGTTTGACTGCAATAGAAAATATCAGTATAAACTGACAGAAAAATAACTATTGGCATATTTGTCTCTCTATATATGCTTGTGCATGTCTATACTAATTATACATAACACATTAAAGATAAATACATACATATTCATGCACTCTATGTGTACACATATGCATATACACACATACACATGCATGGATACATATTTTCTGGTGTTCCTCGGCTATAGACCCCAATAGTTAAAACCAGAAATAGACAAGACTGCTTAATTCATCTTGTAACTGAAACTCATTGTATTTCTTTCTTATAGCACTTTCTTGAGGCACAAAGACATTTTGCAATGATTGGAACATTCCAACCACCAGACCAGAAAAGCCCTGATAACAGTGGAATGTCTAGAACATCACATCCAACAAGTCCCCTTTCCTGCCCATGATCATGAGCTGAACATCTACTGTCCTCCATCCATGATTGTGAGCTCTTTGCCTGCTCTCTTGCACATACTCCCCCTGAACACCCATGTGCCCCAAAGAACTCAAAACGCAATGTCAATAAAGGTAGAATGGATTTAGAAAATCAACAATAGGAGGCATGTGGGTGGTTCAGTCTGTTAATTGTTCAACTCTTGATTTCTGCTCGGGTCATGATTTCAGGGTGCTGAGATTGAGCCCTGTACTGGGCTCCCCACTGAGCATGGAATCTGCTTAAGATCCTCTCTCTCCCTCTGCCCATCTCCCCCACTCCACTCACACATGCATGGGCTCTATCACTTTCTGTCTCTAAAATTAAAAAAACAAATCAACAATGGACTCTAAAAGTATAAGTGAAAAAATTATGAGAATAGTATATTTGCATACCCTCCAAGTACATTTCCACATATAATTTATTAATTATAAAGAGGAAAAAAATAGAAACCTGGGAAACACCCCCTTAACCAAGTGATTGTGCTAACATCACCAATGTTAGGACAAACTATCACCATGTGCCTTCCAGCATGGCACATTGGGAATGACACATGACCACTTATGTGACATCTCTGCTAAAGCATCATAACCTGAATCTATCATAAGACAAATCTCCTTAAAAGAAACTCTATATAAAAACTGGCCTTTATTCTTCAAATATGTCAACATCAAGAAAGACTGAGTAACTCTTCCTGATTAAAGGAAACTAAAGTGGTATGACAACTAAGCGCATGATTAGATCCTGGACCAAACAATAAATAACTAAAAATATTATTGAGAAGTTTTTTAAAAATTTAAGATATAGACTATGTTGACATATGCTCTGATGTTAAACTTCCTGATTTTGATAAATATACTATTGCTTATGAGGAAAAGCCCTCACAAAAACAATCACTAAAATATTTAGGGTAAAAGATAATATGACTCCAACCAATTCTCAAATAATTTCTAAGATATATAAATATAGATGTAGATAAATAGATATATATAAAGAAAGAAAGGCAGAGAGACAGGGAGGATTACGAAGCAAATATAAGGGGCACCAAGGTGGCTTAGATGGTTAAATATCTGCCTGGGATTGGTCTTGGGATTGAGCTCCACATAAGGCTCCGTGCTCAGCAGGGAGTCTGCTTCTGTCTCTCCCTCTGCCCCTCCCTCCACTTTGTGCTGTCTCTCTCAAATAAATAAATAAAATCCTTTTTTAAAAAAGCTAATATAAATAATTTATTATTATGGGTAAAGGTTATATGGGAGCTTCTCCTGTCATTTTTCCAACTTTTATCCACATTTTAAATCATAGTAAAATAAATGATGGTAAGTGCCATTGATTCTTAAGATACAGAAAACTAGAAAGAAAATATAACTTTGACGGGATGAGCACTGGGTGTTATTCTGTATGTTGGTAAATTGAACACCAATAAAAAATAAATTTATTATAAAAAAAAGAAAATATAACTTCTACCATAATGACAAGAAAATGCCAGATAATCTGTAAGATTACAACTCTTTTTGAATACATTAGAGAACCAGGGTTGCAGAATAACCAAGAAGTCTGACATTTAAAGAAAGATAGGCCTCTCTACGAATGCAAGCACTTTAACCCTGGAGTAAAGCATGAGGGGGAGAGAAATCAGATGCCACACAAGGTATAGAAGAGAGAAGGCAGCCAAAGCATTTGTAGAGCTAACTAAAGTAATGAAAGACTTCGATATGCATATACCAAATGTACAGGGAAGCCCACACAGCATGTATGAGAAAAAAGAATCCACCTGGACAAATAATATCAAGCTGCTGGAAACCAAAGATAAAGAGAAAAATTTGAAGACAGTCCAAATAAAATTATAGCAGATTTCTCCTTAGAATCTATACAACCCAGAAGACAATGAAGTGACATCTTTAAAGCACCAGAAGAAAAGAAGAAAAAGAACTTATCAACCCAGAATTCTGTATCTTTCAAAAATGAAGACAAATATTGTTTTTGAACAAACTAAAGCTTAAAGAATTCATTACCAGTGCACCTGTGCCAAAAATTTTTTTTAATCTTTTACAGAAGGACTACCATAATATCAGAAACGTAGTTGTACACAAAATAATGAAGATTACAGAAATCCTGAAAAATAAGAATGATTTGATGATGGTTAATTTTATGTGTTAAGCTGACTAAGCCAAAGAATGCCAGATTCAACATTATTTCTGGGTGTGTATATGGAAGGTGTTTCTGGATGAGATTAGCATTTGAGTCAGTGGACTCAGAAGATTGTTGTCCTTCCAGTGGGAGTGGTCAGCATGCAATCTGTTGAGAGCCTGAACAGGACTAAAGGCCAAGGAAGAAGAAATGTGTTCCCCTTTTGCTTCCTGCCTGCATGCTTGTGATGAGATATCAGTCTTCTCCTGCCCTTGAACTGGGAGGCGCACCACTGAGCTCCTGGTTCTCAGGCCTTCAGATTCAGACTGGAATTACACCAAGGGCTTTGCTGGGTATCCTGCTTGCAGATAGCAGATTATGGGACTTCTCAGCATCCATAACCAAGTGACCCAATTCCTCATAATAAATCCTCTTCTCTCCCTCCCTCTCTCTCTTCCCAGATCCACCGTGACTTACAATAAGGTTCTGTCCTAACAAACCCATCACAAATTTAAAGTATCACAAACTGAAAATGTATTTAATGCTCAAACATCATAGCTCAGCCTAGCCTACCTTAAACATGCTCAGAACAGTTACAGGTGGGCAAAATCATCTAACACAAAGCCTACTTGATAATAAAGTGTTGACCATCTCATGTAGTTTATTGAATACTGTACCAAAAGTGAAAAATAGCATGGTTGTCTGGGTACAGAATGGCTGCCAGCGTATTGCTTGCTTACCCTGGTGAGCAAGCGGCTGACTGGGAGCTGTGGCCACTGCCCAGCATCATTGCGAAAGAGGATCAAGCTGCATGTTGCTAATCCGGGAGCAGATCAAAATTCAAAATTCTAAGTATGGCTTCTGTTGAATGCATATCACTTTCAGACCATCATAAGATTGAAAAATCATAAGTCTAACTAACATAAGTAGGGAACTGTATATGTGCACACATATATGCATGTGTGTGCATATCTATCTATACACACACACAATATAGATGATTTTTAAAATAGATTTTATTTATTTATTCATGAGAGACACAGAGAGAGGCAGCGACATAAGCAGAGTTCTGGAGAAGCAGTTTCCCTGCTAGGAGCCCGATGTGGGACTCGATCCAAGGATGCTGGGATCATAACCTGAGCCAAAGACAGACGCTCAACCACTGAGCCACCCAGTTCCTTCTCTGGGCTCTCCTTTGTGGGACACCACCTTGGAAGCCCTGAGCCAACATGAAAATAGTCTGGACATGCTGGGGAATACCATGCAAGGGCTACACAGAGACAGGGAGACGTTCAGGATGTTCCCACCACAGCTTTTCCAGTATTAGCAGCTCAGCCATCAGACACAGAAGGAACAAGGCTTCTCGATGCCACTGCCAACTGAAAGCATCCGACATCAGAACCCCCCCCCCCAGCTGTGTTCCTGAATTCCTGCTCACAGAAACCCATGGGAGATAATAAACCATCAGTGTTTTAAGCCACAGCAATCAGCAACCAAGGCAACAATAGACAGCCCTTAGCACAACGCCTGGCTTGTAGAAAGGGCATCGCTTTTTGCTTTTGTTTTGACATTTTGTAGTTTTAGTGTTTTAATAAGACATTAGTAACTGGCATTTCATTCCTAGTTTTCCTCCGTCTCTGTGCACTAGAGGGCACCCCCTCCATGCACCGAGGGCCGCATGCAAGCAGGTGTACTTTTCCAGCCAAGCCTCCAGGAGGAGCCAGCCTCTAATTTTTCACTGTCCCTTGGTAGAAGGTCAACTTGGCAAAAATGGGGGAAAGGCTTCATAACCAGTATGCTAGCATGCATAAGGAAGCTGCGTTCCAGAACACTCTGCAAACGCGGTCTAAAAAAACAAGGAAGCTTATTTTGCCATACAACGCTGCCCCCAGACTGGAGGTGCAAACAAAAGACCAGAAAATCCGCTCCCCTCCCCAGCTGTAAATGTAAGCAGAGCAGGTTATATTCGCTTTAATCCCCTAAAAAGAGAAGAGATCTGCAAGGCTATGATTTCCAAACAGTGCTGTACCTAATCTCTGCCATACGTAGAAACACAGAGAAGCAGTCCCTCTGCTGCAGTTTACTTCCCATACTGTTTTATTGTCACATTTGTACCACCACTCTAACTTAAAAATTCCCAAATTTCCCCCTTTTATAGCTCTTTGTTTTGTATATGCAGGATTTGAGAGTCTAGTGACTGTGAAAATGGGCCATGATGATGATTGCAGGAAATTTGGGACCAAATCCCTTAAAATGAATTGTCTGAGCCAAATGCATTTTTGGTCTCCCCCCTTTCCAACATTCAAAACATACTTTACCCATAATCCCTCCTAGTAACCCAAGAGGGTTGGCAGCCTGCGCTTACCGTGACAGCCTGCCAGTCTCTGTGTCACTCCTGAAGGCTGGCCCCTGCCCCGAGCAGGGTGGCTCGAGTACAGCTGGGCTCCAGTGGAGCCCTGGTCTTGAGAACATAGAAGGTTTTGTGGTCAGCTTATCTGATCAGAGGGTTACACTGTGAGGTCAGGACACTGCAGCCTGGTGGAGTATAGAGGGGGCTAAGTGGGGGCAGAGAAGAGCGGATTCTTTGAGAGTCTCCCGTAACCTCCCTCCAGCCGACCTTCCATCATGCTGATCAATCCCAAAGAGAACCACGGGAGAAAGGAATATGGGACCGATGCATCTTGTGCTGGGGATTCAAACCAAACCAAACACCATGTATGGTAAAGTCAGGAGAATAATGTTGCAACCCATCATGCGCCCATAAATGATGAGAGTGATGTATGGGTATAATTTATGGCCATGTCTCATCACTCTGTGCTCACAGGATGTATATGGGGTAGGCTCTTCTTTAACACACTAGTAACAGCGAACGTTGTCCTCTTTGACTTGACCACAAATTGCAGACTGCACAGCCTCAGAGCATCTCCGATCCCTCCCAGCGAGCTCTGGAAATTCCCAGGCAGTTTCGTACACACGTTCTTAAGGAGCCTCTTGGCTCCCCAGACTACACTATAGATCCGAATTGTGGTGGTGACACACCCACTACACTCCAGAGGCTGCGTGGCTGGGTGCCCGGGTCACTGATGCTGACAGCAAAGACTCGGGTCCCTGCTGGGATGGCCCTTCGTGCTCCCCATTGAGAGCTTCTGTTTCATTCTATGTCCTCAGTGGCTGCCAGCACAGTCAGTGGACTCTGCCGAGGAAGTTAGCATTCTGTGTCCCCAGAGCTGTCACCCTCCATGCCTGGACCACTTCTTAGGGCTCATCTTCAAGGGCTCTTTTCATTTCCCTGATGTCCTGATAGACCATCCAGAGGCATGAGCAGCCCCTCCTGCCTCCCAACCCCTCCCGAGATGATGAAAGACCATATCCTCTGGCCCAAATCTATGTGCCTCTCTCTGGGATGACTTTCTTCTCATAAACCACTTGCTCCTCAATCTTGAGCCTGCCCTGTGGATGTGTCCCAATACAATGAACTCCACAATGGCAAGAGCAATTGGGCACCTAGTCTCTGCACCTGTTTTTTGTTTTTGTTTTGTTTTGTTTTGTTTTTTCAGTAGTTGAATCTAGAATGGGTTACAGTAGGGTTCAGAATCTTTAAGCAGGCTAGAAGTTTTTCACAGGAGCCTGTTTCTGAGGGATGGAGTCCCTGGATGCAGTTTTCTGGTATGATGGCCTTTCTGGGGTGGAAGAAGGTTCCTGAGATTTGGGAGAGGCAGAGCAGAGGCCCACTTGCAAGGCCAGTCGTTTCGGGTGTCCACCCCTTTCTATAGGAAACTAGCATATTCCACAACCTTCCCCCACTTCCACCCCCCAAGCCATAAATGTTAGAATGTCCTCAGGGGCAGGCCAACCTCATCTCTATCTGGACTTGCACTCAGCTCCCCGAGCCATGTCCTTTCCCTGTTATTTTGCAGCGAGGGGTCTTGCAACACTGTTCCATGAGATGTGGAATTTTTTGGCATCACAGCAGGTGCTAGTGAACTGCCTCCGACCTGGCCACCTGGAGGTAAATAATTTCTCCAAGGGCACTGGTCTCCTCTTCTCCTTGCTGGGCCCCTTCCCTCACATTCTTTTCCTTTTTGCATTACAACCCTAGCCCGATTTTCTTCACTGTGGTTTGGTAAGGCTGGGCCTATGTCTGTCACTTTTCATTAGACCTGCCCACATAGGCCTTTTGAATTCTAGTGGTGTGGGAAGATTGGCTCTGAGTGAGGGAGAGGGGGATTCATTTCCCCTGCTGCTTCTGAGTTCAGATAGGGACAGCCGCAGAAGAGGGGAAAGCTAAACACGGTGGCACTACTACTAGAAGGATCTGTGCTCTATGCTTATAATTATGAGGAGGGATTGGGGGACGTTTGCTAGACCTCATATGTGATGTTGACCAAATCATGAAGAACTTTATCATAAACACAGAAATTCCAGTAATTCTGTTTGCAACCTGGAAAGCCATCTGTTTCATGTTTTATCCCAACAAGGACCATCACCATGTCTTTATATACCAACATGGTGCTAAGGGGATAGAACAGGGTGAAGCATTCTATGCACCCCAACCCCCTGAATCTCTCTGCTTCCTGCTTAAAGACGCATTTTAATAATCCCCATCCCCAGGGAAGACTCCTTTCTTAGTTGCCTCTTCAGGACACTCAGCAGATAAAATCACCAGGCAGGAATTCTATGGGGTGGGAAGGCAAGGGGTATTTGGAGATGACATGGTCAAAAGTCTCTCAAATTATCCTGAGCTGACCATTTTCACATTTCCTATGCTTTGTGCCAACCTATTTCCAGTTTTACTTCACAATTTATTGGGGGAAAGTCTATGAGGCTCCAATCCCATACTCAAACTGCCTTTCTCTCCCCAAGCATGGGGCGCACTGATGTCTACCCCAGCAGGCTCAGCTCAAGCCAGTTCCCAGACCAGCATGGGGTTGTTTGCAACTATAAACCCCCATCCTACAAATCCAGTGTGTAATTCAGGATTTGCTGAGTGAGTGGCAACCCCACCCCATTATATCCTTAAATACCCTTACTGTAAATGTGGCCCAGGATGAGGGGGCACAGAGCTATCTAAAAAGTCCTGCATCCATAGTGCTAGCTGCCCTCCCCGGGTATTTATGATCTGATCACTGCTCATCCTCACACAGGCCTTGCGGTGGGCACTTTCACCATCTTTGGTTTAAAGTGGAGGATGCTGAGGCTGGAGAGAGGTTGCTTAACTTCCGCAGGTGAGCATCAAGCTGGGGCTAGAAGGACAAGCATTCTGGAAATTACAGTCTACAGGCTGTGACTCTACCGTGTGACTGACACATGGAATCACATCTCTGTGGCTTTGACACTTTGACATCTGTTCTAGCTTCTCCCTGGCCATCTGTCTAGTTCCAGCTCTCACCAGGCTCCTCTTGGGAGACTGGATTAGCCTCAGGGATACGGCCCAGGCTTACGTTGCCTGGCCTTTAAAACATTATTTACCGGATTTTCTTGTTGCAATCTTGCCCTTGTCTGGGGGGACAAGGCCTGACTGCCCTAGGCCGGCCCCTGACGTCATCTGTGAGCCTTCATCCCTCAAGATGCCCTTGGACACAGAAGAGAGCAGTCTCATAGTGTTTCTGGTTTTTTCCTCCTGAAAGCTCCGCTGTCAGCAGCCCTGCCTCTGTGTGCGCCATCCTCCTGGGCCAGCCTGGGACCAGTCCCCAACTCCGCTTTTCTATCATCTTCCTGAGAAATCGCAGCCATGCCTTAGGTTTCCAAAGGTCTGTTTACAGGCATCAGTTGTCCTGGAAGCTTTATTTCCACTAAAATGGAAAGAAGTAAATGGACACAATTAATTCCTTAAAGTGGACAGAATCGGTAGGAGTTAGCCTGAAATAAATGAAGAGGGAGACGGAAAGTTTATTCTTGTTTATTTATTTATTTATTTTTTTAGTTTATTCTTGTTTAAATGTTTAATTTGCAGAAATGGCAAATGATAGCAGGAAGGTCAGGGCCTGGCAGCGTGTTTGCCGAAGGGCTCGATGCTGGCTATCAACAGTGTGTGCAGGGAGCTTCTGTGAGCACGGCCGCCGCGGGAGCTCTGCGCTCTGCATGGTTTCTTGTTGGGGAGAGTCAGAGGAGATGCGAACCAGCATCACCAGGGGCACCAGGGGGCCTGGGCTATTGCAGCCCCATGGTGGGGGCAGTACAAGGCAGGTGGTCAGGCTGCTGTCAGCCCAGCCAGCACTGATGTGAGTACACACGCATCACACACCACATCCCATGTACACCTACACACCGTGCACACACCCCACACCCCATGTACACATACACACACCCCACATCCCACATCCCACATACACACAAACACATCACACATACATACACATACATACCACACGTATACAACACTTCCCTCACATACACACATACCCCACACAAACACATCACATACAAAACCACATGCACACCACCCATACACACACACTGGCTTTCCTCCTAGATTCCCAATTCTATGTGACTCCCTCACCCCTCTTGACTGACACAGAAGATGGACTCAGCCCAGTCACTGCTGAAATGAAGTCTGGTGTCTCTGACAGCTGTGGCAAAGCATTAGCAGGGTTAAAGGCAAGTACTACAGATGGCTGAGCTGAGCCATTCCTCTCTGGCTACAACCTCCTTTTCCAGGGAAGCTTCTGAAGCAACCCCAGAGCTCCTTTATAGTTTGCCTGGGCAAGTTCCCACACTTCTACATACAATATGTGGTCTGTAGGTACTGATGTGAAAGCCAACAGAAAACCCCCAAGTATCACTCTGTTCAGACGTTACCTGGGTTAAGAGTGAGTGACTTCAGGTTCCAAGCCATTAGATTCTGCTGAGAATTCTTCTCTAGTGCCTAGTATCCTTGGGATAATATATTTGTTCACTGAACAACTATTTATCAATCGCCTGTGTTAAGTGACTGAGGAAGACACACAGAACTGATTCAGGTGGCCTCAGCCCTCTAGGACCTACCTTCCAGTTGGCAGGCACTATGGCCAAGGCAGCTCGTGCACTGCCTGTACCACCTCAGCATCCACTGCTACACATGAAAGGCTTCATACTGTGAGCTTCACAGCTCTCTGCTTGAGGGATTTTCTTTTCTGGTCAAATGTGTTTGACCTGAATGTAGGACAAAACTGGAAGTGCCCAAGAATTCTCTTCCCTGGAAGCAACCTTCAAATAAAAAATGGAAGACGTATTGGTGAAAAAAATACTCCAGGGGATCCCTGGGTGGCTGAGTGGTTTAGCGCCTGCCTTTGGCCCAGGGTGTGATCCTGGAGGCCCGAGATGGAGTCCCACGTTAAGCTGCCGGCTTACTTCTCCCTCTGCCTGCTTCTCCCTCTGCCTGTGTCTCTGCCTCTGTCTTTCCATGTCTATCATGAATAAATAAATTTTTAAAAAAAGAAAAAAAGAAAAAATACTGCAACCTCTTTGACCTAGGGTGCTTTGTTTGACATGGTCTCTCCATGGGACTGAGGTCCATTGCCCATAGTAGTATCTGAATTGCTAATGCATCCTTTATTGATTTGCTTCTCCTCAGCTGGAGATTTCTGGGATCTCTTCTCAACTAAACTACTTACATTTGAGTCCTTGTTTCAGAATCCACTTCTGGAAGGAGCCGTACTACCTCAAGGGCAGACACATATGCACATATAGTTCTAATTCTAGAAAAAATGGTCAAAGATGACGGTGGAGTGTGTCATTTAAAATCCCAGGAGAGTTCCCAGGAAGAGAAAATTACTTTGAGTTGAGGAATGCACAAGGACTTTATGGAGGAGAGTCCCAAAGTGGAGAGGAGGTTTTGAGCACGCAGTGATTGAGTGAAGGAAAACTGAAAGGAGTTGGATGAGCTGGACAGGAAGTGAGCATGTACGTAGGGTAACAGTCCAGTCTAATAAGAGTGTCAAGGAAAACAGCAGCAGACAGGCTTAGGAAGGAGAGATTGAAGGGCTAAGTCAAGGTCAGAAGTTTTTATATAGTGATCCAAACCAGCTCTGTCCAACAGAAATGTCTGCAAGAATGGAAATATTCCAAATATGAGCTGTGCAATATGACAGGCCACTCCATATATGTGGGTGTGCAGTATGAAATATGGCTGGTGCAACTGAGGACCTGCATTTTTAATTTAGTTTAATTTAAATAGTGATTTCTGACTGATGGCTACCAAATCTAGTACTGCATTTCCAGACAATGGAAAATGGCATGAGCTGAAGTGTGCTTTGCTTGAAATAATCTGAAAATTGACTATAAAGTAGATTACAGAAAAGGTGCTATAAAGATAGACCAATCATGAGATAAAAATCAATATGTGGACCAATGGTTTTTTTTTTAACAAAATAGAAAATATTTCCTTCAAATGTTAAAAAAAACCCATAAAACATAAAAATGGAACTGACTTTATTAAAACTGAGAAGGCATGAATGGACATCAAGAGGAGACACACCACTTTCTTACTTTCCCAAATACAGAAGTCCATGAGGGTCTCCCTGGGATTTCCAAGACTGAATTTCAGAATTCAGTTTGTTAACCACTAAGCTAGGTCAATGGTCGTGGGGGGTTCTAGAGGGTAATAGAGATGAAGAGGAATAAATGTGGGAGATATTACAGACATGGAGTTAGTAGATCTTGGCATCTAATTGGGTGTGAGAAGTAAGGTTTGATTATTTTCACATTCATCTAAATCCAATCCCTGGTGTTATCTGGAATTCTTCCCCATTACACAGTCATCACAAATATAACAAGTAGACAAAAATTAAATTTATTGACTGAGTAGAATTCATATGCATTATACTAGGTAGATGTTGAGTAGTGGAGAGAATCTGGACTTATCCAGGTCCATTGACTCCAAGACTTTTCCTACAGCTTGCTGTCCATTCCTCACCCTGAAGAATGCAGTCAGAGAAGCCAAGGTACAAGACTTTGTGGGTGGAGGTGCTCAATCAATGGTTTTAAATGCAGTAGCAAGTTTGAGGAGAAAATGATAAATGGATATTGAACCTAAGAGGTCATTTCAATTACAGTTAAAAGAAATATGAGCTCAGAAGTCAGAGTATTTCAGGTATTAAGGTAGTAGAGAAAGTAAAGACAAGGAATACAAACTACTCTGTAGCTTCTTGCTTAGTGCAAAGAAGTGAGATATACTGGGAATACTTAGTGAGATGCCTACTGGATCTATTTCCTACTTTCGTGAAGTCTTAGAGTACCCAGAACACCCAATGTCCTTTCAAAGGAAGTCCTTGGCCACCAGTTACCTCACTTATTGCCATGTTGTCTCATCAAAGGGTTGATAGGACCAGAGATAGACAGCTGACAGGAGTCAGCCACGACTAGGTTACCCAATGGCCAGTGGGTAGCAGAGCCCTAACAGAGGTGACTACTGGCTGGCCATTCCACTCAGCCTCTGTATCAAAGAGGTATTCCAGTTCATCATCTGACAGAAAGGGATGATTTCAAGCTTCTTATAAAATCCAACAATTCTTAGGCCACCTTAGTGACGACCTTTTGTTATTTTCCATTTGTATTCCCATTCCTCACTTTGTTCCTAACTAGGAAAAATGATTGGTTGTAGACATTCCAAAGTGACTTCATGATTTTTAAATATGAGAAACCACGTTGGACCAATAGCCCTAAATTTAACCAAGGAGATCTTATTCTTTCCTTGGTGTTTACAATTCCGATTTGTTGACTGTCTTACAGAACCTCCTTTGATGAGAGAATCTGGGACAGCTGAGGGATTCGTGATGGGGAAGTTGAAGTGATTTGTAATTAAATTTTATTTTAGTTTTAGTTTCTGTTGTTTTTTTTCTGAGCATGTGTACCTTTTAGTTTTTTTTTTTTTTTTTTCCTTTTAACACTAGGGCCTCAGAATGCCAAACTAATTTTCTTTCTTGATCCCCTGTTGGTTTCAGATGACAAGCTTTTAAAAGCACAGCCCTGTTAGTGTTAGAGCCTTAAGACTCATTGTCTTGTAGCCTTCCTGTCCCGTGCTACACTCTTGTTGTTGACATCTACCAGGGTGTTCCAAATCTCTGATTTCCCTCCTTGAATGGTGTCTCCCATTTATTTTATTTAGCAATAAGGCAAAGCTTTTGAATCTGAATGAGGCCTGGCTCACTGAGCTTAGTCTGTTGGGCAGCATCTCTACATAATCCCAACGTGTAAAAACAAAACAAAACAAAAAAACACAGTGAAATGCCTACAGTCTGTTTCTCAGAAATCCCATTATTTTATCCACACTTCTGCAGGTGAAATTCAAGCTTCTGGACTTGTTTCCGCTGATTGGCATGATTGATGCAGTGCCGGGCATTGTGCTGTGAACCTGATGGCTTGTGGCCTAGACCGCCCGTTACAAAGGCCAACAGAGGCAACTGAGACTACCAACCAGGTCTACACAGACTATCAGTGATCATTCTGCCGTGCGTGCTGCAGATTAGCACTCCAGTGGCCTGGAAAACTCTGCTTTATTTTCACTTCCAGCAAATGGAGAAGAAAAACAGGCCTCATTCACAAGAAGCACCAAGCAACACCAAAGGTAGTGCTTACTTAAAAACAGGATCCGTAACAAAACATTCTCATCAAGGCTTTTATGTTGGCACCATAAAACAGTTTAACTGCCAAAAAAGATGCATTATAGAACAGAATACTAGGTTTAATTGGTGCTTTTTTTTTTTTTTTTTTTTTTTTTTAAGAAAATTGTAGAGCACATTGTAATTTAAGTTCTGGCTCTTGACAAGTTTTCTGAGTTATGTGGTTACCAGCAAATGATATGTGAATTAATTGATAGTAAGCCTTTCCAATTAACTTTTTAACGATGATAAACAAATGCATCTTGTAGCACTTAAAAATGGAAACTCTTCATACTGAATTTCTTTTATATTAACTGTATCCAGATGCAAAAACAATCCCCTCCACTTAATTCCTTATTAATCTACTGCTTTCCACCACCACCACCCCCCAATAGAGCAAAGTTATAAATTAAAGGAAGAAACTGCCTTCCCTGGATTTTATTAATCACAAGCCTTTTGGGGAAGGCAGGCAGAGCTCTTGTTGCTTCTATTTGCAATCGTTTAAACCCCTTTGGAGAAGTTTCTCCAATGTGTGGCTCAACTCTTTGGAACTCTGGAGAACATTCAGGAAAAGAGAGCATGAGTGATAAATAGTTTGGAAATGGAGATCAAAAAGAAAGCATTAGGAGAACTGGTGATGTTTAGTCTAGAGAAAAGAAGAATAAGTAGAGCCATACTTTTCCCCAACTGTCATAAACAGGACGAGTGCAATTCTTCTTTCTCACCAAAGAGCAAGGAAGGACGAGTGAATATACGCAGAAGCAAGAATTTGACTTTAAACTAAAATAACTTTTAGTTAGTTTTTTTTTTTTTTCTCTCGTAACAATGGAACATTTAGGAACCCAGAAAATTGTCCTAGAATAGTTTCAGAATGCTATTCCCCAGGGCAACCTGGGGGTTAAGAACACAGCAATACCCATCAAGGGGAATGAAGAAGTAATGCTATTTACATAACACAGAGTCAGAAATACTTTCCATTGGTAATTGAAATAATAATGGTGTTTACTTCTAATGGGGAATGTAACATTCATCACACCTTGATCAAATATCTAATCAGCTTCAGGCACTGAAGAATTCATGATAGCTAACAGAGTGCTTGTTCTAAGGGCACTGTCCTAAGTGCTTTACACACAGGAATAGGTCTAATCCTTACGACAGCCCTTTGAAGTTGGCGCTATTCTTTCTCTAATTTTTGCGATGAGTAAACAGAGGCAAAAAATAAAAACTATTTGACCAAAGTCAACCTTGAGGTTATAAATAAAAGGGCCAGGATTTAAACTTGTATCCATTTGTTCCCACGGGGGAGTAAACACCAAGGTGAGATTAGATGTGCACAAGGTTTATTGAGAGAAACACCTATGAAGGATGGGGAGGGAGCAGAAGGAGTGAGCAGATCAAGATGCGGGTGTGATATCTATCTGTAAAAGAAAGGAAGGAAGAACTGGGTAGGAAAAGTCTCTGACTATTGACAAAGTCTCAGGCCAATGGATGAGGAGTCTTGAGTCAAAGTTGGAAGAGTCCTTCATTGACCCTCATGAATGGCCTAGTGTAGTAGTCTCAGCAGACTTTGGGGGCTCTAGTACTCTACCACTCCCTGTAGTAGGCTCTTTGAAGAGGGATCTGAGTGGGACACTAGAGAACCCAACCTGTCTTCCCCAGAGTCCATGCTTGTAAGCATTCTGTTATGCCACCCTCCTCATACTTTGAGGGTGTGTAGTGAAAGATGTAACCTTGTCACAATGAAAGGCTTGAGTGGGAGAAGAGGATGCTTCATTACAAAGATCTTCATTACAAACATATCTCTTTGAGGGGGACACTACTCAACCCATAACATTATCCTCTTAATTAAATTGTGATACAATACTTTGCTGTTTTCTGAAGTTTAATTTTACATGAGTAAAAATTTGTTCCTCAGATTTCCTAAGAATTGTGTAAAAAAAAAAGAGCCTTAATTATTTATATCATTAAATTAGTATCTATTTTATACATCGAAATGTAATATTGAGATCTCTGAATAAAGTCCTAAAAATGGTTTGAAACATTTGATGAAAATATTAATTTTCATCACTGTTTCTTGTTTTTCCTGAATTGGTATAGTTTAGTGTTCTGTTAAAGTTTACCATAATATCAGGACAAGTTTTTCACATAGAAAATTCAAAGGTAAGAGGTGAAGTGCTAACTCCAGATTCAGGCTCTTTTGATGACAAGAATTGTCCCTTTGTCCCTGAGAAACCGGAACAATGAAACATCTTTCACCCTCCTAGGCAGAGAGGAGTAAAGCTATCTCGATGCAGTTGGAACAAGCCCATTCGCTAGTTTAAACATGGATTGCCCAATTCGTAGATTGTGTTTTTCCAAGATGGCCACAAAAAATATATCTCATCCCACACGCTCTACCTATAATGTGACATTGACACTGCTCCATTGAGAGGTGAAGAATATGGACAGAGTTTAGTGACTGGCTGCTAATGGATGGAACGCCCTGGAAGCAAAGCTGAGTGACTTCCAAGACAAGATCATAAATGACATATGGCAGACAATGGCTTCTACCTTGGTTTTCTCTGTCCTTCCTCTCTCCCTCTCCCTTTCTCTCTTACTATCGTTCCCTTTGTTTCTCTTTCTGTCTCTGTCTGTCTCTATTTCTTTTTTGTCTTTCTCTTCCTCTCTCCTCCCCGCCTCCTTCTACCCACTTTCTCCCAGGACACTCACCTCTGGAACCCCACCACCATGTTGGAAACCATGTTTTGGAACTCAGGCCAACAGGAGAGGCTGCATGTAGGTGTTTGAGCCAACAACTCCAGCTACATTCATGGCCATCAGCTGTCATCAACCTCTAGACAAGTTGCATGAACAAGCCCTTCAGATTATTCTGACTGGAGCCCAGACATTGTGGAGCAGAAGCAAGCTGTCCCCACTGTTCTCTGGACACCATTCTTGTCCAACAGAATTCACAAGCATAATGAATGATGACTTGGTGCCACTACATTTTGGGGTAACTTACTGCACAGCTGGAGTTACTGCAATGCCATATATCCAGCAAACGAAAAGTTGTAAAGCGAGATTCTTAAGTGACATATTTGTTGATGTTGTGGAAACTTTATCCTAGCCTCTGAGAGAGATAATCTTTTAGAAGCAAAGAGGAAGAAATACTAAGGCTGAAAGGCCCTCAGAGTCTAAGGAGCTTTAGGCTGCCAATAGGGAAAGCATTTAACACGGATGACTCACTTCAGGGACTTGTGGCCTGGCTACTGCTTTTACTCAATGGATGACCAAGAAAACCTCAGGTGACAATTAATATTAGTTTTATCTCAGGTAAACTCCTGCTAAATATTGACGTAATTTTTATAAAGAGCAGCTTGCTAAAGGGGACTCTCATTTGGTGATTTCAAATTTGTTGGGACAACTAATATATTCTATATAACTGATGAGAAAGGCCTCTTCTCTCCTTCCATCCTTCTTTTCTTCATTCTTTCCTTCCCTCCTGCCTCTTTCGTTCCTTCCTTTTTTTCTTTTTCAGTGATGTCTACCTGTGTACTAATGGGAAAAAAGCAGCTAAGGGAGAAGAAGTAATCTCATTTTTAAAAATTCAAGTTAGTATTAGTGTGCTATTTTAAAAATCAATTATATGTGAGTCGTAGAATGTGCCTTCTTTCCTATCTAGGCATTATTTAGCTTTTCAGTTGAAACAACAAATTAATCCTAGAGCTCCTATTTAAAAAGTCTCAAGCCTCCTAAGTAGAGGCAATGATGCATTAACACAGAATTCAACCGTTCATTTTATTTCGTCTTTTTTTAAAGTTTTTATTCAAATTCCAGTTAGTTGACATAACAGTGTAATGTTAGCTTCAGGGGTATGATACAGAGATTGAACACTTCCATAATCACCCAGGGTTTGTCACAGAGAGTACCCTCCTGTTTCCCCATCACCTATGTAACCTATTCAGCTCTTCATGTTATTTATTTTTATTTTTTTAAAGACTTATTTATTTGAGAGAGTGAGCGCGAGCATGTCAGCCCTTCATTTTAAATCAACGAACTTGACAGCTACAAGGTCACTGCTGAAAAACCACAGAATGATAAATCTTTTTAAATGGGTACAAATGCAAAGGTTATTTACTTAGCTAAAAGGTGAAATTGCTTGCCCAAGATCAGAAACTTGGAGCTATCTTTAAAATCTAACCCACCATCCTCACCCCCATGCACAGGTCTTTGGAAACTTGCTGAGGACAAATGCCTTAGGTTAGCAAATGGGGTTTGGATCATAAGTTTGAGAACAGGGATATTCTGCTGGTGGTGGAAGGTCAGAGAGAGATCAGAGATGGACATGGAAACCACAGTGTCACTGTTGATCCGTTCTTTTTCACCTGTTTATTTTTAATAAATCCAAGGTACGGAATTAATTTTTTGTAGCTGTGTCTTATTTCTAAATCCTTGTCAACCTGCTAGCTCTGCTTCAAGAAAGTGCCAAGTTTTGTATTCACTGTGTCTAAACTGCAGCAGAAATGCACAATTTGGGCCCCTGGGTGGCTCAGTGGTTGAGCGTCTACCTTTGGCTCAGGTCGTGATCACGAGGGCCTGGGACTGACCCCCACATCGGGCTACCCACATGGAGCCTGCTTCTCCCTCGCCCTATGTCTCTGCCTCTCTTTGTGTGTCCCATGAATAAATAAAGAAAATCTTTTTAAAAAAGGAAAACAAATGCACAATTTTCTGTGTAGCCTTTGGCAGCCATACAATACATTTCCTTTTATATATTGTCCTAATGGCCCAATGGGACCTTCCTTAATCTAAGTCTCCCTTTTATTTGCACAGTGGAATCATGATTTTAAACCTACATTTTTAATCTGTCAGAAGTTTTGCAATAATTGTTCTAAAGACACATTCCTTCTTCCTTTCATTTTATTGACATTTTCTTTTTTTAGGGTGTCTGAATTTTCCTCAGCCAAGGAAATTCATCTTGAACCATTCTCTAAGCTTAGAGCCACTTCATTTGTGAAAATAAAGTTGTTTTACTTTCAGACATTCCCCAAGGTGGGAGAGGGTCTGGGGTACAGGAATGTGGTTCTACCCTTAACTTGGATTAAGCTTCGAAAATGCTCTAGCAAGTTTTAGATTCCTGTCTGATTAAGAGTTGCTCTAAGTATTAAGTAGGAGAAGCAGAAACTGAATCTACACAGTTGTGAACATGGGTGTTAAAGTTTTTCTTTATATCCCTGTTCTGGGATTTTAGGAATTATAGAAAACAAATTGTAGCCCTTTTATTCAGATTTTATATTTTATTGAAGAAGCCAAAGGATTTGTCTTAGAATACAAGTATCAAGCTTGAACCTTTTCTGGGGGTTCAGTCCAGCTTCCACTTGAGGGCAAGAACCATCTTTACAGAGGCCTGGTGCCACTTCTGTAATCGTCAGGCTTGCTGGGTCATCTGTAGGGCTGTCACTTTCAGAATATCTGTCACTTTGCTGTCCCCCCAACATAATAGTAAATAAAACATACAAGCTTCTCCTTTGACCCAATATTCATTTCCAGCTGTTGCCTATCTCTCTCCTCCCTTTACTGGCAAAATTCTCTATGGAGCCCTTCCTGGCATCTGTATCCATGTCCTCACCTCCTTGGATTCTTTCCGGCAACTTCCACGATGCCAAATCCAAGACTCTTCCCAAGGTGCTCCTCTCACTAGAGCCTCACTCATTATCTTTTAACGAGGCTGTTCCTCTTCATTGGAAGGTCCCACTTCTCTGAGTCTCTATTCACCAGGTTTTCCTCATACCTCTGCAGCATTCTTTATGTCTTCTCTGGGGGATTCTCCTGTCAGCTTGAGCTGACACACGGGAGGGAGGGCCCCCAGAGGATAGTTCTAGGTCCCTTCTAGGTCCCTTCTCTACCTACATCGTTTCTCTAAGGAAATAATCTTGTCCCATGGCCTGTGATGACAGCTATGCCGTGATCCCCAGGTTCTCCTTTTCAATCCTAACCTCTCTCCTGAGCTCCAGACCAGATATCTGACTGTATTTATTATCTCCATTCGGCCCTCTAATAAGTACCTCCAATATAAAGTTAATTTTCTCCTACCTTCCAAACTGTTTCCTCCCCCAGGCCTCCCAATCTTAGAAAATGGCATCTCTTCCCAGCCAAGAGCTCAAGACTTGATTTTTCTTTTTTACTCCATCAGTGAGACTGGGGGCTTTATCTTCAATGAATATGTCAAATCCATCCATCTTCGTTCCATCTTCATCACTGCCATGTTAATTCAAACCACCAATGCCACTTACTTGATGACAATTGCTTCTGAATGTCTCCCTATCTACACTCCCCGCCCCCCACTACAATCCATTACCACAGAGCCACCAGAGAATGATTTTTAAAATATAAAGCTGGGCAGCCCTGGTGGTTCAGTGGTTTAGCGCCGCCTTCAGCCCAGGGCATGATCCCGGAGACCCAGGATCGAGTCCCACATCAGGCTTCCTGCATGGAGCCTGCTTCTCCCTCTGCCTGTGTCTCTGCCTCTTTCTCTGTGTGTCTCTCATGAATAAATAAATAAAATCTTAAAAAAATAAAATATAAAGGAGATCGTGTCATTTCCATGCTTAAAACTCTCCAGGTATCTCCTTTCCAAAGGGACTTAGAATAAGAGGCACCTCTTTTCCCCCATTTACAAGACTCCAGTGGACTTGGCCTCTACCTAACTCCTTGTCACCTTATACCATTTCTCCCTCACCTCTTCTATCCAAGCCATGTTGGCTGTCTTTTTGCCAATATGCCGTTACGCTTTCCACCTCAGGGTCCTTGTATATACTTTCTCTTTTATCCCTTTGCATAGCTGGTTCCTTCTTATTTGTCAGTTCTTAATTTATAGGTTACTGTTAGCCCCTTAGATCAAACCTCCCTCAAGACTTTGTTCAAAGGAAGTGTTCCTTCTCATCACCACACCCAGTTCTTGCCCAGGAAAGCCCTCAGTACAAGTTGTAATTACAGACTTGTTTGTGTTGTCATTCATCTCCTACAAGAATGTGAGTGCCCTAAGAGTAGGGACTTGCTCAGTCTTATTAATAGCTGCATCACTGCTGCCTAGAACAATGCCTGCCCTCAATAGACGTTCAATAAGTATCTCTTGAACGAATGAATGATTTTTTAGATTATTCCAACCATTTGTTTTTCCTTGGTTGCCTGCCAATTTATTCCTTGGTAAAATATCTGGCAGTGAGAGTAAGGAATACATTTCATTTTCAGGTTATGTTCAAAGAGGATGTGGAACTTTAACAGATTAGAGGGAGCTCCTAGCTTTTATGTCTTAGCCTTGAAGCAGGATATCCCTTAATGACGGTGAATAACCAAAGCTTAAATTATGAGAGCAATCAGACTTTCACTAACAAAATTTTATCTTTTCTATTTTCTCTCCCTTTTGTGGATTTTATTTGATCTGAATTTACACTGTGACCATAGCTATGGAAGCTGTTGCTTATTTATAATTTTTCAACTATTGAAATTTGAGAACTCCTACAAAATTAGCCTTTTTGTTTATTTTCAAATACATTGGTCCCAAGACTATGCAGTTGCTAACTCTTCCTATTCCAAGAATTACAAAATAAAATTGCTGACTTGGAATTCATTGCAACAATACCTAGAGATATGAAATTGTATCTATAAAACATTGATGTAATGCTATGAGCTCATAACAGAAATGGATACTAAACCATCTGTGTTTTGTGGTGGATTACAGTGTGTGTGTGTAATATTAAAGTAAAAAAAGTAAAACAAAGTCGCAACTAACAGGTGTATTGTTTCAAGCATGTGACTTCTGGCAACCCAAAATCATGACTTGTTGAAATGCCTGCAAAAACTGAAGGTCAGATTGAAATATCACATTCAGCATTATAGAAAATAGAGGGGCAGCCCTAGTGGCTCAGTGGTTTAGCGCTGCCTTCAGCCCAGGATGTGACCCTGGAGTCCCAGGATCGTGTCCCACGTCGGGCTCCCTGCATGGGGTCTGCATCTCCCTCTGCCTGTGTCTCTGACTCTCTCTCTCTCTCTCAATCATGAATAAATAAATAAAAATCTTAAAAAAAAAAAAGAAAATTGAAAAGAAGTACCTCCAAAATACTTTAGGGGGAAAAATGATAAATTGAATATAAAACTTGGCAGGTCAAGATATAAGATCCAATGCCAAATACTTTTTCTTGGAAGAAAAGAAGAACAAAAGAAAGAAGAAAAGGGCAAGAGAAAGAAAGGCAGGGTTTGTCAAAGAGGTGCCATGCCTGAGCTAGCTTGACCATTGGAACTCAGTCTCCTGGGTTGTGTACCATCAAGAAGATAATGGTCAAGGTTTATTTACCAATTACTCTGGGTTTCCATGCTTTGCAGTGTGTCTCAACTCTGAAAAGTGTGGAACCATGGTGAAGTTAGGACTACAGGGGCAATCATGGCTCAGAGAGGCTCATGGTCAGTGTGGCCCAGAGAAGCTCGGAATTACTTTATGGGAGGGGTTGGACTGCTGCTAAATCTTCTGCTCAACCAGGATTTTGACGAAGAAAGAGTAGCACAGAGGAGAGAGTGTGAATGGAGACACATACCGAGAAGCAAACAAGCAAAAAAGTTAGGAAAAATAAGTTAGATTTCCCTGGCCGTAGGAAAAAGATTCAAAGGGTACCCTGTTTTGAAGCAAAGGGACATTTCGTGTAGTTGAAAGACATGAACACAATGCAGGTGCGGTGTGAGTGGGCAGGAAGAGCTCTTGGAGAACTCCAGCAAGAGTATCATGAAGGTAGTGTGTTTTAGGAAGAGACATTCCTTTAAAAAAAATTATTTATTTACTTGAGAGAGAGAGAAAGCACAAGCAGGCTGAAGAGGAGAGGGAGAGGGACAAACAGACACCCCACTGAGCGGGAAGCCCGATTTGGGGCTTGATCCCAGGACCTCAAGATCTTGACCTGAGCCAAAGGTAGGTGCCTAACCAACTGAGCCACACTGGTGCCTAGAAAGGCACACTCTTGAAGCCATCAGGCAAGATGGGTTTCAAGGAGGTAAGCTTGGAGTCATACCATGATGCTGCCTCTGTAATAGGTTGTAAGATGCAATCAGTCAAAGGTCTCTGTTCTGACTGTGGTAATTTTAATGGAGATAAAGGAGTAATTCCAAGAGGCAGTTTGAAGGGAATGGGAACAGATATTTATCCAGTGTCCTGTGTTCTATATTTTACATATGTAATTCTCATACCAACCCTTCCTGATTGGCATGATTATTCCAATTTAGAGATAATTGAGTCTCGGGGGCTGATTAATTGGCTTACTCAAGGTAAAATGGTGGCACTGGGGTCAAGAACCAGCAGATTAAGAATAAACAGATTATATATAAAAAAAAAAGAATAAGCAGATTGAATTAGGATGAATCCAAGTATTTTCACTTGTTTGTTTTAGAAAGCTGTATTTCTATTTCTATTTTATTTTATTTTTCTCCTAATCTGGGAACCTAACATTGGTTTGTATGAGTTTGTATTTCAAAGACAAGGGCTCTATAGGTAATACCCAAGGCAGAAAGGGATGGCCTGTTTTGTTTTAGTTTTCTTTCTTCATGCTTAAAACTGTGAATTAATTGGTTATAGATAAGTGAAAGATGAGTTCCTGATAATAAATAACAGTCTAATAAAGA